>NC_052149.1:165350948-166040753 GCF_902713615.1 Scyliorhinus canicula
TGTATTATAGAAGCAGCTCCGCCTGTATCAGGGTGCGATCATGGTCCTGGGACAACAGTTACAAGGACTTTAAATTAGTAAAAAGGGGTGAAGAAGGGGAGGAGAGAAGTTCTGAGAAGGGTAGGTTAGTATCAATAATAGTTTAAAAATAAGCAAAAAGGAAGCAGAATAACGGTCATAAATTGCACTTTAGGTGAAGCAAGATGAAGATTAAAAGATAAAGACTAATTAAACCAAGGAAGAAATAAGAAATAAAAGCAAAAAGCCATGAAATAAGAAACGTTTGGGTGAAACAAGGGAGCTGAAGGACTGATTAGGGTGTACGGCTCAAACAAGTGTTCTTCATATAAACACTTGGGAGTATACGGAACAAATCTTTCAAAATGCTATTGCAAATTCAACTTAGATTGCAGGACATTAATCATTGTTGAGACAAGGCTGCAAGACAGTCAGGACTGAGAACTAACTAGGTTACATGGTCTAAATGAAAGACATGGGAAATGGTATAGCATGAGAATAGCCTTTGTGTTTAAGAATTAAGTCATTTTAAAGACAGAAGAAATGCCTAAAAAAAAGGTGAGCAGGTAGGGAAGACTTCATGGTTCGAATGAATAAAAAGGATTTAAGTGGGAGTTAAATGAAGCCCTCTGGTAGCAGTGATTATTAATTTTCTCCGTTTAAATTTGAGATTAATAATTTTGTGTTAAACAACAGGTATTAAGGAATACTGGGTAAAGAAGGTTTATGGAGTTAGGTCATGGATCATGATCTTAATGTACGGCATGAATCTGGCTCGAGGCACTCGATGATTTACTCCTGTTTCTAGGTGCCATAAAACCATAAGACATAGGAACAGAATTAGGCCACTCGGCTGAAGCAGACTGAGTTTTTAAAGAGACAATGGACTGGCAGCAGAAAGACATTGAACGGTGGAGGTAGAGCGAGGAGATGTTTGCTTCTTCTGTCTTTTTTTCTCGTTTGTTGGTTGTTGGAAAACTTGTCTCATTTCAGATGTTTTGTTGAGTTTGGTGGCGGGATGTGAGGAGCGTGGAGGGCGAGTGCACCTTTTTTCTTGTTTCATTGTGGTTTGTGTTATAGAGGTGGGGGGGGGGGGGGGGGAAGAGATCAGTGAGGGGTAGGAAGCTCAGGCGCCTTGGGCAGGGACAGCCAGGCTAGCTGGGTGTGCTATTTAACGGAAGTGCAGTGGGGGGTGGCCAGGTGGTTAGCGTAGAGGAGGGAGATGGGGTTTTTGTTTTACTCAGGGGAGCAGGGGCTGCTGACAAAGGTGAGGCTGCTGTGACTCAACAAGAAAAGGAGTGGTGATGGTGGGCATCTGAGAATGGTGCCCCCAAACAAGGTTGGTCACGTGGAATGAGAGAGGGCTAAATATGCCAATCAAATGGTCACATGTGTTCGTGCACTTGAGGAGCAAGATGGAAGTGGCCTTTTTGCAAGAAACACACTTGAAAATCGGGGATCAGACAAGGCTAAGGAAAGGGTGGGTAGGGCAAGTCTTTGATTATTAGGGGGGGGTGTGGAGGGGGTTCAGATCATGCGGCGCTCTGGGTAAAGCTGCAAGTGGAGCAGGGGGTGGAGGGGGAGCGCCCACAGTGGAGACTGGATGTAGGGTTGTTAGCAGACGGGGTGGTGTGTGACCGGGTGAGGGGCGTCATCCGGGAAAATGTGGAACTGAACGATACAGGTGAAGTCTCAGCCATCATGCTGTGGGAGGCACTCAAGGCAGCAGTTGGGGGGGGGGGAGCTCATATCGATCCGGGCTCATAGACAGAAGGTGGTGAAGTGAGCAGAGGTGACAAGGTTGGTGGACACAATTCTGCAGGTGGACAGGGGTTTGGACGCCCTTGAGGAATTGCTGAAGGTGCGGCAGAAGCTTCAGATGGAGTTTGGGCTAGTGTCCATGGGGAATGCAGTGGGGTAGTTGCGGAAGGCCAGGGGGGCAGTGTACGAGTACGGGGAGAAGGCTAGTAGGATGCTAGCCCACCAACTCAGGAAGCAAGAGGCGGTGAGGGAGATTGGAAGGGTGAAGGACGAGAGGGAAAGAGTGATACTGGACCTGCAGGGGGTGAATAGGGTGGTTCCTGGATAGGTTAGAGTTCCCCAAGGTGGATGACGACATGATGGAAGGGCTGGGGGGGCTCCCATTGGACTGGTAGAGGTGATGGAGGGCCTGGGGGCGATGCAGGGATGGAAGGCCCCGGGCCCGGGTGGGTTTCCTGTTGAATTTTGTAAGAAGTTTGGGGGCACCTGGGGCGCCTGTTGGTGCGCGCATATAAGGTGAGGCAGGCATCCATGTCCCGAATACTAAAGAAGGACAAAGATCCGGAGCAGTGTGGATCCTACCACCCGCTATCGCTATTAAATGTGGACGCTAAATTGCTGGCAAAGATCCTGGCCTCACGAATAGAGGACTGTGTGCTGGGGGTGTTAGGGAAAGATCAGGCGGGGTTGTAAAGGGGAGGCAACTGTCGGCGCCCGGAGGGACAGGACGCAGAGGTGGCAGTGGCAATGGATGCAGAGAAAGCTTTTGATTGGGTGGTGTGGAAATAGTTGTGGGATGTGTTAGGACGGTTCAAATTCGGGCAGGGCTTTGTGGACTGTGTCCAATTGTTGTATAGTGTGGGGACAAATCGAGTGAGCTCAGAGTACTTCGGGCTACACGTGGGACAAGGCAGGAGTGCCCACTATCCCCGTTACTTTTTGCCTTGGCAATAGAGCCATTAGCAATGGCGCTTAGAGCGTCAAGGAGCTGGAGAGGGATTGTGTGAAGGGGGGGCATTGAGCACAGGGTCTCGCTGTATGAGGACGACTTGCTGACGATACCAGTGGGAGGTATCGGGAAATTATGAGTATTCAGGGAGGAGTTTGGCCAGTTTTCCGGATATAGGCTAAACATGGGGAAGAGTGAGGTGTTCCGATCGAGGCCAGGGGGTAGGAGAGGAGGTTGAGAGTGCTGTTGTTCAAGCTGGTGGGAGCGAGTTTCAGATATTTAAGTATCCAGGTGGCGCAGGGATGGGAGCAGCTGCACAAGTTGAATTTGGCGTGGTTGGTGGAAAAGATGAGGGGGGATTTTAAGAGGTGGGATGTGTTGCTGATGTCGCTGTCAGGGCGGGTGCAGACAGTGAAAATAACGGTGCTGCCGAGGCTCTTTTTGTCTTTCAGAACCTCCCGATCTTATTCCCAAAATCAATCATTAAGAAAGTCAATACTTTGATCTCGGGGTGTGCGCGGGTGGGGAAAACGCCCCGTGCTGTTGGAACAGGGACAAGGGGGATGCGGGTTGGCCTTGCCAAACATAATGAATTACTATTGGGAAGCAAACATTGCAATAGTGAGGAAGTGGGGGAGGGGCTGGCGTGGGGTGGTTGGAGGCGGCCTCCTGCAGGGATACAGGTTTAGGGGCATTGCTGACGGCTAAAATGGGGAATCAGGACGGGAGGAGAGGAATGGTAGGAGGTTGGGGTGTTGGTTATTTATCTATTATGATGTTCCGGTTTGTTCTTACTCTTGTGTTTGTTCCATTTCTTGAAAGTACAGTAACTAAAACCGTAATTTCTAGCTGGTGATGCTGGATCATGTGACCATACATATAATATGGATTGTCAGGATGTGCCCCACTTACAGTAAGGTGGGGGAAATGTGTGTGTGAGTATGTGAATATTCCTAACCACCTGTTACTGGTTTCTCCTTTCCCTGTTGCTACTGACTTGCTTCCAAGTAAGTATACCTTGTGTATTAGTGTATGGTAGACAGTTAAAACAAATACTGGTAGAATAGTACAGAACAAGAGAATAGCAAGATGCAAAACAGCTGGTTTATGGAAGGCAGAAGAGCGCAGCAATTCAGAAGACATCCAACCATATGGGCAGCACGGTAGCATTGTGGATAGCACAATCGCTTCACAGCTCCAGGGTCCCAGGTTCGATTGCCGGCTTGGGTCACTGTCTGTGCGGAGTCTGCACATCCTCCCCGTGTGTGCGTGGGTTTCCTCCGGGTGCTCCGGTTTCCTCCCACAGTCCAAAGATGTGTGGGTTAGGTGGATTGGACATGATAAATTGCCCTTAGTGTCCAAAATTGCCCTTAGTGTTGGGTGGGGTTACTGAGTTATGGGGATAGGGTGGAGGTGTTGACCTTGGGTAGGGGGTAGGGTGCTCTTTCCAAGAGCCGGTGCAGACTCGATGGGCCAAATGGCCTCCTTCTGCACTGTAAAGGGGCTGTTTAGCACAGGGCTAAATTGCTGGCTTTGAAAGCAGACCAAGGCCAACAGCACGGTTCGATTCCCGTATCAGCCTCCCCGAACAGGCGCCGGAATGTGGCGACTAGGGGCTTTTCACAGTAACTTCATTTGAAGCCTACTTGTGACAATAAGTGATTTTCATTTCGTTTTGGGCCAGGCGAAATGTCTATCTTAACCTGCTATGTCAAAATTTCATTACAAAAATGATCCATTATGAAACCAATCCAGCATTCTTCCACCACTATAACTAGAGTAATACTTTAAATACTTTAAAAATGAACATTTAACAGTTGATGGGTTCTGCTAATGATTTATGCTTTAAAGTATGTGCATGATCTTATAGCCATACTGACTAATAGCTTCTGGATTTTCTTTCTTTACACAATATCCTCCACAAAATTCAGATACAACAAGCTGAAATCTGCCCAGTCTTTGCTGCTCTTCCACTCCTATCCCAAGAATATGATGCCATCAAAAACAGAGATAGGCAGAGCAATGTCACAACAGGTAACATCATTACTTTCTTAACAACAGAATTGCCAGTTGCAATCAGACTATCCTTTGGTATGTTTTAGAATTAAACTGGCAGTGCATGGGGCTCAATTTCAATCAACATTCAACTGGCTTAAGTCAGCATTTCTTATTTTGTTTCTCAAATAAATGGTAATTTAAGACAAGTAAGAACTGGTAATAACCAAACCGTTGGCAGGGAAAAAATAAGTTCATAGTTCACCCAGCACAATTCAGCCATTCAAAATCATTGGGCTTTTAATCCCTGTTGTAGACCTCTTCAACATCCAAATACTCTTAACAGGACACCACCATGCACTTTGAAGTTATTAAACTTTAAGACAGTAATATGTCCAGAATTAAAAACCTGATTCAAAACATGTTATTTTGAGAATTAACTTAATAGAAAGTACCCTAGGAGCTAATGGGGATGCAGTTTTCATATTGATTTTGCTATAGGAAACATTTGTTAGAACTTGTTGTTCAAGATTGAAGGCACAAGTCAATAATTTATAGGCTTTAAATAGAAATAACATTCTAAAGGCAATAGTACTTAAAAAGTGAGTACATAAAGGGCAGAAAATGTACCCACGGCTATGATACACCAACAAGCTGGAGCAACAAGAGACTGCAGCGAGGCTTGCACAGCTAAGCTTTGGTTGCGACATAGTGGAAGGAACAAAGACATACAAGCTGCACGTTCACTGTCCAACTGACAGTCGAGAAATAATAAATCACAATTTGCTGGAGGAGGTGCTGACGACAGGGGAACCATATCGCCGGTTTATGGGGCTATTTTGGAGGAGGAGAAGGTGCCGTTCGAAGGGATCAAGGCGAAGTGGGAGGAAGAGTTGGGAGAGGGTATGGAGGAGGGGTTCTGGTGTGAGGTGCTCCGGAGGGTGAATGCCTCCACCTCGTGTGCGAGGTTGGGGCTGATACAGCTGAAGGTGGTGTACACGGAGCACCTTACAGGGGCAAGGATGAGACAGCTCTTTCAGGGGGTAGAGGATGTGTGTGAACGTTGCGGGTGGGGCCCGCAAACCACGTTCATATGTTTTGGCCCCGTCCAAAGCTGGAGGATTACTGGACGGTGTTTAGGGTAAACTCCAAAGCGGTGCATGTGAAACTGGACCCGGGCCCTCGGGAGGCCATATTCGGGGTGTCGGACCAGCTGGGTTTGAAACAGGCACGGAGGCAGATGTTGTAGTCTTCGCCTTGTTGATCGCCTGAAGGCGCACCCTGTTAGGGTGGAGATCAACCTCTCCACCCTGTGCCCTGGCGTGGCGGGGGGACCTGCTGGAATTCCTGACGCTTAAAAAGATCAAATCAGAACTGGAAGGATGGAGGGGTTCTGCAATTCATTTTCGAGAACTGGATTACATCGAACATTACAGGGGCCCGGGGGGGGAGGGGGAGAGAGAGAGAGAGAGAGAGAGAGGAGAGAGAGAGAGAGAGAGAGAGAGAGAGAGAGAGGAGAGAGAGAGAGAGAGAGAGAGAGAGAGAGACTGTATGTGTTAACAGTGATGCTGGCTAATGTCTGGGGTTTGGTGGGAGGATGGGATCGTTGGTATTGATATGGGGATTGATATTGCATTCGTTACTGATTATTTATTGTTGGGTGTAAATTTGGGAGAAAATGAAAAAGGAGAATGAAAAATATATTTTTTTAAATCACTATTTTATTAACACCCCGTAATTTGGAGATTGTAATTTTCAGATATTATGTCAAATTTCACTTTTTAAAATATGTTATAAATATTCTGATACCATAGTACCTGTAGCGTGTCAACATAGAACATACATTGTGACATTGTGCCATATAATGTTATCGAATTATTACAAAATAACTCCATTTGATAAGAGCATTTGAAGCAAATTGAGGAAGAAATTACACCGTAATCGGACTCCTAAAGTAGACAAGGATGACAGGGATGATGGCCTGTTTGTTATCATTTTGACCGTTGTAACCTTTTTCTAAAACAAAATCATCGCAAGCACAATAAATATGCATAATCCATAACACGTAAATTTTTGAAACTAAAATTATCAGACTTCCACCCCAACCATCATTAACCTGAGCATCTGCTTGCGATGATTCTCCACTTCGGCCAGTAGAATTTGTTTATCAGATTCTTTGTCTTGTTCTTTTGCCATCTGTTCTAGATCCTTCAGAAAAATCAGAAAAGTATGTCAGCATTCATACAAAAAGAGATCACTCAAAAAAACAAGTTTCACCAAAAGCCAGAAAATCTAACTCTGTATTGCTAAAGAGTGTATAACTTTATTTTACAAAGCTTTCTTCTCTCTTCTCAGTCCCTCGCCTATCAGCACAGGCAAAATAAGTGAGGAAACCCAAACAAACCCAATACCTGGACTAAAAGATAAAATGAATCTCGTCAGATTTTGTTAAGTCTTGTGTGTGGTTATATATTACCTAGCAGAGTGCTGAAAAGTCAACTTCCCTGAAATGTGCTGATAGCATTTCTTTAATCAAAGGATGCAGTCTCAACATAGCTTGCTATTCATTTTTCCTTTCCGGTCTTCTGAAAATTAAGATTTTTAAAATCTCAGTTTCTTGACCATTTCTTCTCCGTAAAATGATTCACTTTTGTGAAAATTCTAAATTTTAAGAACAGGTCATTTAGTCCATCAAATTTGTTCCCCCGCATTGTCAAGATTTGTGCCTAGTTAAAAAGTGACTTACTAGACAGTGACAAATTAATGTGAAATGAATATTTTGCCATTTCTTTTATTTACCAGATGGGGTTCAGAGAACTTTCCTTCAGGAGCTAAAATTGAACATGCAGAGTCCATAATAGAATGAACTGCACGCAGTCAATGAAAACATGCTGAAGGGACTTTTTTTGTTCTATGTTTATAAATTGCTAGGTTATCAAAGATGGGAAAATATCCCATATTTCAATTATCTCCTTACAAGTGGTAGTGCTATTGCATTAGCAAAGCTAAAGAGATTGAATTTGGGCAGCACGGTAGCATTGTGGATAGCACAAATGCTTCACAGCGCCAGGGTCCTAGGTTCGATTCCCCGCTGGGTCACTGTCTGTGTGGAGTCTGCACGTTCTCCCCGTGTGTGCGTGGGTTTCCTCCGGGTGATCCGGTTTCCTCCCACAGTCCAAAGATGTGCAGGTTAGGTGGATTGGCCATGATAAATTGCCCCTTAGTGTTAGGTGGGGTTTCTGGGTTATGGGGATAGGGTGGAAGTAGGGGCTTGAGTAGGGTGCTCTTTCCAAGAGCCAGTGCAGACTCAATGGGACGAATGGCCTCCTTCTGCATTGTAAATTCTATAAAAATTCTATGAATGAAAATGAGGTACTCCCCAAAGAATGCAGGAAATGAACAGCCTCACGTTAAACATGGAGTTTGAGCTGCATACTCAGTTTAAGATCAGATTAAACAAACCAACAACACCACTGTCCCCTTAACTTATCATTCTCA
This sequence comes from Scyliorhinus canicula, assembly GCF_902713615.1. NCBI lineage: Eukaryota > Metazoa > Chordata > Chondrichthyes > Carcharhiniformes > Scyliorhinidae > Scyliorhinus > Scyliorhinus canicula. The sequence goes on from NC_052149.1 coordinate 165,359,170, forward strand.
TTACCATATATGTTTAATAGCTGTGAAATAAAACATGTGCTTCAAATAAATGGTGCCTTACATAGTACTAACTTCAGAGCGATTAAAGATGTACACGTGTAGAATATAAAGTTCCCTCAAAAGCAAATGTGGCTGTTGCACCCCAGAGTCCTCATCTTGCGCAAATACATGGAGCAGTGGGTGATAATTCCCATAAATGGGAGGCACTCAGGCTGAGAGTGACTAACACTACTGAACCAATAATATGGATGTATCCAAGGTAGATCCAAATTTTCAATATTACCTTACCTTCAAATGTCTCCTCAAAGTCTCTCCCTTCAAAGCTGCCTCCTTAAATTCTCCTATTACTGCTCATGGTCTGTTTGCACTTTGATGAAGTCTTTTGGGACTGTTTGCACTTTGGTGAGATATTCTGGGATGTTTGCTATCTTAAAAGGTGTTTTACAAACACAAATTGCTGATGCTGTTGTGGGTATCAACAGAATCAGGTTTGGTCTGGATGTTCCTGATGGTTGAACTGTCTGCCCATACTCCCTGTGCCACCATACCCATGATAGATCATCCACCACACTCATAAAACATCATGTGTGAGATACCAGAAGGTTGTTGACACTCCACCTTCAAATGAAGCTGAAAAGGAACAGAGCTGGAGCAACAAACCTCAAGAAAAAAAATCCAAGAATTTCCTTGTTTTCATTTTTAGCAGCTAGAATTGATATAGAACGGTGGTGATATATATTAGAAAAATTTAATTCCACAGTTTACATATTTCTATTCTTAGATACTGGTCAAAAGAAATTCCAAAATACAGCATCTTAGACGAAGACAAATATGACTATACCTCTGCTTTGGACTAAAAATAGCCAATAAATATTAGGTGTCAAAACATATTACTTATTCAGGACAGTGTCCGAAATGCACCAAATTATATGATATCGAGAATAATTGGTAACATGCCTAGTTTAAATTTAATATATTCATATGCCTTGTTAGACACTATTCAAGTAGAAAAATGTATTCAATAACCACTCGGGTCCTCACTCACCTGTATTCGAAGTCGAAGTTGCTGAAACATTTCTTTCACTTTAGCATTGAATTCGGTGAGTAAACTCAAGGGTCCAGGACTGTCTCTGATATCCTGCAGGGAAATCAACAGGTGTTCACAATCCAGCTCTTTGAACTCAAGCACTGGGTTTAACAGTTTATAGATGTGTCCCATGAGGGATTCTTATCCAGTTGTGGATTAAAATCACGTTATAATCTTTTTTGCAATTATCTAATGAGAATGAAATAGATGATTTTTTAAATATATGCAAATTAATCAAAACTAATATAAAAATGAAAATTCTGCAGTTTGATCAGCCTCTGAGAGAGAATGATGTTTAATATTTTAGGTGTATCTAACTGAAATCCGTACAATTTAATGAATGTTTCATTTTATCATGCATCATTATGGTAAAGCTTTGGAGGCAAGAGAACAAGAACTTTCAACTGTTTGCAGTAAATTTTCCATTAAAGCCTGGATCATTCTTTAGTTGGCAGGATTGAAAATTACTTTAACTGAATTAATTTAAATGGTGAAGTATAGAGACTCTGTGGTCCTTTGTTGCTTTAAAGCTAGCAGAAATACAAAACGTTTCACCACTGATTTTCAAGTTATTTTGATGTCCGTTGTAATGTGGCCCAATAACTTATGTCATGTAAGAGAGGTAGACTGTATAGGACTGTGACATCATCTTGTTTTGAGAATGCCACTGAAAGTTTCTCCCGACAGGTATGACTATTTTTCACTGCTGCTTTCATCCTTTAGGACAAAGAACATTGGAACAATTCTGGGCCAATCAGAACTTCCATAGAGTCCTAGTATTTACAGTGCAGAAGGAGGCCATTCAGCCATCAAGTCTGCACTAGTCCTTAGAAAGAGCACCCAATGTAAGCCCACACCTCCACCCTATCCCCAGAACCCAGTAACCCCACCTTTTGGACACTATGGGGCAATTTAGCATGGCCAATCCACCTAACGTGCACATCTTTGGCCTGTGGGAGGAAACCGGAGTATCCTTAGGAAACCCACGCAGACATGGGGAGAAAGTGCAAACTCCACAGTCACCCGAGGTTGGATTGAACCTGGGTCCCTGAAGCTGTGAGGCAGCAAGTGTTAATGACTGCACCACCATGCCCATCCTTGATTCATGTTCTTTACTTAATAAAAATATAATTGCACCCAAAGTCTTGAATTTTCAACTGACTGAGCAGGTGCAGTCATTTAGAACTACAGATTTACTCCAGCAGCCCCCATTCCCCCCTTGATTGATTTTTTTTTGATAACCCTTTGAGACTATTCCAATATTCCAATTATTTGGTCTAATAGCTTTTACTAATACGTGTACATGGACACCTAATCCATCTTGTTCCTCCACAAATCCTAATCTATTGCCATTACGAACACATTCCTGATTCTTTCTCCCTCCCGAAATGATTTGCAGAACATACTTCAGGTGAAAATGTGTTACAAATTTGGGAATAGTTCTAGAACTCTTTCCTTCAACATTGCATAAGCTCATCATAGGTGTGCAAGTGTGGTACAAGGGTCAGTTCTGGTCTCCTTCTTCCATTTCCTAAGGTTATATTCATTGTTGCATTCTTTCAACCAGCAGCGAGAAAGCTGTTCAAGTCAAGTAGAGGCTCGATGTGCATGTCTGCATCTTGGTGTCTGTTTTTTAAGCAGACTGCCCAATTAGGATAACCTGTTCCTGTCCAACACTGAAGCAAGGGTTGGGTAGGTTGAGCTCCTTAATGCAAACTCAACTCACTTATGATGGATCTAAGAAAATGCACATCACTTTCAGAAAATCAGACTTAATTGGTTAAAAAAGTCTTCCCAACAAATCAAAAAAAAAAGGCACCTCAAAAAAACCTACTTGAAGATCATCTGCAACTGCTACCCCCAACTAAATCCACACATACAAACCTTAAATATAACTTCAGCCCATCTCCATATACTCATAAAGAAGGCTATTCAGTCAATTTTAATTCCTTCATCCAGAACAGCCCTAAACCTACTTTTATTGCAGTATCTAATTATTTGCTAAATGGCTGCAGCATTTATCATTCAGACCTATATCATTCTGCTTGGAGGTCAATTATACAACAAAATAGTTGGAGGTTAATTATAAGTGTGATCACTCTCAGCCTTTGGTTTGAACCAAAGATTTTTCCATGTTTAAACAATTGTTAAAACTAGCCTAGAAAAACAAAGTAACTCAACTTCTGGGGCACGCCAAAGGTACAAAAAGCATCATTTCATAAAAATGCTTCAAAGGGAGAAAGCGTGACATGATGTTGTAAATGTTACGCTGATGTGGTTTACATCATTTTGTTATGCTTACACAGAGTAACCAACAGTCCCATATTTTGATTTTGTTCCATGTCTTTTAAGGGATTCCTTTTGTCCTGTATTTGTAGCTCAGCCTGTGCAAGATTGATTGGGGGAACCTCCAGGGTGAGTGCGTGCCATGAGCGGGTAGTCAACAGAGAGGTGGTAATGTGACTCAACAAGATAAATTGTATGTTCTGGTTAATTTTAATCCTCCCTCCCCTTTCAGTCCCAGTGTCTGTTCCTTATAGAATTAGAATGATTCTGCCCAGTGATTAAGCAGCTAGAACAGTTATCCTCAATTTGGTTGGTTGAAATGTGCATATGCCCAGTCACAAATATTTATCAGCTTACACACACGCCCATCTCTAAACAGGTAGTTTCAAGGCTATAATTGCGTGTTTATATATACATATATATACCCATATATCCTGTGGTTTGAATGTATACAAATACAACCTGCCTCCCGCGCACACGCCTATTTCAATGCCGCTTTTGTCCAGATCTAATTGTTTTTATTGTGTAGTAGGACAGCGAGTGAAGTATTCGCGGCTTCACCTGTACCAACGCCTTGATTTCCAGGTCGTATTTGATGATCTCCTGCGCGCAGATCCTGACATGGACATCCTGAGTCGCCGCCATCTTTTCCCATTGACTACGGCGGCCGAGAGCCGGTTGAGCGGCGAAGCGTAACAAACGCGCTTTATTCCAAAACACACCAGCGATCAAGAGGCAGCATCTCCCACTGCACTCATTGAAATGCTGCATTTCTGTTCTCCCTTTCTGTAACTTGACCCTCATCAGCTTTTCTGGGGGAAAAATTATAAATCAGTCCCATTGCAAATCTGGCGTACATTACATATTTGAAATATTTAATTGTTTGTTCTTGTAATTAACAGGGTGACTAATCAGCATCTTCTCAAATGTGCCGCAGACAGACCAGTTGTGTTCTCAGACCTTCCAGGGAGTCCACGAAATAACATGAAAGCCCAACTTCCACAGATCAGCTCAGCCAAGTGAGCAAGAGTCAAACTTGAATATCATCGCACTGTTAATGACCATTTTGAAACATCTGCAAAGTTCCTCTTAATGTATTAAAGCACCTCAAGAGTGCAACATGGTGTAAAACATTGTGGTGGCCATTTTGAATATTCTTTTTAAGTACAAATAAAGTAGATTTTTGCAAAACAAAATGTGAGCATGAGTTCAGCGCCCCATGGTTGGGGTTTAAGTCCACACCAACTCTTACGACTGCCTGCAGCTATGCGAGATGCTGAGTGGCTGGTTCAGCACAGGGCTATATAGCTGGCTTTTAAAGCAGACCAAGACAGGCCAGCAGTACGGTTCAATTCCCGTACCAGCCTCCACGAACAGGTGCCGGAATGTGGCGACTAGGGGCTTTTCACAGTAACTTCATTTGAAGCCTACTTGTGACAATAAGTAATTTACATTTAATTTCAGATGAAAGCTGTCGCTGTCATGCTGTGATTGTGTGCACTTGACTATTAGGTATTATGCAACAAAGTTCACAAGTCTGGGGTCACCTGACCTTGGGGCTGAATGTTAGATAGCACATGATAAGTGGTTAGCCAGCATGGCAGATTAAATTATTTGTTCTTGCAGTTAAATCAGTTTATTCTGTTTATTTGTTTTCATTTTTACACTCTTTTTGACATTAACAAAATGAAAGTTTGTCCTTAATTGTTTCATGTATACAGTGCCTGAGATGAAGGGTCGTTTTGCAGCTCAAAGATTGCAGTCAACCATTAATCCATTTGCAAACAAAACCTATTAGGTGACATATTATTATCACGAGGTAGTGTTGGGCAAGCTAATGGGGCTAAAGGTAGACAAGTCTCCTGGCCCTGATGGAATGCATCCCAGGGTACTAAAAGAGGTGGCTGGGGAAATAACAAATGCACTCATGGTTATTTACCAAAATTTGCTGGATTCTGGGGTGGTTCCAGAAGATTAGAAAACAGCAAAAAAAAATTTAAATTTAGACTAGCCAATTATTTTTCTTTTCCAATTAAGGGGCAATTTAGCATGACCAATCCACCTAATCAGCACATCTTTGGATTGTAGTGACGAAACCCACGCAGACATGGGGAGAATGTACAAACTCCACAGGGACAGTGACCCAGGGCTGGGATTCAAACCGGGTCCTCAGCGCTGCAGTCGCAGTGCTAACCACTGCACCACATGCTGCCTGTTTTCTTCTTTTTTAAAATAAATTTAGAGTGCCCAATTATTTTTAATTTTTATATGACACCACTGTTTAACAGAGGAAGTGGACAAAAGTGGGTAACTATAGGCTAGTTAGTGGGGAAAATGCTTGAATCTATCATTAAGGAAGAAATTGTGCCACGGTGGAGATGGTTGACAACTTCAAATTCCTAGGTGTGCACATCACCAACAATCTGAACTGGTCCACCGTCGTGGACGTTACAAGCAAAAGAGTACAACAGCGCCTATACTTTCTCAGGAAATTCGGCATGTCCACATTGACCCTTACCAACTCTTACAGATGCACCATAGAAAGCATCCTATCTGGCTGCATCACAGCCTGGTATGGCAACTGCTCGGCTCAAGACAGTAAGAAGCTACAGAGAGTCGTGAACACAGCCCAGTCCATCAGGCAAACCCACCTACCATCCATTGACTCTGTCTACACCCCCCAGTGCCTTGGGAAAGCAGGCAGCATAATTAAAGATCCTTCTCACCCGGCTTATTCACTCCAACTTGTTCCATCGGGCATCATAGATTATCATAGAATTTACAGTGCAGAAGGAGGCCATTCGGCCCATCGAGTCTGCACCAGCTCCTGGAAAGAGCACCCTACCCAAGGTCAACACCTCCACCCTATCCCCATAACCCAGTAACCCCACCCAACACTAAGGGCAATTTTGGACACTAAGGGCAATTTATCATGGCCAATCCATCTAACCTGCACATCTTTGTGACTGTGGGAGGAAACCGGAGCACCCGGATGAAAGCCACGCACACACGGGGAGGATGTGCAGACTCCACACAGACAGTGACCCAAGCCGGAATCGAACCTGGGACCCTGGAGCTGTGAAGCGATTGTGCTATCCACAATGCTACCGTGCTGCCCATGAAATAGAATAGTCTGAGAACAGATTCAAAACAGCTTCATCCCCGCCGTTACCAGACTCCTAAACGACCCTCTTAAGGACTGATCTGATATCTTCACACATCTTCTCTACTGAGTAGTACTACACTCCTGTATGCTTCACCCGATGCCTGTGTCTATGTATTTACATTGTGTATTTTATGTATTACCTGTTTTTTTTTCATGCATTGAATGATCTGTCTGTACTGTAAGAAGAACAATATTTTTCACTGTACTTCGATACATGTGACAATAAACAAATCCAACCCAAATAGCGAGACATCTGGAATTGTCGCATTGAACAGATGCAGCAAGAGTTCATGAAAGGCAGGTCACGTTTGACTAATTTAGTGGAATTCTTTGAGGTGATTACAAGCGCGGTGGGTGTGGTGTATCTGGATTTCCAGAAGGCATTCGATAAGGTGCCACACAAAAGGCTGCTGCATAAGATAAAGGTGCATGGCTTTATGGGTTATGTATTAGCATGGATAGAGGATTGGTTAACTGACAGAAAGCAAAGAGTGTGGATAAATGGGTGTTTTTCTGGTTAGCAGTCAGTGGCTAGTGGTCTAACTTAGGGATCACTGTTGGGTCTGCAATGGTTTATAATTTACATCGATGATCTGGAGTTGGGACCAAGTGTAATAGACATAGACATAGAACAGTACAGCACAGAACAGGCCCTTCGGCCCTCAATGTTGTGCCGAGCCATGATCACCCTACTCAAACCCACGTATCCACCCCATACCCGTAACCCAACAACCCCCCCCCCTTAACCTTACTTTTATTAGGACACTACGGGCAATTTAGCATGGCCAATCCACCTAACCCGCACATCTTTGGACTGTGGGAGGAAACCGGAGCACCCGGAGGAAACCCACGCACACAGGGGGAGGACGTGCAGACTCCACACAGACAGTGACCCAGCCGGGAATCGAACCTGGGACCCTGGAGCTGTGAAGCATTTATGCTAACCACCATGCTACCCTGCTGCCTATGTCAAAGTTTGCAAATGACACAAAAATGAGTGCAAGAGCAGTTTCCGGTGGCAGCTCTGAAGGAGTAGGTCACACATTTGGTGTCTCCCAGTCGGGCCATTTTCCCTGATTTTTTGTTGGATTTGATTTGGGAAATTGATGGTGGAGGCAATTGTGAAAAGGAATCCTACATCAGTGCATGGAGAGGTGGACCAGAACTGCTCGCAAAGGAAGAAAAAGGCGAATGGAGAAGGGTTGGGCTGAGGCTGCAGCGGGAGAAAGCATGGTGGATGACCGGGGTCCAGGCTCGATGGCCCAGCGGACGACGGAGCAGTTGATGCCGTTCATACAGGAGGGCTTCGTCAAGCAGAAGAGGAATGCTTGGACCCGATTAAGGAATCAATTGCGTGTCTGGAACTTAGACTGGATGCTCAAGATTGGGCGATCCAGAAAGTGGAGAAGGCACTGACTGAGCAGGAGGAACACCAAACAGCAGTCGAGTTGGAGGTGGGGATGCTGAGAGACTAGCATAAAAGGCTCCTGGAGGGGTCTGAAGGAGCGGAGGCTGGGGATACATAGCGGGCATGTTCGAGAAGTGGAAGCCACGTGTGCCCAACCCCCCCCCCCCCCCCCCCCCCCCCCCCCCCCCCCCCCACCGGAGGGCAATGGTGGTGGGATTCCACAGTTACCTGGACAAGGAGTGTATTTTACGGTGGGCCAGGCAGATACGGAGCTGTAAATGGAAGAATAGTATCCTGCGCATATACCAGGATCTGAGTGCGGATGTTGCCAGGAGAAGAGCAGGGTTAAACCAGATAAAGTCAACCCTTTTCAATAAAAAGGTTAAGTTTGGACTGCTGTATCCGGCCCGTCTTTGGGTCACGTATGAGGAGCAACGTTTTTACTTTGAGTCGCCTGAGGAAGCGATGGACTTCGGTCGAAGGTAAGGGCTGGTGGCGGACTGAGGTCTTTGAACTTTGCTGCAGCGCTCATGTTAAAAAAGTTTTTTGTTTTTGGACGTTAGCTGTATTGCCTTCTGTATTGATTTGGGGCATGCTGTGTGAGTTAAAGTTTGCATTTGCACTGACGGGGGTTGGAGGTGTGAATGTTAAATGTTGTATCTTCTGTTTGATTTTCTTTGTGTTTCTTTTGGGCAATTGGGTTGGGATTGTTTTTGTTTTGCATGTGTATGTCCGAGTGGGGGTGGGGGGGTGTAACAATAGGTGGGAAAATGCCTGGCACCATGGGCGGGGGTCACCAAGCTAGCTGGGCGGGCTAGCTCATGGAAGCACAGAGCACAGTGGGGCGTGAGCGGATGTTATGCTTGTTGAAGGGGGTGGTTTGCATAGTGCTGTTACGAGGGGGGAGGAGGGGTAAATGCGCTACTGACGGGAGAGGGACTTTTGCTGTGGGACAAAAGGGAGGTTGGGGCAGAGGCTGCTGGGGGGAGGGGGGGGTGGTGGGGGGGGGGGCTGCGTATGCCGTGGGGCGCAGGCTGGAGACTGGCCCAAGAAAGGTGAAGGCTGATCAGCGGAGGGGGAGGGCGAGAAGTCCCCCAACCAGGCTGATCACATGGAACGTAAGAGGGCTAAATGGACCGGTTAAGAGGGCAAGCGTGTTCACGTATTTGAGGGGACTGAAGACGAACGTGGCAATGTTACAGGAGACACACCTTAGAGTAACTGATCAAATTAGATTAAGGAAGGGATGGGTCGGACAGGTTTTCACTCGGGACTGGATTCTAAGACAAGGGGTCGTGATTCTGATTAACAAGCGAGTGTCATTCGAGGGGGAAGAATAGTTGCAGATGTGGGAGGCCGTTACAATACGGTTACTGGGAAGCTGGAGGGGCTGCCAGTGGTGAATGTGTATGCGCCAAATTGGGATGATGTGGAGTTCATAAAGCGGATTTTGGGGAAGATCCTGGACCTGGATTCGCACACGTTGGTCATGGGGGACACTTTAACGCAGTCATTGACCCAGGGCTAGACCGGTCGAGCTCAAGGACAGGGTGCCAGCAATGGCAAAGGAGCTAAAGGGGTTTATGGAGCAGATGGGGGGGGGGGGGGGGGGGGTTTGGACCCATGGAGACTTGGACGGTCGAGCGTGAAGGAGTTCTCCTTCTCCTCACATGTGCACAAAGTGTACTCCCGGATTGACTTTTTTTATCCTGAACAGGGCTTTACTGACGGGGGTAGTGGACAATGAGTATTCAGTGAACACTGTCTCGGATCATGCCCTGCACTGGGTGGACCTACAGGTGAGCAAGGAGGGTGGCCAGCGCCCGCATTGGAGATTGGATGTTGGATTTTTAGCGGATGAGGAGGTGTGCGGGCGGCTGAGGAAATGTATCCAGAACTACCTGGAAGTTAATGACACAGGGGAAGTCTCAGCTGCAATGGTCTGGGAGGCGCAGAAGGCGGTGGTTAGAGGGGAGCTGATCTCGATACGGGCCCACAGGGAGAAGGTAGACAGAGCAGAAATGGACCGATTGATTAGGGAAATACTACAGGTCGACAGGAGTTATGCGGAGACCCCAGGGGCAGGGCTTTTAAGGGAACGACGGAGACAATAGGCGGAGTTCGGCTTGTTAACTACAGGGAAGGCAGTGGAGCAGCTGAGGAAGGCAAGGGGGGCGATCTATGAATATAGAGAGAAGGCCAACAGAATGCTTGCGCAGCAACTCAGAAAGAGGGAGGCAGCCAGAGAGATTGGGAAAGTAAGGGACAGGGATGGGAACCTGGTTGGAGATTCAGCAGGGGTTAATAAGGCGTTTAAGGAGTTTTACAGCAGGCTGCATGAGTCGGAAGCCCCAGCTGGCTTGGAGGGGATGAGGCAATTCTTAGGGGTGCTGAGGTTGCCGAAGGTGGACGAGGGGTTGGTAGAAGGGCTGGAGGCCCCGATCGGGTTGGAAGAAATAGCAGATGGGCTGAAGGCCAAGCAGTCCGGGCCGGACGGGTACCCAGTGGAGTTTTATAAAATGTTCTCTGGGATACTTGGGGTCACTGCTGATGAGGACATTTAATGAGGCAAAGGAGAGAGGGGGGGCTCCCCCTGACAATGTCACAGGCCACTATCTCACTGATACTGAAGCGGGAGAAGGACCCGGAGCTACGCGGGTCCTACAGACTGATCTCCCTGCTAACTGTAGATGCCAAACTGTTGGCCAAAATGTTGTCCTCAAGGATTGAAGACTGCGTTCCAGACGTGATTGGGGAGGGCCAGACAGGATTCTTTAAGGGTAGGCAGTTGGCGGGCAATGTAAGAAGGTTGCTGAATGTGATCATGATACCCCCAGAGGGTAGGGACGTGGAGGTAGTGGTCACAATGGCCGCAGAGAAGGCATTTGATCCGATGGAATGGGAATATCCGTGGGAGGTACTGGGGCGGTTTGGATTTGGAAGGGTCTTCATCGTCCCAATGGGTTTAGGCTGCTGTATCAGGCTTCCGTGGCGAGTGTACGGACGAACAAGTTAACATCGGACTATTTTAGGCTGCACTGGAGGAAGGCAGAGATGCCCCCTCTCCCCACTGCTGTTTGCACTGGCCATAGAGCTGCTGGTCATTGCGCTGAGAGCCTCAAGGGGCTGGAAGGGGCTGTTCCGGGGGGTGATGGAACACAATCTCGCTATATGCAGACAACCTGCTCCTATATGTTTCAGACCCACTAGAAGGGATGGAAGAAATTATGAGAATTCTGGAGGGATTTGGCTGGTTTTCGGGTTATAAATTGAACATGGGGAAAAGTGAGATGTTCGCGATCCACGCAAGGGGGCAGGAGAGGTGACTGGGGGAGCTGCCGTTTTCAGTGGTGGGGGAAGCTTTCATTACCTAGGCATCCAGGTGGCACGGGAATGGGAACGGCTACATAAGTTAAATCTGGCCCGACTTATAGGCCAAATGAAGGAAGATTTCCGAAGGTGGGATATGCTCCCGTTGTCACTAGCTGGGAGGGTACAAACAGTGAAAATGATTGTCGTCCCGAGATTCCTGTTTGTGTTTCAGTGTCTCCCCATCTTTATTCCACAGTCCTTTTTAAAAACGGGTCAATGAGGTGATCTCTGGCTTTGTATGGGCGGGTAAGACCCCTCGAGTAAAAAAGGGGATGCTGGAGTGGAGCCCGGGTGAGGGTGGGCTGGCGCTGCCAAACTTTAGCAATTATTATTGGGCGGCGAATATAGCCATGATCAGGAAGTGGGTGGCGGGGGGTGTTGGTGTGGGAGCAAGTAGAGGTGGCATCATGCAAGGGAACGAGTTTGGGGGCATTGGTAACGGCACCTCTGCCATTCCCGCCGGCACGGTACTCCACCAACCCCATGGTAGTAGCAGCCCTGAGAGTCTGGGGACAGCGAAGGAAACATGTGGGAGCAGAGGGAGCATCAGTCTGGTCTCCAACCTGCAATAATCAACGGTTTGCCCTGGGGAGGCTGGATGGAGGGTTTTGGAGATGGCAGAGAGCAGGGATCGAGAGGATGTGTTTACAGAGGGGAGCTTTCCCAGCCTGAGGGAGTTGGAGGAGACATTTGAATTGACGGGAGGGAATGAATTTCGGTACCTACAGCGCGGAACTTCCTACACAGGCAGGTCTCAACCTTCCCGCTCCTACCACCAAAGGGGGATACAGGACAGGGTAGTTTCCAGAATGTGGGTGGGAGAGGAGATGTTTTTGGACATTTATAAAGAACTCATGGGGCCAGAGGAAACGCAGACTGAGGAGCTGAAACACAAATGGGAAGAGGAGTTAGGAGGAGAGATAGAGGACGGTCTCTGGGCGGACGCGTTGAGTAGAGTCAACGGGTCCACAACATGTGCCAGGCTCAGCCTGATACAGTTTTAGGTCGTTCACTGGGCCCACATGACAGTGGCTCAGATGAGCAGGTTCTTTGGGGTAGAAGATAGGCGCGCAAGGTGTGCGGGAGGGTCAGCGAACCATGTCCATGTGTTCTGGGCATTCTCGAAGCTTAGGGGATTCTAGAACATAGAACATACAGTGCAGAAGGAGGCCATTCGGCCCATCGAGTCTGCACCGACCCACTTAAGCCCTCACCCACCCTATCCCGGTAACCCACTAACCCCTCCTAACCTTTTTTGGTCACTAAGGTCAATGTATCATGGCCAATCCACATAATCTGCACATCTTTGGACTGTGGGAGAAAACCAGAGCACCCAGAGGAAACCCATGCAGACACGGGGAGAAAGTACAGACTCCGCACAGACAGTGACCCAGCAGGGAATCGAACCTGGGACCCTGGCAATTCTGGCAGGGGTTTGTGGATGTCATGACCAAGGTGTTAAAAACAAGAGTGGCACCGACTCCAGAGGTGATGATTTTCGGAGTGTCGGAAGACCAAGGAATCCAGGAGGAGAAAGAGGCAGACGTCTGGCCTTTGCTACCCTGGTAGCCTAGTACCCTTATTAGCATGGAGGGACTCAAAGCCCCCGAAGTCGGAGACCTGGCGATCTGACATGGCTAGCTTTCTCTGTTTGGAGAGGGGGTTAGAGTTCGTCCGGAGGTAGCAGCCGTTCGTCGTCTTCTTTGGGGAAAATTAACCGTCAGCAGAAAAGGGGGTGGGGGGGTGGTGGGGTTTAGTGTAGCTTAAGAGTAGGGCGTTAGAAAAGGTGGGACCTGAGGGAGGAAGACGGCTTTTGCACTATGTTTATATTTGTATGTACATTGTTTCTTCTGTTGTTGTTATAAAATCAAAAATATCTCAATAAAATGTTTATTAAAAAAAAGATGATGAGGGACTTCCGGTGACGGCGATGACGTAGGAAGCCGCACATTTGGGAGCTCCCGTTTCAAACGGACTTTTCGGCTCTTTTTAGAGCCCAAAATGGAAATTTTTCGACGTCTCCCAGTGGGAGAAAGTGTGCTGATCGACTTTCCCCGCGGTTCATGACTCGAACTCGGAGTGGAAAGGGGGAGAAAACGGCAGCTGCTCCCCAGAAAAAACGGGGGAAGGAATCCAAGATGGCGGCCGGCGGAGCTCCAGAGGAGTGGAAGCAGTGGGCCCTGGAGCAACAAGCTGCTCTCCTGCGCTGTCTTGCAGACTTCAAGGCTGAGGTACTGAGCTCTCTGCAGGAAATGAACAAAAGGCTGCGGGGCTGGGGGGGGAGGAGACGATGACAGGGGGAGGCGGGGCCTTAACAGGTTCTTCCCCGCGCTGGAGCAGTCCCTGGAGGAGGGATAGGATGGGGGATGATCCCACTTTGGGAGGGGTCGGGTTATTGGCGGGAGTTTCCGGGGTCAGCAGAAGTTAGCTGACCCACAGAAGTACAATGGAGGACGGTTCGCGGCTAGGAGGGTTCCTAGCCTGGGGGGGGAGGGAGGGGGGGAAAGGGGAATACCGGGTTGCTGCTGGCAGGGTCAGGAAGGAGCTGGTGGGGGCCGGGGGGGACAGAGGTGAGGTGTTGTCGCCATGGGGCCTGGGGCGGGCAGTCAACGGGCTATGGCTAGTCGACGGGGGAGAGTGGCGGGACGCCCTCTGATCCGGTTGGTCACCTGGAATGCGAGAGGATTGAATGGGCCAGTGAAGCGGTCGAGGGTACTTGCTCATCTGAGGGGGCTAAAGGCAGATGTGGCAATGCTTCAGGAGACCCACCTGAAGGTGGCGGACCAGGTCCGTCTGAGGAAGGGATGGGTGGGGCAGGTTTTCCACTCTGGGTTGGATGTGAAGAACCGGGGAGTGGCGATTCTGGTAGGGAAAAATGTGTCGTTTGAGACATCGGAGGTGATGGCGGATAAGGGGGGTAGGTATGTTATGGTTAGGGGCAGGCTACAAGGAGAGACGGTGGTACTTGCTAGTGTGTATGCCCCAAATTGGGACGACGCGGGCTTTATGAGGCGTATGTTGGGACGGGTCCCGGATCTGGAGGCGGGAGGTCTGATCATGGGGGGGGACTTTAATACGGTGTTGGATCCTTCACTGGATCGGTCCAGCTCTAGGACGGGTAGGAGGCCGGCGGCGGCCAAGGTACTGAGAGGGTTTATGGACCAGATGGGTGGGGTGGATCCATGGAGGTTTGTGAGGCCGAGGGCACGGGAGTACTCTTTTTTCTCCCACGTACATAGGGTCTACTCTCGGATAGACTTCTTCGTGGTGAGTAGGGGACTGATTCCGAGAGTGGAGGAGGCCGAGTATTCGGCCATTGCAATCTCCGACCATGCTCCGCATTGGATGGAATTGGAGATGGGGGAGGTGCGGGACCAGCGCCCGTTGTGGTGATTGGATGTGGGGTTGTTGGCGGAGGAGGAGGTGTGTAGGAGGGTCCGGGCAAGTATTGAGGGGTACCTCGAGGTGAATGATACGGGGGAGTTTCAAGTGGGGGTGGTCTGGGAAGCCCTGAAGGCAGTGATTCACGGGGAGTTGATATCCATCCGGGCACACAGGGAGAGGAGCGAGAGGAGTGAGAGGGATAGACTGGTGGGAAAGATGCTGGAGGTAGACAGGAGGTACGCAGAGGCACCAGAGGAGGGACTGTTGGGGGAGAGGCGCAGCCTGCAGGCTAAATTTGATTTGCTGACCACTAGAAAGGCGGAGGCACAGTGGAGGAAGGCACAAGGGGCAGTGTACGAACATGGTGAAAAGGCGAGTAGGATGCTGGCTCATCAGCTCCGCAAGCGGGTTGCAGCTAAGGAAATTGCTGGAGTGAGAGACAAGAGTGGGAATGTGGTGCGGAAGGGGGTAGAGGTGAATGAGGTCTTCAAGGACTTTTACGGGAAACTGTACCGGTCGGAGCCAACGGGGGAGAGGAGGGGAATGGAGAGGTTCCTCGACGGGCTTTCTTTCCCGAAGGTGCAGGTGGAGGGGTTGGGTGCGCCGATTGAGCTGGAGGAGCTAGTTAAGGGGATCGGGCAGATGCAGTCAGGGAAGGCACCGGGGCCGGATGGGTTCCCGGTGGAATTCTATAAAATGTTTGTGGACCTAGTGGGCCCCTTGCTGGTGCGGACACTTAATGAAGCGTGGGAAGGAGGGACTTTGCCCCCGACGATGTCGCGGGCGCTGATCTCATTAATCTTAAAGAGGGACAAGGACCCCCAGCAGTGCGGTTCATACAGGCCCATATCTCTCCTCAACGTAGATGCCACGGTGCTGGCAAAAATCCTGGCCACCAGGATAGAGGACTGTGTGCCAGGGGTTGTACACGAGGACCAGACAGGTTTTGTGAAGGGAAGGCAGCTGAACACGAATGTGCGGAGATTGTTGAATGTCATCATGATGCCGGCGATTGAGGGGGAGGCAGAGATAGTGGTGGCGCTGGGTGCGGAGAAGGCCTTCGATAGAGTGGAGTGGGGGTACTTATGGGAGGTGTTGGGGAGGTTTGGATTTGGTGAAGGGTTTATTAGATGGGTGAGACTGCTATATGAGGCCCCGATGGCGTGCGTGGCCACGAATGGGAGGTCGGAGTACTTCCGGCTTTACCGAGGGACCAGGCAGGGTTGCCCCCTGTCCCCCTTGTTGTTTGCATTGGCAATCGAACCGCTGGCGATGGCGTTGAGGGATTCAGAGAGGTGGAGAGGTTTAGTGCGAGGTGGGGAGGAACATAGGGTGTCGTTGTATGCTGATGACCTGTTACTGTATGTGGCGGACCCGGTGGGAGGGATGCCGGGGGTGATGCAGCTGCTAGCTGAGCTTGGGACCTTTTCAGGTTATAAACAAAATTTAGTCAAGAGTGAGGTGTTTGTGGTGCACCCTGGAGACCAGGAGGAAGGAATTGGTAGGCTCCCGCTTAGGCGGGCAGGGGAGAGTTTTAGGTACCTGAGGGTGCAGGTGGCCAGGGACTGGGGGACTCTTCACAAACATAATTTCACCAGACTTGTAGATCAGATGGAGGAGGAGTTCAAGAGGTGGGACATGTTGCCATTGTCGTTGGCGGGGAGGGTGCAGTCCGTCAAAATGATGAAGGGAATAGATAAGATAGAAGCAAAGAGGTTGTTTCCACTGGCTGGTGAAAGTAGAACTAGGGGGTATAGCCTCAAAATAAGGGGGAGCAGATTTAGGACCGAATTGAGGAGGAACTTCTTCACAGTAAAGCAGTTCAGGCTACCTCTTCAACTGTTTTTAAGGCAAAGGTAGATAGATTTTTGAACAGTAAAGGAATAAAAAGGTTATGGTGAGTAGGCGGGTAAGTGGAGCAGAGTCCACAAAAAGATCAGTCATGATCTTATTGAATGGCAAAGAAGGCTCCAGGGGCCAGGTGACCTACTCCTGCTCCTAGTTCTTATGTTCTAGTACACACAGCAATCCTTTAGTCTGATTTTGCAATTACTCAGGCATTTTGATAACTTGCTGAAAAGTATAGCTATTTACAAATATACGTCACGAAATCTTCATAATTTTGAATCAAATGAACACGACAGAGCTGTTTTGTGGTCCACACATTGCTGCTTGATCCAGTTTTGTGCTCGGACCACTTATTGTGGTCCTTTGTGCAAAGCTGGTGCATTGTACTCTAAGAACAGCTTATTTACATGAATGTGCAGACTTCCTGTCCAAAGACCATGTTACACTCTGAGTGTGTCTTTAAAACTACCTGCTGCTGATGTGAATGAGAAATGACTGAACCAAACATAATGGGCCCATTTAATGAACATCCACAATGGACCAAATGGCCTACCATGCAGACAATTTTCCATGTTTCTATTTGCGCACATTTAGAAACTGGCAAAAGCTTCAAAACAGCCAGAACACCACCCTAAAAAACCAACAATTCAAGAATGAGTCTGAGATGCACAGGACACTGTTGAGACCAGGTCTGGAATTGTGCACACAGTATTGGTCTTTTTTAAGGAAGAATGTAAATGCTTTCGAAGCAGTTCACAGAAGGTATCCTGGACCCAGGAATTGGCAAGTTGTCCTATGAGGTAAGATTGGACAGACTAGGCTAGGAGTTCAGAATAATAAGAGGTGCCTTTATTTAAACTTAAGATCCTGTGGGGTATTGACAAGGTGGATATGGAGAGGATGTTTCCTCTCGTTGGAGTCTCTGGAACTAGGGGTCACAGTTTAAAAATAAGGGGCCAGCCATTTAAGACAGACATGAGAATTATTTTCTTTCAGGGGGTTACAAATCTTTAGAACAAACTCAAAAGGTGGTGAAAGGTCCTTGAATATTTTTGAAAGGCAGAGTATATAGATTTTGATAAACAAGGGTTATCGGGGTAGACAGGAGGTTAAGATCAGATCATTCATGATTTTATTGAATGGCGGAGCAGGCTGGAGGGACCAAGTGGCCTGTATGTCCATATGTGGAAACAGCTCTCTGTACAATAGACAAGCACAGAGCTGGAAAGACAGCATTCCCAACCCTATTGTGGCAGGACCTTGTCATTATCAACTCTGAAACATTTCGTTCTACGCAAGAATTTTGCAGGCCCAACTGGGGAAAAAAGTAAAAGCTTGAAGATGGAAATAGAGGGGCAAAATCCGTGGTGCATTCTTGAAAATGTTGATCTTTCTTCAGAAAAAAACATCAGTTAATTGAAGACAAAAGCAAATTACTGTGGCTGCTGAAATCTGAAACAAAAACAGAAAATACTGGGCAAACCTGCACGTCCAGTATTCTGGTCAGTTGAGTCACATTTGTAATCATTGTGACAGATTTCAAATCCATAGCTCGCAGAACCAATCTATCAGTGTACCCTCCTATCCACAGGGACATCATAAGGGGCAGCAGGGTAGCATGGTGGTTAGCATAAATGCTTCACAGCTCCAGGGTCCCAGGTTCGATTCCCGGCCGGGTCACTGTCTGTGCGGAGTCTGCACGTCCTCCCCCTGTGTGCGTGGGTTTCCTCCGGGTGCTCCGGTTTCCTCCCACAGTCCAAAGATGTGCGGGTTAGGTGGATTGGCCATGCTAAATTGCCCGTAGTGTCTTAAAAAGTAAGGTTAAGGGGGGGTGTTCTTGGGTTACGGGTATATGGTGGATACGTGGGTTTGAGTAGGGTGATCATGGCTCGGCACAACATCGAGGGCCGAAGGGCCTGTTCTGTGCTGTACTGTTCTATGTTCTATGTTCTATCACAGATGGTGTGCGATGCTCTGGAAGGAGCCACTGGCATAAAAGTAGAGTGCTGCTGTAAATTTGGGAGAACAAAGCTCACAGATGGCCTGTGAAGGTAACGGGATGTCCTCACTGGATCTCCTCATTGCTCTTCCTGAATCTAGGAGTAATAAGCTCGTTCCAAGCTCAGCTGCCTCATCTGGACATCGTCATTGTCTTATGGCTGACATCATCTCCCTCGAGGACCTCCTCAGCCTTGTCCCCTGACAAGTGTTCCTGATAGAAGGAAATGTGCTGCTCCTCCATTGCCTCCTCAAGCAGTCCACACCACCCCACTACCCACCCCACCGGGTCCTGCAGCTTACAGCAAGCAATCACCCTCTGCAGCCTGTATTGCAGGGCTCCACCAGACAGGTCCAGACGCTGGAACCTCATCTTCAGTATCCCCATGGTCTGCTCCATCAAAGTGAGAGTTGCAGCAGGAGTCGCTTTGCATCTTGTCTCAGCTGCACTCTGTGCCCTCCGCACCTCCTTGGTGGCACCTCCTTATCCCAGGGCAGCCAACCTTTCAGCCACTGTGGACACTGAAACACGTCAGGGATCTAAGAACTGTTCAGAATGTAGGAGTCGTGCACACTCCCTGGGAATTGAGCACACACCTGGGGAATGTGTTTGGTGTGGTTGCAGACCAGCTGAACATTCAGTGAGTCAAACCCCTTACGGTTCACATAGTTCACTGCTGGTTCCCCCAAAGATCCGAGTGCCGCGTTAGAGCAGCTGATGGCACCCTGTACCTGCGGAAAGCCAGAGATTTGCACAAAGCCCATCGTTCCTGCATCTTGGCTTAACTGATCCTGGTCAAAATAGACAAATTGGTCATCTCCTGGATGCACTTGTGTTCTGAGGACTGCAAAATTCTGCAGAGATCACCTGTGGAGCCCTGGAAGGAGCCACTGGCATAAAAGTTGAGTGCTGCTGTAACTTTCAGCAGCACTGGCAATGGATGCCCTCCATGTTTGAGTAGAAACAAATCCTGAAGGTGATAGATGTGACCAACCAGGTCCCTGGATATGTAGTTTTCAGCGACACTGGTTTTCAGACATCTGCTGATATGTTAGGTACTGTCTGTAGACCCTGGGTATAGTGAGCTGAGTGATGGCTCTCTGGGGTTCATTCTCTGATTGTGGAGCATGCGCTGCCACCCCTGCCTCTTCAGTGTTCTGCTCCTGCCTTTGGCAAGCCAGGTGCCTCCATTTACATTTTCTTCCTCTCTCCTGCCTACGACGAAGAAGAATGACAGCAAGTTCATCAGGCTCGCTGTTTCATACATGATGAGACCATCAATTCACGCGACATGTGGTAAGAAGTGGACAGTGGTTTTAATCGTCTTACAACAGAGCCTGCCTGTGACGAGATGAACTCCAGATAAACTCTCAGGCAGGCTCTCAGCATCAACCTTTATACTTCCGGTTAAGGGGAGGAGCCATGGGTGGAGTCAAGGGTGGAGCCCAGTACAAGCTCCTCATCTCCCCCTATGTGTTGAGCCGCGCAACTACACGTGATCCAATACAATATACAGGCTCAACACATGTTGTACAATACAGTGTGGATTATTAGTATTTATAATTCACCACATTCACCCCCTGTAAAAAAATCAGGCCCGGCGGGGGTGATGGTTTACAGATCGAGTCTGTCCGGTGGTCGTGTTGTCCGTTGTGATCGGCGGAGCACCGGAGTCTCAGCCCCTTCTGGTGGCTGGATGATCACGGTCGGTTGGTGTACGATGGCGGACTCCGGGGGTGATTCTGTCCGAGCTTCATACCCGTCTGGTTCGACTGGGGAGTGGAAGCTTGCAGGTGCGGGCGTGCAGATCATGTGTAGCGAACTGGTAGGCGCGGGGGCGTGGGGCGCGGTGAGTTGGGTGGGACGTAGTGTGAGGGGTACCTCGGCGGTGGTAGTGGTGGGGTTTGATCCTGCAGGCGCTAGATCCCAGAGGGATACGGTGTCCTGACGGCCCTCTATGAAGGCGTATTGGGGGTTCGAGTGTAGTAGAAGCACTTTTTCTATGCGTGGGTCAGTTTTGTGTGCCCTGTCGTGCTTCCGGAAGAGTACTGGGCCCGGTCTCTTCAACCATGCCGGGAGCAAAGCCCCCGTGGTAGTGCCCCTGGAAAAAATAAAGAGCCGCTCGTGAGGGGTCTGGGGTTGGTGGCGGTACATAAGAGGGACCTAATAGCGTGGAGCGCGTCTGGGAGGACTTCCTGCCAATGGGAGATCGGGAGATTCCTGGACCGGAGAGTCAGTAGGACGGTCTTCCAGACCGTTGCATTCTCCCTCTCCACCTGCCCATTCCCCCTGGGGTTATAGCTGGTAGTCCTGCTCGAGGCCCTTGTCGAGCAGGTACTGACGCAGCTCGTCGCTCATAAAGGACGAACCCCGGTCGCTGTGTACATAGCTGGGGAAACCAAACAGGGTGAAGATACTATGCAAGGCCCTAATGACTGTGTGGGAGGTCATATCGGGGCACGGGATAGCAAAAGGGAATCGGGAGAACTCGTCGATGACATTCAGGAAGTACACATTCCGGTTAGTCGAGGGGAGTGGCCCTTTGAAATCGATAGCGAGGCGTTCAAAGGGCCTAGAAGCCTTGACCAGGTGGGCCCTGTCTTGTCTGTAGAAGTGCGGTTTGCACTCCGCGCAGATCGGGCAATCCCTGGTGACGGCTTTTACCTCCTCAGTGGAGAAAGGCAGATTTTGGGCTTTAATGTAGTGGGCGCGCCGGGTGACCCCCGGGTGGCAGGGGTCATTGTGGATGGCTTTTAAGCGGTCGCTCTGCGTGCTGGCGCACGTGCCGTGGGACAGGGCATCTGGGGGCTCGTTGAGCTTCTCCGGTCGATACATAATATCGTATTTGTAGGTGGAGAGCTCGATCCTCCCCCTCAGAATTTTATCATTTTAAATTTTGCCCCTTTGCGAGTTGTCAAACATGAAGGCAACCGATCTTTGGTCGGTGATGAGGGTGAACCTCCTACCTGCGATAGTGCCTCCAGTGACGAATAGCCTCCACAATGGCTTGTGCTTCTTTTTTGACCGAGGAGTGTCGAAGTTCCAAAGCGGAGAGGGTTCAGGAGAAAAATGCGACTGGTCTCCCTGCCTGATTTAATGTGGCTGCTAGAGCTACCTCTGAGGCATCGCTCTGAACCTGAAAGGGGACGGATTCATCCACCGCCCGCATGGCGATGTCCTCCTTGATGCAGTTGAAGGCCTTGCGAGCCTCAGCCGACAGGGGGAAAAGTGTGGCCTTAAATATTGGGAGGGCTTTGTTCGCATATTGAGGGACCAACTGGGCATAGTAAGAAAAGAATCCCACGCACCGCTTGAGGGCCCTGGGACAATGAGGGAGAGGGAGAGGGCGCATACGGTGCGGGTCGGGGCCCAGGACTCCGTTTTCCACGACATAGCCGAGGATGGCTAGCCTGGTCGTGGGGAAAACGCTTTTCTCCATGTTGTAAGTGAGGTTGAGTTTCTTGCCGTCTGGAGAAACCGATGGAGGTTGGCATCGTGGTCCTGCTGGTCATAGCCGCAGATGGTGACGTTATCCAAGTACGGAAACGTGGCCCGCAGCCCGTACTGGTCCACCATTCGGACCATTGCTCGTTGGAACACCGAGACCCCGTTCGTGACGCCAAAGGGAACCCAGAGGAAATGGAAGAGGCGGCCATCGGCCTCGAACGCCATGCAGTGGCGGTCCTCCGGGCGGATTGGGAGCTGGTGGTATGCAGACTTCAGATCCACCGTGGAGAAAATACGATACTGGGTGATCTGATTCACCATGTCTGCAATCCTGTGGAGGGGGTACGCATCGAGGAGCGTAAACCGATTAATGGTCTGACTATAGTCCACGACCATGTGGAATTTTTCCCTAGTCTTGACGACCACCACCTGAGCTCTCCAGGGGCTTTTACTGGCCTCTATGATCGCCTCACGTAGGAGCCTCCGGACCTCGGTTCTGATAAACACCCTGTCCTGCAGGCTGTACCGCCTCCTGCGAGTGGCTATGGGTTGACAGTCCGGAGTGAGATTGGCAAAGAGTGGAGGGGGGGAGATTCGCAGCGTGGCTAGGCTGCAGATGGTGAGTGGGGGTAAGGGTCCGCTGAAGCTGAGGGTGAGACTTTTGAGGTTACACTGGAAGTCGAGTCCCAGTAAGAGTGGGGTGCAGAGTTCGGGCAGGACGTATAGTTGAAAATTTCGAGTAACTAGCGCCTTGGACCGTTAGGGTCGCGACAGTGCGCCCTTGGATGTGAAGAGTGGGAGCCGTGCAGGAAAAACAGGGAGCGAACAGCGTCTTACCAGATCTGGGTGTACGAAGCTCTCGGTGCTCCCGGAGTCGAAGAGGCACGGTGTACTGTATCCGTTGACTTGAACGGTCGTCATTGAGTTGCGGAGATATTTTGGACGCGACTGGTCCAACATGACTGCGCCGAGTTGCGGGTAGTCGGCGGCTCGGTCCGCTGTGTTGGGGTGACCCCGTGGTGAATGCCCGCTGAGGTCGCAGTCTTCGATCAGATTTTCTGAATTTGGAGAGGATGGAGCCCAAGATGGCCGCCCCCGTGTATCGCACGTGGCGGGCGGCGAGGAAGATGCCATTCAAGATGGCGGCCCCCATGAGTCGCATGTGGTCGGCCGCGTGGTAGGGGTCCGCCAAGATGGCGGCCCCCATGGGTCGCACGTGGTGGGTGGGGGCGGAGTCGAGGTATAGGCCGCAGCGTTACGGGGCCTGCGAATTCAGAGAATGAGTACTTTGAGCCATGGGAGGGTTAGAGGCTGGGGCTTTCTTCGCCAGACACACTCTGGCATAGTGTCCTTTGCGACCCATTTTCCCAATTAAGGGGCAATTTAGCGTGGCCAATCTACCTAACCTACACATCTTTGGGTTGTGGGGGTGAAACCTACATAGACACGTAGTTGGAGTTCTGTCTGCTCTTTGCCCATTCATCATCTGAATCTCCCTCTGAAAGTCCACTGACTCCTGTCCTGACACTACATTCTGCCCAATCCTCCTTTGTATACTCGTTGTGCAAGACCCCAGACCACCCTTGCCTAAACCTCATGACTGAGTGGTACAGCTTTGGCCACTCTACTGCATGCTGAGTTCTCATCTCAAGCATAGGCATTGTCCAAAGCTTCACTATATGACCTTGCGCTCAAACCTGTCTATCTTCAGCACATAGCCACGGGTTAGGAGTGCTTTCCTTCGGCGGTGTGCCATCGGCAACTGTCTAGAGGAATGTATTTGCTTGGAAGTCAGTGTACCGAGAGTTAAAAGCTGACCCACAATCAATGGCACTCACACACAAGTGGTATTTGAGTGGCAGTTGTGTGATGAGTCAGATTCCAGGTATGTCAATTGAGTTACAGCTGAAAGGTCTCAGCTGCAATGTGGTAATTATCACAGACATGTCTTTTCATTAGCCTTCACCCCTCTGGGGGACTCCCGTAATCTGGCACATCATAATTGAAGGTTCTTTTGTTTTTCTGCCTCCCTAGATAGTTCAGGCAGTGTCCTATTGGGCCCTCCCCACCACCCTCCTTTCCCACCACGCTCCTTTCCCCTCTGTCCGCACCACACCCCCTTCCTTTCCCTTCTGTTGGTACAGAGGCAAGGGTATATGGTCTCTCCAGCACAAAGTTTAGTGCTTGGACCGTGTGTCACTGTGTTGTGAACTGTTTTAATAATCAGAGTATCCTACACCCCCCTCCCCCCTCCCCCCCACACACACACACACACCCCCGTACATTAGTACTGAGGGGGCCAGTATCCTGTTTCTCCAACACAAAATTAAGGTCTGTACCATTTGGTCTTGTATATATTCTTTTAGTTTTAATAAAAAGATATGGCTATGCCAACATCCCACCTCCAGAAGCACCCCCCCGCACAACAGAACTGACAGTGTGACACGGATGCTCATCCACCGATTGCACTGTTTTGGCTCCCCTTCCTCGATGTGGCCCTTCCTAAAATCCAGTGGTCCAGCAGCAGAAGGCAACAGTAGGAATAGCTTTTCACACTTGACAGCTTTCCTCCTGCTCTCCCCAGAGTCAAACCTTTGTTTCCCCGGACTAGGTCTCCGGTACCCAAAGTCAAACGCTGGTTGCCCCCACTCAGACAGTCTCATCGAATCAACCCCCTTAATGCACGGAGCTGCTCTGTGAGTGCTTACCTCCAAGCTCCCCGAAGATGCTTGCTAAGTTCACACCTTTTAAAGCCAGCCATAACTCGCTGTGCTGACAACGCCGTTGATGGATTTTTTGAGTGGGTGGGGATACTATTCCAGCCTATGGGCCTGATAATGAAATGCAAATGTATTATAATAATGATGTTCCCTAATAGGAAACCCATCTTGCCACTTGACGGGGGGAGGGGGCAATCGCAGCAAGCTTTGGTGCCAATGTAAAATATGCCTTTCCATAATATTTTCTGCTCGTCACTAAACCCGCCCAAAGCGGGAACGGAAAATCCCAGCCTTCGTTTTCTCTATCGCAGTCAGTCCTGCTTTACACACCATCAGGTACACCATAGTTCAATGTTCATCCTGCTTGTTTTTGATTAGTGACCTCCTTTACTAAATGGCCTCCAAAACCTCTCTTGGTAAATAGGACCACCTCTTTCACTCTGCAATTAGGTTTGTGGCTGGTACCCATTTTCACACTAATCATTGTGATCTGTACTTTGATTAACTGGCCCTCATTGCACACAAGGCAACAACCCCACTCGCTTTTGTTAATTTATTGAACCTCGCTAGGGAAAATACCTGCCTCTTTTGAAAAGTTTGTTACATTTTACAATTGTTTCTTATAATCCGAGGTTCTGTGACTTGATCAAATTGCTCGCCAAAAGTGAGCAGAGTACTCAAGTCTTAATTAATTTCACTTTGTGGCTGTCAATAATCGGACCGAGGTACAACTAAAGCTGAAGCTAACTAACCTGATTACTGTAGTGTCTTTTGCTGAAGGGTATGGGGCTGTCAACTGATAGGTGCTAAACTGTTCTTTCCCTGCTAATTTGCATTTTGTTTTTAGTATGTGATATCTATGATTGCATTGCTGTGTAATTTCTGTTGCTGCAGCATGCCTCTTGACCAAGGCCTTATTGTAAAATGATTGGGCAGCACCATAGCAGTGGTTAGCACTGTTGCTTTACAGCACCAAGGACCCAGGTTTGATTCCCGCGTGGGTAACTGTGTGGCGTCTGCACGCTCTCCGTGTCTGCGCGGGTTTCCTCCGGATGCTCTGGTTTCCTCCTACATGTCCCAAAAGACGTGCTGTTAGGTGAATTGGACATACTGAATTCTCCCTCGGTGTACCCGAGCAGGCGGCAGAGTGTGGCGACGAGGGGATTTTCACAATAACTTCATTGCATTGTTAATGTAAGCCTACTTGTGACAATAATAAAGACTATTAATTGACTTGCCTGGTTAAATAAAAATAAACAAATTTTCCATTCTGATGTGTAGCACAATACCAACCCTTGTTCACTGGGGTGGAAGAGAGCATGCCAGGAATAGCACCATAGAATTTCTACAGTTCAGGAGACCATTCGATGGAACGAGTCTGCACCAACCCAAAGAACAAAAAAAAGTACAGCACAGGAACAGGCCCTTTGGCCCTTCAAGCCTGCGCCGACCATGCTGCCCTAAACTAAAATCTTCTACACTTCATGGGTCCGTAGCCCTCTATTCCCATCCTAGTCATGTATTTGTCAAGATGCCCCTTAGAAGTCACTATTGTCCTTGCTTCCACCACCTCCTCTGGCAGCGAGTTCCAGGCACCCACTACCCTCTGTGTAAAAGAAAAACTTGCCTCGTACATCACCTCTAAACCTTGCCCCTCGTACCTAAACCTAAGCGCCTTAGTAATTAACCCCTCTACCCTGGGAAAAAGTCTCTGACTATCCACTCTGTCTATACCCCTCATAATCTTGTAGACCTCTATCAGGTTGCTCCTCAACCTCCGTCGTTCCAGTGAGAACAAACTGAGTTTATTCAACTGCTCCTCATAGCTAATGCCCTCCATACCAGGCAACATCCTGGTAAATCTCTTCTGCACCCTCTCCAAAGCCTCCATATCCTTCTGGTTACGTGGCCACCAGAATTGAACACTATACTCCAAGTATAGCCTAAAAGGTTCTATACAGCTGCAACATGACTTGTCAATTTTTAAATACTCAACCCGTTTATTTTTATACTGGACCCGCTGAAAGAACATCCTACCTCACACACCCCCCCCCCCCCCCCCACTCTATCCCCACCTAACCTATATATATTTGGACTGTGGTAGAAAACCAGAGCATCCGAGGAAATGCATGCAGACACGGGGGGAAAGTGCAAACTTCAATGTCACCCAAGGCTGGAATTGAACCCAGGTTCCTGGCACTGTGAGGTAGCAGTGCTAGACTGGGCTGCCCCAAAACCACTTCCGGTAGAGGTGGAATATGAACCCTCACCCCTGCAGACACTAGACTTATTATATTGCCTTAGTATAGTTGAGCATTCTACCATCAGGCAGATCTTAAAAATGTTCCAATCTGGTGAAGTACCATCCTAGGATGAGACCACATGCATGCTAAGCAAAGGAAACAGCATGCTGTAGGTAGAACTAGGCAATTCCCACAATCAATGGATGAAAGCTCTGCAGTCCTGCCATATCCAGTCATAATTAAAGAACTCACAAGAGGAGACGGCTCGATGACGTTGTCTGAACTGAGCATGAAAGTGCAAAAAGTCAAGGCTGAAGTGTTCGCAAGTATCTTCGATCAGAGGTCCTGAGTTTATAATAATAATAATAATAATCTTTATTGTCACAAATAAGCTTACATTAACACTGCAATGATTTTACTGTGAAAAGCCCCTAGTCGCCACATTCCAGCACCTGTTCGGGTACACAGAGGGAGAATTCAGAATGTCCAAATTACCTAACAGGACGTCTTTCGGGACTTGTAGGAGGAAGCCGGAGCACCCGGAGGAAACCCACACAGACATGGAGAGAACAGGCAGACTCCACACAGTGACCCTAGCCAGGAATCGAACCCGGGATCCTGGAGCTGTGAAGCAACAGTGCTACCCACTGTGCTGCCCATGATCCATCTAAACCTTCTCCTGAGATCCCCAGCATCACAGATGTGAATCTTCCAATAATTCGATTAATTATTCAGAACAGTTTGCTCGGACTTCTCAGCTCTAGATCTCATTACAACCATGGTCCAAACATGGACTAGTGCTAAATTCCAGGAGGTGGCGAGTGACTGCCCTGGACATCAAGGTAACATCTGACCAAATATGACATCAAGAAGTTCCAGCACTTCCCAGATAATGAAGCACTCCATGCGCAGCAAGACCTTGATTATATTCATGCTTGTGCTGATAAGTAGCAAATAACTTGTCATATAACACTTTCCAATCCCACAACCTCGAGGGGAAACACAAGAACCACATCAGGACACCATCACCTGCAAGTTCCCTATCCAGTCACACACCATCCTGACTTGAACCTAGTACCATTCCTTGTCATTGGGTAGAAGACCTGAAACTCCCTAACAGAATTGTGGGTGTCCTTATACCATTCTGACTGCAATAGAGCACTATCTTCTGATGGGCAATTGGAGATGGGCAACAAATGCTGGCCCGAGTAACACTTTTGTCACATCTTGACAAATAAAGAACAAAGTCTTTAAACTTACTCTCCAACGTCCCAGCCAATTAGAGATCCATATTACATTACCTCCACCAATTCTAAGCATTCTCATTTTTACTAATAATCTCTTGTGTGAAATCTTATCAGATGTCTTCTGAAAGTCCTTATGGACAACATACATAAAATTTCCTCTCTGCTACATTAGAGACCTCCTTAAGAAATACGTCAGACATGACCTACCATTTACAAATCCATCCTGTCTGGTCAACTGCTGTCAAACATGTACAGCTCTTCCGTAAACTGGATAAAACAGCATCACAGTGAATGGGGGCAGGGTCAGAGCTGAGAAGCACGGGTTTTTTTTCCCCGTGCGAGAGCAGGAGGGGGAAGAGGAGGGTCTGCTGATGGGCATGGGGGAGGAGAAGTAGCCCCACGTTGGAAGGGGTCAGAGGTGTGGCAGGAGTCGCCGGGGTCAGCAGAAGTTAGCTGGCTCACGGGAGTGCTATGGAGAGAGTAACGCAGCTGGGAGGGGTCCTAACCTGGGGGCGGGGGGGGGGGGGGGGGGGGGGGGGGACCGGGTTGCTGCTGAAATGGCCAGGAAGGAGCTGGAGTATGCAGGGGGGGCCGGGGGGGGGGTTTGCCGCCGTGGGGAACGGGCCGAGTGGGGGGCGTTGGCCTGGGGCAGGCAGGTGATGGGTTATGGCTAGTTGGCGGGGGGGGGGGGGGGGGGGGGGGGGGGGGCAGGGAGCCCTCTGATCCGGCTGATAACTTGGAATGTGAGGGGGCTGAATGGGCCGGTCAAACGGGCCCGGGTGTTTACGCACCTGAAGGCAGACGTGGCTGTGCTCCAGGAGACGCACCTGAAGGTGGCGACCAGGTTAGAGTGAGGAAGGGATGGGTAGGCCAAGTGTTTCATTCAGGGCTGGATGCAAAAAAAATCGGGGGGGGGGGGGGGGGGTGGCGATCCTGGTGGGAAAAAGGGTGTCGTTTGAGGCGTCAAAGGAGGTAGCTGACAGTGGTGGGAAGTATGTGATGGTGAGCAGATAGCTGCAGGGGGAGCGGGTGGTGCTGGTGAATGTCTATGCCCCGAACTGGGACGATACGGGTTTTATGCGGCACATGTTGGGCCACATTCCGGATCTGGAGATGGGGGGCCTGATATTGGGGGGGGGGGGGGGTGGACTTTAATACAGTGCTGGATCCCCCATTGGATCGATCCATTTCCAGGACGGGCAGGAGGCCCGCGGTGGTTAAGGTGTTGAGGGGGTTTATGGACCAGATGGGAGGGGTGGATCCTTGGAGGTTCGCGAGGCCGAGGGAGTATTCATTTTTCTCCCACGTGCATAAAGCCTATTCCTGGATCGATTTTTTTGTTCTGAGCAGGGTGCTAATTTCGAGGGTGGAGGATGCCGAGTATTCGGCCATAGTCATTTCGGATCATGCCCCGCACTGGGTGGACCTTGAGCTGGGGGAGGAGAGGGACCAGCACGTGCTCTGGGGCCTGGAGGTGGGGCTGCTGGCGGATGAGGAGGTGGGCAGGCAGGTTCGGGGGTGTATCAAGAGGTACTTAGACGTCAATGATAATGGGGAGGTCCGAGTGAGGACGGTTTGGGAGACATTGAAGGCGGTGATTAGAGGGGAGTTGATTGCCATCCGAGCCCATAGAAAGAGAGGAGAGCAAAGAGAGAGGGAGGTTGGTGGGGGAGATAGTGAGGGTGGATAGGAGATATGCGGATGCTCTGGAGGAGGGATTGCTGGGGGAGCAACGTAACCTTCAGGCCATGTTCGACTTACTGACCACCAGAAAGGCGGAAGCTCAGTGGAGGAAGGCACAGGGTGCGGTGTACGAATATGGGGAGAAGGCCTTTGCCCCCGACTATGTCACGGGCGCTGATTTCCTTGATCCTTAAGCGGAACAAGGACCCCTGCAGTGTGGATCATATAGGCCGATCTCACTGTTACATGTGGATGCCAAGCTGTTGGCGAAGATCTTGGCCACAAGGATAGAGGACTGTGTGCCGGGGGTCATTCATGAGGACCAGACGGAGTTTGTGAAGGGAAGGCAGCTGAACACCAATATACGTAGGCTTCTGAATGTTATAATGATGCCGGCGGTAGAAGGGGAGGTGGAGATAGTGGTGGCATTAGACGCGGAGAAGGCCTTAGATAGGGTTGAGTGGGAGGTGCTGGAAAGGTTTGGGTTCGGGGAGGGGTTTGTCAGTTGGGTGAGGCTGTTATATGAGGCCCCGATGGCGAGTGTAGCCACGAATAGGAGGAGATCGGAGTACTTTCGGTTGCACCGGGGGACGAGACAGGGGTGTCCCCTGTCCCCCTTGCTCTTTGCGTTGGCAATTGAGCCCCTGGCCATGGCGTTGAGGGAGTCGGGGAATTGGAGGGGTCTGGTGCGGGGTGGGGAGGAGCACAGAGTGTCACTTTACGCAGATGACTTGTTGCTATATGTGGCGGACCCAGTGGGGGGAATGCCGGAGGTGATGAAGATTCTCAGGCAATTTGGGGGCTTTTCAGGGTACAAGCTCAACCTGGGTAAGAGTGAGTTGTTCGTCGTGCACCCGGGGGATCAGGAGGAGGGGATTGGTAGACTCCCACTGAAAAGGGCAGGGAGGAGCTTTAGGTACCTGGGAGTCCAGGTGGCTAGGAGCTGGGGGGCCCTACACGAACTTAACCTCACAAGGATGGAGGAGCAAATGGAGGAAGAGTTTAAAAGATGGGACATGTTGCCGCTGGCGGGCAGGGTGCAATCAGTCAAGATGACGGTGCTCCCGAGGTTTTTGTTCCTGTTCCAGTGCCTCCCCATCCTTATCCCGAAGGCCTTTTTTAGGAGGGTCAACAGGAGTATTATGGGAGTTGTATGGGCGCATGGGACTCCGAGGGGGAGAAGGGTGTTTTTGGAGCGGGGCAGGGATATGGGGGGGGGGGGGGGGGGCTAGCACTGCCCAACCTTTGTGGGTACTATTGGGCTGCCAACGCAGCGATGGTGCGTCAGTGGGTAATGGACGGGGAAGGGGCAGCATGGAAGAGGATGGAAATAGCGTCCTGTGTGGACACGAGCCTGGAGGCGCTGGTAACGCCGCTGTTGCCGCTCCCTCCAACAAGGTATACCACGAGCCCAGTGGTGGCGGCTACCCTCAAAATTTGGGGGCAATGGAGACGGCATGGGGGGAGGTGAGAGGCTCGACGGAGTCCCCGATACAGGGGAACCACCGGTTTGTTCCAGGAAGCATTGATGGCGGGTTTCTTAGCTGGCACAGGGTAGGTATTAGGAGGTTGAGGGACCCGTTTGTAGATGGGAGGTTTGCGAGCCTGGGTGAGTTAGAGGGGAAGTTTGGGCTCCCCCCAGGGAACATGTTTAAGTACATGCAGGTTAGGGCGTTTGCCAAGCGGCAAGTGGAGGGGTTCCCTCTGTTGCCCCCACGTGGGGTACAGGACAGGGTGCTCTCGGGGGTGTGGGTTGCAGGATTTCAGACGTGTACCATGTAATGCAGGAGGTAGATGAGGCCTCGGTGGAGGAGCTGAAGGATAAATGGGAAGAGGAGCTGGGTGAGGAGATTGAGGAGGGGATGTGGGCGGATGCCCTGGAAAGGGTGAATTCCTCTTCTTGTGCGAGGCTTAGCCTCATACAGTTCAAGGTGCTACATAGGGCTCACATGACCGGGACGAAGATGAGCAGGTTCTTCGGGGGCGAAGACAGGTGTGCTAGGTGCTCGGGGAGCCCAGCGAACCATGCCCATATGTTCTGGGCATGCCCAGCGCTGGGGGTATTTTGGAAGGGGGTAGCAAACACGGTGTCGAGGGTGGTAGGATCCAGGGTCGAGCCAGGCTGGGGGCTCGCGATATTTGGGGTAGCAGTGGAGCCGGGAGTGCAGGAGGCGAAAGAGGCTGGTGTTCTGGCCTTTGCGTCAAGTAGCCCGGCGGAGGATTTTGCTGCAGTGGAAGGATGCGAGGCCCCCAAGCATGGAGGCCTGGATCAATGATATGGCGGGGTTCATCAAATTGGAGAGGGTGAAATGTGCCGAGGGGATCAGTACAGGGTTTGTTTTAGGCGGTGGCAGCCTTTCCTTGACTTCCTGGCAGAACGGTAGGAAAATAGGCCGGCAGCAGCAGCAGCAAGCCGGTGGGGGTGGGGTGGGGAGGGGAGTTGTTTCGGTGGAGGGGAGAACTGCGTTAATGTGTTTGTTGAATGTGCCGGTTGCTAATCTATTTCTTCTTTTTGTAGTTACGGGGGGAGGGGTTTGGTTTTTGGGGGGGGGGGGGGGGGGTTGTGTTTTTTTTTGTTGTTAATACTGTTTTCTTGTTGATATTTTCTGTTTTTGATATTTTGTGAAAATCCCAATAAAAATTTTTTTTTTTTAAAAACCATCACAGTACAGTAGTCCCCCGTTATAGCGCGCCCCGCAATACCGCGGTTCGCGATATACGGCGGGGGGGTTTATGGACCCCAACTTACTTGACTCATTTTAAACTCTTTTTGAAACAGCACCTTTTTGAGCCGCAATGATTAGACCGATTAGCAGCGATGATTACCCGCGATGATTAGACCGATTATTACCCGTGATGATTAGACCGATTAGCAGCGATGATCACTGTCTTGTACTGTAGAACGATTAGCCGCGATGAGTAGCCGCGACCGATTAGCCCAGTTACACAGCCATAAAAGGGATACCTTTTCCAGTGCAGGTATCTTCGAGTTCGAGTTCAGTTGCTGTCGTTCAAAATGTTTAAGCGCAAGTCTTACTCAGTGAGGCAAAAGATACATTTGATAGACCGGCTTCGAAACGGGGAAACGAAGGCAAAATTATCCAGAGAGACTGGTGTACCAGAGTCAACCCTCCGTGGGTGGGTGAAAGAGGAGCCCAATTTAAGAGCATATGTTGGGACAGTTTCTCAGAGTGAAGGGCTTAGCAGGAAAAAGGCAAGGAACGCTAGTGACAGTAACTTAGAGAAGGCTGTGTTCACCTGGTTTGTCCAGGAACAGTCTGGTGGCACCCCCCTATCTGGACCTATCATCAGGACTCAGGCTGAGAAGTTCCATCACCAGCTCCACCCAGAGGACAGCAATTTCGTAGCCAGCAAGGGTTGGCTCCATCGGTTCCAGAAAAGACATGGGATAGGTGCAGTTACCATCAGTGGTGAACAGAGATCCGCCGACTCAGGAGCCGCAGCAGCCTTTCCCGACATCCTCAAGAACTACATGGTGCAAGAGGAGCTGACCCCAGAGCAACTCTACAATGCAGATGAGTCAGGGCTTTACTGGAAGATGCTGCCTGACAAGACCCTAGCTGTCAAGGATGATGCCCACAAGACTCTGGGGTACAAGCAAGCCAAGAACAGGCTCACCATCCTGTTTGCCAGCAATGCCACGGGAACACACAAGCTGAAGCCATTGATTGTGGGCAAATTCAAGTCTCCTAGATGCTTTCACCACATCAACATGGAGAACCTACCCATTACCTACCGGAACTCTGGCAAAGCCTGGATGACAGCTTTCTTATTTGAGGAGTGGTTCTTCAAGTTCT
Organism: Scyliorhinus canicula; assembly: GCF_902713615.1. Classification (NCBI taxonomy): domain Eukaryota; kingdom Metazoa; phylum Chordata; class Chondrichthyes; order Carcharhiniformes; family Scyliorhinidae; genus Scyliorhinus; species Scyliorhinus canicula. The sequence goes on from NC_052149.1 coordinate 165,392,878, forward strand.
TCGTACCCAGTGTCAGGGACCACCTTAGAGCCCGCAACTTACCGCAGAAGGCCACACTCCTACTGGACAACTGCTCAGCCCACCCTCAGGGAGATGTTCTCAAGACCAGGGATGGGCAGATCCAAGTGCTCTATCTCCCAAAGAACACCACCAGCAAGATCCAGCCATGTGATGCTGGCATCATTCAGACCTTCAAGTCTGTGTACAAAAAGGAACTGATCCTGAAAATGATAGACTCTCCTCTCACTGTCCCAGATTACCTGAAAGCCATCACCATCAAGGATGCCTGTTATCTGGCAGGGAAGGCCTGGGGAGCTGTGACAGAGAAGACCATCGCCAACTGCTGGAACAAGGCCCTAGGAGCAGCACTCCCACGACCCCAACATTACCCGGATGAAGAGGATTCCGTAGGCTTTACTGAAGCAGAGATCAGGGCAGCTGAGGAGAGGCTAGAGGACCAACTGGATGAGAACCTCACACTCCAGGATTGGGTGGACAGGTGGGCAGCAGCAGAGGATGACATGGCACCCGCAGAAACATTCACAGAGGAGGAGATCATCGACCAGGTCACCCAAGAGGAGGCAGAAGAAGAAGAACCCCAGCCCACAGTGGCAAAGAGCCACTCGGATGCCATCACGCACCTGAAGTGGCTCATAGCATACACAGAGCAGCAAGACTTCGACCCGATATACATCCTGCACCTGAAGAACCTCCAGAGACAAGCACAAGTCAAGATGAGGAAGGGGATGTGCCAGAGGAAACTCTAAGACTTTTTTAAAATGATTTTAAAAATATGCGTGTAAGTACAATTTTAAGTATATTATTGTATGTATACTGTATATTATTGTATATATTTTAATACATTTAAAACTTGATTTAAGACTTGAACGAACTTTGCTGTTTCTTATTTAAAACGCCCTTCCATTCAGCAATGTTCAGCATAGTCAGCGATGTTTCCTCTCGTTCATTCATTTCGATATCCGCCATCTTGGATATCCGCAGCTCGGTTACAACGCGGGTGGCTGTCTTGGACCCGAACACCCGCGTTATAACGGGGGACTACTGTATCTGGTTCACCATTCAGCTGCATTGAACGTAGAACATAGAACATCCAGTGCAGGAGGCCAGTCGGCCCATCGAGTCTGCACCGACCCACTTAAGCCCTCACCCACCCTATCCTGGTAACCCACTAACCCCTCCTAACCTTTTTTGGTCACTAAGGGCAATTTAGCATGGCCAATCCACCGAACCTGCACATGTTTGGACGCGAGAGGAAACTGGAGCACCCGGAGGAAACACACGCAGAGAAAGTGCAGACTCTGCAGTGACCCAGCAGGGAATCGAACCTGGGACCCTGGCACTGTGAAGCCACAGTGCTAATCACTTGTGCTACCGTGCTTCCCATAAAGCAGTGACGTTCCTCTTCTGATTGCATCAATATGGAGTAAACTTGCCACAAATAGGTCTTAACCACAACAGACCAAGTACCTTTTAGCAATGTGGTAGACTAGCAAACCGTCTCTCTAGCGTGAAAATTATCTTTTACAAGCAAGTCTCTTTCATTCAGATTGTAATTGTTTTTGGTAGTTTAAAAAAAATCCCAATTTTTCTTACTTTGTGCCTTCTACTTATTGTGTCTCTTATTCAATGCTCCTTTCCCTCTCGTATTTTGCCTTCTTTTGACATTTGAATTCACTATTTTCACACTGTGTTCTAGACTTCGCACTGCACATTAATGATTTGTTAACCTGATTTATTAAGGACACAGTTCTTTGCTCTGTTCACACAAGTTCCCGTACCAGCCTCCCCGGACAGGTGCCGGAATGTGGCGACTAGGGGCTTTTCACAGTAACTTCATTGAAGCCTACTTGTGACAATAAGCGATTTTCATTTCATTTTCAAGTCCCAGATGGCTTTTAGAGGGTGTTACATCTTTCAGACGTCCCATTCAAAGCAACTTACCATGCAATACCCAGTCACTCAAAATGCCACCCAATACTTTTCCAACTCTGACAGAACTATTCCAAATGACGGACAGAACTATAAAAACTAGCCATGACAAAAATAAATTAATATAAATTGCACAAATTTAAAGATAATGCTGCATTCAAATTCCAAACTTTTCCAACGTTTTTACTCACTTACATTTCATCGCAATAAACTAATAATGGAGCAGCAAACATCCCCACATTTTTTTTTTTTTTTTAAAAAGAGAACTCGCATAAATATTGCCCAAAATTAATCTACCTAAGCAAACATGCTACCCACTTCTATCAAATATAAAAGCTATGATATCAATTTTTATGCCTTAGTTCTCACCTTAAAAGGATTAAGGAAATGGCTTGAACAATTGGAAAGACATTGCCTTGAAATTGCAACATCACCCTTGTACACATTGAACAGGAAAGACACATTGCAATTTTTAACAAATGCATGATCAAACATTCCAGTATAACTTTTAAAATAAAAAAACCTTATAAAAGTACCAAAATATTTTTTTTTTTTAAATTAACTTGTTGGAATCCAATAAATGATTATTCTGTCAACAAATTGAGTATTCAAACCTGTAATTCAAGCAAAACAACATTCAGTTGCTTTGAATTTAATACAATAACATTCAAACACGTTCCATTCTGGAGTTTAGTTACTTTATTATAATCTCTGCAAAACAATATGAAATTCAGACTGTGATTACAAGAAGCTATAGTATCAACACCTGGCTGGTACATTGCAATAAGAAAACTGTTAAAGGGGCACAATCACTAAAACACAACACAACCTCGTTCATAAAAATCTGTTTCACCATTTTCTGTACAGTCAGCAAATGCACATGAATTAAAACCCCTTCACTAGCATAAACCTACACAGAAGTTTAAACGAAATGCTTCCAGGTTGTCATTGGCAAACATATATAGCATCACTGGTAACTAGTTGCCAACCTTCTAAAAACTCTCCCTTAAAATCTCCCATTTCCTAGTCACAAACGATGAGTAAGAAACCCACTTCTATGAGTCTGCTTATATTATTCTTGAGCCACGTATTCAAAACTCAGAATAATTTGTGCTCCAACTTTCCATCCCTTGTGGACATGTCCCTGACCTCTGGCTGATTTAAGTCGATGTTCTACCACTTGATGGCACAGTACATCGGTATAAACATACTATCTTTAACCACGTTTTTTTAATGAGTACAAAATCAATTGGAATACAAGGCTCTGCCATGTATCTGCATCAATCCCATTCATACAGTACAAGCTACAAACAGACTAAGACATTGAAGAATTTTCTTTTGTTACACTTGTGTTTCTATGTATCCATGAATAATCATTTGAAAGTGGTAATCACTATCAGTAACCAAGACTATTCACAATAGTTACTGACAATTTGGAGTGATGGTCCTTTCGCCAGAAATTATCTGCATTTTGTTAATATTTAGTAAAACAATAAGCAGCAGTGAATTCTGGATTGCCCAAAAGGAACTATTCCATACACTAACGATAATAGAGAGTTAATGTACATGTGCTGGAAAGTCTCTTGTGCTGTGGACAGTTTAATCAACTGGAAGAAAGTTAATGTGCAATGAAAAAGAGGAAGATGCTTAGACTGTTTCCATCTAAAATAAAAAACTACCAATATTGTATTTATCAGAAATGATTAACAGGCACATTTATTGACTCAGAGATTGGGCACTGATAATACTTTTAGCCAATATATTTTTGCGGTGAGAGTAGGCATTGGCATTCCACTAAAACACAAAACAAACCACGCAGTGAAGTACAGTACAGCATTTTGTACAGTACTTAAAAGAGCAATACTGTGAAATTGTTGGCTCAAAATGTGCTCCCTTCTGTTAAATCATGAATACAAGAAATGTGCTTTTATTTCAATGCGATGTAAAATTGTTGCTTGGTGTAATTACTTATCATAACCTCTTTGAATAAGTGCAAGTGTCAAACACACCTATTTAAAGCAGAAATAGGATAGAATCTCCTACATGGAAAAATATTTGGGTAAAATTATACCGTACATGCTATTATTAAAATGTATGCAAATTCATACAAATTCTAAGTACAACACAGGCCCACACAAAAGAGTTTTCATTGAGATACAACTGGAGTAAACAGCGAACATATCCAAATATTGAATTGAAGTTATTTTCTTTAAAAGGCAATAACCGCTTTACAAATAATTTTTCACCAAGTCTTGCTTTCTTCAGTATGCAGAGAAGAGCGATAAAGATTTGTTTGATACATACATTTATTTTTAAACTTATTGGGTCCCATAAATGACTGAATACACAAAGTAAGATCCAGGATCGTTTTGGTACAAATACAACATTCTACATGACAAGTTTTTAATTAACTCATTCTCTGGATATTAACAATGATGCCATATACAACATCCATTATCCAGTCTCTCAGAAAGACACCACATGGTTGTTTTGCAGAGATGGAGAGGGTAAAAGTAGGAATGAAATCAAATGGTATGACTGTAGTAAATTTGTCAACAGCTCAAGAGCTTTAATTTTCTTATCTCAAGATTAATTGTAATACCAATTCAAAGAAAGCAAGCAGACAGAAGTTCAAAATATCTTGTAAAGTGGGCACTTATTTCACATAATTTGAGGATGGAAGAAGACTGCATAGATGGTCAGGATTTGAAATGAATAGTAATGCCAGTACTAGTGCCACTAGTAAATATATATTGTGTGTCAAACACAATTTTTCTTAAAGTACATAAGTATATCCATTTTGGAAACAACAGACCTGTCAACTTTAAGTGTGGGTTCATGCTGAATTTATGGTAGAGCTTTAGTTTTAAGCTACATAGAAAACAACCTTTAAACCATTTTGTAGCACTAAAACTCTGTATCAAACTTGCATAACTGACAAAAATGCACTGTGAATTTGGACAGATTTCAATGAAAATGTCAAATAATAAAGCGATTTGGAGAGAATAAGTTTAGCATTACTTTTTTTTTTAAAAAGAGAGATTTATGAACACAGATCCTTTCAGAAATAAAACTAGAATTAGAATTGAACTTGCTTGAAGAATGGTACAATTAATTACTCAAGACACTTGCGAAAATGTAAAGTTTGTCATTTATTACACTTTTATTTTAATATAAACCAAACACAGTAGTTTTTGCCATTTCTTATGGATGTTTATAGACTTGTCAAATTTACATTAGACAGGAAAGGTGCTAAAATCTGAATAAGTTGGCCAATATTAGGAATGTTATTTTTCACAACAAAATCTCTGGTTTAATTATGAAATCATAGAATCACCACAGTGCAGATGGAGGCCATTCAGCCCATGAAGTCTGCACCAACCCTCTGAAAGAGAACCCTACCTAAACCCAATACCCTATCCCCGTAACCCCACCTAACCGTTGGACATGAAGGGGCAATTTGGCATGGCCAATCCACCTAACCTGCATTTCTTTGGACTGTGGAAGGAAATCGGAGCAGCCAGAGGAAACCCAGAAAGACACAGGAAGAATGTCTGTGTGGAGTTTGCACAGTCACCAAGGTCAGAATCGAACCCGGGTCCCTGGCATTGTGAGGCAGCAGGGCTAACCACTGTGCCACCCATATTGGAAAGGATCAGTAATGAAGATGCTTGGGTGCAATCACAATTACATGTATAATACTGCATGAAGAATATACCTGCAGAGTACTGATAATTTGGATTATTTATATTTAATTAAAAGGTACCATTCACAAAGCTGAGTGATACTGGCAAATATTGTAAAGTTTCAAACTTGTTCGCTATTCTAATCTAATATAGCACCTCACTGATCGTCAGTAGTTTCCAACAAAATTGAATCTCACACTATTCTGCAAGCGCTTGATCTAAAATAGTACATGGCATCAATTTACATTTGAGAATCCTTTTGATTAAGGCATAAACATTCCTGTCACTTCTTGAACTTTCCATGCATTGCTTCTGGGTTTATATTTTCTGAATGGATCAGCTTATCTCAGAATACGCATTTTCGCCACACATTTTAAAATCTGATTTAGACCTACATTTTTCCAGTACACAAAAATAAATCTTAAAAGGTCATCTTTTTGATGTATCCAAATTGGTGGTTTTGGTTAAAGTAGCAGAGTCTAGGTAAGAGCTGCATTGTAAAAATTGTTGCAATTGTGCCAGAAAAATATTACTGTTGAACAAAGGTCTGAAAATAGAACTAAGACATATTCAAACTTAAAAAACATAGCTTTCCAGTGCTACAAAGAACTTTGACAGGAGACAGTTTTACAGATCTGTTGTTGGCAAAGATAAATCAATCATTCCAAGAATACTTAACATGCTCAGTATGTCAAAATTCCAAATAGAACATTATACATTTCTCTTTTTAGAAGGTTATTTTATATATTAGCATACATCAAAATATTTCATGAAAAAAGCAAGATATCACTGGCATCAAATTACAACCATTTCTAGGCTATTTAATGCCACAGAGTCCCCTGGTAAAATGTAAAGCTGCACAGCTTGCTTTCATCTTGTTACTCAAGAGTGACTATACATTTTACTAACAGGTATAAATCAAGTATCACTGTAGCATTCTTACAGGTCAGGAGTAGCAGCAAATGGCAGGAATACAAACGCAATGGTGACAAAGTGCAATTCTAATATCCATAAAATAAAGTGTTATCAATTAAAGAGCTCTTTCTTTTATTTACAGAGAAACAAGATCAAACTGCACTTCTACAGTAGTATATAGGATGGATGTTAACACTAGACATTGACATCCAACAATATCACTCAGCTATCAGCAATTCACTATTAATGAAGTCATTAATATGTGAGGCATTTTCAAATCAATACCCTAACCAAAGTGATATAACCTTTCAATCCAGTTAAAACTAAGAAATATACAAAATAAAAGCTAAAACCTATGTTGGTCTATTTATAATGTCCTAATTGAAAAGCTACACCAATTGAGCAAATAAGATCAACAGAATTCAGATATTTATCTTTTACAATATCTATTTTGGTTACCTAATTGAGAATACAAAAATATATAGCTTTAGAAGTACTTTTCTTTTTACATCCTATCAAGTAACATGGATAAATCTGACATGCACATTACTACATTAAATGCAAAAGGTGGCAACTTAGGAATTTTAGTATTGGTAGGCAATATACATTTATACAATTGTACAAATAGTTAAAATTTAATTTTGGTTATTTGCCTTCATTTCAAGAGTGTACCACATGCGTGCTTTTTTTTCTTTTTTAATGTAACAATTGCAAGCCACTATATTACACTGAAATGTTAACACAAAACTACATATAAATTACATTCTTTTGCTATGCATCTATCTCTGCAGAAGACAAGAGCCCATAAACTCTCAATATCTGATTTTCTAGAAGCTTAACAATAGAGTAATAGGATCAAAATCTATAAAGTGTACTTGCATCCTCTTTCTGTGGATATTTGGACCCACACAACATATTTCACAGTTCGAGTAAAACCCTAACCCCAACCCTGATTACATTCAATTTTGTATCAGTGTAAGCTGTGCAAAACCTTACTTCACTGGCATTATGCCATATAGTTGCATTTGTCTTTGGTACAAAATAGTGTGCAAATATTCTGAAAAGTACCGAAACCCATGTTTCAATAACCATCGTTATACAATACAGACTCTGTGGCATATATCTACATTGTTGAAATAATCCTATATACATTCATAATGGTTTAAACAGCCAAAGAGTGAAAATAAACAAATACTTTTTTAAATCCATAAAATTTACCCACTGTACATCCATTACACCTTTACTTTCATTTTAAATACAAGGCACAAAGAATATTACTCCTTTCTCAAACTCAAGCTTTCTCAAACTCAAACTCGCGCAATGTCAGGAAAAGGCCATGTAATTTACTATATGAACTATTTAACGCATACTGATACAAGAATATATAGTATATACAAAAGGGATATATTGTAATGATATTAATGGAAAAAATCAGCAACAGCTGTGAACGTTAAAAATAACTACAAAAACTTAATTATTTGATTTCTTGATTCAACCACTGCATCCATGTTTCTATGGAAACTTAACATAAGTTTCTCCCAACATCTTTGAATGCATCAATCCCTAGGTCATTTTACAGGTAAGTGAAATTTACCTCATAGTACCTGAGCTCAGACAACCATACTTATCTCAATGAACTTTCTTTTTATAGAACTCTAATGTCAGCATGAGTTTTCGCTCTTTTTAAAGCAGATCTAACACAACTAACAAAATGCTACTTGCAGTAATGAATCGAACGTTTATCACAGAAATGGCAAACATGTAACTATAGGCTGAAGCTGTCTCTGACAGAAGGTGGCACATTACACTTTTGATGTAGGTACTCGAAGACCTTCAAGACCACCTGTTGGGTCTCCTTCTCCGGTTTTTTCCAACACTTGATTGACAAAGTCAGATGTTTGTCCAGCTACTGTTGTCCCTATCAAAAAGGGAAAATAAAACATTTCGCTACTAATTAAAAATCATAAAATTTATGATCTTAACTATTACCTTTATTACTTTTACTACTCCACGTAAATATAGGCCCCTTAGAGTATGAAACTGGGAAATAATAATGGGGAACTAGGAAATGGCAGAGGAGTTAGAAATGCAGAGTGTAATTAAGCCGAGTCAGAATGTCTTCATGTCAAGAAGGAGAAATCATGTCTGACAAATTTATTATTTCTTTGATGTGGTAACGAAGAGGATAGATAAAAGGAAACCAGTAGATGTAATATACTTGGATTTCCAAAATGTATTTGATAAGGAACTGCACAAAAGGCTACTTAATAAGATGAAAGCTCATGGTGTTGGGGGGGGGGGGTATATTTTCATGGATAGAGGATTGGCTAAACTGACATAGGGAACAATTTTCTCACCACTTCGCACCTGGCACCGATCCAGTAACCCCACACAACCTTTTTGGACACTAAGTGCAATTTAGCATGGCCAATCCACCTAGCCTGCACATCTTTGGACAGTGGGAGGAAACTAGAGCACCCGGGAGAAACCCACATGGGGAGAAAGTGCAAACTCCACACTGACAGTCACCCGAGGCCGGAATTGAACCCGGGCCCCTGGAGTTGTGAGGCACCAATGCTAACCACTGTGCCACCATGCCGCTTTAGAACACCGTGGAGTTTGGAAGAATGAGAGCTATAGAATTCTCAGGAGGCTTGACAGGTTAGATGCCGAGAGGTTGTTTCTCTTGTGGGAGAGTCTAGGACCAGAGGGCATAATCTCAGAGCTAGGGATTGTCCATTTAAGGCAGAGATGAGGAGGAATCTGTGGAATTCTTTACCACAGAGGGCTGTGGAGGCTGGATAGTTAAGTACGAGGCTGAGATAGACAGATTTTTAATCAGCAAAAGAATCAAGGGTTATGGGGTAAAGCGGGAAAGTGGAGTTGAGGATTATCTTATCAGATCAGCCATGATCTCACTGAATGGTGGAGCAGACTCAATAGGTCGAATGTCCTACTTCTGCTCCTATGTCTTATGATCTTATGTGATTTCCACTTCTTAAATAATGATTATGTATTGGCACAACAGATAAATATTGTTCAGGTACACTTAATTTACTACTGTTTCCATTTAGGTTAATATTTCAGAAATACATATATGGTTCATTTAAAACAAATTTGGTGGAATCATTCTAGTAGTATCAAAGTAATTTCGTTTTTATCGTCTTGAGGTAAACTACTGAGAGGAAATTGAGAGGAGTCAAGCAAAGAATGGTAAGTAAATAGAATGTAATTTCTTACCAAGTGTTTCATTGAAGAGATTTTCGAGTTTTTCTAACATGCGTCCTTTTCCACCCTGACTCTGTACTCTATTTACTATTTCCTGTTTTATTGAATTAATCACATAAAGCAGATGATCTGCAACGGACAACATATTATGAAAGTTAGAAAATTCCAATGTAGATTTTAAAAAATACAACAAGCCTTAAACATCTGCTGCTCTATCATTCATTAATAGATACATAAAAAGGACTTCCGGTGGCGGCTATGGAGGAGTAAGTCGCACATTTGGTGGCTCCCGCTCTGGTCAGACTTTTAGACCTTTCCCCATTTTTCTACTGGACTTGAATTGTAAAACAGATGTTAGCGGCAATTGGTTACTGAATTCCCACTTCGGTGCATGGAAAGAAGGACTTGAAGTGTTCGTAAGGGCAGAAACAAAAAGATAGAGAAGGCTTGGGCTGTAGCTGCAACAGAAGACAGCATGGCGGAGGTTCGGACCTCTGGCTTGTCTATGCAGCAGCTGATGCAAGTCATTCAGGAAGGCTTTGCTAAGCAGAAACGGGACTGCTTGGACCGATAAAAGAGTCGATTGAGCAGTTGGAGCATAGATTGGACGCCCAGGATCGGGCGATCCAGAAGGTGGAGAAGGCGCTGGTTGAGCAGGAGGAACATCAGACTGTGGTGGAGCTGGAGGTGGAGATGCTGAGGGATCAGCAGAAGAAGCTCTTGGAGAAGGTGGAGGACCGAGAAAATAGGTCCAGCCAGCAGAACCCAAGAATCGTTGGGGCATACATCGCAGACATGTTTGGGAAGCTGCTGGGGGATGGAGCATTCTCCCGGCCCTTGGAAGTGGTTAGGGCTCACAGAGCACTCACGAGGAAGCCATGAATGGGAGACCCCCCCCCCCCCCCCCCCCCAGGGCAATGGTGGTGAGATTCCACAGCTTCCCGGATAAGGAGCGCATTCTACAGTGGGCCAAGTGGGCACGGAGCTGGAAATGGGACAATAGCATCCTGCGGGTTTACCAGGACCTGTGTGTAGAGGTGGCCAGGAGGGGAGCAGGCTTCAACCAGATCAGGTCGATCCTTTTAAAGAAAAAGGTGAAGTTTGGACCGTTATACCCAGCCCGTCTCCGAGTCACACATGAGGATCAGCACTTCTATTTCGAGTCGCCCGAGGACGCGTTGGACTTGGCGAAAAAGGGCTGGTGATGGATTGAGAACTTTTGAACTTGGCTGCACCGTTCATGTTTTTGTTTCTCTGTTTTTGTAAAAAGTTTCTCGTTTTGCGTTTCATGGAAGGTGTTTGTGATGTCGTTTGCACAGATTTGGAACCAGCGGTAGAGCTGAGTGAGTTATGGTTTTCATTTGCACTGTTGGGGGATGGTGGCGTGCTGGTTTTGATCTTGGTGTTTTTCTATTAGGCAATTGTGTAGGGATAGTTTGATGCTGGAGTTTGTTTGTATGAGTGGGGAGGGTGGGGGAGAAAGAAACAATAGGTGGGAGACTATTTGGCACCAGGGATGGAGGTCACCAAGCTAGCTGGGTGAGCTAGCTCTCGGAAGCGCAGTGGGGAGCGTGCATATGTTTGGTTTAGTAAAGGGGTTGAGTTACAGGGTGTTGTTACTGGCGGGTGGGGGAATATTCTGCTGACAAGGGAGGGACTTGGGCGGAGGGACAGAGAGGAGGTTGGGGGGCGGGGGATGTCTGGGGATGGACCGGTGGAGGTGTGGAGCACGGGCTGGAGGCGGGCCTAAAAAAGGGGATGGTTGATCGGCGGGGGGGGGCATCAATGAGCCCCCCAACTAGGCTGATCACCTGGAATGTTCGAAGGTTAAATGGGCCGGTCATAAGGGCATATGTGTTTGCGCATCTGAGGGGACTGAAGGCGGACGTGGTAATGTTGCAGGAGACGCACCTTAGAGTAACGGACCAGGTTAGACTGAGAAAAGGCTGGGTCAGTCAAGTCTTTCACTCGGGACTAGATTCAAAGAATAGAGGGGTCGCAATCCTGGTCAATAAGTGGGTGGTATTTGAGATGGGTAGAATAGTCTCGGAGGTGAGAGGTTGGTACATTATGGTCAGTGGGAAGCTAGAGGGGATGCAAGTGGTATTAGTAAATGTGTATGCACCAAATTGGGATGATGTGGAGTTTATAAAGATGCTGGGGAAGATACCGAACCTGGACTTGCACAGGTTGGTCATGGGAGGGGACTTCAACACAGTTGTGGACCCTGGCTTGGACAGGTCAAGCTCGAAAACGGGCAGGGTGCCAGCAATGACAAAGGAACTAAAAGGGTTCATGGTGCCAGACTTTGGGGGGGGGGGGGGGGGGGGGGTAATGGATCCATGGAGGTTTGGGCAGCCGAGGGTGAAGGAGTTCTCTTTGTACTCACACTGCATAAAGTGTATTCCCAGATTGATTTCTTTATTTTGAGCAGGGCCTTACTGGCAGGGGTGGTAGACATGGGGTACTCGGCGATTACAATTTCGGACCATGCTCAGCACCGGGTTGACCTGCAGGTTAGTAAAGACAGTAACCAGCGCCCGCACTGGAGTTTGGATGTGAGACTTTTGGCGGATGAAGGGGTGTGCGAGCAGCTGAGGAAATGTATTCAGAGCTACCTGCAGGTCAACGACACAGGGGAAATTTCAGCAGCGATGGTCTGGGAAGCACTGAAGGCGGTGGTCAGGGGGGAGCTGATCTCAATCCAGGCCCATTGGAAGAAGGTGGACAGGGCAGAGGCATTTCGCTTGGTAAAGGAGATACTACAGATTGATAGGAGGTATGCGGAGATTCCAGAGGCAGGGATTTTAAGGGAACGGTGGAGGCTACAGGCGGAGTTTAGCTTGCTGACCACAGGGAGGGCGGTGGAGCAGCTGAGAAAGGAGAGATGGGTGATCCATGAACTTGGAGAGAAGGCCAGCAGAATGCTTGCACAGCAACTTAGGAAGAGTGAGGCAGCTAGGGAGATAGGGAAAATAAAGGACGGAGATGGGAACCTGGTTGGTGATTCAGTAGGTGTGAATAAGGCGTTTAAGGATTTCTACAGCAGGCTGTACAGGTTGGAACTCCCTACAGGGCCCGAGGGGATGAGGCACTTCATGGAGGGGCTGAATTTCCCAAAGGTAGATGGGGAGTGGGTAGAAGGGCGGGGGTCCCCAATCGGGCTGGAAGAGATAGTGGGGGGGCTTAAGGCCATGCAGGCGTGTAAGGCCCCGGGTCCGGATGGGTACCCAGTGGAGTTTTATAAAAGGTTCTCGGGGATATTGGGGCCGGTGTTGTTAAGGATGTTCAATGAGGTAAGGGAAAGAGCGGTGTTGCCTCCGATGATGTCGCAGGCAACGATTCGCTGATTCTTAAGTGGGAAAAGAACCCGGAGCTGTGTGGGTCCTACAGGCCGATCTCCCTGTTGAATGTAGATGCCAGGTTCCTGGCCAAAATCTTGTCCTCAAGGATTTTGTTCCGGACGTTATTGGGGAGGACCAGACGGGGTTTGTTAAGGGCAGGCAGTTGGTGGCCAATGTAAGAAGGCTATTAAATGTGATCATGATGCCCCCGGAACGTAGGGAGGTGGAGGTAGTGATCGCAATGGATGCAGAAAAGGCTTTTGATCAGGTAGAATGGGACTATCTGTGAGAGATACTGAAATGGTTTGGATTCGGGCAGGGCTTTATTGACTGGGTCAGGTTACTGTATCAGGCTCCTGTGGCAAGTGTACGGACGAATAGGACAACATTGGACTATTTTAGACTGCACCGGGGGACGAGACAGGTTTGCCCCCTCTCCCCACTGTTGTTTGCGCTGGCTATAGAGCCGTTGGCAATTGCTCTAAGAGAGCCTCGAGGGGCTGGAGAGGACAGGTCCGGGGGGAGGGCAGGGTGGAGCACAGGGTTTCGCTCTATGTGCGTGACCTGCTTCTGTACGTTTCGGATCCAATAGAAGGGATGGAAGAAATCATGAGGACTACAGGGGAATTTGGCCGGTTTTCGGGGTATAAGCTTAATATGGGAATGAGGGAGATATTTGTGGTCCAGGCAAGGGGACAGGAGAGGCGACTGGGAGAGTTGACGTTTAGGTTAGTAAAGGGAAGCTTTAGGTACCTAGGCATCCAAATGGCACGGGAATGGGACCGGCTTTATAAATTGAATCTGGCGGACCAAATTTTCGGAGATGGGACGCACTACCGTTGTCTCTGGCTGGCAGGGTGCAAACGGTGAAGGTGACAGTCCTCCCGAGATTCCCATTTGTATTTCAGTGTCACCCCATCTTTATTACGCGGTCCTTTTTTAAATGGCTCAACAGAGCGATCACGGGCTTCGTCTGGGCGGGCAAGACCCTGCGAGTAAGTACGGTAATGTTTGAGCGGAGTCGGGGAGAGGGCGGGCTGGCACTGCCAAATTTTAGCAACTATTACTGGGCGGCTAATATAGGGGTCGGCATTGGTGCGTATGGAGGCAGCTTCATGTATGGGCACCAGTTTGGGGGTGGTGGTAACTTCGCCTCTGCCGTTCGCGCCGGCACGGTACTCCGCCAGTCCAGTGGTGGTGGCGGCCCTGAGAGTTTGGGGCCAGCGGAGGCGGCACTTGAGAGTATCGGTCTGGGCCTCAATCTGTGATAATCACTGGTTTTCCCCAGGAAGTATGAACGGGGGGGTTCTGGTTATGACAGAGTGGGGGGATTGAGAGGATGGGGGCTATGTTCATAGAGGGGAACTTTCCAAATATGAGGGCGTTGGAGGAAAGGCTTGGGTTGGCGGGGGCAACTAATTCAGGTATCTGCAGGTGTGGGACTTACTTCGTAAACAGGTGTCAACCTTCCCGCTCCTACCGCTGAGGATAGGGTAGTTTCCAGAGGGTGGGTCGGAGAAGGGAGCGTCTCGGACAATTATAAGGAGCTTATGGGGTCGGAGGAGACGCAGACCGAGGAGCTGAAGCGCAAGCGGGAGGAGGAGCTGGGAGGAGAGATAGAGGATGGTCTATGGGCAGACGTGTTGAGTAGAGTCAACATGGCTGCAACATGTGCCAGGCTCAGCCTGATGCAAATTAAGGTTGTTCACCGGGCTTGCATGACAGTGGCCCGGATAAGCAGATTCTTTGGGGTGGAGGACAGGTGCGCAAAATGTGCGGGAGGACCGGCGAACCACGTCCACATGTTTTGGACATGTCCAAAGCTTAGGGGATTTTGCAGGGATTTGCAGACATCATGTCCACGGTGTTAAAAACAAGGGTGGCACCGAGTCCAGAGGTGATGAATTTTCGGGATGTCGGAAGACCCGGGAATCCAGCAGGAGAAAGAGGCAGACGTTCTGGCCTTTGCTTCCCTGGTAGCCCGGAGACGGATACTATTAGCATGGAGGGACTCAAAGCCCCCGAAGTCGGAGACCTGGCTATCGGACATGGCTAGCTTTCTCTGTCCGGAGAAAATCAAGTTCGCCTTGAGAGGGTCACTGTTAGGGTTCACCCGCAGGTGGCAAATGTTCGTCGACTACTTTGCGGGAAATTAATCGTCAGCAGACGCGGGAGGAAGTGAGTAGTTTAGATTAGAGTAGGGGGTCAATAAGGGTGGGACCTGTACGAGAGGTAAATGGCTTTTGCACTATGTTTATGGTTTCATGTATATTGTTTATTTTGTTATTGTTACTGTACCAAGAATACCTCAATACAATGCTTATTAAAGAAAAATATATACATAAAAAACACGCCAAATTAGAAAATTATACCACAAAAACAAGTGTACAGAAATACAAACATTTTTGTAGATTGACAAAATTCAGTAAGGTGTTCTTTTGGAGTCTCCACCCAAAGCATGTTGAAGCCAGTGCTAACAATATTTTTCAATAATGGGAAGAAAAAAAAAATGCATTCACATCTCAATTACCAATACCTTTAACCAGTTTATATAGTTAACCTTTCAATTATAAATTGTTTCTAGCTGTAATAATTTAGGTATTAGTGCAGAACTGGTCAAGATAATGACATTTTATCAATTTATTGCTTCTTTTGCTTATCAAGGACATGGTGCAGACCTTTGTCAACACTATAGTCCAATCTTATTTATTGTTAGGATGATCGTTAAGTGGGGGGGGGGTTATAGAGAAGGGGAGGTGGGACAGTTTTATGGGAGATGAAAAGGGAGCTACTATATTACGCATTATTGCACTGAATCCTGTTTTTGCAGAAGAATGGGTGCAATTTTATCCATGGGTCTTTTGAAGTTGCCAGAATAAAGTTAAATAACTTTACAGGTGATTACACCTCCTCAGAAAATTTGGAACACCTATTTTAACACATCATTTGATAAAACATCCTTGGGAGAGAACAGGGCAAAGTTGCAGGAGTGAACTGAATTATGGTCTTTGCATTTGAAAATGTAACATATACTTCCCAGAAACATCTGCTTTGAGAGGATTGAACCTGTCAAAAGAAGCTATGCTAAGATAAAACACAGCTTTAGCAAATAGTTCAAACAAAATTTACAATGGATCTCAAACTCATTGTACTGTGCACTATTATAGCATTTTGTTTTCCCTCCAGGGTTATATCCATCTATTCTTTTAGTGGAGACAGAAAATGCCGGTCAGCAGGTCTGGCAGCATCTGTGGAAAAAGGAACAGCGTTAACACTGATTCCGCATGACTTCTTCGGGAAGCTCCAAAGTCATACAAACTCAAAATGTTAACTGTTTCTCTCTCCACAGATGTTGCCAGACCTGTTGAGTTTATCCAGCATTTTCTGGTTTTGTTTCAAATTACCAGCATCTGCAATATTTTGCTTTAACTTTTAAGTGGAACCAGGCTAGATTCTGCATCATCTCCACAAATGGCCTGTGACTAAATTAACCACTTGTTAGGAGCTTGAGCAGAGGGGAAAATTTGAAACAATTGAATTTAACAACTGAAGAACATATTAGTTCCATCAACTACCTCAACACTGAACAATCGTTCATTCCATAGAATGAGCTCAAAAGCCCCACAACAATTGCAGATCCCTTTCTCTCCAGAAAAGGAGCATTGTTGGCTACTCTGCCAATAAAAAAATTGATTTGAAATGTTACATTGCTCCAAACATCTCGGAATCTATAAATATACGATGAACTATTAATACATAGTTATTATGTTATTATAATAACATAATATATTATGTTATAATAATATAATATATTATTATATTCAGTAGTGAATCTTCTATGGCCTTACAAACAGTTAATTGAGGCTAACAGTATGCTTTCGCCTTATTAGTTATATCAAGTTGAGGTTACAGAGTCAAATTTGGTGCAAATTAAAAACAAGCAATACAGTTCCTATTACAACATACCAAACTAATTTCAGTGGACTGGGTAAATGATACGACCAACTTAAGGATGTTAATCAATTATAGAATTATCCAGCCAAAGAATGTGCATGATGGAATTGATTTAAATAGGATGGGACTTCCAGTGGCGGCCGTGGAGTGAGTGATCACACATTTGGTGGCTCCAGGTTGAGGTGGAATTTCTTGGTCCTTTCCCACCCGACTTAGGGGGTGTTTGCTGGTGTGAGGTGCATGAGGACTGAGGAGGTGAAGTACTCCATCGGTGGGGCCAGTTTATGGCTTACCTGACGAGGAGTGCTACAAGTAAGAGGCAGCAGCCCAGACGAGAGCTTATTCGAGGTGTGACACAGGAAAAGATGGCAGGGGTTGCTGGGGCGTCATTGCCCGCCCAGTGGTTTACTGTGCAACTTGTGGAATTTTTGAACACAAAGTTTCAGCAGCAGAGGCAGGAGGCCTCAGAGGACCTGGCAATGGCGGTGGGGCCGCTTAGGGCGACTATCCAGAGAGTGGAGCAGAAAGAGGTGCAGGGTCTGACACTCCAGAAGGTGGAGGAGTCGGTGGCAGAGCACAAGGACCAGCTGGCCTCACTGGAGGCAAGGATGGCGCTTGTGGCAAAGAACCGGAGAAGGTGAAGGACCTAGAGAACCGTCCTAGGAGGCATAATCTCCCGATTATGTGGCTGCCTGAGGGGATCAACGGAACGCAGGCCGCAAGTATGTGACGTGTATGCTGGAGAAGTTGGTGGGGGAGGGGGTCTTTGACCATCCTCTCTGAGGTGGATCGGGCGCACAGGTCGCTGGGGAGGAGGCCAAAGGCAGTGGAGCCGCAGAGGACGATGGTGGTGTGGCTGCATTATTTTCTTGATAAGGAGACATTTAAGTGGGCAAAGCAAACTAAAAAGTGCACCTGGGAAGGAAATGTGCCGAGGATCTAAAAGGTGCGGAATTGGCCAAGTGGCAGGCCAGTTATAATGGGATCAAGGCTGCCCTCTACAAGGGGTTAAGCTTGGGATGTTGTATCCTGCTCGCCTGTAGGTCAGACGCCAGAATCAAGAGTTATATTTTGATACTCCGGAGGAGGCAAATTAATTTATGAGACACCATAACTGGGAGGTGTGCGAGGACACTGAACTTTGGAGATGCTAAAGCGTTGAATGTGGGTTTACATGATGGGCGGATTGCTGTATTTAATGAATATGGGTGCAGAGTGGGTGAGTGTGTTTTCTTGTTCTTTTTATTTGTTTTAGGGATTTGCGGGTGAAGGCCAGTTGTGGGGAAGGGGGGTTAGACGGAGGCCTCGAGTGTGGCCACCTTGCTAGCTGGCTGGCTAGTTAATGGGAGTGAAGTGGGGGTTTACCCGTGGAGAGTGTGGGGGATGGGTGGTTGGGTTTTCTTCTTCTTTGTTTATAGGGCGGGTGGGATGTTGTTGTGGCACAGTTGGTTAAGAGGAAATGGTGGCAGACATCTTCGGGAGGGCCAGAAGGTGAGCAAGGTGTGGACCTGGGCTAGCTGACTAACAAGGGGTTAGTCAGAGGGGGTGGGTTGGCAACGGCGAGGGAGTTGTTGAGGTTTATGTAGAGGCTGAGGGCAAAGGAGTTTTTGTATTTCTCGCACATACAGGGTGTACTCCTGGACTGATTTATTTATTTTAGACAAAGAGTTGTTGGCAGGGGTGGTTGGATTGGAGTATTCACCGGTTGTGGTCTCTGACCACATGCTACCCTGGGTGGATATTTGGGTGGTGGAGGCTCAGAGGCCGCAGTGGAAGTTGGATATGTGGTTACTGGCAGACAAGGGGGTCTGTGAGAGGCAGAGAGTGGGCATCCAAAATAATGTGGAGCTGAATAATACAGGGCAGGTTTCTGTCTCAACACTGTGGGAAGCACTGAAAGCTGTGGTAAGAGGGGAGTTTATACTGATTCGGGCACACAGAGTAGAGCGGGCTGAGGTTGGTGGAGGACATTCGGAGGGTGGACTAAAGATTTTTGATAGCGCCCGAGAAGACGTTACTAAAGGAGAGGTAGAGGCTCCAGATGGAGTTTGGGCTGGTGTCCACTGGAAAGTCGGTGGGACAATTGCGTAGGGCCAGAGGGCGATTTATGATTATGGGGAGAAAGCGAGTAGGATGCTTGGGCATCAGATGAGGAAGAGAGAGAGAGAGCGAGAGCGGGAGCGAGAGCGAGAGCGGGAGCGGGAGCGGGAGCGAG
This sequence comes from Scyliorhinus canicula, assembly GCF_902713615.1. Classification (NCBI taxonomy): domain Eukaryota; kingdom Metazoa; phylum Chordata; class Chondrichthyes; order Carcharhiniformes; family Scyliorhinidae; genus Scyliorhinus; species Scyliorhinus canicula. The sequence goes on from NC_052149.1 coordinate 165,412,170, forward strand.
AGCGGAAGAGACAGAGAGAGAGGGGGAGGGATTGGAAGGGTGAGAGATGAGGGGGGCCCGGGTGGTATTGAAGCCGGAGAGGGGCATGCGGTTTTTGAGGCCTATCGGAGGTTATATAACTAAGAGCCTCCTGTGGGGAATGACGGTATGATGCGGTTTTTGGATGGGTCGGAGTTCCCAAGGGTTGAGGAGGCGGAGGTGCAGGGATTGGGTTTATCGACTTCTTTAAGGAGTATTGAGTCGTCAGCAGGGGGAGGGGAAATGTTTATTTTTTTTAAGGGGGGGGGTGATAAATTGGAAAAGGAAAAAGGAATGCAGGTGTCAGCGAGATGAGCAGGGGTTGTTGCTGGGGGGAGGATGCAAGGTGGGGGGACGGGGGGTTGTTGCCCTGTTGCCATGGTTAGTTTTTATATTTTTGTGATTATATATATATTTAAAATGCCTCAATAAAATATTTTTTAAAAAATACAAAGGATGGTTCACCTAAATAAAAAAGAAAGTAGTGTAGATGCTAGAAATCTGAAATAAAAACAGAAAGTACTGGAAAACTCAGCAGGTCTTGTAGCTTCTGTAGAAAGCGAAACAATATTAACATTTTAGGTTGGTGATCTTTGCCAATCACAGACTATCCCTTTTGTCCTTCCCTCTACTCACCACCAACCTCTGGATTAAGTCTGGTTTAAGAACATAAATCTCTAAATGTTCTTGGTTCTGGTGAAGTGTCACTGGCTAAACCATGAGATGTTTTTCTCTCTCTCTACAGATGCTGTTGGATCTGTTAAGTATTTCCAGTATTTATTTTCTGTTTTATTTTGAGTACAACTAACTTAAACAAAACAACGTACAAAGCTATTATCTTACCATATTCAGTGTTGAGACCCCATAGCTTTACTTTATTAGCCTCATATTGAGCCTTTTTCTTGAGGCGGCAGGCCCTGCAGATAAAAGTATACCATTAGGAGACACTTAGATCACAAATGGTTATTATTGGAAATTAAGTTTGTTATTTGGGAAATGAAGGTGAACGATATCAGTCACAACAAATAAAACCGATTTCCATTTTGAGCATTTTCAATGTCGGCTTTGAGTACTCCCAATTCAGGTAGAGCCAGCTAATCAAAGACAGAATTTTAACTGCCAGGAGTAAATACAGCCATTAACATTTTATACATATATTGAACTGTACTAAAATATATATATAGATATTTTAAAAAGGGCTATTTTTGTAAATGTAAAAATCAGTCAAGTCCTTTCTATTGCTGTACCAGGCCTGCCTTATTGGAATGTCAACACGAGAAGCTCACTCTGCACGGACGGTAATCTATAATTTAATTCTTCTCCTTTCCTTGTAATGTGCTGCACAGAGCTAGGCAATTAGTTCACTATTTCTTCCATACATAACCCTGACTTAAATGGACTAGCAAGATACGTTGCACATGAAGCTGCTAATAGCAAGTTTCCTTTTGGAGAGATTTGAATAATAATGTATTTAAACTCAATCCAATGCGTGCAAATCAATAGAGATCTATAAAAATGAAGAATTTTCTTGCTGAATGTTCAATGGCTTAAAACAATGAATAGCAATACGTTATAAGCCAGAAGCTTGCCAGGTTTGATTCCCAGTCTAAGCTAAGTTAACTGATCTCATCCACAGCGGGCCTTTACAGCCAACATGGATTTGTAATGGGTTGTGGATTTCCAATTAAACTATTTTTGTTTTTAGTAGTAACCAAAGATTGAAACAAAAGAATTTCTATGGATATGGGTTATCCAGAAGACAGCCAATAAAGTTCCACTAATATGCAAGCTAAAATTAAAGCACATAGGCATGAAGACAAATTATTGACCTGGTTAGGGATTTGGTTAGGAGATAGTAGGCAGAGAATAGGCATAATAGCTATGTATTTAAATTGGAAGGAAGTGGCTGTGGCGGCCCACGAGGATTGGTTTTGAGCCCTCAACTATTCTCTAGATTTGGTAATGACTTAGATAATGCAATGGAGAACCATATATCCAGCTTTCCTAATGAAACAAAGATTGGTGCCAAAGTTGTGTAGGTGGAAGCATAAAATTACAAGTAACATGGATAGGCTAAAGGAGTCAGGAAAACTGTGGTGGATGGATTTTAGCGAAAGCCAATTGTGATGTTATCACTTTTGGACTAAAAAACAATAGACTCAACTCACTTTTTAAAATTCTAAAAGGTCAAGGAACTGCGCATGTCCAAAATGGTTTATGGGTGCATGTACATTTTTCACCACAATTAGTATCTAGAGTTTTTGTTTTAAATTTTAAACTATTTTTATTCTCCTTTTTCACAATTTCTCCCAAATTTACAACCACCACCAATAAACAATAATCAGTAACAAATATGTCAATCCCCATATCAATAACAACGATCCCATCCTCCCACCAAACCCTAGCCTGCATGTTCACACAAACAAATGACAAAAAGGAATTAGGGATCACCCATCTTCGCCATTAACACACATAGCCCCCCTCCCACCAACCCCCCCCCCCCCCCCCCCACTAATGTTCAATGTTATCCAGTTCTTGAAAGTGCATAATGAATAATGCCCATGAATTGTAGAACCCCTCCATCCTTCCCTTCAGTTCAAACTTAACCTTCCCAAGAGTCAAGAATTCCAACAGGTACCCCCGCCACGCCAGGGCACAGGGTGTAGAGGTTGCTCTCCAATCTATCACGATCTTATTCAGGTGATCAACGAGGCGAAGGCTACAACATCTGCCTCCGCACCCGTTTCCAACAATGGCTGGTCCGACACCCCGAATATGGCCTCCCGAGGGCCCGGGTCCAGTGTCACGTGCACCACTTTAGAAATTACCCTAAAAACCTCCCTCCAGTACTCCAGTACTTCTCTAGCTTTGGACAGGACCAAAACATATGAACTTGATTAGCCCCCCCCCCCCGCAATGCTCACATGCATCTTCTACTCCTTCAAAGAATTGGCTCATCCTCGCCCTCGTGAGGTGTGCTCTGTATACCACCTTGAGTTGTATCAGCCCCAACCTCGCGCACGAGGTGGAGGCATTCACTCTCCGGGGCACCTCACACCAGAACCCCTCCTTCATATCCTCTCCCAGGTCTTCCTCCCACTTTACTTTGATCCCTTCCAGTGGTGCCTTCTCCTCTTCCAAAATACCTCCGTAAACCGCCGACACTATCCCCTTCTCCAGTCCCCCTGTCGTCAGCATCTCCTCCAGCAATGTGGAAGCCAGCTCCACCGGGAAGCTCTGTATCTCCTTTCTGGCAAAATCTCGAACCTGCATGCATCTAAACATTACCCCCTGCTCCAGCCCATCATTTGCTTCCAGCTCCTTCAATCCAGCAAACCGACCCCTAAGAAACAAATCTTTTAGTGTCTTAATCCCCTTCTCCTCCCTTTTCCGAAAATTTCCATCCCACCTCCATGGCTCAAATCTGTGGCTCCCCCGAATCAGCATTTCCCTTGACCCTGCCCCCAACCCGGAGTGCTGGTGAAACTGCCTCCAAATTCTCAATTAAGCTATTATTACCCGACTCCCTGAGTATTCCCCGGGGCTGTTGCCAGTACTTTCAATCCCGACCCCCTGCACAAATTTTTCTCCATTCTGACCTACTGGGAATCAACCCCTCTGACCCAGCTCCGCACCTTCACCACATTCGCCGCCCAGTAGTAATACATCAGGTTCAAAAGACCCAAACCCCCTTCTAGCCTTCCCCTCTGTAGCAGTACCTTTCTAACTCAGGCCACCTTCCCTCCCCATATGAACGAAGTAATCCTTCCCTCAATCTCTCTGAAAAAAGCCGTTGGCAGGAAAATCAGCAGGCATTGAAAAATAAACAGAAATTGCGGCAACACTTTCATTTTAACCACCTGTACCTGACCCGCCAGTGACAGAGGGAGACCATCCCACCTTGCCAGATCAGCTTTCACTCGCCCCACTAAACTAGAAATGTTGGGGGCAGCACGGTGGCCTAGTGGTTAGCACAACCGCCTCACGGCGCTGAGGTCCCAGGTTCAATCCCGGCTCTGGGTCACTGTCTGTGTGGAGTTTGCACATTCTCCCCGTGTCTGCGTGGGTTTCGCCCCCACAACCCAAAAATGTGCAGAGTAGGTGGATTGGCCACGCTAAATTGCCCCTTAATTGGAAAAAATAATTGGGTAATCTAAATTTATAAAAAAAAATTAGAAATGTTGTACCTGCGGAGCACCCCCCTACTCCTGGGCAACCTGCACCCCCAGTTACCTAAAGTGCCCTACAGAATGGCAGGCCCCCCCCACCCCCGGCCGAGACACCACAAAATACTCACTCTTGCCTAGATTTAGTTTGTACCCAGAGAAAGACCCAAACACTTGAAGCAGCTCCAATATTCCCCAATCGACACACTCGGTTCCGACACGTATAACAGCAAGTCATCAACATATAAGGACACCCTATGCTCTATCCCCCACCCCCCCTCACTTTCCTTTCCATACCCCCGCACGTCTTAATGCGATGGCCAATGGCTCAATCACGAGTGCAAATAGCAGAGGGGACATAGGACATCCCTGCCTAGTCCCATGGTGGCGAGAAAAGTATCCCGAGCTGATGTTGTTTGTGTGGACACTCACCCTCGGCTCCTTATATAATAGCTTTACCTAGTTCACAAATCTTGGTCCAATCCCAAACTCCTCCAGAACTGCCATCAAGTACCCCCATTCTACCCGGTCAAACGCCTTCTCAGCGTCCAATGCCACAACCACCTTTGTTTCCTTCCCCTCTGCCGGTGCCATAACGACGTTCAATACCCTTCTAAAGTTTGAAAAGAGCTGCCTCCCTCTCACGAACCCAGTCTGATCTTCACCTATCACCTTCGGGAGGCACTCCTACAGCCTACCTGCCAGTACCTTCGCCAATACTTTTGCGTCCACATTCAGAAGTGATATGGGCCCATATGACCCACACTCTGTCGGATCCTTATCTCTTTTTAGAAACAGGCAAATCGATGCCTGCCCCAAAGTTTGTGGCAACACCCCCTTCCCTATCGCCTCTTCAAACATCCCCACCATCAGGGGTGCCAGCTTATCCTTGAAGATTTTATAATATTCCACCGGAAACCCATCCGGCCCTGCACCTTCCCCAACAGCATCCTCCCAATTGCATCCTTTATCTCCTACTCCACTTTTGCTCCTTCTAATGTAGCCCTGTCCCCCTCCACTAACCTCGGGTACTCCAACCCATCCAGAAATTCCTGCATCTCACAGTCTCCCCCATGTGGCTCTGACCTGTACAACCTCTCATAAAATTCCTCAAAAACCTTGTTAATCAGATCCGGAGCCACTACCAACTTCCCTGCCCTATCCCTCACCTGAACAATTTCCCTTACCGCTGCCTCCCTCCGGAGCTGGTCTTATCTCCATGCTTGTAAACTGCACCACTGACCCGTCTCAGTTGGCGCACCGCCTTCCTGGTAGATAGTTGGTCAAAGCTCGCCTGTAGTTCCTTCCTCTTTTTCAGCTTCGCTGGGTCCCCATCTTCTGCATAACTCCTATCTACCTCCAACATCTCATCTATTATGTTCTGCCGCTTCAACCTCTCCTCTTTGTCCAAGCTGGCCTTAAATGAAATCACCTCCCCCCTCACCACCGCCTTTAGAGCCTCCCAAACAACTGCCTTCGACATCTCACCTGTACAGCTGAAACTTACATATTCCTCAATTACCCTCTTAATTTTGTCACAGAACCCTTGGTTCCCCCAAAAGTCCCACATCTAATTTCCACCCCCGGCCTCTGCGCTACCCCTTCTCCAGTACCATATCCACCCAATGTGGAGCATGATCTGACACTGCAATTGCCGGGTATTCCGACCCCTTAACTCCATCCAGAAAAGCCTTCCCCACCACGAAAAAGTCGATCCGCGAGTATACTTCATGGACTGCTGAGAAAAACGAGTACTTCCGTTCCGAAACCTAGAAGGGTCCACCCCTCCCATTTCCACCATTAGCCCAGCCATCCACACACGCCCCCCGCCCCCCCCCCCCCCCCCCGATGGCACCAGCGAGCGCGGCCGTGACCTGTCCAACCTTGGCTCCTGCACCAAAGTCGATGAACAGTTGCCACCTCCTGGCGAACCCCAACAGTGACCCTCACAAGGCGAACTTGATTTTCTCCAAACAGAGAAAGCTAGCCATGTCCCTGACTTCAGGGGCTTGGTGTCCCTCCAAGCTAATAGCATCCGTCTCTGGGCTACCAGGGAAGGAAATGCCAGAACGTCTGCCTCGCTCTCCTCCTGGATTCCGGGGGTCTTCCGGCACCCCGAAAATCGCCACGTCTGGACTCAGTGCCACCATTGTTTTTAACACCGTGGACAAAACATCTGCAAACTCCTGCCAAAATCTCCTAAGCTTCGGGCATGTCCAAAACATGTGGACATGGCTCCCTGGTCCTCCCGCACATTTTGCACACCTGTCTTCCACCCCAAAGAATCTGCTCATCCGGGCCACTGTCATGTGAGCCCGATGAACGACCTTGAATGGTATCACGCTGAGCATGGCACATGTTGCGGACACGTCGACTCTAGTCAACGCGTCTGCCCATAGACCATCCTCTATCGCTCCTCCCAGCTCCTCCTCCCACTTGCACTTCAGCTCCTTAGCCTGCGTCTCTCTGACCCCATAAGTTCCTTGTAAATGTCCGAGACGCTCCCTTCTCCTACCCACCCTCTGGAAACTACCTTGCCCTGAATCCCCCTCAGCGGTAGGAACAGGAAGGTTGACATCTGTTTACGTAGGACGTCCCGCACCTGCAGTCACCCGAATTTGTTTCCCCTTGCCAACCCAAACTTCTCCTCCAGAGCCCTCGTATTCAGAAAGCTCCCCTCTATAAACATATCCCCCATCCTCTCAATCCCTGCTCTCGGCCATATCCGGAACCCCCCATCCATACTTCCCGGGACAAACCAGTGATTATTACAGATTGGGGACCAGACCGATGCTCCCTCTGCTCCCACGTCTCCTCCATTGCCCCCAGACTCTTAGGCCGCCACCACCACGGGGCTGGTGGAGTACCGTGCCGGCGTGAATGGGAGAGGCGCAGTTACTACGCCCCCAATTGGTGCCCTTGCATGAAGCCACCTCCATATGCTCCCATGCCGACCCCTCCTCCCCACCCACTTCCTGATCATGGCTATATTCGCTGTCCAGTAAAGGTTACTAAAATTTGGCCACGCCAGCCTGCCCTCTCCCCGACTCCACTCAAGCATCACCTTCCTTACTCGCAGGGTCTTGCCCGCCCAAACAAAGCCAGTGTTGACCAGTTTAAAAAAGGACCGCGGAATAAAGGTGGGGAGACATTGAAACACGAACAGGAATCTCGGCCGGACCGTCATCTTGACCGCCTGCACCCTCCGAGCCAGTGACAACGGAAGCGTGTCCCACCTCCGAAAATCGTCCTTCATTTGGTCTACTAGTTGGACCAGATTTAATTTATGCAACCGGTCCCATTCCCGCACCACTTGAATGCCTAGGTACCTAAAGCTTCCCCCCTACTAATCTAAACGGCAGTTCCCCCAATCGCCTCTCCTGCCCCCTCGCCTGGAACGCAAACATCTCACTTTTCCCCATATTTAGATTATACCCCGAAAACCGGCCAAATTCCCCGAGAATGCTCATGATTTCTTCCATTCCCTCTATTGAGTCTGATACATACAGAAGCAGGTCCTCTGCATAGTGAGAGATTTTGTGCTCCACGCCCCCCCCGGACTAGCTCCTTCCAGCCCCTTGAGGCTCTCCGAGCAATTGCCAACAACTCTACAGCTAGCGCGAACAGTGAGGAGAGGGGGCAACACTGTCTTGGCCCCGGTGCTGTCTAAAATAGTCCGATGTTGTCCTATACGTCCGTACACTTGTCACAAGAGCCTGATACAGCAACCTGACCCAGTCAATAAAGCCCTGCCCAAATCCGAATCCTCCCAGTACCTTCCACAGATAACCCCTCCTACCAAATCAAAAGCCTTTTCTGCATCCATTGCGAACACCACCTCTACCTCCCTACCTTCCGGGGGCATCATGATCACGTTTAACAACCTTCTTACTTCGGCCACCAACTGCCTACCCTGAACAAACTCTGTCTGGTCTTCTCCAATAGCGTCCGGGACACAATCCTCAATTCTGGAGGACAAAATTTCGGCCAGCAATTTGGCATTCACGTTCAACAGGGATATCGGCCTGTAGGACCCACACAGCTCCGGGTTCTTGTCCTGCTTAAGAATCAGCGAATCGTTGCCTGCGACATCGTCGGGGGCAGAACCCCTCTTTCCCTTGCCTTATTGGACATCCTCATCAACACCGGTCCCAATATACCAGAGAACATTCTGTGAAACTCCACTGGGTACCAATCCGGCCCTGGGGCTTTACCAGAGTGCATGACCTTCAGACCCTCCACTGTCTCTTCCAACCCGATCGGGTCCCCAGCCCTTCTACCAGCTCCGCGTCCACCTTTGGGAAATTCCCATCTCCCATCTCCTTCTAAAGTTCCCATCACCGTCATTTACTTGCAGGAGACGCACCTCAGAGTAACTGACCAGATTAGATTGAGGAAAGGCTGGGTCTCCCTGGCTGCCTCCCTCTTTCTCAGCTGCTGTGCAAGCATTCTGCTGGCCTTCTCTCCATACTCATAGATCACCCCCCCCCCCCCCCCCTCACCTTGCTCAGCTGCTCCACCGCCCTCCCAGTGGTTAACAAGCCGAACTCCACCTGTAGCTTCTGCTGTTCCCTTAAAAGCCCTGTTTCTGGGGTCTCCGCATACCTCCTACCGATCTGTAGTATCTTCTTTACCAATCGGTCCGTCCCTGCCCTGTCCACCTTCTCCCTATAGGCCCATATCGAGATCAGCTCCCCTCTGACCACCGCCTTCAGTGCTTCCCATAGCTGTTGAAATTTCCCCCGTGTCGTTGATCTGCAGGTAGTTCTGAATACATTTCCTCAGCTGCTCGCACATCCCTTCGTCAGCCAAAAGTCCCACATCTAACCTCCAGTGCGGGCGCTGGTTACTGTCTTTACTAACCTGCAGGTCAGCCAAGTGCGGAGCATGGTCTGAGATTGTGGTCGCCGAGTACCCAGTGTCCACCACCCCTCCCAGTAAGGCCCTGCTCAAAATAAAGAAATCAATCTGGGAGTACACTTTATGCACGTGTGAGTAGAAGAACTCCTTCATCCTTGGCTGCCCAAATCTCCATGGCAAATCCTGAAAGACGTGCTGTCAGGTGAGTTGAACATTCTGACGTGCCGGTTAGGTGGAGTGGCCATGCTAAATTGCCCTTAGTGTCCAAAAAGGTTAGATGGGGTTACGGGGATAGGGTGGAAGCGAGGGCTTAAGTGGGTTGGTGCAGACATGATGGGCCGAATGGCCTCCTTCTGCACTGTGTGTTCTATGTAAATCCCCCCCCGCCCCGCTCCATGAACCCTTTTAGTTCCCTTGCCATTGCTGGCACCCTGGCCCGTTTTCAAGCTTGACCGGTCCAAGCCAGGGTCAATAACTGTGTTGAAAGTCCCCTCCTCTGACCAACCTGTTCGGGTCCAGGTCCGGTATCTTCCCCACCAGCCTCTTTATAAACTCCACATCATCCCAATTTGGCGCATATACATTTACTAATACCACCTGCATCCCCTCCAGTCTCCCACTGACCATAATGTACCGACCTTCCACATCCGAGACTATTCTACCCGTCTCAAACACCACCCGCTTATTGATCAGGATCGCGACCCCTCTAGTCTTTGAATCTAGTCCCGAATGAAAGACCTGACTGACCCAGCCTTTCCTTAATCTAATCTGGTCAATTACTCTGAGGTGCGTCTCCTGCAACATCACCACATCCGCCTTCAGTCCCCTAAAATGAGCGAACACATGCACCCTCTTGAATGGTGCATTTAACCCTTGAACATTCCAGGTGATCAACCTAGTTGGGGGGGGGGGGGGGGGGGGGGGGGGGGGGGGGGGGGGGGGGGGGGGGGGGGCGCTCATCGCCCCCCCCCCCCCCCCCCCCCCCCCCCCGCCGATCAGCCATCCCCTTTTTGGGTCCGCCTCTAGCCCATGCTCCGCGCCTCCACCGGCCCACCCCCAGACAGCCTCCGGCCCCAACCTCTTCTCTGTCCCTTAGCCCAAGTCCCTCCTTAGTCAGCAGAACATTTCCCCCCCCCCCCCCCCCCCCCCCCCCCAGGAACAACACTGTAACCCAACCCCTTTAATAAACCAAACATATGCACACCCCCACTGAGCTTCCGTGAGCTAGCCCGCCCAGCTAGCTTGGTGGCCCCTGAAGAAAATAGTAAATAATAAAAATACAATAAAAAATAAAATCGAGTAACTGGTAAGGTATTGTTTACCAGCTCAACACCAGCAACTCTGTACACCTGGCAAAATTATTTACAACACAAGTGAGCGACTGGTGGTGGTGGTGGAGGAGACTGGGGAGGTAAATATAAATTTGGGTGCTGGAGAAACAATTACAGAGGGCAATACTCAAATGGGTTTGGTGAGCAGTCCCGTTTCTGCTTAGCCTTCCTGAATAACTTGCATCAGCTGCTCCGTTGACCGCTGGGTCGACAAAGCAGAGGTCTGGTCCTCCGCCATGCTGTTTCCTGCTGCAGCTTCAGCCCAAGCCTTCTATGTCTTTCTGCTTCTGCCTTTACGAGCACTTTGAGTCCATCTCTCCCTGCACCGATGTGGGAATTCAGTACACAATTGCCTGTCACCAGTTTTACAATTCAAGCCCGGGAGAAAATCGGGGGAAAAGGTCCAAAAGTCCGACCCGAGCGGGAGCCACCAAATATGTGACTTACTCCTTTATAGCCGCCACTGGAAGTCGAAAATTATAGCATTTATACATTTTCCAGCTCCCTAATCACAGTCCACAGTCTCTCTTCCAGTTCCGTTCCTCACGTCTGTCCCAAGCCTTCTACCCTCACGAACGCCTCAGCCGCCTCCGCTGTCTCCAAATAAAAGTCTTTGGCATCATATGTCACCCTCAGCTTCGCCGGGTATACCATACCAAATCGCACCCCCTTTTTGTACAGTGCCACCTTCACTCGCCAAAACGGCGCTCGTCTTTTTGGCAACTCCACCGTCAAATCCTAGTAGATCCGAACTCTAGCACCATTGCACTGCACCTCGCACTTCTGCTTTGCCCAGCTTAACACCTTTTCCTTCATGCAGTACTTATGGAAGCAGATAATTACTGCTCTTGGCGGCTCATTCACTTTGGGCTTCGGCCTTAATGACCGATGAGCTCCATCCAGCTCGTACCGGGGGAGTTCTCACCCTCCCCCATCAACTCCGCCAACTTCTTAGCAAAGTACTCTGTTGATCTTGGGCCCTCTGTCCCTTCGGGCAAGCCCACAATTCTCAGATTGTGCCACCTTGAGCGGTTCTCCAAGTCCTCGAGCTTTGCTCGAGTCCTCTGTTGACCTCCACCACCCTCTGCAGCTCGTCCCCATTCGAGGTGAACTGGTCGCTGTGCTGCGAACCGGCATCCTCCACTTCCTTCATCTTCTCGCCCTGCTCTCTCACATCGGCCGATGTCTTTGCCACAGCTATCCTCACCGGGGCGATTGCCTCCTCCAACAATGACTTCAATCCGACCGCCATCTCCTTCCTCAAAGCTTCTATGTGCCTCGCAAACTGCTTTTCCAGCTCCACCGCCATCTCCTCGGTCATCTTCTCCACCATAAGTAGTGCAGCCCCACTATGCAGACCGGCATCCCCCATCTTGTCAGCACTTTTACTGGTCCTGTCAATCAACGGCAAGCCCGCGTTTCCTCCCTTCCTCAACGCTGCTTTTCGCTTCCTTTAACAACTTATTATTTTTCCTCTTTTTTTTCCCACCCTTCTTCAGTCTGTTTTTTTATTATTATAGAAAAGCAAAAAAATTCTTCCTTCAAAAAAAAGGAGAAAAAAAAACTTTCACCAAGTTTCTTTAAAACTTCTTTCTCATCTTTTTTGTATTCTTCCAGAATTTGCCTGGGACCGGACTTCAGTCTTCTTACAACATTCTAGGTGGGAGCCACCCGATGTGGGACATCTCACCTACATCGCGCCCTAGCTTCTGGCCTGCCGCCTCAATCTCCGTTTGGCTCCCCCCCACTGCTCCGACCTCTGCGCGCGCTGGGCCCGTCGCCTCGGCACCAGCCACCTGACACCCGCGTGGGGTTCCTCGGCGGTTTTCAAACCGGCCCTGCTTGATGCCCAGGACGGCCCCAAAAGACGACAATAATCGGGGGGGGGGGGGGGGGGGGGGGGGGGGGGGGGGACGACAAACCGGGGAAAGCGCCGAAAACGCTGCAAATAGTGGCCACCGGCAGGAGCTCCACCCGATGCGGCCGACCCGCTCGCAAACGCCACTGGAAGTCCATTGATATAGAGTTGTGTGGTGATTTGGCTGGAGTAAAATAATAGGTGTGAGAGTATTTAACAGTGCTCCAGTGGATAGTCAAATCATGGAAAATGGTAAAAAGCTAAAATTAATAGCACATAATCTCAATGCATGAAGCACTCTCAACAAGACAGACAAAGTAATCGACCAATTAAAGATTAAATTCATAGATTCATAGAATTTACAGTGCAGAAGGAGGCCATTCAGCCCATCGAGTCTGCACCGGCTCTTGGAAAGAGCACCCTACCCAAGGTCAACACCTCCACCCTATCCCCATAACCCAGTAACCCCACCTAACACTCAGGGCAATTTTGGACACTGAGGGCAATTTATCATGGCCAATCCACCTAACCTGCACATCTTTGGACTGTGGGAGGAAACCGGAGCACCCGAAGGAAACCCACGCACACACGAGGAGGATGTGCAGACTCCGCACAGAGAGTGACCCATGAAGATAAATGGGTTTGACCTAATAGGGGATGCTGAAATGCATTTGCATGGTGACCAAGGCTGTGATTAAATATCCCATAGTGGCCCAACCTCTGTGGGTACTATTGGGCTGCCAACGCAGCGATGGTGCGTAATTGGGTAATGGACGGGGCAGGGGCAGCATGGAAGAGGATGGAGATGGCGTCCTGCGTGGACACGAGCCTGCAGGCGCTGGTAACGGCGCCGTTGCCGTTCCCACACCGGTCCTCACCCCCAAAGAACCGGCACAGCCTCGTCCCAGTCACATGCGCCCTGTGTAGCACCTTTAGCTGAATTAAACTAAGCCGTGCGCAAGAAGAGGAAGAATTCACCCTCCCCAGGGCGTCCGCCCACGTCTCCTCATCAATCGCCTCCACCAGCTCCTCCTCCCACTTCGCTTTCAGCTCCTCCACCGAGGCCTCTTCCCCCTCCTGCATCACCTGATAAATTGCAGAGATCCTGCCCTCACCGACCCACGTCCCCGAGAGCATCCTATCCTGAACCCCTCTTGGCGGCAATAGCGGAAACTCCCAAAACTTCCCGTCGAGGAAGAGGTCCCCCATCCGCCTGATACCTGCCCTATGCCAGCTCAAAAACCCTCCATCTATCCTCCCTGGTACAAACCAGTGGTTCCCCCGTATCGGGGACCAAACTGAGGCCTTCACTTGCCCCCTATGACGCCGCCACTGACTCCATATTTTGAGGGTAGCTACCACTACTGGACTCGTAGAGTACCTTGCCAGGGAGAGTGGCAGCGGGGCCGTCACCAGTGCCTCCAAACTCATGCCCACACAGGACGCTGCCTCCATCCTCTTCCATGCGGCTCCCTCCCCCTCCTATGAATCATTGCCACATTCGCGGCCCAGTAATACCCACACAGGTTGGGCAACGCCAGTCCACCCACCTCCCTGCCTCGCTCCAAGAATACTCTCCCCGCTCTTGTATAAATCCCTTGCTTGATGGTCTAGACTATAGGGTTCTAAAATAAGTGGTTACAGAGATAGTGGATGCCTTGGTTGTGATCATATAACAATTCTTTTTTTTTTGTGGAATGGTCCCAGTGGATTAGAAAATAACAAACACTGCTATTGAAGAAAGAAGGGAGAAAGAAAGCAGGGAAATCCAGGCCAGTTAGCTTGAAATTAATCAGCAGGAAAATGATGGAATCCACTATTATCCAAAGTATTAAAATGGCACTTAGAAAATGATACAAGATAGAGTCAACATAGCTTTGTGAAAAGGACAGTACTTTGACAAATGTATTAAGGTTTTTGATGATGCAACTAGCAGGCTATATAAAGGTGAACTAGCGTATGCAATATATTTGGATTTTCAAGAGTCAATAAAAATCATGAGGTTGGGATTATTTATTAGCATAAACAGAGGATTTGTTAAAATTTAGAAACAGAATATAGGCATAAGTGGATCACTTTCAGCATGGCAACTTATTGGGCTGTTGCATGATTAGTGCTGGGGACACCTTTCTTTCAAATCTAAATCAATGATATTGATGCAGGACCAACAATATAAAGCTAGCTGTGTAAGTAAAATATGAAGAGAACACAATAAATCTGTAAGGGGATTATAGACAGATTAAGTGAGTGGGCCATAAGGTAGTAGACTGAGTATTGGCACAGTCATTCACTGTAGTTGGAAGAATAGAAAACAACCAATACATTTTAAACGGTAAGAAAATGTTATTCAAGGAATTTAGGAGTCCTTATGCACAAAACAGAAATATTTAAAGAAAAATTAAGGAGCAATTTAACATGGCCAATCCACCTACCTTGCACATCTTTGGGATGTGGGGGCAAGACCAAGCAGACACGGGGACTATGTGCAAACGCCACACGGACAGTAACCTGGGGCCAGAATAGAACCCAGGTCCTCGGCGCTGTGAGGCAGTAGTGCTAACCTCTGCACCACTGTGCTGCCTGTTCAAACACAATTAGCATGCAGGTACTGCAATTATTAGGAAGACAAATGGTCTGTTGGCCTTTATTGCAAGGGGGTTGAGGTACAAAATTAAGGAAATCCTGCTGAATTGTACTGGGCTTTGGTGAGGACACATACAAGAGTAGTATATGGTTTTGATTTCTGCACCTAAGGAAGGATATACTGGCCTTATGGCATGATGCAACCAAGATTCATAATGATGATTCCTGATGAGAAGATTGTCCACGAGAACAGAATGATCATGTACTCTCAGAATGAGAGGTGATCCCATTGAAACACAAGTCTTTTAGAGGGCTTGACAGGATACACGAGTTGAGACTGTTGTCCTTGACTGGAGTCTAGAACTCGGAGGGATGTTAAGATTAAAGGGGTTGACCATTTAGGATTGATGGGCCGAATATCCTCCTTCTGTACTATAGGGATTCTATGATTCTATGGAGGAAATTTCCAGGTTGTGAATTTTTGGAATTCTCTGCCCCAGACTTGACTGTTTAGTCATTGAATATATTTTTGAAAGGGAATCAAGGGATATGGGAATTGGGAGAAAAACTGGAGGCCAAAGATCAGCCCAGACCCTTCTGAATTGCAAAGCAGGTTCAAGGGGTTATATGGTCTACTTCGATTTCTTATCTTGTACAGCTTATTAGTTAGGAAAGAAAAATAATAATTTTTATTTCTTTAAAACAGTGCCATTCACCCAATTGGACAGATCAGGCCTCGGTTTAATGCCTCATCCAGCACCTACAACAGTGGAACACTCCTTCAGTTCTACATTATCAGCCTTGACTTTTGTGTCCAAGGGATATGGAGACAAGGTGGTTGGGTGAATTCTGTTACAGTCATGTTTTCAACGAATGGCAGGGCAGGTTTGAGTGGCTAATTGGCCTACTCTTGTTCTCAAATTTGCCTCAATTGTGATTACAGTTGGTAGAGACTCACCTCTGAGCCACAAGGTTCCAGGTTCAAGTCCCACACGGGATTTGAAAACAAAATAATCAAGTCTGACATTGTGATGCAGAACTGAGGGAGCGTTACACTGTTGCAGGTGCTGCCTTTTGGATTAAACCAAGGCCCATCTATGAGTTTGGGAATGCAAAACATCCCATGGCACTGTTTAAAGAAGAGCAGGGGGGTATTCACAGTTGCTTTGGCCAATATTTATCTTTCAATAATTTTTTGGTTTTGTTTTTTTTAAAATTTAGAATACCTAATTCATTTTTCCAAGGGTCAATTTAGCGTGCCCAATCCACTTACCCTGCACATATTTTGGGTTGTGGGGGCGAAACCCACACAAACACGGGGAGAACGTGCAAACTCAACACGAACAGTGACCCAGAGCCTGGATCGAGCCTGCGACCTCGGTGCCGCGAGGCTGCAGTGCTACCCACTGCACCACCGTGCTGCCCTATCTTTCAAACATTATCAGATTGCTGCTTGTTGGAGTTTGCTGCACTCAAAGTCTACCACATTTCCTGTGTTAAAACAATTACTACATTCAGAAGTACATCATTGTTTTAAAAATATTTTGAGATCTTCAGTTGTCATGAAAAGCCCCATGTGTTTGCTGAATAGGTAGAGGAAATCACTATGGTTCCCATTCCTGCTTCCTATCTGGCAATCTGAATTCAAAGTATGCTTGTATGTAATCATGGGCAAGAACAGAATTAGTAACAGCTGAGATATTCCTTCTCTCACTTGAATAGCTTGTTGAAACTCTCTGCCTAGGTTCACACAAAAAGCACGCACAAACCCTAGTACTCCAGGAAGAAGATCAATGTCCTCAGGGAGAAGAAATGAGGAGAAAATTAGAAGAAAAATAAAATGAGATCTGTACTTTTTAGATGCATACTTTACATTTATTATACTGCACTGAACCACCAAGTGTGGCTACAAATCAAAATGTCTCAAACAATCATAATTTTATGTTGGTTGAACGTTTATCTCCTCGATGGCTTCAACAAAATCAGCTTCAAAATAGTTGTTCAGCCAACCAAAAGGAGCTTCTATTTTTCTATTTATTATACAGTTTAACGACGAGAACTTTTATCAATGCAAGTCAAATAAAGCATGCAAACTTACAAAATGAAATATAGTTTAAAAATGCTACATCATCAAAACTGAATTGCCTTGGTATAAAGATCATTACTCACCTTTAGAACAATGTAGTCATCATTTTCTGAAAAGGTACACTCCACATCCCAAGGGTAGGTAGCCTATTCAACTGGGGGGAAAAAAAAATAAAAAAAAAATTACAGGGCTGTGCCTCCGCTACTACTGCGTGAAGTTCACCAACACTCCTGGCAGAGAACAGAGTTAGGAACAAAGTCCTTTGACAGCAGCTTTAAATCTACAGCAGCCTTTGGCTCAAAAGGGGCTGGGTTGGAATTTTGGGGTTGCATCAGGTTATACATCATGAAGATCCCATGCTTGGACTAAGCACTTAGTTGAGATCTTAATGTGGGGAGAAAATTCAAGGAATGACTTTGCGGAAAGTTTCCTTCGACTGGGGAAAGGCAGGTAGAGATAGCTTAGGCTGAGATTTCCACGGAGTTGTGCTGAAGTCCCTCATGTAGCAATTCCAGGATATAAATGAACATCCAGGCTATCACTAGAAAAGGACCAAATCTAAAGATCAGAGGTAAATAGTTAATAGCCTAGACAGATTGCAAGTGTTAAATGTTGAAAGGTATTACAGCAATATTCTGTCGTTGACAATTTAAGTTTCTTGGAAGAAGTCTTCAAAAATAAGTTTTAGCCCATTTATTATTGACAAAGAAAAGCTAAAGTGGATTTACATCATGGTCATCGCAGCTTAGGCTTTGATATACAACTATTTGAAAGACAAAATGGTGAGCCAAAGATAGCTCCGAAATGTCAAAATAGTGCAGCGGCATTCTTATGACCCTTCATCAACATTTTGGGCAGGATGGCAGGTGCAGGAGAGTGAGGTGTTGATGAGATGGTGGAGAAAGAAACAAACTTGGAGGCTTTCCTGGTCAAGTTTGATTGCCACCGACAGAACAAACTCTAATTTAACTGGATCGCAATTTCTTTTTAAAACTCGAAGACTGAGTTTAGCTATTTACGCTCTCACGCTGCATGACGTGGTAAGAACGCATTTATCAACATCATGTGTAACGTCATGCAACTGTAATAAGCAAGTTGGCTTCTTGTGATTTCAATCCTCGTGTACAAAACAAGACATTGAGTTAAGTTGTTTTCTTCAGAGAGCTCTCAAGGCAGCTACATGCTACATGCACTGTAAAACAAAATGGTTGTATGACATGTAGCCAGTTAGGTATTAACCCATTTGACTCTCGATAAACTGCTCAGTCTGTCCAGCATTTTATCCAAATGCAGTAACCAAAATGAGGGTGCATTGTGCTCCAAGAAAGAAGGATGGTAAGGCTGCAAAGATGCCCCCCTTCCCCATTACAAAATTATTTTTATTTTATTTCAGTGGTTCAGCAATCACCATTGTTTTTTTAAAATCTCCAATTATAAAGCTTTAAGAGGATTATGAGAAATAATAATGATCCATGATGGGTGGGTTTTATCCCAAAGACATCAGATTATCCATAGCTAACTGGTTAGGGATAGCTTTCAGGCGATTCTCCTTTCCATAATAAGAAATTTGCTTTGCTATGGAGCCAGAAGCTGAAGTTCCAAGTAGAAGACAAGCCCAGAGTGCCAGAGATTGAGAACAGCATGGTGCTAAGCATTACTTTATGAATCACAAAAATGGAGAACAGGAAGAACATGGATTGTAATTTCTCTATTTGAGGTCAAGTAAAACAATAGAGTGCCATGCTATTGGCAAGGGAAGGATTCCAAAGTAGGAAAAGTTTTCACCATCTGAGAGAATGCCTCAGTTAAATTCCAGGATTTTGTCTTGAGTGAACGTTGATAAACCTCTGGCAAAGGCGGAATGCGTACATTATCCAGAACGTGACAAATCCTACAAGTGTTAAATATTTGAAAATAAAAGTAGTTTCTGTAGCAATCCATGAAGCCTTGTGGAAGAATGCATCTCAGGAGGTTGATGGTTGCACGTCAGCACACATTCTGAATAATGGCAAATGTAGTAACACAATTTTTGAAGGAACCTCTCCTGGCTTAAGGAGTCACAAATAGGTTTGAGCACCTGTACTTGTGGAAAATAGGTAGTAAAAGTTATAGATTTTACTGTTGCTTAATAGTCTGTACAGGTTTGCCTTTGGCCCCAAGTGCGTTAAAGCATCTTGTCAATTGCTCAGAGCAGGAGTTGTGTCATATCCTTTCGACTTGGGTGTCCAATTTAACATTATTATTATTGCCCTTTGAAAAGGGCAGAAAAAACCCTTTTGTTTTTCAGAAATTGTTATTAGTGAACCTGTTCCAGTCTGAAATGGATCAAGTCAGGAGATGTGACAGATTCAGGGCCCTGGCATCACTAGACTTCAAAAGCAATGAAACCGACTGTGACTTCTTTCTTCTTGTGAAGATTGTAGACGTGATGTATTTTACAGCTCACTGAAAACTGAAGTGTTCAAAATATTTATTTTTGCTCAATTGTCTGTACAGATTTGCCTTTGGACTTAAAGCCAGACTGGCTTTAATAACTTACCTGCTGTGTCCAGGCTTCATGACTTACTACTGTTTGATTTACAGAATATTTCAGTTGGTTAACAGTGCCAAACTTGGAATGTCCATGAGTCTTGAGAGCGCACACCAGCATAACACAACACCTTCAGCATTAGAATAGACCAACATACAAATTCCAAACTCAGTGAAAGATAAGGCGTCCCATAACCAGCCTTCTGCAGTGACATGGGATAGCATCAGATGCATTGCCTTAAGCCAACTCTCTATGGTCAACTCTTACAATGTTTTCTGCGCTGACGTAAAACAGTACAGGCTCTTTTTAGTGACTGCATGAACCTCATGGACAGTACAAGTGTATTATACCATGAATACATTTGTCATCCTACAATCCAAGTCTGGAAATGGCACACTGAGAAAATTCAGTTTGAGTAGTATTGGGATTAGTTTAGCTAATGACCTAGGAGTAGCATTCTTCACAGAAACTGGCAGGTCCAAAATGAAGTTCCCGTTCCTCAGTTGAATGCCATTTTTATCCTCTCCGAAGATCTGTTGAATGAGAAGATCTCGGATGTAGTCAAACTGAATGATAGAACTTCTTTGATATCTTCTTTATTTTGGATGAATGATGATGCTGTAAATTCTTCGGTTTTCCCTACTATAAAAATACAAGAGTTCACACATTGTGTGGTCAAGACAGTACTTGATGCCGCATATATACTGCTTGGTGATGGGAGAAGAACTTTCTGCGGCTGACTCAATTTTAAATTCAGCTAAACAAGATACTTTACTAATGAAAGAAAATTCAGTATAGGCAAGAAATGTGGGTTATCAGCAGTAAAAAAAACTGTTGATTGAGAAGACTCCTTATGCGATGCAACGAACATAATGCAACGGGTGTCAATGGTGGGAGGAAAATAACTGAAGATGGATGCCTGGAGGTGCCCCTGTATTTTGCAAGGATCACAGTTACATTAAAATCTAAAGGGACAAATGTCCCTCCTATTTTCCCAGTTGGATAGGCCACCTATGTGTAACGTATGTGGAGTAGTCAATGAAGATCATACAAAAAAAAAGTGAGTTTCATCTTTCAATTATGTTAGAAAAACTGTTTTTATTAACATGTCCAAAACAAATCCTTTTTCAAATATCCAACTTTCATGTAAAGAAAGGTGGGTTAATTTTGCATGTGGATAGAATGAATATGTGGTGTGCTGTATTTAAATTGCAGCATTTCACCATTTTTTGTACAGAAAGTGGAATGGGTAGATAAGGAACAGGTAATTAGAGCTCTACTCACCCTTCTAGAGGATGGATAGAAATTAATTTTTGAGGGGACGTGGATAGATATCCATTTTTTGTTAAGATTGAAACATATTTCTGGTAATATCAAAATTTCAAAAGAATTGGTTTCAATTATACAGGACTAACACTGTATACACAGTGCTATTTAGAATTCTCCTCAGTACCTGGATGCTAGTTTGTTCTTCTCTTTTCTGGATCTTGGTCTGGCAGTTAATGGCAGTTCACTTACAGGTGTAAGATCACTAATCACCTTGTTTAGTTTTCTAAGTTCATTTCCAATCTGTAGTAGTTTTCTTGGATTTGGCGTCAAGTCTTCCACATCTGTTCTGCGAGACTTCTTCACTAAATATTTTCCTATTTTGACAAGAATACATACCATTAGTTTATTCACATTCACCATAATTCTATGAAACAAGTAACATTTTGTGATTCTGCGTATAAGGAGCATGACATAAAGTTTGAAAGGAACAGGACCTTGGACCCATGGCTCTCAAAACTCTGGACCACTGGGATGCCTTGTTTCACTTGTGAATGCAAACATTTGAACAAGGAACAGGAGTAGGTCATTAAGCTCCTAGAGCCTGATCCGCCATTTAATAAGACCACAGTTAGAGCTGAGAGCAACCTCAAATAATCATCCTGCCTACCCCATCTCCCACCCTGCTTACCAAAAATTTATCTACCTCTGCCTTAAAAATAATCAAAGACTCTGCTTCCACCACCAGTTCCAAAGATTGGCAGCCTTCTGGGTGAAAACATTTCACCTCATCTGGGTGTTGAGAGAGAGACCGAGAGAGACACAGACCGACAGAGACGGAGAGAGCCCGAGACAGAGACGGAGAGAGCCCGAGACAGAGACGGAGAGAGCCCGAGACAGAGACGGAGAGAGCCCGAGACAGAGACGGAGAGAGCCCGAGACAGAGACGGAGAGAGCCCGAGACGGAGAGAGCCCGAGACGGAGAGAGCCCGAGACGGAGAGAGCCCGAGACGGAGAGAGCCCGAGACGGAGAGAGCCCGAGACGGAGAGAGCCCGAGACGGAGAGAGCCCGAGACGGAGAGAGCCCGAGACGGAGAGAGCCCGAGACGGAGAGAGCCCGAGACGGAGAGAGCCCGAGACGGAGAGAGCCCGAGACGGAGAGAGCCCGAGACGGAGAGAGCCCGAGACGGAGAGAGCCCGAGACGGAGAGAGCCCGAGACGGAGAGAGCCCGAGACGGAGAGAGCCCGAGACGGAGAGAGCCCGAGACGGAGAGAGCCCGAGACGGAGAGAGCCCGAGACGGAGAGAGCCCGAGACGGAGAGAGCCCGAGACGGAGAGAGCCCGAGACGGAGAGAGCCCGAGACGGAGAGAGCCCGAGACGGAGAGAGCCCGAGACGGAGAGAGCCCGAGACGGAGAGAGCCCGAGACGGAGAGAGCCCGAGACGGAGAGAGCCCGAGACGGAGAGAGCCCGAGACGGAGAGAGCCCGAGACGGAGAGAGCCCGAGACGGAGAGAGCCCGAGACGGAGAGAGACGGAGAGAGCCCGAGACGGAGGAGAGACGGAGAGAGAGCCCGAGACGGAGAGAGCCCGAGACGGAGAGAGACGGAGAGAGCCCGAGACGGAGAGAGACGGAGAGAGCCCGAGACCTAGAGAGACGGAGAGAGACGGAGAGAGCCGAGACGGAGAGAGACGGAGAGAGACGGAGAGAGCCCGAGACGGAGAGAGACGGAGAGAGCCGGAGAGAGCCCGAGACGGAGAGAGCCCGAGACGGAGAGAGACGGAGAGAGACGGAGAGAGCCCGAGACGGAGAGAGACGGAGAGAGACGGAGAGAGACGGAGAGAGACGGAGAGAGACGGAGAGAGCCCGAGACGGAGAGAGACGGAGAGAGACGGAGAGAGCCCGAGACGGAGAGAGACGGAGAGAGCCCGAGACGGAGAGAGACGGAGAGAGCCCGAGACGGAGAGAGCCCGAGACGGAGAGAGCCCGAGACGGAGAGAGCCCGAGACGGAGAGAGCCCGAGACGGAGAGAGCCCGAGACGGAGAGAGCCCGAGACGGAGAGAGCCCGAGACGGAGAGAGCCCGAGACGGAGAGAGCCCGAGACGGAGAGAGCCCGAGACGGAGAGAGCCCGAGACGGAGAGAGCCCGAGACGGAGAGAGCCCGAGACGGAGAGAGCCCGAGACGGAGAGAGACGGAGAGAGCCCGAGACGGAGAGAGCCCGAGACGGAGAGAGACGGAGAGAGCCCGAGACGGAGAGAGACGGAGAGAGCCCGAGACGGAGAGAGACGGAGAGAGCCCGAGACGGAGAGAGACGGAGAGAGCCCGAGACGGAGAGAGACGGAGAGAGCCCGAGACGGAGAGAGCCCGAGACGGAGACCTAGAGAGACGGAGAGAGACGGAGAGAGCCCGAGACGGAGAGAGACGGAGAGAGCCCGAGACGGAGAGAGACGGAGAGAGCCCGAGGCGGAGAGAGCCCGAGGCGGAGAGAGCCCGAGGCGGAGAGAGCCCGAGGCGGAGAGAGCCCGAGGCGGAGAGAGCCCGAGGCGGAGAGAGCCCGAGGCGGAGAGAGCCCGAGGCGGAGAGAGCCCGAGGCGGAGAGAGCCCGAGACGGAGAGAGCCCGAGACGGAGAGAGCCCGAGACGGAGAGAGCCCGAGACGGAGAGAGCCCGAGACGGAGAGAGCCCGAGACGGAGAGAGCCCGAGACGGAGAGAGCCCGAGACGGAGAGAGCCCGAGACGGAGAGAGCCCGAGACGGAGAGAGCCCGAGACGGAGAGAGCCCGAGACGGAGAGAGCCCGAGACGGAGAGAGCCCGAGACGGAGAGAGCCCGAGACGGAGAGAGCCCGAGACGGAGAGAGCCCGAGACGGAGAGAGCCCGAGACGGAGAGAGCCCGAGACGGAGAGAGAGCCCGAGACGGAGAGAGAGCCCGAGACGGAGAGAGAGCCCGAGACGGAGAGAGCCCGAGACGGAGAGAGAGCCCGAGACGGAGAGAGAGCCCGAGACGGAGAGAGAGCCCGAGACGGAGAGAGCCCGAGACGGAGAGAGCCCGAGACGGAGAGAGCCCGAGACGGAGAGAGCCGAGACGGAGAGAGCCCGAGACGGAGAGAGCCCGAGACGGAGAGCCCGAGACGGAGAGCGAGCCCGAGACGGAGAGCGAGCCCGACGAAAACGGAGGCGGAGAGCGAGGCGGAGAGCGAGGCGGAGAGCGAGGCGGAGAGCGAGGCGGAGAGCGAGGCGGAGAGCGAGGCGGAGAGCGAGGCGGAGAGCGAGGCGGAGAGCGAGGCGGAGGAGAGCGAGAGGAGAGCGAGGCGAGAGGGAGAGCGAGGCGGAGAGCGAGGCGGAGAGCGAGGGGGAGAGCGAGGCGGAGAGAGAGGCGAGAGAGGAGAGCGAGGCGGAGAGCGAGGCGGAGAGCGAGGCGGAGAGCGAGGCGGAGAGCGAGGCGGAGAGCGAGGGGGAGAGCGAGGCGGAGAGCGAGGGGGAGAGCGAGGCGGAGAGCGAGGCGGAGAGGAGAGCGAGGCGGAGAGCGAGGCGGAGAGCGAGGCGGAGAGCGAGGCGTGAGAGCGAGGCGGGAGAGCTAGGCGGGATGAGCGAGGCGGAGGAGCGAGGCGGAGAGCGAGGGGGAGAGCGCGGCGGAGAGCGAGGCGGAGAGCGAGGCGGAGAGCGAGGCGGAGAGCGAGGCGGAGAGCGAGGCGGAGAGCGAGGCGGAGAGCGAGGCGGAGAGCGAGGCGGAGAGCGAGGCGGAGAGCGAGGCGGAGAGCGAGGCGGAGAGCGAGGCGGAGAGCGAGGCGGAGACGGAGAGCGAGGCGGAGACGGAGAGCGAGGCGGAGACGGAGAGCGAGGCGGAGACGGAGAGCGAGGCGGAGACGGAGAGCGAGGCGGAGACGGAGAGCGAGACGGACGGAGAGCGAGACGGAGAGCGAGACGGAGAGCGAGACGGAGAGCGAGACGGAGAGCGAGACGGAGAGCGAGACGGAGAGCGAGACGGAGAGCGAGACGGAGAGGGAGAGCGAGACGGAGAGGGAGAGCGAGACGGAGAGGGAGAGCGAGACGGAGAGGGAGAGCGAGACGGAGAGGGAGAGCGAGACGGAGAGGGAGAGCGAGACGGAGAGGGAGAGCGAGACGGAGAGGGAGAGCGAGACGGAGAGGGAGAGCGAGACGGAGAGGGAGAGCGAGACGGAGAGGGAGAGCGAGACGGAGAGGGAGAGCGAGACGGAGAGGGAGAGCGAGACGGAGAGCGAGACGGAGACTGAGAGCGACGGAGACGGAGACGGAGAGCGACGGAGACGGAGACGGAGAGAGACGGAGACGGAGACGGAGACGGAGAGAGACGGAGACGGAGACGGAGAGAGACGGAGACGGAGACGGAGAGAGACGGAGACGGAGACGGAGACGGAGAGAGACGGAGACGGAGAGAGACGGAGACGGAGAGAGACGGAGACGGAGAGAGACGGAGACGGAGAGAGACGGAGACGGAGAGAGACGGAGACGGAGAGAGACGGAGACGGAGAGAGACGGAGACGGAGAGAGACGGAGACGGAGAGAGACGGAGACGAGAGAGACGGAGACGGAGAGAGACGGAGACGGAGAGAGACGGAGACGGGAGAGAGAGAGACGGAGAGCCGGAGACGGAGAGAGACGGAGACGGAGAGAGACGGAGACGGAGAGAGACGGAGACGGAGAGAGACGGAGACGGAGAGCGACGGGACGGAGAGAGACGGAGACGGAGAGAGACGGAGACGGAGAGAGACGGAGACGGAGGAGACGAGACGGAGAGAGCGGAGACGGAGAGAGACGGAGACGGAGAGAGACGGAGACGGAGAGAGACGGAGACGGAGAGAGACGGAGACGGAGAGAGAGACGGAGACGGACAGAGAGACGGAGACGGAGAGAGACGGAGACGGAGAGAGACGAGACGGAGAGAGACGGAGACGGAGAGAGACGGAGACGGAGAGAGACGGAGACGGAGAGAGACGGAGACGGAGAGAGACGGAGACGGAGAGAGACGGAGACGGAGAGAGACGGAGAGGGAGAGCGAGGAGAGAGACGGAGACGGAGACGGAGAGAGACGGAGACGGAGAGACGGAGAGAGACGGAGACGGAGAGAGACGGACGGAGAGAGACGGAGACGGAGAGAGACGGAGACGGAGAGAGAGAGAGAGACGGAGAGAGAGAGAGACGGAGACGGAGAGAGAGAGACGGAGACGGAGAGAGAGAGACGGAGACGGAGGGAGAGAGACGGAGACGGAGAGAGACGGAGACGGAGAGAGACGGAGACGGAGAGAGACGGAGACGGAGAGAGAGAGACGGAGACGGAGAGAGACGGAGACGAGAGAGAGACGGAGACGGAGAGAGACGGAGACGGAGAGAGACGGAGACGGAGAGAGACGGAGACGGAGACGGAGAGAGACGGAGACGGAGAGAGACGGAGACGGAGAGAGACGGAGACGGAGAGAGACGGAGACGGAGAGAGACGGAGACGGAGAGAGACGGAGACGGAGCGAGACGGAGACGGAGCGAGACGGAGACGGAGCGAGACGGAGGCCAAGCGAGACGGAGGCCAAGCGAGACGGAGGCCAAGCGAGACGGAGGCCAAGCGAGACGGAGGCCAAGCGAGACGGAGGCCAAGCGAGACGGAGGCCAAGCGAGACGGAGGCCAAGCGAGACGGAGGCCAAGCGAGACGGAGGCCAAGCGAGACGGAGGCCAAGCGAGACGGAGGCCAAGCGAGACGGAGGCCAAGCGAGACGGAGGCCAAGAGAGACGGAGGCCAAGAGAGACGGAGGCCAAGAGAGACGGAGGCCAAGAGAGACGGAGGCCAAGAGAGACGGAGGCCAAGAGAGACGGAGGCCAAGAGAGACGGAGGCCAAGAGAGACGGAGGCCAAGAGAGACGGAGGCCAAGAGAGACGGAGAGCAAGAGAGACGGAGAGCAAGAGAGACGGAGAGCAAGAGAGACGGAGAGCAAGAGAGACGGAGAGCAAGAGAGACGGAGAGCAAGAGAGACGGAGAGCAAGAGAGACGGAGAGCAAGAGAGACGGGGAGCAAGAGAGACGGAGAGCAAGAGAGACGGAGAGCAAGAGAGACGGAGAGCAAGAGAGACGGAGAGCAAGAGAGACGGAGAGCAAGAGAGACGGAGAGCAAGAGAGACGGAGAGCAAGAGAGACGGAGAGCAAGAGAGACGGAGAGCAAGAGAGACGGAGAGCAAGAGAGACGGAGAGCAAGAGAGACGGAGAGCAAGAGAGACGGAGAGCAAGAGAGACGGAGAGCAAGAGAGACGGAGAGCAAGAGAGACGGAGAGCAAGAGAGACGGAGAGCAAGAGAGACGGAGAGCAAGAGAGACGGAGAGCAAGAGAGACGGAGAGCAAGAGAGACGGAGAGCAAGAGAGACGGAGAGCAAGAGAGACGGAGAGCAAGAGAGACGGAGAGCAAGAGAGACGGAGAGCAAGAGAGACGGAGAGCAAGAGAGACGGAGAGCAAGAGAGACGGAGAGCAAGAGAGACGGAGAGCAAGAGAGACGGAGAGCAAGAGAGACGGAGAGCAAGAGAGACGGAGAGCAAGAGAGACGGAGAGCAAGAGAGACGGAGAGCAAGAGAGACGGAGAGCAAGAGAGACGGAGAGCAAGAGAGACGGAGAGCAAGAGAGACGGAGAGCAAGAGAGACGGAGAGCAAGAGAGACGGAGAGCAAGAGAGACGGAGAGCAAGAGAGACGGAGAACAAGAGAGACGGAGAGCAAGAGAGACGGAGAGCAAGAGAGACGGAGAGCAAGAGAGACGGAGAGCAAGAGAGACGGAGAGCAAGAGAGACGGAGAGCAAGAGAGACGGAGAGCAAGAGAGACGAAGAGCAAGAGAGACGGAGAGCAAGGATCACCAACATGGTGTCAAAAACGGACCCCCAAATAAATCTGTGGGTGCAGTTTGCCCGGGTGGGGGGGGGGGGGGGGGGGGGGGGGGGTTCCACAGGTACAACAGTCCTAATGTGGTGGGGAGAATGAAAGCTGATCTGGCAAGGTGGGATGATCTCCCTCAGTCACTGGCAGGTCGGGTACAGGTGATTAAAATGAACGTGTTTCAGCGATTTTTGTTTATTTTCCAACGCCTGCCGATTTTCCTGCCAACGGCATTTTTCAGAGAGATTGAAGGAATGTTTACCTCGTTCATATGGGATGGGAAGGTGGCCAGAGTTAGAAAGGTGCTGCTAGAGGGGATGGCAGGCAGGGGGTTTGGGTCTTCTGATGTATTATTACTGGGTGTCAAATGTGGAGAAGGTGCGGAGCTGGGTCAGAGGGGTTGATTCCCAGGGGATCAGAATGAAGGAGACTTTGTGCAGTTGGGATTGAAGGCGCTAGGAACAGCGCTGCTCCCAATGGCCCCAGGGAAATACTCAGGGAGTCAGGTAATAATAGTTTTATTGAGAATTTGGAGGCAGTTTCGCCAATATTTCAGGATGGGGGACGGGGTCAACGGAAATGCCGATTCGAGAGAACCACAGATTTGAGCCAGGGAAGTGGGATGGAAATTTTTGGAAATGGAGGAGAAGGGGATTAAGAAACTAAAAGATTTGTTTCTTGGGGGTCAGTTTGCAGGACTGAAGGAGATGGAAGCAAATGATGGGCTGGAGAAGGGGGAAATGTTTAGAGCATGCAGGTTCGAGATTTTGCCAGAAAGGATATACAGAGCTTCCCGGTGGAGCCGGCCTCCATATTGCTAGTGGTGGTGCTGACGACAGGGTGACTGGAGAAGGGGGTAGTGTCGGTGGTTTACAGAGCTATTTTGGAAGAGGAGAAAGCACCACTGGAAGGGATCAAAGCAAAGTGGGAGGAAGAGTTGGGAGAGGGTATGGAGGAGGGGTTCTGGTGTGAGGTGCTCCAGAGAGTAAACGCCTCCACCTCGTGCACAAGATTGGGGCTGATACAGTTGACGGTGGTATATACAGCACACCGCACAAGGGCGAGGATGAGCCAATTCTTGAAGGGGTAGAAGATGTGTGTGAATGTTGCTGGGGGAGGGGGAGCAAATCATGCTCTAAAGTAGTGCACGTGAAACTGGACCCGGGCCCTCGGGAGGCCATATTCGGGGTGTCGGACCAGCCAGGTTTGGAAACATAGAACATAGAACATAGAACATAGAACAGTACAGCACAGAACAGGCCCTTCGGCCCTCAATGTTGTGCCGAGCCATGATCACCCCACTTAAACCCACGTAACCCACATACCCGTAACCCAACAATCCCCCCATTAACCTTACACTACGGGCAATTTAGCATGGCCAATCCACCTAACCCGCACATCTTTGGACTGTGGGAGGAAACCGGAGCACCCGGAGGAAACCCACGCACACACGGGGAGGACGTGCAGACTCCACACAGACAGTGACCCAGCCGGGAATCGAACCTGGGACCCTGGAGCTGTGAAGCATTGATGCTAACCACCATGCTACCGTGAGGCCCCGCATGTGCGGAGACAGATGTTGTAGCCTTCACCTTGTTGATCGCCAAAAGGCGGATCCTGATGGGATAGAGAGCAACCTCTCCACTCTGTGCTGTTGCCTGGCTGGGGGACCTGTTGGAATTCTTGACTCTTGAGAAGGTTAAGTTTGCACTGAGGGGAAGGATGGAGGGGCTCTACAATGCATGGGCATTATTCATCAGAACTGGATAACATCGAACATTAGTTGGGGGGAGGGGGGTGGTGTGTGTTAATGATGACGGTGGGTGATTCCTGATTCCTTTTTGTCATTTGTTTATGTTAACACAAGGGCTAATGTTTGGGGTTTGGTGGGAGGATGCGATCGTTGTTATTGAAATGGGGATTGACATTATATTAGTTACTGATTATTGTTTATTGTTGGTGGGTGCAAAACTGGGAGAAAATGTGAAAAAGAAAATAAAAATATTTTTTTTTAAATTATTGTCAGTTCAAATATTGGGTTTCAAAAGTTCAGAAATCAAAGGCTGAATTAACTTTTAACTTTCTTCAGCTTACCATGGTGTAAACCATTTTTTTGATACATATTACTGGGCAAAGTATCTCTATCCCATTCAGAAGGCTTTAACATTCGATCTTGCTTGGGTGGTGGAATCAGCTGTTCACTGTACTCCCAAAAATATCTTCTTTTGCTTCTTTTTCTGGAAACACCTGTTACTGCGTCTTTCACATCTTCTGTTGTGTCATTTTCAAATCCTGTTTACAAGAAAAAAATAACATTGATGACATTCTGAAACTAGCACCATACGAAAACAACATCAACGCATTGCAGACAAAGAACATAGATAAGAGCAGTTTATTTTAGAAAGTTATTTTCATCACACTGATGAATTAAAATTCTTGACAACTAGACATTGCCCCATTAATAATAATAATCACTTATTGTCACAAGTAGGCTTCAATGAAGTTACTGTGAAAAGCCCTCATCACCACATTCCGGCGTCTGTTCGGGGAGACTGGTACGGGAATTGAACCCACCCTGCTGCTTTGTTCTGCATTACAAGCCATCTATTTCGTCCAGTGCGCTAAACCAGCCCCTTTTCTTTGGCAGCTCTCCACCAACGCCGTTTGTCATTTAACCTTTCCTACCTTCCACCCTGTCACAGATCTTTTATGTTCTTTTTCACTTTCCCAGTTCTGATATGTCATCAGATCTTTTCCCCAGCTAACGGGCGGATGTGTTGATCAAAAAGGTGCAGGAGTGCAAGGAGAATGTCCCACTGGTGGATGGATTTGGGGACCAGAAGTGGTCTAAAAAGAAAGGAACAGTTGGAGATAGCTGGAGTTGTGCCTGCGACACAGGAGAAGATGGTGGAGAGTCAGGGATCGGCCCTGCCCTCTCAATGGTCGAAGGAGCAGCTGGTGGGCCTCATGAACGAGACGTTCAGCCAGAAGGAGAATTTGGAGGACCTGGCTTGGGTGGTGGACACGATAAATGCGGGGGCTGACTGCCTGGAAATGAGCCAGGCTATCCAGAAGGTGGAGGAGACGGTGGGGAGCACAAGGAGCAGCTTGCCTCGAATGGAGTGATGCTGAATCATCAGAGGCGGCTGCAGGAGAAAGTAGAGGACATGGCGAACCGGTCTCTCAGGCAAAATCTGAGGATCGTGGGGCTGCCGGAGGGCGGCGACGGAGTAGATGCCGGCAAGTATATGACTCAGATGTTCAAGAAACTGTTGAGTCAGGGGGCATTTGAACGATCTCTGGAAGTGGACCAGATGCACAGGGCGCAGATGAGGAAACCATAGGAGTACGAGCCGCCGAGGACAATGATGGTGCGCCTGCGCCAGTTCCTGGACAAGGAGAGGATCCAGAGGTGGGCCAGGCAGAGGAGGCGCTGTACCTGGGAGAGCAATGAGCTGCGAGTGTACCAGGACCTGGGTGCAGAGTTCAACAAGGTGAAGGTGGCCCTCTTTAAGAAGGGGGTGAAATTTGGTATGCTGCACCCGGCGCGCCTGTGGGTAACCTGTAAGGATCGGGAGCTGTACTTTGGAACTCCGGAAGAAGCGATGGAATTTGTCAGAGACAATGAGCTGGCAGGAGAAGGAGGATATTGAACTTTTCAGAAGATGCTCATTTTCTGTTCCTTTGGTTTGCTTTTGCATTTTGTTTGGGACCATTTCTCTGTTTTTTTGGTGGAAGATGATGGGTTGCTCATTTCTTTGTTGGGTGGGTGTTGTTAAGTTGGCACTGGGATAATGTGAGCGGGGCGGGTAGGATGCTAGGCTCCATGGGCTACCAGCGCAGACTAGTTCACGGAAACGCCGGGGGCGGGGGGGGGGGCTCGAGGAGATGCGGGACGTGGGCTGGAAGCTGGCCCAGGAGGGGTTATGGTTGATCAGCAGCAGCGGTGGGTGGGCACCAGGCTGATCACATGGAATGTCAGAGGGTTGAATGGGCGGTCATGAGGGCCCGTGTGTTCGCACATTTAAAGAGTTTAAAGGCGGACGTAGCTCTATTACAGGAAACACACTAGAAGGTTGTGGATCAGACCAGACTGAGGAAAGGATGGGTGGGGCAGGTATTCCATTCAGGATTGAATTCTAAAACAAGGGGGGTGGCAATTTTATTAACAAACGGATGGTGTTTGAAGTGGGGGTATAGTGGATGACTCTGGGGGGAGATATGAGATGGTGAATGGGAATTGGAGGGGATGCCAGTGGTGCTGGTGAATATTTATGCTCCGAACTGGGAAGATGTGGAGTCCATGAGGCGGGTGTTGGGGAAGATTCCTGATTTAGACTCGCATCGGCTGATAATGTGGGGGGGGGGGGGGGGGGGGGGGGGGGGGGTAATTTTAATACGGTTCTGGATCCAAGGTTGGATCGGTCGAGGGGGGGGGGTGAACTGTTGAGGTTTGGGAGGCCGAGGGCGAAGGACTTTTTCGTTCTTTTCGCATGTAAACAGGGTGTACTCCCGAACTGACTTATTTGTTCTAGACAAGGCCCTGTTGGTGGGGGTGGTCGACATGGAGTATTCAGTGATTGTCGGATCATGCGCCACATTGGGCGACTTGCGGGCGAATAAGGGTGGGGGCCAGCGCCCGCAGTGGAGGCTAGATGTGGGGCTTTTGTCGGACGAGGAGGTTTGTGAGCGGGTGAGGGCGACCATTCGACGGTGTGTGGAGCTGAACGACACAGGGGAGGTCTTGCCGGCCACCTTGTGGGAAGCATTGAAGGCAGTGGTGAGAGGGGAGCTCATCTCGATATGGGTACACAGGAAGAAGGCGGAGTGGGTGGAGATAAAAAGGCTAGTGGAGGAGATCTTGCAGGTAGCCAGGAGGTATCTGGAGGCCCTGGAGGCTGCTGAAGGAGCGGCAGAAGCTGCAGACGGAGTTTGGGTTGTTATCCACAGAGAAAGCAGTTGGGCAGCTGAGGAGGGCGAGAGGGATGGTTTATGAATATGTGTAGAAGGCGAGCAGCCGTGGGACGAGACAGGGGTACCCCCTCTCCCCACTGCTGTTTGCGCTAGCAATAGAGCCGCTGGCAATTGCTCTGAGGGCTTCAGGGGACTGGAAGGGGCTGATTCGGGGGGGGGGAGGGGGATCGGACCCGATGGCGGGGATGGACGGAATCATGGCAACCCTGGGGGAATTCGGTCGGTTTTCAGGGTCGACTTGGGAGCGGATGGAGGCAGTCTCATGTAGGGGCACCAGTCTGGGGGCATTGATAATGGCGCCTCTGCCGTTCCCGCCGGTGCGCTTCTCCATCGGTCCTGTAGTGGTGACGGCCTTCAGATTTGGGGACAGTGGAGGAGGCATGTGGGAGCAACGGTTTGGTCCCCAATATGTGACAACCATCGGTTTGCTCCGGGGAGGTTGGACGGGGTGGGGTATCAGGTATGGCGGAGGGCAGGGATTGAGCGGATGGGAGATTTGTTCTTGGAAGGGAGCTTCCCTGGCTTGAGGGCACTGGAGGAGAAGTTTGGGTTGACGAGGGGGAATGAATTCCGGTATATTCAGGTGCGGGACTTTTTGCACAGGCAGGTGCCATCTTTTCTACTCTTGCCACTTAGGGGGATCCAAGACAGTGTCTAGAGGGTGGGTGGGGGAGGGAAGTGTCTCAGATATTTACAAGGAGCTCATGGAGGCAGAGGAGACGCAGACTGAGGAACTGAGGCATAAATGGGAGGAGGAGTTGGGAGGGGAGATTGGGAAGGGCCTGTGGGCGAACGCGCTGAGCAGGGTTAATGGAACTAAAGCATGTGCCAGGCTCAGCCTGATTCAGTTTAAGGTCGTCCACCGGGACCACATGACAGTGTCCCGGATGAGCAGACTCTTCGGCGTAGTGGACAGGTGTGCAAAGTGTCTGAGAGGACCGCCAGACCATGTCCACATACTCACAAAAAAAAAGCGAGTAGGATGTTGGCGCACCAATTGAGGAAACAGGAAGCAGTGAGAGATATCGGGAAAATGAAGGATTGGGGGGGGGGGGGGCGTGTGTGTGTGTGTGTGTGTGTGTGTGTGTGTGTGCATGCATAAAGAGTGGTAGAGGGGCTGGAGGCAATGCAGATGGGCAAGGCCCCAGGCCCAGATGGATGTCCAGTGGAGTTCAATAAAAAGTTTTTGAGATCCTGGGGCCCTTGTTTAATGAGGCGAGGGGTGCTCCCCACAAAGCTATTGCAGGCCTCGATCACCTTGATTTTGAAGCAGGATAAAGATCTGGAGCAGTGTGGGTCATATAGGTCGATCTCACTGTTAATGTGGATGCCAAGCTATTGACCAAGATCTTGGCTTCAAGAATTGAGGACTGTGTGCCAGGGGAGGATCAGACGGGGTTCATTAAGGGGTTCGTTAAGGAGTGGCACCTGGCGGCTAATATTAGGAGGTTATTAAATGTGATAACGGTGCTCCCTAAGGGACGGGTGGTAGAGGTGGTGGTCACCACGGATGCGGAAAAGGCCTCCGATTGGGTGGAGTGAGAGTATCTGCGGGAGACTTTGGGGCAGTTTGGGTTTGGCTGCTGTACCAGGCACTGGTAGCGAGTGTGCGGACGAACCGGATCAGCTCGGACTATTTTAGGCTGCACCGGGGGACGAGGCAGAGTGTCCACTCTCCCCACTGCCCTTTGCCTTGGCTATAGAGCACTTGCGATGGCGTTACGAGTGTCGAGGGACTGGCAGGTGGAAGTTCGGGGGGAGGGGGTGGAACACAGGCATCTCAGAGGAATTTGGCCCGTTTTCAGGGGTCACGGTCTGTGCGGAGTCTGCACTTCTCCCAGTGTCTGCGTAGGTTTCCTCCGAGTGCTCCAGTTTCCTCCCACAAGTCCCTTTGGACATTCTGAATTCTCCCTCAGTGTACCTGAACAGGCGACGAGGAGCTTTTCACAGTAACTTCATTGCAGTGTTAATGTAAGCCTACTTGTGACAATAAAAGATTATTATTCTGATAAATTAAACATGGGGAAGAGTGAGGTCTTCCCAATCCAAGGCGAGCAGCAGGAGAAGAGATTGGGTGAGATGTCGTTTAAGGTGGTGGTGGTGGTGAGGGGTTTCGGTACTTGGGCATTCAGGTGGCGCTGGGGTGGGAGCAGTTGCATAAGTTACATTTGGCTTGGTTGGTTGTTCAGATGAAGGGGGACTTTAGGAGGTGGGATGCGCTCCAGTGGTCATTGGCGTGGAGGGTTCAGACAGTGAAGATGACAGTCCTCCCGAGGTTCTTGTTCGTATTTCAGAGCCTCCCAATCTTCATTCCAAGGTGTTTTTTTAGGAAGGTGAACAATAATTTCAGGGTTTATGTGGGCGGGTAAAGGCCCGCGGGTGAAGAAGGTGTTGCTGGAGCGGGGTCTGGGTTGGGGGTGGATAGAAGGGGCTGCCTCTCTCAAACTTTATAAATTACATCTGGGCGGCAAATAGGGTGATGGTCAGGAAAGGGGTAGTGGTGGAGGAGTTGGTATGGGAGTGGATGGAGGTTGCCTCATTCAAGGACACTGGTTTGGAGGGGCACTTAACGGCGCCTCTGCCGTTCTCGTCAGCCAGGTACTCCACAAGTCTGGTAGTGGTCGCAGTCCTCGGGTGTAGGGACAGTGGTGACAGCACATGGGGCTGGAGAGGGCGTTGGTTTGGGTACCGATATGTGACAACCACCGGTTTGCTCCAGGGGGGCTAGATGGGGGATTTTGGGGGTGGCAGCGGGTGGAGATCGAGCGATTTGGCGACCTGCTAAATGGGGGCTTTCCCTGCTTGGAAGAGTTGGAGGAGGAATTTGAGCTGCCCAGTCGGAATGGGTTCCATTACTTGCAGGTGAGAGACTTTGGGAGGAGGCAGGTACCGACCTTTCCCTACCTGCCGCCCCAGGGCCTACAGGATAGGATTGTGTTGAAAACTCGAGTGGGGGAGGGGAAGGTATCGGAAGTATTAAGGAGCTGATGGACTGGGAGGGAGGCTGGGTTATGGGAGGACGCCCTGAGGACAATCAATGCAACCTTGCGTGTGCCAGGCTTGGTATTATACACATATGACAGTGGCCCGGATGAGCAATTTGTTTGAAGGGGTGGAGGATAGGGGTGGGCGGTGTACCCACAAACCATGTCCATATGCTTTGGGCATGTCCGAAGCTTGGGGGATTCTGGCAGGGGTTTGCCAACGTCATGTCGGAGGTTCCGAAAGTAAGGGTGGTCCCGAGTCTAGAGGTGGCAATTATTGGTGTGTCAGAAGACCCGGGAGTCCAGGGTCAAGAGAGGCCAATGTCTTGGCCTTTGCCTCCCTGCTAACATGGAGCGACTCGGAACCCCCGGAGTGGGGAGTGTGGGTTAGTGACACAGTTGGGTTCCTCAGGCTTAACAGGCTCGATGCTAGGGTTTGCCCGGAGGTGGCAGCCATTTATTGACGACTTTGGAAAGGATTAAGTTGGGCACGGTGTGGGGTAGGTTGGTGAGGATTTGTTGTTGGGGTGTTGTTTATGTAAGCCATGCTGGCTGAGGTACTTTTCCTTGGTTGTAGTTGTTTATGATGCTAAAATTTATACTATAAATTACCAGCATCTGCAATATTTTGTTTTGTTTGCTAGATTCTTGGCTTTATGAATAGATGGATCGAATACAAATGTAAGGAAGTTATGTTGTTTAGTCCTTTGCGAAATTCAATTCTGAGCACCGCACTTTCGGAAGGATGCTAGAATGGTACTATGGAGAAGAGACTTTTGTTATGTGCTCAGAGTATAGAATTTGGGCTATTCACCTACCAGCACAACGCTTTAGGGAGAGGTTCAGTATAGGTTTTCAAAATCAGGAATCCTTTTAACAGAATAAAGAAAGAAAACCTGTTTCCAGTGACTGTTTCTGTTCCAGAAGGTTCGATAACCAGGGGATAGGAATTTAAGATGACTGGTAAAAGAGCAAGAAGAAACAGAAGGAAACTTTACGAAAAAACACTGATCTGGAATACACTGTCTGAAAAGGTGGCACAGTAAGATGTCTTACAGCACCAGGTTAAAGTCCAACATGTTTGTTTCAAACACTAGCTTTCGGAGCATTTCATTTTTATGAAAAGGTGGCAGAAACAGATTCTATAGTAATATGCAAAAGGAACTGGATATATACTTGAAGGGAAAATATTATCAGAGCTATTGGGAAAGAACAAGATGGGCCAAGTGGATTTCTTTTGTGCTGCAATCTTTCTTTAAAAAAAAAATTTAGAGTACCCAATTCATTTTTTCCAATTAAGGGACAATTTAGCGTGGCCAATTCACCCACATTGCACATCTTTGGGTTGTGGGGGATAAATCACACAAACACGGGGAGTGTGTGCAAACCCCACACGGAGAGTGACCCAGAGCCGGATCGAACCTGGGACCTTGGCACCATGAGGCAGCAGTGCTAACCACTGCGCCATCGTGATTGTGCTGCAATCTTTATGATATACGAAAATACAACCAACCTCATTGTATTTGTACTCATTTTATATTTCATTTGCATTTTTAAAAATTGTGGCAATCATTTCTTAAACTTTGCCAGTACCTTCTGATCAAACCTGTATGTGCCATACAACATACGTCTCTATTTTAGTTACTTGCTCCAATATTTTGTGTTACTGTTTCTTATATAGAACCACATATGCTACTTATTGGTCCTGTTATCATAAAAATATAAATCTTATTGAATCTGACTGCATTTCTCTCCATTACTTCCTTTGCATCTCAGCAAAATGAATAACCTCCTCCCAGTTATGAATTTATTTATTTTTTTCTTTAAAAACTAAATGTTTTTTTTTTAAAATTTAGAACGCCCAATTATTTTTTTTTCCAATTAAGGGGAAATTTAGTGTGGCCACCCACCTAACCCACACATCTTTGGGTCGTGGGAGTGAAACCCACGCAGATATGGGGAGAATGTGCAAACTCCACACAGTGTGACCCGGGGCCGTAGGCAGCAGTGCTAACCACTGCGCTACCATGCCGTGCCACCCTCCTGTTATGAATTTATATTGAAAATAGCAATATATATGAAACAGGATGCCAAGACCAAATATAAGAGGAAACTCTGTAATTTGACAATAACATGAATCCAAAGCTGTAAAGCTTTTATAAATACATGCATTCTGATGTTAGATCAAGCAAGGTGGGAAGAAGCTGGTGTGGAGTATAAAACATCAGCATAGACCAACTGAGCCAAATGGCCATTTTTCATGTTGCAAATTCTATGTACTTTAGTTAGTGAAGGGTTAAACATTACACTCAGTTTTAACACAATAAATCTCAAGTACCCGGTTCAGAGAAGGTGTCACTGACATCATCATCCTTGTCTTCCTCCTCATCATCATCATCGTCATCTTCATCGTCATCATTATCACTGTACTCATGCTCACTACCAAATCCTTCATCATGGTCCTCATCATCCTCCTCATCTTCATCATCTTCTGCTTCCTGCTCAATACTAGGAGACTGTTCATTCAAACCATCAGAAACAAATAAAGAATAATTGTGCTCTTCCTTTTTCTGAGTGTGACCAGAAACAGGTGGTGATAACATTTCCACTGCTTCAGTTTGAGTATTTGGGTCATTAGCTTCTTTGAATACTGTAGGCGTTTCATTGGAGTAAATACTTTCTGTATTCTTTTTCTCCAGTTTCCGGACTGCAGGTCCAATTACACTACAACAGGAATCATCTGGTAAGTCACAGTGCACCTGGGTAGCACCCAAAGTTGATTTACCAAGTGGTGCTGGATTGATCCATAATTTAGCCTTTTTAACAAAATCTTTGCTATCCACAAGAACAGACCCTATTTTGACGTTAAGGGGCTCAAGTTTGTTGCTGATGTCCACAGTTGCACTTGAAGAAACAGATTTGGCTACCATTTGGGTAGTCTCAGGTAAGCATGCATCTATACAGGGACTTCTGGCAGATGATACTGATGGTGCCACCCTGTTTGGGAGTTTTTTACCAACCAGAGAAGAGGTGAATGAATTTTGATTTAAACTCTTTAGTAGATCAGGATGATATAATGAATCCAAAACAGGCTGCGAATCTTCACAGTTTAGCTGGGCCAAAGTTGGGGTCCTGCTGATGACCTCTTCGTTTTGATAAGGACTGGAAAAGTCATCTAGCCCAAGGAAATCCACTTCCTTAGTTCCCCAAATGTCATAGCTAGTTAATTTGGTGTATTTTGTCAAGTCTTCCCAACATGTGTCCCACTGTTCCCAGTTTGAATTATAGGAAGGATCCGAATCTAGTAGTTCATTTAAAGGCTCGAAAATTTCAATGTCTTTACAATCTCCCAAAATAAGAGGATCATCTCTTGAGCTGTGAGTGTAAGTCATCTCTCTACCCTGAAAGAAATGAAAACATTCTATTAAAAACAAGACATTATGTACAAAAAAAATTCTTACAACAAATTTTCCCCTCCCACCCTGACGACAGAAAAAAAGTTTTATAATTAAATCAGGATATTATTTAATTACAATTGGAAGATTTGGTAGATTCAATTCTGCACAGTACTCTCAGACTGTGGCTCTGTTTGTTCCCAGTAGGTAAAGAAACCTTGGCTTATAGATGGATTTAAAAAAATACATTGCAGATTTTATTCATATTCTGTTTTAAATTCCCTTATTTCAGTTGGGCCAATAGAAGGGTCATGACATTTTGTACTGGTACCCCACAATCACGTGAAAAAATATATAAAAGTTCCCACTCCTATTGTTGTTCAATGATCCCTACTAGAAAATACAGGTATGGACTCTGAAATAGACAGAATTAGACCTTAACAGGGATCTTGCTCAAAGGGTTAATAGCCGCAAAACACACCATCCGGAACTAAATGTGAAGAATGGCCAGCTGTGCAAGAGTGTGGCTGAAATTGATGGAACTTTGGAAAAAAGCTTATGTCTTCAAGACAAATGGGGAGACAACTGGTTAAAAAAAATACAGATAACTACAAAAACTAAAATTAGAACGCAGCAAGTGAAACATCTAGAGCGAACAAGTTGCTGATTTGGTTGTATACTACAAATCTTACCAGTTCGTACATGAAATCAGGATCTGAATTATTCCCCAACAGATCTGTACTGGTTAAGGCCTGGTCTGGAAATGGGCGGATACAAAAGGCATCCCCAAACAGAGGATCCATTCCGCTAACATTGGGCTGTAAAATAAATAGTCACCCAAAGCATTAGTATAGTTTATTAAAACTATATTTTTCTGTACAGATTTAATTGCAGCAATCAAGCAGTTGTGCTAATTGTTGTGAATGATGATATGCTGTACCTCATTCTTGTTCCCCTGATTATTAAATTTCCTACTCTGATTTTTGAAATAACCTCCCATATTAAAACTCCACCACTCCAAATTCTTAATCATAATATAATTGTTAAGTTCCACACATTACAAAATTAGGTACGTTATGGAATCAAACGCATTGATGTTTAAGATGAAACTGCCAAAATTCAATTTACCTGTGAGCACTTAACAGCTTTCTTAAAGCAAGAGTGAAAGATCTTGACATGAAAAGCAGGTACTGGAATCAGCATTTTTTGCCAATTTACAAAATCAGCGTAGAAACCTGGTTGGAAGAGACTTCCGGTGACAGCAGGCGAGAGGCACACTGGAGGGCTCCCGCTCGGGAATAGAAATTTTGGGGTTTTAACACCCGGCCGAGGGGCAACGGAGGCTGAAAAATCTGTAAGAAGGCACAGTGAGGAGAAATGTCCAAGTTTGGGGAAAAAAACGGCCACGCAAAAGAGGATTAACGAAACTCTGCCAGTGAGTGGAAAAGTCAGCGCAGGAACTGTAAGGAAAGCGGAGGTTGGGGCACCAGGGGCGACCGCATTGCCTACAGTAGAAGAAATGACCACAGTGATGGCTGTGGAACTTGAAAAACAGTTCACAAAACACATGGAAGCGATGAAGGAGGAGATGGGGGTGGTATTGAAAGTGCTGGTGGAGGAGGCAATTGCCCCAGTGAGGGCAGGGGTATCAAGCGCAGCGGTGGAGGTGCGGGAGCAAGGTGAGACACTGAAGGAAGTGGAAGAGGCATTATCGCAGCACAGTGATCAACTCACAGATGGGGAAGGAGCCGCAGAAGGTGATAGAGACCAACAAGGGTCTGCGAGCCAAAATGGAAGACCTGGAAAACAGATCCAGGCGGCAGAATCTGAGGACAGTGGGTCTGCCCGAAGGGGTGGAAGGCCCGAGGCCGACGGAGTATTTTGCCACGATGTTGGCAGAGCTATTGTGGGAGGGGGACGATCCCTCCCGATATGAACTGGATCAGGCTCATCGGTCGTAGAGGCCTATACCACAGGCGAGTCAGCCGCCAAGAGTAGTAACTGTGTGTTTCCGTAGGTACAGTGTGAAGGAGAAGGTCCTGTGCTGAGCAAAGCAGGAGTGAGTGGTGCAATGGGCTGGAGCTGGTATACACATATACCAGGAATTTACAGTGGAGCTGGCGAGCTGCCTTCAGCCGCACTGCACGTCAGCAAGGTGCAGTGCGGCATAATATATCCAGCTAAGTTGAGGATGAACTACAAATAGAAGGATTTTTGTTTTGGGATGGCGGAAGAGTTTGCGAAGGCAGAAGGAATGTGGCAGAATTGAGAAATGGGACTGAGAGCGGGTCGTGTACCGATGTAGCCTCATTTAAGTTTATTTTTTTCACTTAGTGTTGGTGTATGTACTAAATGAATCGATGCTGTATATTTGGACAAGGGAAGAGTTGGGACTTTCATTTGCAATGATGGTTCTTTGGGGCTTGGGTGTGTATGCTGGGGTTGTGTGCTAAAGGGGATTTCTTGATTTTCCTGGGACCAGGCAAGGGGGAAGGAGACCCGGGCAGGGGCCTCCACGCTGGCCGGCTTAAGTGGTGGTGGTGGCAGGGGTGAAAAGGTGGGGGAAGGAACAGAGGTCAGGGGGAGGAGTTTACAAGAGGAGGTGGAGGTTGGGGGGGGGGGGGGGGGGGGGGGGTCTATAATTCATGGGTGTCATTCACGGTCCTCTTCCGGGGATTGGGTGGCGTTGAATATTGGGGGGGGTTTGGACTTGATATGTCAATGGTGACCGTAGGCGATTCCTGATTCCTTTCTCTTCTTTCCTTTTTTTCCTCCTTGGAAGGTTTCGTATTATTTGATGCTTTTTTGTCAGGCGGGCCGTTGTTGTTAATAAGGGGATTGTCATTGTATTCGTTACTGTTTGTTGGTGGGGTGTAAATTTTGAAAAAAGTGTGAAAATGGAGAATAAAAATATTTTCTTTTAAAAAAGAAACCTGGTTGGAAGGTTGCACATTTTGTTTTTTTCTTCCCAATAGTCCTAAAACTAGGTAGTTGGGAATAAGGAAAGGGAATAAAAAGAAACGGTGGTGGTATGGTGTAGAATATGTTAGTGTTACTGCGCTTATTATGTTGTGCGTTGTTTGAGGGCGGAGAATATCATTTCACTCTTCCACAGCATATATATCCCTAAATATAATGAGCCTATGCAAAATGAAAGCACGTTGCTTTTTCTGGCAATAGAGATATTTAGCTTATTTTTTGAAAATATAAATGAAGTTGCAACCAACAGCTGAGGAGGATGTGTAGCCTAACTAGCATAAAGGTAAAAGTTATTTCAGAGGAACTGGAAAAGAATGCAGAATGAGAGCGAGAGCAATCCTGTTATCATGATCCCATCTTGGCATGGTCCATGCTAGGACAAACGGCATGGAGATAGGAAGGAGATTATTTTTTTTTAATTAAAAAGGGATCCATATATGGCATTTTAAGTATTACTACCCGAGCCACATGCTAAATGGCGATGGCATAGGCAGATCATGAATGCGAATGTGTGGCTGAAAGACTGGAACAGGAAATAGATGCAGTTTTGGGACCTTGTGAAAATGATGTGAGTCTGGAGGTGAAAGAAATAGGAGATAAGAATACAGGCTAGGCCATGGTAAAGAACAAGGATAACATACATGACCAGGGAATAAATACGGTTTATTTAAAAAAACATGAAATGACCGTTAAAAATAGAGAAGGAACTACGATTAGACTAAGTAAACTGTCTGTACAACAGTATACACAGCTTCCAAAATAAAACTAGGGATTGGAGGCATAATCTATAATCAAGAACCAGATGTAGCACGGATAACTGAAACCTGGCTAAAGAACAGGACTGCTACCAAATATTGGAGGTTAAAGCATATTCAGAAAGGGTAGGAAAGAAGGACGGGATGGGGAATGTCACTAATTCAAGATAACAATGGCAGTAGAAAAGAGATGGTTGACAGAAGATTTGAAACAGAATTCATATGGATTAACAAAAATATAAAGAGGGTTAAATCACACTGATAGGAACATACGTGTCTTCATATTATATGAAGGATATAGGGGCACTGGTGTACGTACAAACAAATTTTACTAGAATGATAACTGAAAGATTATGCCTAGTAGGAATGATTAAACAGGCTTGTGCTCCTTTTTTCCAGAAAATAAAATCTGATAATGGTCTTCAAGACTATGAAAGGACTTAATAAGGTAGGTATACAAAATATTTTCCATTGTGAAGAGACCAGAACTGCCGACGTGATGGTCATCAATAAACCCAATAGATAATTGAAAATGCATTGCTTTGCCCAGTGTGCGTGAAGGTGGAATTCACTACCACAAGGAGTATTTCAGGTGGATAACATAGATGCCTACAAGGGAAAACCATATAAACACATGAGAGAAAAGGATAGAAGGATGGGATGAGATGAAGTACAGTGAGG
Source organism: Scyliorhinus canicula (assembly GCF_902713615.1). NCBI lineage: Eukaryota > Metazoa > Chordata > Chondrichthyes > Carcharhiniformes > Scyliorhinidae > Scyliorhinus > Scyliorhinus canicula. The sequence goes on from NC_052149.1 coordinate 165,455,520, forward strand.
AGGAAGCTCATGTGTACCATAAACAGTGATCTGGATCAGTTGGATTGAATGGCATGTTCCTTGGCTGTAAATACTAATCAATACCATACATATATAATTTTAAAGTAAAATTTGCTGGAAAACAAAATAATGTATCATAGCCTTCAAATATACTACCACCCATAATACAAGTAATTATAATTGTGATGAGAATTGCGACATTTAACTCATTTATCCTCTGGATTATAAACCAAGTTCAAATTCAAATTCATCTGCACAGCAGCACTGATAAGACATTAATATATCTGCATTAATTATCTCCCTTTATCAATAGTGCAGATTTCATTCTTGCCAATACCGTATTCATTCAAAAGCAGGTGGCAAAATCATAACCATTCTAATGTAGTATGAAACGCTAAAATATTAGTCCATGGACGCACATAGCAATATATATTATTTTTAAATTGTGAACTGTGACTCAAATACCTTCCCATTGCAAACAGACAATTACAGGAATGCTTCAAGTCAGGATCTGTATCGTAAAAGGTTGCAAGTCTACCTGCGGCATTGCCAAGCCCACATCTGCTTTATCGGAGATAATTTTTTTCTGCTGTTTCAGTTGAGTCGTTTCCAGTTTTAGTCAATGGTTGAAGTGATGCACAAGAATGTCAATAATAAGATTGACTGTCAGAACCCAAGTCACTGCATTGAAGTTCTTCCTCGTCAGATGTTCCTTTTAATTCACAAGCCTTACAGGAAATAAAGTTATATATATATACATATATAATTAGAACAAAGTCCAACATACTGTAGCATATTACTTAAATCACAAGATTAAATTCTGCACTTTTATTTCTTTGTATCAATTTTCTTGCCTTCTCTTCTGAAGACTAATTCCTGTTGAGATGCTCACAAACAGACTTTTATGTAAATTTGACTCTATTATAGCTCTAAAAAGATTTAAATTCTAATGTGCGATCTTAAGATCAACTTGCAGAAAAAATAGAATAGAGTGCCAACTGTCAGCAACATTTAACAGTAACAATTAGCAAAGATTTGGATATTAGAATCAAAGTTTTACAGCACAGAAAGAAACCTGTCCATCGCACCCGCGTAAACCATCAAGCACCTAACTATTGTAATCCCATTTTCCAGCACTTGGTCCATAGCCTTGTATGCAATGACATTTCAAGTGTTCATCTTAATACTTAAACGTTGAGGGTTCCTGCCTCTACCACCCTTTCAGGCAATGAGTTCCAGATTCCAACAACCTCTGGGTGAAAAAGTTTTTCATCACATCTCCTCTAAACTTCCTGCCCGTTATCTTAAATCTATGTTCCCCTGGTTATTGACCCCTCCACTAAAGGGGAAAATTCCCTTCCTATCCACCCTACCCATGTCCCTCATAAAATTATACATCTCAATCAGGTTCCCCCAACTCAGCTTTCTCTGCTCCAGGGAAAACAACCCCAGCCTATACAGCCTCTCTTGATAGCTGAAACGATCCAACCCAGGTTATATCCTGGTAAATCTCCTTTTCACCTTCTCTAGTGCAATCACTTCCTTTCTATAGTATGGTGACCAGAACTGTACTCTGGCTGGGGCCTAACCAGCATTTTGTACAACTCTAGCATAACCTAGCTGCTCTTATTTTCAATGCCTCCGCTATTAAAGGCAAGAATCCCATAGGCCTTCTTAACCACCTCATCTGCATGTCCTGCTGCCTTCAGACATCTGTGAATCTGCACACCAAGGTTGCTTTGATCCTCTGTACTTCCGAGGGTCTGACCATTCATTGTATATTCCCTTGCCTTGTTAGTCCTCCAAAATACATTACCTCACACTTTTCATGGTTAAATTCCATTTGCTACTCTTCTGCCCATCTCTATCATCCTGTAATCTAAGACCTTGCTCCTCACTATTTACCACACCACCAATTTTTGTGTCATCTGCGAGCTTACTTATCACACCTGCTACATTTACATCCAGATCATTAATGTAGAGTACAAAAAACAAGAACCCAGCACTGATCACTACGGAAAACCACTGGACACTGGCTTCCAGTCACAAAAACAACCTTCATCCCTCACCCTCTGCCTCCTATCACTAAGCCAGATTTGGATCCAGTTTGCCAAATTGTTCTGGATCCCATTGGCTCTTCCTTCATCAGGCTCCCACGTGGGACCTTGTCAAAAGCCTTACTAAAGTCTATGTAGACTACATCAGCTGCATTACCCTCATCTACACACATCGTCTCTCCAAAAAATTCAATGAAATTAATAAAACCATGCCGACTATCCTTGATTAATCCTTGCTTCTCCAAGTAGAGATTAATTTTGTCCCTCAGAATATTTTCCAGTAGTTTCCCTACCACTGAAGTTAGATTAACTGGCCTGTAATTTCCTGGATCGTCCCTACTTCCATTCGTGAATAATGGCACCACGTTAACTGTCCTCTTGGAGACCAGGAAGGGATCAGCCATGATCTGATTGAATAGCAGTGCAGACTCCAAGAGCTGAATTGCCTACTTCTGTTCCTAATTGCTATGTCCCTTTGTGCTCCAGGCCTCTGGTACCTCTCCTGTGGCCAGATAAGATATGATTTTTTTTGTCAGAGCTTCTGCAATCTTACCACCCACAGCAACCTGGGTTACATCTCAACTGGCCCCGGGGAATGAGCCACTTTTAGGCCCATTAAAACGGTTAATACCACCTCCCACTCAATGCCAAGTCATTCAAGTAAATCACAATGCACCTCCCCGATTTCTATACAAAGAACAGTACAGGAACAGGCCCTTCAGCCCTCCAAGCCTGCACCCATCATGATATCTGTTTAAAGTAAAAACAACTGCGCTTCCGGGGTCCGTATCCCTCGATTCCCATCCTATTCAAGTATTTGTCAAGATGCCACATAAACGTCGCCATCACACCTACTTCCACTACCTCCCCTGGCAGTGAGTTCCAGGCACTCACCACCCTCTGTGTAAAAAACACTTGCCTCGCACATCTCCTCTAAACTTTGCCCCTCGCAACTTAAACCCATGTCCCCTGGAAATTGAGTTTTTCACCCTGGCAAAAAGCTTTCAACCATTCTGTCCATGCCATTCATAATTTTGCAAACTTCTATCAGGTTGCCCCTCAACCTCAGACGTTCAACTGAAAACAATCCTTGTTTATCCAACCTCTCCTCATAGCTAATACTCTCCAGACCAGGCAATATCCTGGTAAACCTCATCTGCACCCTCTCCAAAGCTTCCATACCTTCTGGTAGTGAGGCGACCAGAATTGTATGCAATACTCCAACTGTGGCCTAACTAAGCATGGTTCTGGACAGCTGCAGCATGACTTGCCAACTTTTATACTCAATGCCCCAACCGATGAAGCCGTATGCCTTCTTGGCTACTTTACCCACCTGCGTTGCCACTTCAGCGATTGTGAACATGTACGCCCAGATCTCTCTGCCATTTACTGTCTACTTCCCACCTGCATTAGACCTTCCAAAATGCATTATCTCACATTTGTCTGGATTAAACTCCATCTATCATTTCTTGACTCAAGTCTCGAACCGATCTATATCCTGCTGTATCCTCTGACAATTCTTATCACTATCCGCAACTTCACCAGCCTTCAGGTCGTCCGTAAACTTACTAATCAGACCAGTGACATTTTCCTCCAAATCATTTACACATACTACAAACAGCAACGGTCCCAGCACTGATCCCTGCGGAACACCATTAGTCACAGCCCTCCACTCAGAAAGGCACTCTTCCACAACTACTCTCTGACTTCTATGACTGAACCTGTTCTGTATCTACTTGTCAGCTCACCTGTGATTCCATGTTACTTCACCTTTTGTACCAGTCTACCATGAGGGACCTTGTAAAAGGCTTTACTGAAGTCCATGTGGACAACATCCAATGTCCTTCTTTCATCAATCATCTTCATCCCTTCCTCAAAAAACTTGATCAAGTCAGTGAGACACTACCTCTCTCGCTAATAAGTCCATTTGTTTCCAAATGGAAGTCAATCCTGCCCCGAAGAATCCTCTCCAATAATTTCCCTATCACTGACGCACGGTACACCAGCCTGCAATTTCCTGGATTATTCCTGCCACCCTTCTTAAACAAAGGAACAACATTGGCTATTCTCCAGTTCTCTGGGTCCTCACTGTAGCCAATGAGGATACAAAGATTTCTGTCAAGGCCCCAGGAATTTCCTCCCTTGCCTCCCTCAGTATTTTGGGGTAGATCCCATCAAACCCCGAGAACGATCTACTTTACTGATTTTTACGACCTACACCTCCTCCCATTTGATGTAGACCTAACCCACACTATCTACATACCCTTCCCTAGACTCATCATCCACCAAGTCCTTCCCTTTGCGAATACTGATGCGAAATATTCATTTAATACCTCACCCATTTCCTCTGGCTCCACACATAGATTCTCTCCTCTGTCCTTGAGTGGGTCAACCCTTTCCCTGGCTACATTCTTGCTCTTTACATACATATAAAATGTCTTGGGATTCTCCTTAATCCTGTTCGCCAATGACTTTTCATGACCCCTTTTAGGCCTCCTGACTCATTGTTCAAGTTCCTTTCTACTTTCTTTATATTCCTCAAAAGCTTAATCTGTTCCCAGCCCTCTAGTCCTTACAAATGCTTTCTTTTTCTTTTTGACCAGGCTCATAATATCCCTGATTATCCAAGATCCCAAAACTTGCCATACTTATCCTTCAGCCCCACAGGAACACACCGGTCCTGAATTCTTATCAACTGACGTTTGAAAGACTCCCACATATCAGATGTTGATTTACCACCAACCTAAATTCTTCAGTTCCTGCCTAATATTGTTATAATTTGCCTTCCCTTAATTTAGCACCTTCATCCAAGGACAACTCTTATCTTTTTTTAAGAAAATATTTTATTCAGGAATTGAATTTCGGGCAGCACGGTAGCACAAGCGGATAGCACTGTGGCTTCACAGCGCCGGGGCACCAGGTTCGATTCCCAGTTGAGTCACTGTCTGTGCGGAGTCTGCACGTTTTCCCCGTGACTGCGTGGGTTTCCTCCGGGTGCTCCGGTTTCCTCCCACAGTCCAAAGACGTGCAGGTTAGGTGGATTGGCCATGATAAATTGCCCTTAGTGACCAAAAAGGTTAGAGAGGGGTTATTGGGTTACAGGGATGGGGTGGAAGTGAGGGCTTAAGTGGGTCGGTGCAGACTCGATGGGCCGAATGGCCTCCTTCTACACTGTGTATTCTAGGTTCTATGAATTTACATAAAGAAGCAAATTAAACAGAAGCAAAATTTTACAACGGAATAAATAATCAACACCCACACCCCTCCGACATATCCCCTCCTCCCATCCCCCTTCCCCATTTTAACCTCCCTCCCCCTTCTGCTGACACCTCAATCCTCCTTAAAGAAGTCAATGAACTACTTCCACCTCCGAGTAAACCCATCAACCGACCCCCTCAGGAGGAACTTGGCCTTCTCCAGCCTCAGAAATTCTGCCAGGTCGCTCACCCACACATCCGCTTTCGGCAGCTCAGAGTCCCTCCATTCAAGCAAAGTCCATCTCCAGGCTATCAGGGAAGCAAAGGCCAAAACATCGGCCTCTCTCACCCCCTGGACTCCAGGGTCTTCCAACACCCCAAATATCACTCCTCTGGACTCGGGGGCACCTTTACCACCAACATCTCGGACATTAAGTCCGCAAACCCCTTCCAGAACTCCTTTAGTTTCGGACATGCCCAAAACATGTGGACATGATTCGCAGGCCTCCCCGCGCACTGCCCACACCTATCCTCTACTCCTTGAAAGGCAGCACGGTAGCACAGTGGTTAGCACAGTTGCTTCACAGCTCCAGGGTCCCAGGTTCGATTCCCAGCTTCGGTCACCGTCTGTGTGGAGTCTTCACATTCTCCTCGTGTCTGAGTGGGTTTCCTCTGGGTGCTCCGGTTTTCGCCAACAGTCCAAAAATGAGTAGATTAGGTGGATTGACCATGCTAGATTGGCCTTAGTGCCAAAAAAGATGGGGATGGGTTACGGGGATAGGGTGAAGGTGTGGGCTTGGTAAGGGGCTCTTTCCAGGGGCCGGTACAGACTTGATTGGCCAAATGTCCTCCTTCTGCACTGTAGTTTCTATATTCTATTCGCGCAGCCATGAGATGCGCCCTATGGACTACTTTAAACTGAATAAGGCTGAGCTTCACACACGCTAAGGACCTCCACAGAGCTTCCTCCCATGTCCTGAGCTCCACTTCGACCCCGCCCCCCCCAAGCTCCTCTTCCCACTTCATGTCCCCATAGGGGACCCCTCCCAACCCATCAGTTCCTTGTAGACTTTGGACACCTTCACCTCCCTCGACAACACCTTATCCTGCAGCCCCAAAGGTGCCAATCTGGGAAAGGACTGCACCCCTTTCCTCACGAAATCCCTGACCTGCAAGTACCTGAAATCATTCCCCCTGGGCAGCTCATACTCCTCCTCAGGTCCTTTAACTTCACAAAGCTGTCCCCTACAAACAGGTCCCGGAATGGCTCAATCTCCTGCTTGCCGCTACCCTCGAAACCTTATATCTAGCCCCCCCTCTCCCCCTCCCCAGTCCAAAAAAGTCCTTTTGACCTGCGGGGTCTTCCCCCGCCCACACAAACCCAGAGATCAGCGCTTTGAATGGTTGTCCATGTACAGTGAAACTCCCCCCTCCCCTGCACAATCTCTCTCCAGTACCCATGACGCTCTAAGCATTATTGCCAATGGCTCTAAAGCCAAGGCAAAAAGCAACTGGGAGAGCATGCACTCTTGTTCTTCACACGATGCAGCCCGAAATATCCTGAGCTCACCTGGTTCAACTGCACACTTGCGACCGCTGCCCTACACAGCAACCAGACAGTCCACAAACACCTGCCCGAACCCAAACCGCCCCAGCACCGTTTCCCCCCTCTATCTAGCCTCAAACTATACCCTCACCAGCAACGGCCCCAGCCGGGGGCTCCAATTCATACAACCTCCTATAAAAAGCCTCAAATGCCCCATTCACCCCCCACCGGGTCCAGCACCACCCTTGCTGTTCCGTCATTCAATCTACCAATCTCCCTCACCGCCTCCTGCTTCTTCAGCTGATGGGCCAACATCCTGTTCGCCTTCTCCCCATACATTGACCTCCTCGGCCACCGCAACTGCACCACCGCTTCCCAGTGGACACCAATCCGAACTCCAACTAGAGTCTCTGCCACTCCCTCAACATCCCTGCCCCTGGGGCCTCCGAATACCTCCTGTCCACTTTCAGAAGCTTTTACACCAGCCTTACAATCTCTGCCCGTTCCGCCTTCTCCCTATGTGCACGAATCGAATAATCTCGCCCCAAACCACCGTCTTGAGTGCCTCCCACAGCATGGCAGCCGTGACCTCCTCTTATCGTTCAGCTCCACTTCCTCTTGAATGTTCCCCATCCACTTCCTCCTGCAAGCACCTTTCCCAATATCGATCCCTTCCCCCCAGCTTTCACACCACCCACCACCACACTCTTGTTCACTAGCCAACCTTCACTTGCTAATGCGGAGGCTCCTGCCCGAGCCCCCACTTCCTCCCATTCCCTTCCACCATAACCGAGTCTCAGAAAAACCAACAAGACCGATGCAAAACCGTGCCCCCAGAAAACAGACATAAATCCAAAGCCCAATACACTTGTAACCAACTATAAACAAGGGTAAACTACACTCCTCCATTCAAATAAAGGCCAACATGGTGTTGTTGCATGAGACCCATTTGAGGGTGAAGAATCAGGTGAAGGTGGGGTGAGTCGAGAGTGTCACTCAAGGTTTGACAGTAAGGCTTGGGGGAGGGGGAGAAGAGATAGCGGTATTGGTGGGCAAGAGGGTGAAGTGTCAGATGGAGAAGTTGGTGGCGGATCAGGGCGGCAGATACGGGATAATGACGGTGCGCTAGAGGGGTGGTTGGTGGTACTGGCGAGTGTATATGGCCTCCAACTGGGACAATGCGGGATTTGTGAAGAGGATGCTATGTGCCATCCCAGATTTGGACACCCACGAGTTGATAGTGGGGGAGCAAAGGCATTGTTTGGGCTCATGGGGGAGAAGGGAGGAGTGGATCAGTGGAGGTTTTTGCATCCAACAGAATGGGAGTATTTGTTTTTCTCTCCAGCAGGCGGCACAATAGCACAGTGCTTAGCACTGTTGCTTCACAGCGCCAGGGTCCCAGGTTCAATTCCCGGCTTGGGTCGCTGTCTGTGCGGAGCCTGTACGTTCTCCCCATTTCTGCGTGGGTTTCTTCCGGGTGCTCCAGTTTCCTCCCACAAGTGCAGAAAGTAGTGCTTGTTAGGTGAATTGGACATTCTGAATGCTCCCTGTGCGTACCCGAACAGGTGTAGCGTCTAGGGGATTTTGACAGTAACTTACTTGAAGTGTTAATGTAAGCCTACTTGTGACAATAATAAAAATTCTTATTACACAGGGTGTATTCAAAGATTGCTGTTTTCATGGTGGGAAAGGCACTATTGGCTGGGGTTAGGAGGTCAGAGTACTCAGCAATCGTGATTTCAGATCACGCTCCGCATTGGATGGATGTGATTTTGGAGAAGTGGGCAGCCCAGAGGCCAGGATGGAAAATGGACGTGGGGTTGTTAGTGGACTGGAGCTTCTGTGACAAGATTGGGAAAGTGATTGAGGAGTATGTGGGGTTTAATTGCACAGGGATCTCACATTCAGTGGTTTGAAGGCGGTAGTGAGGGGGGAGGAATCTTGTTCAAGGCTAAGGTGAATAGGGAGGAGAGGGAGGAATGCCAAAAACTGAGATTTTGGAAGTGAATGGGAGGTACGCGGGGGACCCGGACTTGGGTCTTCTGCCGAAGAGAAAGGAGTTGCAGGCAACGTTCGACCACGGGAAAGCGGTGTCAGTTGAGGAGGGCAAGGGGGGCTATTTACAAATACAGGGCGAAGGCAAGACGTATGCTAACCAGTCTGCTCCGGGTGAGGCAGGTATGGAATAAGACAGGGAAGTTTATTCAAAAACTTTATTTTTAAGTTTTAAGTACCCAATTCATTTCTTTCCAATAAGGGTCAATTTAACCTGGCCAATCCACCTACCTTGCACAGCTCAGGGTTCTGGGGTGAGACCCATGCAGACACAGGGGAGAGTGTGCAAACTCCACACGTTTGCGGTGTCGATGGTAGCCATGATATGGAGATGCCGGCGTCGGACTGGTTTTTCAAACTGGTGCATGAAGATGTTGGCATATTGAGGTGCGAATTTGGTCCCCACGGCTGTTCCGTGTGTCTGGAGGAAGAACTTGTTGACGAAGGTGAAGACGCTGTGATCCAGAATGAAGCGGATGAGTTGCAGAATTGCATCTGGAGATTGACAATTGTCAGTGTTGAGTACTGAGGCTGTTGCAGCAATGCCATTGCCATGGGGGATGCTGGTGTAGAGTGCCGAGGCGCCCATTGTGATGAGGAACGTTCCTGGTTCAACTGGTCCATAGGTGCTGAGTTTCTATAAGAAGTCCGTCATGTCACGGCAGAAGCTGGGCGTTCCTTGTACGATGGGTTTCAAGATGCCCTCGATGTAGCCAGAGAGATTCTCACAGGGACCCATTGCCTGATATGATAGTACTGCCTGGTGTGTTCACCTTGTGTATCTTCGGGAGGGAGTACATCGGATGAGAGCACGTAGGTGCTCTGAAGGTCTGGATCCAAGGTCTTGATCAGTCTCTTGAGTTGGCGGATGTGTTCCTTGATCGGATCTGCCAGTCCAACCTCCACAAGGCCAGTGACCCGGGGGTGGGTTCGAACCCGGGTCCTTGGCATCATGAGGCAGCAGAGCTAACAACCGCACCACCTGGCCCTCCTAAGGCAGGGAAGTTGGTGGTGGCTCCAGAGTAGATTCATAAAGTATTTGCGGAATTTTATACGGACTTGTATAGGTTGTAGCCAACGGAGAAGGAATGGGGAATGAGGGAATTTCTGGATGGGTTGGAGTATCTGAGGCTGGGATAGGAGGATAGGGCAGGATTGCAGGATCCGGTGGAGGAGCAGGAGGTGAAGGAGGCGATTGGGAGGATGCAGGCAGGGAAGGTGGCAGGGCCCAATGGGTTCCCGGTCAAATTTTATAGGAAATGTAAGGACAGGTTGGCACCGTTGATGGTGGGAATGTTTGAGGATGCGATGAGAAGCGGCGTCTTGCCGCAAACGATTGGGCAGGCTTCTGTCTCGCAAGGAATCGGTGGAGTGTGGGTTGTATAGGAATATATCTCTGCTGAATGTAGATGCCAAGATACTGACAATGGTGCTGGCACTACAGTTGGAAGGGTGTCTCCTGAAAGTGATTGGGGAGGGCCAGACGGAATTCATGAAGGGAAGACAGTTGCTCTTGAACACGAGGAAGTTGTTGAATGTGGTCCTTTCTCCAGCAGTAGGAAGGGAAATGGAGGTGGTGGTGGTGGCCCTGGACACAGAGAAAGCGTTTGATCAGGTAACGGGGTTATTTGATGGTGGTACTGGAGAGATTTCAGATTGGGTCGTAGTTTGTGGCGTGGGTGCAACTGCTGTATAAAGAACCGATGGCGAGTGTGCACACTAACAGCATGAATTCAGGGTACAAGGCAGGGATGTCCGATGTGCCCTCCTTCTATTTGCATGGGCTATAGAGCTGAGGAGCTTGATATTGTGGAAGGAGTGGATCAGAGGGTGTCCCTAAATGCCGATGATCTGTTGTATATTTCAGAACTGAGCGCTTCGGTGGGGAGTATAATGGAACTGCTCCAGAGATTTGGGAGTATTCATGGTATAAATCGAATCTAGGGAAAAGCGGATATTTTATGGTCTCCCCGCCAGGAGTGGGAACAGGAATTGGGGGGGCAGTGGAGGGAGGCTTTACTTTAAGTTTAGGAGGGTGGTCTGCAGAGTGGACAGCAGGTATAGGAAGGACGTGGAAGCTTTGGAACGGGTGCAGAGGAGATTTACCAGGATGTTGCCTGGTATGGAGGGAAAATCTTTTGAGGAAAGGCTGATGGACTTGAGGTTGTTTTCGTTAGAGAGAAGAAGGTTAAGAGGTGACTTAATAGAGGCATACAAAATGATCAGAGGGTTAGATAGGGTGGACAGCGAGAGCCTTCTCCCGCGGATGGAGGTGGCTAGCACGAGGGGACATAGCCTTAAATTGAGGGGTAATAGATATAGGACAGAGGTCAGAGGTGGGTTTTTTACGCAAAGAGTGGCGAGGCCGTGGAATGCCCTACCTGCAACAGTAGTGAACTCGCCAACATTGAGGGCATTTAAAAGTTTATTGGATAAGCATATGGATGATAAGGGCATAGCGTAGGTTAGATGGCCTTTAGTTTTTTCCATGTCAGTGCAACATAGAGGGCCGAAGGGCCTGTACTGCGCTGTATCATTCTATGTTCTATGTTCTAGGTGTGGGGGGCCAGGCCTCCCAAACTTTCTGTCTTACTATTGGACGGTGGGAAGTTGCAGGGCTGGAACAAGGAGAGGGACAGCTCTTGTGGGTAACGATGGAGGTGGGTTCTTGTAGGGGGTCGGGGGTGCTGGCGCTGGCAATGGCGCCACCCCTACTGGCCCCAGGGAAGTATACGGCGAGTCCGGTGGTGGTGGCCACATTGAAGATTTGGAGGCAGTTTAGACATCACTTTAATATGGGGACTGGGACAGTGGGGATGCAAATTGGGGGCGGAACCATGGGTTCGAACCGAGGAGGATGGGGAGTGGGACGGGGAGGGGGGCGGATTTATGTGAGGATTTTGGAGATGGATACGGTGCCCATGGAGAGGGCTTCAGCAAAGTGGGAGTAAGGGTTGTGGGTGGCACTGGAAGAGGGACTGTGGTGTGAGGTGCTACGCAGGTGAATGCCTCAACTTCACGTGAAGGTTGGGGCTGATATAGCTGCAAGTTGTGTACAGGGCGCACCTCAAAATCAAGGACGACCCGACTGTTTAAAGGGGTGGAGGATGTCTGTGAGTAATGTGGGAGGGGACCCGCAAACCATATTCATATGTTTTAGTCCTGCCCTAAGCTGGAGAGGCTCTGGAGGACTGTGTTTAGTACAATCTTGGGGGTCTTATATGCGGATGTGGAGATATATTCGGGGTGTCAGACCGGCCCGAGCTGGGGTGTCTTTGCCTTCATCTTGCAGATCACTCGTAGGTGGATCTTGTTGGGATGGAGGTCAGCTTCCCCACACTGTGCCTCAGTGTTCGAGAACAAAGGGCGGGCACTCTCCCTTTTTTCCCTTATCCAAGCCTGCTGGAGTTTTGAATATTGAACATTTGTTGAATACTTTTTTTTTAATCTTCCAGTTCCACACACAAATTGCCACATTGGTGCCTAATGGGCACTACTCTTACCCTGGTCAACCTCCTGCCCTTAATATACTTGCGAAACAGCTTTGAATCATAGAATCCTGACAGTGCAGAAGGAGGTCATTTGGCCCATCGAGTCTGCACCGACCCTTGGAAAGAGAACCCCATCTCCACACTATCCACGTAACCCTACTAAGGGACAATTTAGCATGGTCTACCACCTAACCTGCACATCTTGCGAGTGTGGGAGGAAACTGGAGAACCCGGAGGAAATCCACGGAGTTGCGGGAAGAACAAGCAAACTCCACACAGCCAAGTCACCCAAGGCAAGAATTAAATCCAGGTCCCAGATGCTGTGAGACAGCAGTGATAACCACTGTGCCACCCTTTAGTTTACCCACCAATGCTTTTTCATGCCCCCTCTTCACTCTCCTAATTTCTTTCTTTAGTAACCCCCTACACTTTCTATATTCCTCTAGGGCTTCCACTGTTTTGCACCCTCCCTTTTTTCCCTTATCAAAGCCTGCATATCCCTTCACATCCAGGGTTCTCTGGACTTATTGCTCCCGCCCTTCACTGTCATGGGAACATATTGGCTTTGTAGGCTCTCTTTTTCCTTTGCGAATGAATCCCATTGCTCTGACGTAGATTTTCCTACAGTTAACTTTGGTCAGATCCTGTGTAATTTTATTAAAATTGGCCCTCCTCCAATTAAGAACCTTAATTTCTGGTGCATCTTTGACCCTTTCCACAACTACCTTAAATACTACTGAGTTATGGTCATTGTTTCCAAAAATACTTCCCCACTGAAACTTAATCCACTTGCCAGGCTTGATTCCTTAAAGATAGATCCAGCACCACCCCCTCCCTTGCAGGACTTTCTACGCACTGGCATAAAAAGCTCTTCTGGATACATTTTAAGAATGGCGCCCCCTCTCAGCCACATTGACTATCCCAGTTAATATTGAACAAAAAAAGGTACAGCACAGGAACAGGCCCTTCAGCCCTCCAAGCCTGTGCCGACCATGCTGCCCGTCTAAACTAAAATCTTCTACACTTCCTGAGTCCGTATCCCTCTATTCCCATCCTAGTCATGTATTTGTCAAGATGCCCCTTAGAAGTCACTATCGTCCCTGCTTCCACCACCTCCTCCGGCAGCCGAGTTCCAGGCACCCACTACCCTCTGTGTAAAAAAACTTGCCTCTTACATCTCCTCTAAACCTTGCCCCTCGCACCTTAAACCTATGCCCCCTAGTAATAACCCCTCTACCCTGGTAAAAAGCCCCTGACTACCCACTCTGTCTATGCCCCTCATAATTTTGTAGACCTCCATCAGGTCGCCCCTCAACCTCTGTCGTTCCAGTGAGAACAAACCAAGTTTATTCAACCGCTCCTCATTAGCTAATGCCCTCCATACCAGGCAACATCTTGGTAAATCTCTTCTGCACCCTCTCTAAAGCCTCCGCATCCTTCTGGTGGTGTGGCGACCATAATTGAACACTATACTCCAAGTATGGCCTAACTAAGGTTCTATACAGCTGCAACATGACTTGCCAATTCTTATACTCCCAATGCCCCGGCCCTTGAAGGCAAGCATGCCGCATGCCTTCTTGACTACCTTCTCCACCTGTGTTGCCCCTTTCACTGACCTGTACACCTAGATCTCTCTGACTTTCAAAACTCTTGAAGGTTCTACCATTCACTGTATATTCCCTACCTATATTAGTCCTTCCAAAATGCATTACCTCATTTGTCCGGATTAAACTCCATCTGCCATCTCTCCGCCAAGTCTCCAAACGATCTAAATCCTGCTGTATCCTCTGACAGCCATCATTGCTATCCGCAATTCCACCAACCTTTGTGTTGTCTGCAAACTTACTAATCAGACCAGTTACATTTTCCTCCAAATCATTATATACTACGAACAGCAAAGGTCCCAGCACTGATCCCTGTGGAACACCACTAGTCACAGCCCTCCAATCAGAAAAGCACCCTTCCATTGCTACTCTCTGCCTTCTATGACCTAGCCAGTTCTGTATCCACCTTGCCAGCTCACCCGATCCCGTGAGACTTCACCTTTTGTACCAGTCTGCAATGAGGGACCTTGTCAAAGGCCTTACTGAAGAAGTCCATATAGACAACATCCACTGCCCTACCTGCAATAATCATCTTTGTGACCTCTTCGAAAAACTCTATCAAGTTAGTGAGACACAGCCTCCCCTTCACAAAACTGTGCCGCCTCTCGCTAATACGTCCATTTGCTTCCAAATGGGAGTAGATCCTGTCTCAAAGAATTCTCTCCAGTAAATTCCCTACCACTGACACAAGGCTCACCGGCTTGTAGTTCCCTGGATTATCCTTGCTACCCTTCTTAAACAAAGGAACAACATTGGCTATTCTCCAGTCCTCCGGGACATCACCTGAAGACAGTGAGGATCCAAAGATTTCTGTCAAAGCCTCAGCAATTTCCTCTCTAGCCTCCTTCAGTATTCTGGGGTACATCCCATCAGGCCCTGTGGACTTATCTACCTTAATATTTTTCAAGACGCCCAATACCTCGTCTTTTAGGATCTCAATGTGACCCAGGCTACCTACACACCCTTCTCCAGACTCAACATCCACCAATTCCTTCTCTTTGGTGAATACTGATGCAAAGTATTCATTTAGTACCTCGTCCATTTCCTCTGGCTCCACACATAAGATTCCCTTGCCTCTCCTTCAGTGGGCCAACCCTTTCCCTGGCTACCCTCTTGCTTTTTATGTACGTGTAAAAGTCGTGGGATTTTCCTTAACCCTATTTGCCAATGACTTTTCGTGACCACTTTTAGCCCTCCTGACTCCTTGCTTAAGTTCCTTCCTACTTTCCTTATATTCCACACAGGCTTCGTCTGTTCCCAGCCTTCTCGCCCTGACAAATGCCTCCTTTTTCTTTTTGATGAGGCCTACATTATCTCTCATTATCCAAGGTTCCTGAAATTTGCCGTATTTATCCTTCTTCCGCACAGGAACATGCCGGTCCTGAATTCCTTTCAACTGACATTTGAAAGCCTCCCACATGTCAGATGTTGATTTACCCTCAAACATCCGCCCCCAATCTAGGTTCTTCAGTTCCCGCTTAATATTGTTGTAATTAGCCTTCCCCCAATTTAGCACATTCACCCTCGGACCACTCTTATCCTTGTCCACCAGCACTTTAAAACTTACTGAATTGTGGTCACTGTTCCTGAAATGCTCCCCTACTGAAACTTCTACCACCTGGCCGGGCTCATTCCCCAATAACAGTTGAAATCCCCTATTATTATTTTCTTACAATACTCAAGAGATTTGCTGACATATCTGCCCTCTATCTCTGACTTTTGGGGGGCCTATAGTACACTCCCAGCAATGTGTTAGCCCTCTTTTTGTGAGAAACCTCTACCCATATGGCTTCATTTGAGGAACCTACTAAGATTCATCCGTGAGCACTGCGTTCCCCAATCAATAATGTAATTCCTTCTCTTTTACCTCCCCCTCTATCACACCTGAAACATCTATAATCGGGGACATTCGGCTGCCAGCCCTGACCTTCTTTCATCCAAATTTCTGTGATTGCAATAATGTCATAGTTCCATGTGCTGGTCAACATTCATCAGTCTTACCAATCAGGCTCCTTGCATTGAAATAAATGTAGTTTAGCTTACCCATCCTCCCATGTGCCTCATCATACCACTCTTATCAGCCCACTGAACTTGCCTGGTTTTGACTATTTGTCTCCATCTTCTCACCTACTTTGGATCCCATTCCCTCTTTCCAATTAGTTTAACCCTGCCCAGTAGCATGAACAAACTTCCCTGCTAAGATATGTCTCCCTCCAATTCAGGTGCAACCCATCCTGCTTATACAGGTTCCATTTTACCCAGAAGCGATCCCAATGATCCAAGTATCTAAAGCCCTCCCTTCCTGCACCAACCCTCTAGCCATACATTTATCTGACCTATCCTCCTATTTGCTGTGGCACAGGAAGTAATCCCGATATCACAATAATAGGAGGTTCTGTTTTGTGGCCCTCTGTCTAACTCCCTAAAGTCATGTTGCAGGATCTCATCCCTCTTAATCTCATCACTCTTTCTAACTTTATAATTTGTACCAATGTGTACTATGACCTCTGTCTGATCATCCTCCCATTTCAGAATGCCCTGTAGCCGCTCTGCAACATCCTTGACCCTGGGACCAGGGAGACGACATACCATTCTGGAGTCATGCTTGTGGCCGTTGAAATACATGTCAGTTCGCCTCACTATTGAATCCCCCACAACTATAGCTCACTCTGTCCTTTTGCTCCCCTGCTGTCCAGCAGCGCGAACTTTGGTGCCACAGACTTAGCTGCTGCTTTCCCCTGAGACGGCATCCCATCCCCCCCCCCCCCCCCCCCCCCCCCCGAGACGGCATCCTATCCCCCTCCCCCTCCTCCCCCAAGACGGCATCCCCCCCCCCCCCCCCCCCCCCCCCCCCCCCCCCCAGACAGCATCCCATTCCCACCCCCACTAGCAGTATCCATTGCTGCATGCGACTGAACTCAGAGCAATTAATCTTTCTGGTGGCCATTAAAACTAACAAAATTTTGTTTCCTTTTCTCTAGAATAAGAATCAAATATATTTCAAACAGCTCCCCCAGCTTGTCCCCCACCCCAGCCAACACGGTGCAATGGAAAGGAACTGCACACGTATCCAGTACACAAATAATTAACTGACATAACAACAGTCCTTGGCGGGCCGTGTGGAGTTTGCACAGTCTCCCCGTGTCTGTGTGGGTGGGTCTCACCCTCACAACCCAAAAAGATGTGCAGGCTTGGTGGATTGGCCATTCTAAATTGTCCCTTAAATGGAAAAAAAAATTGGGTACTATAAAAAAAATTTTTTTTTATAAAAGCACTCAAGAAAGGATTCTAAAAATACACAAGCAAAACTTGAGACCAACTGGATGACATATACAAGAAAAGGTTAGACACCAAATGCTTCTGATACAAGTGAATCCTGAAGTATTTCTGAGCAGAAATTTGGACAATAATAATGTCTGCTTGAGAGCCCCAAATTGTACAATGCACTATTCTGAGCCTGAAACCAAGCACAAAATCACCTCAATTGTCAGTAAATAATTTTGTTCCAAAACCATAGTCATTTACGTCCTTTTGCCTGGTGTTGTAAGACTTCTTACTATAGTCACTTACAGCAAGGAAGACAATCCTGTTTTTCACTCAGCTGGTAACACTGTGCCCTGAAGTCAGAAGCCTCGAGGTGCAAGCCCCATTGCAAATTTTAAAGCATGATCTAGACCAGGCTTGTCCAAAGCCCCTCTGTTCCGCCTCCGGAGCAGATTTTCACGATGTTAGTCAAACAGGTAAGTTGTTGTGGAAAACTGTTCAAGGGGAAGCTTCTCCAAACATAGACTGTTTTTCTCCCACGTTTGCTGCTGATACGTGGAAGAGACCAATCTGTATTTTGTGGACTGAAAATTAGTTTTTTTTTGGGGGGGGGAGAGAAAAGAGAGAACAGGGTGAGCAAAGGGGGGGGGAAAGAGAGTAGAGAGTAGAGAGGGAGCAAGGGGGTGGAAGAAGAGAGGGCAAGCGAGGGGGAAGAGAAGAAGAGAGGACGAGCGGCATGGCAGCCAGAGAGGCATATATCTGATCAATTTTATTACTTACTCTTAAAAATCTATAGTTTATTGCTGTTGCATTGCCTATCTTTTGCTCAGCAGTCATTTTTTTAACTCAAAATTCCAATTTTTTTGAAATTCGGTTTGTTCTCTTATCTTTCAGAAATTCTTTGATCGGCTGCTTGAGCGAGGGGAAAATGCAAATGCGCCCATGCCCTTCACCGAGTGAAAAGGTTGGACAAGCCTGATCTGGACAGAAACTATGACCGAGTGCTGCACTGTCGCAGGTACTCTCCTTCAAGTAGGAGATAAATGATTTGCACATTCCACTGGATCTTGTGGATAATAATAATTTAATAATCTTTATTATTGTCACAAGTAGGCTTACATTAACACTGCAATGAAGTTACTGTGAAAAGTCCCTAGTCATCACACTCCGGCACCTGTTCGGGTACAGAGGGAGAATTCAGATGTCCAATTCACCAAACAACTTTTGTGACTTGTGGGAGGAAACCTGAACACCGGGGAGGAAACCCACGCAGACACAGGGAGAACGTGCAGACTCCACACAGACCATGACCCAAGCCGCGAATCGAACCTGGGACCCTGAAGCTACGAAGCAACAGCGCTAAGCACTGTGCTACCATGCCGATAGAAATATATTGCACTCTTAACAGAAATTGCTGGCCAACATCTGTTTGCTATCACCACAACAAAAATACTGACAGTCTAATCATGTTCACTTTATTGTCTATGAGACCTTATATCCAGGTAACCAAAGCTAGTATATTTCAAATAAAAGTAATTAATTGGATGCAAAGTAATCTGGGACATCCTGAGAGGCATAATTGGGCATTTTTAAAATTGTTAATGGATGTGGGCATCACTGGCAATTCCAGCATTTATTGCCCATCCCTAATAGCCTTTGAAAATGTGGTGGCGAGCCACCTTCTTGAATAGTGCAGCCCACCTGTGAAGGTACTCCCACAGGCAGTTAGGAAGGGATTCCAGGACTTTGACACAGCTACAATGAAGGAACAGCGATTTATTGACAAGTCAGGTTACTGTGTGGGAGGAGGAAACACAGGTAGTGGTGTTCTGAGCACCTGCTGCCCTTGTTCTCCTAGGTGGTTGAGATTTTAGAAATGCAAAGTCCCGTCAAAATAAGGTCTCTTTAAAAAAAACATTACCCAACTATCCAGCCTCCAAGGAGTTCTGCAAAGGTACAGAGTCGAAATTTTAGCAAAACAAACACAAATAAGAATAAAAGCAGGGTACTTGACAAGCACCAACTTTATCTCTCAGGCACCCGAGAGATGTGTAGTCAGTGGAACACTCATGAGCATCAGTGGGTTGGTTAGAAGCAAGAAGAGTTTGGGGGAAAGAAAAGTATGGTTTTAAGATGTTGAATCAGAGCAAAGTTTGTGGGGAAAACAGCTAAGAAAATCAAGAACAGATTCAGCCCAACATGTTTATTAGCAAGCTAGGACCAGAATCATAAGCTAGCAGACAACGAAGGTCAAACATTATCACCATTCACATCAGTGACTGTAGCACAAACATTAAATAGAAATTTCATGCACACAAATATTGAAATTATTTTGAACAAAGTTGAGAAATTCAAAGGCAAATTACAAAGATATCGAAGTTACCACAGACAGGAAGGTTTTGAAGTTTATGCAGGCTGAGCAATGGAAAGAGGAAGCACTATAGTGCCATCTACTGGCAGAAGGTCTACAACTACATTGTAAAGAAAACACTAAATAAAATTCCAATCTTTAATGCAAATAATCATAGAATCTCTATAGTGAGGCCATTTGGCCCACTGAGACTGCACCGATCGTTTGAAAGTGTATCCTACCTAGGCCCACCCCCCCTTCTCTATCTCCGTAACCCCACCTAACCTACAGATCTTTGGAGACTAAGGGGCAATTTAGCATGGCCAATTGGAAGCCCACACAGACACAGGGAGAACGTGAAAACTCCACACAGTCGTCCAAGCCGGAATTGAACCTGGGGTCTGGCGCTGTGAGGCAGCAGTGCTAACCACTGTGCCACTTTGCTGCCCAAATGTTGACATACATAGAGACAGTTTCCACTATACGCATATAGATAAAGCATTAATATCTAATTGTTATATAGGAAGATAGATTTGTGGACAGCAAGTGCTCGCAATATATCAAGCTGTATTTTGTCTATGCAACAGTGAAAACACTTCATGGAGATATTCCAAGCATTTCACAACATGTTGAGAGCTGTGATTAGGTACAATGCTTTCCTAATAAGATACTTCAGCCAGCAATTTTAGAGCGAATTGATCATTACCATGATTTTAATATGTCTGGAACAGCCAACTGCAAATGTAGCAATCAAGCATCAGTGAGAAGCAACTTTCTTGTAGTGGTAAATGTAGCCACTTCCACTGAAGGTGTGAGTAAGTTTTTTTAAAATATTTTTATTGAAGCATTTGCAAAATTTTTATAACAATAACAAAACAATAACGTAAACATCAACATGGTAAACTAGACATTTTCCGCCCAACCTCTTCTGTACCTCCCTTAACCATACTGCACCTACCCTCCCCCCCGCCCCCTTCAGAATGCTGCTTCTGCTGACATTTTAATTTTCCCCGAGAAAGTTGCCAAATGGCTGCCACCTCCGACAGAACCCCAGCATTGACCTCCTCAAGGCAAACTTTATTTTCTCCAGCTTGAGAAACCCAGCCACGTCACTGACCCAAGTCTCCACACTCAGGGGTTTCAAGTCCCTGCACATTAAAAGGATCTGTCTCCGGGCTACCAGGGAGGCAAAGGCCAAAACATCAGCCTCTTTCACTCCCTAAACTCCCAGGTCTTCTGACACTCCAAAGATCGTTATCTCTGGACTCGGCACCATCCGCGTACCTAGCACCTTTGACATTGCCTTGGGAAACCCCTGCCAGAATCCTCCAAGCTTCTGACATGCCCAAAACATATGGACATGGTTTGCTGGGCTTTCCACACATCTATCTTCTACCCCGAAAAACATGCTCATTCTTGCCGCCGTCATGTGCACCCGGTGTACCACCTTAAACTGTATTAGACTGAGCCTAGCACATGATGAGAAGGAATTAACCTTGCTTAGGGCGTCCGCCCACAGACCTGCCTCTAACTCCCCACCAAGCTCCTCCTCTCACTTGCCCTTCAGTTCCTCCACCGGGGTCTCCTCCGCCTCCAACAACTCCTGATAGATATCCAACACCATCCCCTCCCCCACCCAGGTACCGGACACTACTCTGTCCTGTACCCCTCGTGGCAAGAACAGCGGGAAAGCCAACACCCATTTCCTCAGAAAGTCCCGGATTTGTAAATATCTGAAACCATTCCCCGGCGGCAGCTTGAACTTGTCCTCCAGCGCCTTCAGACTGGGAAAACTCCCGTCTATGAATAGATCTCCCATCTGTTGAATTCCTGCTCTCTGCCAACCTCGGAACCCACCTTCGGAACCTGTGGTTGTTGCAAATCGGGGTCGCACCCATCACTCCTCCATTGCCCCCAGATCCTCAATTCCGCCACCACCACCACCGGGCTAGTGGAGTACCGGGCCAGCGAGAATGGCAGAGGTGCCGCGACCAATGCTCCCAAACTGGTGCGTTTGCATGACGCCGCCTCCATCCGCTCCCATGCCGACCCCTCACTCATTACTCACTTCCTAATCATCGCTATATTTGCTGCCCAGTAGTAGTTGCAGAAGTTCGGCACCACCAACCCACCCTCTCCCCGACTGCGGTCCAACAGCATTTTCTTCTCCCGCAGGGTTTTATTCGCCTATATAAAGCCCAAAATAATCTTGTTTACCCGCTTGAAAAAGGCCTATGGGATGAAGATGGGGAGGCACTGGAAGACAAACAAAATCTGGGGAGCACCGTCATTTTCACGGTCTGTGCCCTCCCCGCCAGCGATTAGCGGGAGCATATCCCATCTTTTAAAGTCCCCCTCCATTTGCTCCACCAGCCGGGTTATGTTGAGCCTGTGTAATGCCTCCCATTTCCGAGCCACCTGTATTCCTAGGTAGCGAAAGTTCCTCTCTACCATCCTGAGCGGCAGCTCCTTCGGTGTCCTCTCCTGCCCCCTTGCCTGGATCACGAACAATTCACTTTTTCCCCATGTTCAATTTGTACCCCGAGAACCTGCCAAATTCCCCCACAATCTGCATAACCTCCCCCATCCCCTCTGAGATGTATAAGAGCAGATCGTCCGCGTACAGCGAAACCCAGTGCTCCACCACCCCCAAACCAGACCCTGCCACTTCCTTGATGCTCTCAGCGCCATGGCCAACGGCTCTATAGCCAGAGCGAATAGCAACGGGGAGTGGGGGCACCCATGCCTCGTCCCTCGGTGTAGCTTAAAGTACCCCAACCTCAGCCAGTTTGTGCACACACTCGCTACCGGTGCTTGGTAGAACAATCGCACCCAGTCGATGAAGCCCTCACCAAACCCAAAACCTTCCCAGCGTCTCCCAAAGATACTCCCACTCCACCCAAAGCCTTCTCCGCATCTATCGCAACCACCACCTCTGAGGGCATCATAATTACATTCAAAACCCTCTGAACGTTAGTACTGAGCTGTCTACCCTTAAATCCCGTTTGGTCCTCCCCTATCACCCCCCGGGACACAGTCTTCTATCCTAGTGGCAAAAATCTTAGCCAGCAGCTTAGCATCTACGTTCAAAAGCGAGATCGGCCTACATGACCCACATTGCTCCGGGTCCTTTTCTACATTAAGGATGCGTGAAATCGAGGCCTGCAACATCGTTGGGGGGAGGATTCCATCTCTCTAGCCTCATTAAAGCAAGATGTAGCTATGTGGAAATGCTGTCCCATGCAAGCCCTATCCACTAACAACAGCACAGGAACAAATGGTGATGGCTGAAGTACATAAATGCAAAACAGAATACCTCGACAGAGTTAATGAAGGATGACAGGCTAAGAAGCCCCAGCATGGGAACTTCATCCAGCAGGAAGAACCCTGACATGGAAAAGAAAGATAGCGTGGAAAGGCAGATTCGGAAGAAAGCAGAGATCCAGGAACTGCAGCATAGCAGTAATCGTCTGCCTGAGCTCAAAGAGGGGAGCAACCCCAACAAGGGAGAGAGCCACTCACTAGGCACTAGGTAATGAAAGAAACAGCAGGAACCGCGGAGTTCCAAAAGCGGTCAAATTCCTATCATAATGGTGACACAGGAAGTGACGACACTCCGATCCGGTCAGGAGGAACAGATGAAGGACTGAAGCTGATTTGCCATTTCACAGAGAGCATCATCCATGATGGAATAAAAAATCTGGAGGCTGAAGAGCTGGTACAAATGTAGCCAGAATAGTCAGTAAACTTTTCAACATGCAATGACTGGTGTTTGACACTGTCCAAATGCACCAGCTGTTACCAATTATTTTCAGCTATCCTCAACAGACAGCAAAAGCAGGACACTAAACCATTGATAAATATAACAAACTGATGAATGCTGCAACAACAATCAACAACAACAATCTATCCACGATCAAGTGAAAACAAAACACTGCTGGTAAAGCCAGACAACTGCATATAACTCAAGTATTGATGAAGTTTTGTTATGTAAAAGTATGGAGACCATGTTTCAGCCTGATAATACCAGGACTACTTGGACAGAAAATACGTTTTGAAAATACGTTTTCAAAAGAAAAGGCGATTGCTGATGCCCTATGACATGGTAAAAGACTACAACGGACTATATTCATGACATGTTTGCTTGTTTTTTAAAAAATGAACAAAAAAGTATTGTATAGAATGTAAACTGTCTGTAATCGTAAGAAATATTTAGAACAAAAAGGTTCAGGAAAGAGCACTCTGCCCACCTTTTGGACACAAAATGACATTTTAATGAGAGAGTGAGAGTGTGAATGTGAGAGTGAGTGAGAGAGAGGGGGTGAGTGTGTTAGAGAGAGAAATCCTTTTGGGAACAAAGGCGGAAGCAGATGGGCAGCTAAGGAGACAGGTCAGGAAACCTGGAAGCGCAAAACTGTGGAGAGCAGCCAGTCAGGTCATAAGTCTGCTAGCTTAATGACGTAAGCAGCCATGGAGCAGGTCATGGAAAATGCCAGAGAGAGAAGGCGTTGAAAAAGGATTCTGAAAGAGATGTCCTAACAGAAGAAATATTGCTTCTGAAACGAAAGTGCTGCCTTTGCCTGAATGTGTAAGCAGAACGAGAGCTGTAATTTTAATGCTCAAGTGCTGCTTAATGGGACCTTGTGTGTTAAAGTTAAGAAACTACATATAATGTTAGTGTTAGAACTGTGAAGTTTGAAAGTTTAAATATTTTCTGTTATTTTAATAAAGTTTTGTTCATGAAATTAAAAATATATCACATCATGCATCATAATTTACTGACAGAAAATATTGGATTTCTGCTTTTTAATAGAGGAATAAAATATTATCCAATAAAAGCCAGATACTGCAGATTCTGGAAATCTGAAATACAAATAGATGCTGGATAAACTCAGTAGGTCTGGGAGCATCTGTGGAGTGAGAAACCAACAAGACCATATGACCATTCTACAGAACTGGTTTTGTACAGTTCTACAATTCTGTAGAATATGGAATTGAAACGTGAACTGTGTTTCTCCCTCCATAAACATCATCCAGTGGTGCTCTTGAATGAACACAGGAATGAGAAGTAGGCAATTTAGCCTCGAGCCTGCTCTGCTATTCAAACAGATAATGTTCCGGTCTCAAATCCACCTCCCTACGTGCTCCCCTTATCCTTCAACCAGTTTTTAAAATCAGAAATATATCTATCTCCTTCTTGAAACATTTAATGACTCAGACTCCACCACACTATGGGACAGCGAGATCCACAAATTCACCACCTCTCTGCTAGAAGTAGTTCCTCCTATCTCAGTTTTAAATCTACTGCCTCTCAAACTATATCTGTGACCGCTCATTCTAGATTGCCCCACAAGGGGGAACATGAAACACAGATTAAGATTTTAAAAATTGGGCTTCTCAGCAGCACTGTCATAATAATCTTTTATGGAATCACAGAAACTTTGTGCACATGTCGGACTACTGACATTTACACCAAGATCTCCAGAGCATAGTTTTGCTTTACATATTTATTTCAGGTAAAATATTGACTATAAAGCAACAACATTTCATATTGACACACTACTGACTTGTCAATGCTGGCCATAGCCAACAGCGAAGTGTGGTGTTGAATTTGCTGCGATCTCAAAAGATGACAACATATTTGCAATAAATGAACCCAACTGTGTGACTATAATAATAATCTTTATTATTGTCACAAGTAGGCTTATATTAACACTGCCACGATGTTATTGTGAAAAGCCCCTAGCCGCCACACTCTGGCGCCTGTTCAGGTACACTGAGGGAGAATTCAGAATGTCCAATTCACCAAACAAGCACGTCTCTCAGGGCTTGTGGGAGGAAACTGGAGCACCGGGAGGAAACCCACGCAGAGAATGTGCAGACTCCGCACAGACAGTGACCCAAGTGGAAATCGAACCCTGGACCCTGTGAAGTGACAGCGCTAACCACTGTGCTACCGTGCCGTACTGTAAGAGTCAAGAATAAAGATTACCCTTTAAATCTCAAATTTTGGCCTGATTGAGCTTTGTCACATTTAATTCTTGCAGTATTATATCGCCTTTAATATATACTAGCTGATTAGAAACACCACCCTGCGCAGGATGGTGCTAAGCATTACAAGCTTTAAGATGCCAGATTCGATTTTTAGTCTTTGCTGAGATGGCTGATAATGGCCAGGACAGCAGCGCGAGTGCTAGATATGTCTTCAATGACCCAAGCTGGATTTACAAGTCCATTGGCAATTCCTACCCACAAAAATTTCTGAGAAACATAAATTGGTACATATACGAATTGAAGAACATAAGAACACAAGAACTAGGAGCAGGAGGGCGGCATCTGGCCCCTGAAGCCTGCTCCGCCATTCAATGAGATCATAGCTGATCTTTTGTGGACTCAGCTCCACTTTCTGGCCCGAACACCATAACCCTTAATCCCTTTATTCGTCAAAAAAACTATCTATCTTTATCTTAAAAACATTTAATGAAGGGGCCTCAACTGCTTTACTGGGCAAGGAAATCCATAGATTCAAAACCCTTTGGGTGAAGAAATTCCTCCTAAACGCAGTCCTAAATCTACTTCCCCTTATTTTGAGGCTATGTATGCCCCCTAGTTCTGCTTTCACCCGCCAGTGGAAACAACCTGCCCGCATCCATCCTATCTATTCCCTTCATAATTTTATATGTTTCTATAAGATCCCCCCCTCATCCTTCTAAATTCCAATGAGTACAGTCCCAGTCTACTCAACCGCTCCTTGTAATCCAACCCCTTCAGCTCTGGGATTAACCTAGTGAATCTCCTCTGCACACCCTCCAGCTCCAGTACGTCCTCTCAGGTAAGGAGACCAAAACTGAACACAATACTCCAGGTGTGGCCTCACTAACACCTTATACAATTGCAGCATAATCTCCCTAGTCTTAAACTCCATCCTTCTAGCAATGAAGGACAAAATTCCATTTGCCTTCTTAATCACCTGGTGCACCTGTAAACCAACTTTTTGCGACTCATGCACCAGCACACCCAGGTCTCTGCACAGCAGCATGTTTTAATATTTCATCATTTAAATAATAATCCCTTTTGCTGTTATTCCTACCAAAATGGATAACCTCACATTTGTCAACATTGTATTGCATTTGCCAGACCCTAGCCCATTCATTTAACCTATCCAAATCCCTCTGCAGACTTCCGGTATCCTCTGCACTTTTTGTTTTACCACTCATCTTAAGTGTCATCTGCAAACCTGGACACATTCCACTTGATCCCCAACTCCAAATCATCTATGTAAATGATGAACAATTGTGGGCTCAACCCTGAGGGACACCAAGAGCTACTGATTGCCAACCAGAGAAACATCCATTAATCCCCACTCTTTACTTTCTATTAATTAATCAATCCTCCATCCATGCTACTACTTTACCCTTAATGCCATGCATCTATATCTTATGCAGCAACCTTTTGTGTGGCACCTTGACAAAGGCTTTCTGGAAATCCAGATATACCATATCCATTGGCTCCCCGTTATCTACCGCACTGGTAATGTCCTCAAAAAATTCCACTAAATTAGTTAGACACGACCTTCCCTTTATGAACCCATGCTGCATCTGCCCAATGGGACAATTTCCATCCAGATGCCTCGCTATTTTTTTCCTTGATGATAGATTCCAGCATCTTCCCTACTACCGAAGTTAAGCTCAAGTGCCATTGGCTGGGCTCTGATATCAAACTGTTAAAATCTAGGTTGACACGGAAGGAAGAGAAGCAGTGTCCTCTTAAATGAAACATGTCCATGTTATTTTACTCTTCAATATCATAGAATGCCGACAGTGCAGAAGAAAGCATTCAGCCCAAGAAATCTGCCTCAGCCCTTGGATAGCACATCCTACTTAAGCACACACTTCCATTCCATTTCCATAACCCAGTAACCCTGCCTAACCTCTTGGACTCAAAAGGGCAATTTATCATGGCCAATCCACCTAATCTGCATATCTTTGGGCATTACATTAAGGTAGCATTCTGATACAATAACACAACATACCAATTTAAATGTTTTCCCCTTCCCAAAATGGTTTGAGAATAAAATATTTTAAACATCACTTTGGAAGTTTAATTTCAAAACATTTGAATTTGTGCTATCAAGTAATTTCTTCAAAATGGACTAAAACAACCTGCAAAATACAAATTTCTAATCAGGTGCCTTCAACATTTATGCAGAAAACAGGAGGCAGGCGCCAACAAGTAAGTTTTTCAGAAAAAAGGGGCATGGTCCAAATAAAAGCCTTCAGCAAGTGTTTCAATACCATTCTTACGAAAATTATGATTAATCCCAGCAAGTGCCTATTCACAAGGGTTAAATACGGTTCGCAGAATAACAATATTCATATAGCCACCGCCAAGTACACATCACATCAAATTACTAAGCAACCTTAAACTAGCTTATGCCATACCAACTTGTAAACACACAGCACGTGTAAATATACGTTAGACATTCTACCCATGGTAGAATAGGACGAGCACAGTAAAGCCGTCGTTTGACCTGGCTACACTTTAAATTAAAGGTAAAGCGGGTTTCCCCTCCACTGTTAACCCCCTTTAAACATCAGCTGCAGAGACAAACAAAATGCTGCCATGTGTTTACATAAAGGTTGGTGGGCGGGTTCGCTGATCCATCCGACACCACGAAAAACAGCCACAAGATATCGCTTCTTCTCTCTAACTCCAGGATCTGATCAGCGCATCTGACAGCGAGCATCCTCTGGCCTTCCAGCGGCGGCCCTGGCCTCACTCACATTATATTGTTTTGAAGCCCTGGTTTCTAACATGGCGACCAACACAAACAAACCCGCCGTGGGCGGGGCGAGAGTTCGGCCGGACCCGCCCACCGACAGCGACCATTGGCTGACCCGCCTCTGTATACGGAGGACTTGTCTCCCGGAGCTGTTCCCGATTGGTTGCCTGAGGGTGTCAATCATATGACATCAAAGGAGGCTCCAGTTTCTTTCCTCTTCCCTCATCCTCCATCTCTCTCCCTCTCGGTGACTTTTCAGGCTGCTGGGTTGTGGGAAGAACAATTACCTTGCCATCGCCGCTGCTTCGACAAACAACTTCTCAGATGTCAGAGTTTCCCCCGCACCCACCTCCAGAGCGGTCGAGGGCGTGTTGTCAAGCTGATTTACTGCCGCACAGGGGGAGGGGAGAACACGTTTGTTTTGTTGAAGTCTTCCTGACGGGTTCCTGGAAAGCGCGTGACTGCGCTCCCCCCGGAGGGGGGGGGGGAGCCACAAACCAGCCAATAGCGGCACCGCCTGCCCGCCAGCCAATCGGGGGCGGGCTTGGGACCTTTCTCCCCTCCCCCACCCCAGATCCAGCAACAGAAACTAAAATGCTCCATGGCTCATTTCCCTCTGAGGTTGCTAGGCGTGGGGATGCACTGGAAAAATTAATTATGTAATGGACCAAAAAAAAAAAGATTTGCTCCCCTATGAGTGTAAATAATGCATAGGCACCTCAAACATGTGTTAAATCTATGATTATATGAATGTGAAATCATTTTGGTGTACCGCAGCCCTCACAATTCCATGTTTCAATAGAGCAAGCTGTCAGTCATCACAGATCACACGTTTCGCCTATCTTAACAGCTAGGAAAATATTCATGCCACATAATTGTCATAACAGTACAAATGTTATGCATCCCATTGGAAGTATTAAAAACATTTGCTTTGTATGAAATAGGAAACGTGGAAATTCTAAGCAAGTCAGGCAGCATCTGTGGAGAGAGAAAGTGTTAATGTTTCAGGTCAATGCATTCAGGTTGCAGAATTTTATTTCAGGTTTTCAGCATTTGCCGATATTTTGTCTTTGTAGTTGTATGCATTAGATATGGGTGATGTACCGTCAATTACCACAAGATGAGAATGGCGAGACAATTGAGGCTTTATTGCACAAGATTTTGTGCCTCCTGCAGCTGGAACCAGAATAGGAGCAGCGCAGGAGAGCATACACTTTTATACGCTGCCTGCTGGGAAGAGCCAGCAGGCTGGGATTTACCGTGTTACCTGTAATACATGGGCAGTACCGTAATACATGCAATGTGTTACTAGTGGTGTTTACCACATTCACCCCTGTTTAAAAAAAGAGTCCGGCGGGGGTGAAGAAAACATTACAGGTTGAGTCTGTCGGGGTATCTGACCCTCCGCTGCGATCGCCTCAGTCCTGGTGGTGATGTGGGTGCTGACGTGGTCACCTGCGACTCCAGGGGCGTGTTGCCATCTACTTTGTCACCCCTTAGTGAATCCAGTGAGGTGACGGATCTGCTGGGGTGGGGCTGCTGTGAGGTTCGCTGGTGGGAGGGTGGGTGGCGCAGGGGGGAATGAAGCAACCGGGGGGAAGGCAGGAGCGGTATCAGCTTGGGGGTTGTGGGTGGGGACCCAGCGGGTCCCAGGTCCCGGAGGGAGACTGTGTCCTGTCGCCCGTCGGGGTGTGCCACGTAGGCGTACTGTGGGTTTGCATGGAAGAGGTGGACTTTCTCAACCAAGGAATTCGATTTATGGCTCCGCACATGCTTGCGGGGGAGGACGGGTCCAGGAACTGTCAGCCATGTTGGGAGCGAGACCCCGGAGGTGGACTTCCTGGGGAAGGCAAACACACGTTCGTGAGGGGTCTCATTAGTTCCGGTGCACAGGAGCGACTGGATGGAGTGGAGCGCGTCAGGGAGGACATCCTGCCAGCGGGAGACCGGAGATTTCTAGACCAAAGGGCCAGCAGGACAGCCTTCCAGACCATCCCGTTCTCCCTCTCCACCTGTCCGTTTCCCCGGGGGTTGTAGCTGCTCGAGGCAATGCCCTTGCTGAGCAGGAACATGACATGGTCCGAGAGGTGTTCAGTGGCTGCTCTGAGGTAGCCTTCAAAGCAGGCTAGCCAGTGGTCGAAGGTGGATGTGGCGTTGGCTGCGTGAGGGCTCAGCTCCATGCAATCAGGCTTGATTAAGATGTTCATCTTTTAAAATCTTGTGCAATAAATTGATGTACCGTCAATTACCATGAGACGAGAATGTTGAGACAATCGAGGCTTTATTGCACAAGATGTTGTGCCTCCTGCAGCTGGAACCAGAATGGGAGCAGCGCAGGAGAGCACACACTTTCATATGCTGCCTGCTGGGAGGAGCCAGCAGGCTGGGATTTACTGTGGTATCTGTAATACATGGGCAGTACCGCAATACATGCAATGTGTTACTCGTGGTGTTTACCACAACGGGGCTGTCCAGGATCATACATGCTACTCATCCTTAGAATCATATGGAATGTTTTTTGATTAGGCTGATGTTGAATCTTGATATTGTAGTGTGAACAAAGACTTTGCTTTATAAACAAAGTTATTTATTACCAACACTACACTAACAAATTACTAAATGTCTATGACAATACAGTTGGAAATGACGCTCCTACACTAACTTACACTAAGAAACTACAGAGCTACTCTAATATGCAACTGCTATCAACTCCTTATTAACATCTTGTACCCGAACACATGGTACGTCCGGGTCACGTGCCTGCATATTCGCACCATCTGCTAGTCGGATGCTAGAACTATAACAGTAAAACATATAAGTTATAATACACATGCAGATGATGCTGAACCACTCATATACAGATGATGGTCTACCTATCATCACATCATGGAATCCCTACAATGCAGAAGGAGGCCATTCACCCATGATGTCTGCACCAACCCTCTGAAAGAGTACCCACTCCCTTGACCCCATCCCTGTAACTCCACCTAACCTGCACATCTTTGACTGTGGGGAGAAACCGGAGCATCCGGAGAAAACCCAAGCAAACAAAGGGAGAACATGCAAACTGAGGAGACCATTCTGATCTGGCTCCACAAACCACTCGTTAGTTTGGTTATCAGCGCTCCCATTATTGAAATTTTGGCTCCGAGGCTACTTGCAGGAGAGCGACACGCTATCTGATGATTCAGTTGGTGGGGCCTGCATGTTGGAGTGCATACACTGTAGCCAGAGCATGACCTCTGCATAAATTAAAACCCTCGGTGAATCCATCCCTCCTACCAATTGGAACCAACCCCACTGCCATATAATTTATAAAGACATAGAAACTAATACTTGAGAATTACTTGAGAACAACTGGAGTGCCTCAATTTTATTGCTACACTGCATTCATGTGCTGAGTCACAAGGCATCATTTCAACAACTATGTTGAGAGCAGCAAGAAATACACTTGATGATGCTCCAGCAAAGTGTGATTATTTCTAACTTGTGAGAACTAGAAGATGTAACACCCACCACCCAGTCCTGCCTGCAACTTCTTCCAGTTTCCTTGAGAATGAGGATGGGTTACTTCCAGTCCAGTTCAATGGGTTCTGAGATGGTATTGAGGCCTATGTTCGATCTGCAGGCACTGCCACACATGTGGCTGGTGGTAGTTGGAGAGTCAGGCACTTGAGTTATTTGGAGTTATGAGCATCTGGAGGCCAGGATCAAAAATGAGAGATTAAAGTCGTGGTCCAGACATGATTCCTGTGCTCCAGCATGATTCGGAGACCTAGACAACCTCAAAAAACACTGGAATACCACAACGAGTGATGCCTTCATAAAATGCTCCAAATCCAGTGTCAAGAAAGGCAGTCCAACAGCAGCACCCTCGCCAATGTCAACAATCCCAGCATGTGGTTAGGCACTAATCATTCAAAACGAACTCCGCTGTTGTTTGTGTGTCTGGCATCAGAACCTTCAAGCAACTGTTCTACTTATAGATCAGTCACAGCAGAAGACTCTAAGGAGGACAGTGGAAATGCTTTGGGGATATCGCTCAAATCATCTGTGCAGTGGTCAAATATTCCCACTGAGTCCTGGTTTATGACCAACCAAAATGGGGAAGGTTCATTTGGGGACTGTTGGAACCAACAATTCTACGGACACATGCTTGTCGGATTAGAATAGCCGTTTTAATATACTCATAACAGAGCCAGCCTGTTAGCCATTGAACTTTCGGTGAACTGGCCGGCTGACCATGTGGCACTGATCTTTATACAGCAGCTCCAGGGGGGAGGAGTCCTGGGCGGAGCCAAGGGAGAAGCCCAGTACAATTCTCGAGCATTCCCAGAGCTACTCCCCCTGGTGGTCAGGTAGTGCAACTGCACTCACAATATAGACATATGTATATACAGATTATAATCCGGTGTGAATCACATTCACCACATTCACCCCCTGTGAAAAAAATCGAGTCCAGCGGGGGTGGTGGCTCACAGAGTTAGTCTGTCCGGTGGATTAATTGTTCTTTTCGATCTGCGGAGCACCGGGGTTGCAGCCTCTTGCGGTGGCTGGGTGGGTGTTGAGAGCTGAGGTACGCTGGCAGACTCCGGGGCGGGTCTCGTCCGAACTTTATACACCTCTGGCTCGACCGGAGACTGGGGGCGCTGGGGCGGGCTGGTTCTGGCGCGTGGAACCGGTGGGGTGAGCTTGCGGAATCTGGGGCGTGAGGGGGCGGCAGCATAGGGAACGGGGTAAGGGGTTCCTCAGTGGGGGTGGTGGGGGGGCTGGATCCAGCCAGTGCCAGGTCCCGAAGGGATACTGTGTCCTGGCGACCGTCCGGGAACTCCACAAATGCGTACTGGCGGTTGGAATGGAGGAGGCGCACCTTTTCAACAAGGGGGTCAGTTTTGTGCCCCCTGACGTGCTTCCTCAGGAGGACCGGGCCTGGTATCCTCAGCCATGCCGGAAGTGAGACTCCCGTGGTAGTGCCCTAGAGAAAATTAAGAATCGCTCGTGAGGAGTTTGATTTGTAGCTGTACAGAGGAGGGATCTGATTGCGTGGAGCGCGTCTGGGAGGACTTCTTGCCATTGGGAGACTGGGAGTTTTCTAGACCGGAGGGTCAGTAGGACGGTCTTCCAGACTGCCACGTTCTCCCTCTCCACCTGTCCGTTCCCCCTGGGGTTGTAGCTGGTAGTCCTGCTCGAGGCGATGCCCTTGTCGAGCAGGTACTGACGCAGCTCGTCGCTCATAAAGGACGAACCCCGGTCGCTGTGCACGTAGCTGGGGAAACCGAACAGGGTGAAGACACTATGCAGGGCCCTAATGACTGTGTGGGAGGTCATATCAGGGCATGGAATGGCAAAAGGGAATCGGGAGAACTCGTCGATGATGTTGAGGAAATAAATGTTCTTGTTAGTGGAGGGGAGTGGCACTTTGAAATCAATCGCAAGGCGTTCAAATGGCCTAGAAGCCTTGACCAGGTGGACCCTGTTTGGTCTATAGAAGTGCAGTTTGCACTCTGCACAGATCGGGCAGTCCCTGGTGACCGCTTTTACCTCCTCGTTGGAGAAAGGCAGGTTTCGGGCTCTGATGTAGTGGGCGAGCCAGGTGACCCCTGGATGGCAGAGGTCAACGTGGATGGCTTTCAGACGGCTGATCTGCGCGCTAGCGCATGTCCAGCGTGATAGGGCATCCGAGGGCTCGTTGAGCTTCCCCGGTCGATATTTAATATCATAACTATAGGTGGAGAGTTCGATCCTCCACCAAAAGATTTTATCATTTTTTATTTTGCCCCTTTGCGAGTTGTCAAACATAAAGGCAACCGATCCTTGGTCGGTGATGAGGGTGAACATCCTACCTGCAAGGTAGTGCCTCCAGTGACGAATAGCCTCCACGATGGCTTGTGCTTCCTTCTCGACTGAGGAGTGTCGGAGTTCTGAAGCGGATAGGGTACAGGAGAAAATTGCAACGGGCCTCTCTGCCTGATTTAAAGTGGCTGCTAGAGCTACCTCTGAGGCGTCACTCTCAACCTGAAAGGGAGTGGATTCATCCACCGCCCGCATGACTGCTTTGGCGATGTCCTCCTTGATGCAGCTGAAGGCTTGGCGCACCTCAGCTGACAGGGGAAATCGTGTGGCCTTAAAGAGTGGGCGGGCTTTGTCCGCATATTGAGGGACCCACTGGGCGTAGTATGAGAAGAACCCCAAGCACCGTTTGAGGGCCTTGGGGCAATGAGGGAGGGGGAGTTCTAAGAGGGGGCGCATGCGGTCCGGGTCTGGGCCCAGGACTCCGTTCTCCACGGCGTAGCCGAGGATGGCCAGTCTGTTTGTGCGGAAAATGCATTTCTCCTTGTTATAAGTGAGATTTAATTTCTGTGCCGTTTGGAGAAAACGGTGGAGGTTGGCGTCGTGGTCCTGCTGGTCATAGCCGCAGATGGTAACATTGTCCAGATATGGAAACGTGGCCCGCAGCCCGTACTGGTCTACCATTCGGTCCATTGCTCGTTGGAACACTGAAACCCCGTTAGTGACGCCGAAAGGGACCCGGAGGAAATGGAAGAGGCGGTCATCGGCCTCGAATGCCGTGTAGTGGCGGTCCTCCGGGCGGATTGGGAGCTGGTGGTATGCAGACTTCAGATCCACCGTGGAAAATAGCCGATATTGGGCGATCTGATTAACCATGTCTGCAATTCTGGGGAGGGGATACGCGTCTAGGAGCGTAAAGCAATTTATGGTCTGGCTATAGTCGACGACCATGCAAAACCTTTCCCCGGTCTTGACGACCACCACCTGAGCTCTCCAGGGACTATTACTGGCCTCTATGATCCCCTCACTGAACAGCCTTCGGACCTCTGATCAGATAAAGACCCTATCCTGTAGGCTGTATCGCCTGCTGCGAGTAGCTACTGGTTTGCAATCTGGAATGAGATTGGCGAAGAGAGGAGGGGGGGAGATGCGCAGCGTGGCTAGGCTGCAGATAGTGAGTGGGGGCAGGGGCCCGCCGAAGCTGAGGGTGAGGCTCTTGAGGTTGCACTGGAAATCCAGGCCTGATAAGAGTGGCGCGCAGAGGTCGGGCAGGGCATAAAGTTTAAATTTCAAATAACTAGCGCCTCGAATTGTGAGCGTAGCAACGGTGCGTCCTTGGATTTGGACTGAGTGGAAGCCCGAAGCGAGGGCGATAGTTTGGCTCACCGGAAAAATAGAAAGCGAACAGCGTCTTACCAGCTCTGGATGTATAAAGCTCTCGGTGCTCCCGGAGTCAAAGAGGCATGGCGTGCTGTACCCGTTGATCTGGACCTCCGCCATCGAACTTCGTAGGTGCTTGGGGCGGGATTGATCCAGGGTGACTGCGCTGAGTTGCGGGTAGTCAGCGGCTCGATCAGCTGTGCTGGAGTGGCCCCGTGATGACTGCCCTCTGAGTTCGTAGTCGTCGAGGTGAGTTTCAGAGTTTGAAGGGGATGGATCCCAAGATGGCCGCCCCCATGAGTCGCACATGGCCGGCCGCATGGAGGAGGATTGCCAAGATGGTTGCCCCCATTAGTCGCACATGGCCGGCCGCATGGAGGAGGATTGCCAAGATGGCCGCCCCCATGAGTCACACATGTCGGGTGGGGGCGGAGTCGGCATACAGGCTGCAGCATTTCGGGGCCTGCAGGCCTGTGAATTCAGGGAACGAGTGCTTTGAGCCGTGGGAGGGTTAGAGGCTGGGGCGGAACAAGTGCTTTGAGCCATGGGAGAGTTAGAGGCTGGGGCGTTCTTCGCCAGACACACTCTGGCATAGTGTCCTTTTCGCCCGCAGCTGCTGCAGGTCGCATTGCGGGCCGGGCAGTGCTGCCGCAGGTGCTGGCTTTGGCCACAGAAATGGCAGGCTGGAGCAGCCGAGTAGCTGGCTGGGGCAGCAGAGTAACTGGCTGGGGCAGCAGAGTAACTGGCTTTGGCAGCGCGGTAGCTGGGGGTCCGTGCGGCACAGGCTTGGGGGGGACTGTTGGTCGGGGGTCCACGATGAGGTTGCAGGGTCCGCGGGAAACGAGGTGAGGCTGCGGAAGGAAACTTCCATAGTGGTAGCAGCCTCCACAGTAGTGTCTAAGTCCTGGGCCCCCTTTTCTAGCAGTCTTTGGCGCACATAGTTAGACCTAAGGCCCGCCACGAAAACGTCCCGCACAGCAGGCTCCCTATGTTCAGCCGTGGTAACGGCTTGATAATTACAGTCATTGGAAAGATTGTTCAATTCCCTTACAAACGTGGCTAGCGTTTCTGTAGGCCGCTGACGGTGAGTCGTAAACACGTGGCGTGCATAAACCTCGTTAATGGGCCTAACGTACATTTTGTCCAATATTGCCAGCGCCGCGGTGTAAGAACCGGCCGGATTCAGCTGTGTGGAGATTCTGTGGCTTACCCTCACGTGCAGTAGGCTGAGTTTTTGTTCCTCCGTTGAACCGGCGGTGCTGGCTTCTGTCAGGTAGGCTTTAAAACATCTCAGCCAGTGGGAAAAAATTTCCTTAGCCTCTGCATCCTGTGGGTCGAGTTCTATGCGTCCGGGCTTGAGGGCTGCTTCCATGATTTTCTTCGACTGTTTCCAGAGTATATTAAATTGTTGGAACCAACAATTCTACGGACACGTGCTTGTAGGATTAGAATAGCCGTTTTAATATACTCATAACAGAGCCAGCCTGTTAGCCATTGAACTTTCGGTGAACTGGCCGGCTGACCATGTGGCACTGATCTTTATACAGCAGCTCCAGGGGGAGCAGTTATGGGCGGAGCCAAGGGAGAAGCCCAGTAGAATTCTCGAGCATTCCCAGAGCTACTCCCCCTGGTGGTCAGGTAGTGCAACTGCACTTACAATATAGACACATGTATATACAGATTATAATCCGGTGTGAATCACATTCACCACAGGGACGACAATGAGCACATTTAAATACTTTAATGGGAACATGCCCTGCCAACATTTTACTGACCACTGGGCAGCTTGGGAGTCACATGGTTCCGGACATGAGCCTGTACTTTTAATTTTAATTTGGGATAAGTTTTGTGAACCAGAGAATCTTCCGGAGGATTGATTGCCGGGGCATATAGTGTCTTATCCTGTTGCTGTAGGAGCAGCTTCAAAGCCTATGTATTGAGTCGGCTTCCATGTGGGCTTTTCTCCTGTGGCTCAACTCAGTACAAAGAGCAGCAGACACACCAACAATCTGAAGACGGTTTTATTTTCTACAAGCTTGCATTCATGTACATGAGAGATAAGACCTGGAAAGCTGCCAAGATCCTTCTGAAGAACAAAGACACAAATTCAGCACGTATACAACTTTTCAGAGATAGCCCTTCTTTGTTGGACGCGATCCAATCCCTGAAGCTGTTATGTTTAAACTTATCGAATAGAATCACAAGCAATGTTTAAACTTCACCCAATAGAATCGCAAGCAACCCATGATTAATCCTCATCCTGACAGCTATGTACAATCTCAACAGCCTGTGCTGAACCAGCACCCTGGATTGTTTCACAAAGACAAGCTGTCAGAAGTAATGTCCTTTTGGTCAGGTTAACTATCCTAAATCCCATTTGATTACTTATTACTGTTATGTCCTAAAAATACATGTTTAATGGTTAATAATGATTACTCAGTACTCTTCCTATAATTCATCTCAATCCTTAATAAAGTAATTTATGTAAAACTACTCTAGTGGCATGCTAACTATTCAGTTTTAAGAGGTATCATCACTGAACTCCCCCTTCAGCCGTCAGTAAATGGGATGTATTAGCAGGTCTTCTGTAATGTTGTTCACAGTGAGTGAAGGAACAATATAAATGTTAAAATAAGAAAAATACTGCTGATGCTGGAAACTGAAACAAGAACAGAGTTTTCAGAAAATGCTGCAAGTCTTGCAGCATCTGTAGGGAGAGAAAGCAGAATTAATATTTTGAGTCCATTTGGCTCTTCATCAGAACTGAAGAAAGGGTGAAATGTGTTAGATATCAAACTGTAGTTGTGTGAGATTGAAACTTATGTAGCAACATTAAGAACAAAACTCGGATGACCTGGTGTGAGAGGGGGAAGGGGTTGTTTGCATTGAAGCAATACATGGAACTGCCCAACACAAGCTGGAGAAGCAGCATCTCATCTTTCGATTAAGCATGTTACTGCCCACAGGACTCGACATTGGGTTCAACAACTTTAGACTTTGGCCTTTCTCCTCTGGCTGAAACCCTTTATTTAAAAAATCCCACAAATGTATTGCCTCATTGCAAACCCCCCCCCCAATCTTCCCAAACCAGGCCATCAGTCATTTCTTCTTAAAGTTGCTACATCTTGTTGCAATCCCTCACAGCTACAATATAAATGTTGAGCACACTATATGACTGTGGTCATTGATTTCAAGTGATTCAATAAGAAATTTATGTTTTTTTGTAAATCAGAATAATATCATTTACCTCAGATGTGTCAAAATACATACTAACATGAACTAGGAAGAGGAGGGGGCCATTCAGGTAGATCATGGCTGATCTGATTGTAACCTCAACCCCACATTCCTGCCAACTCCAGATACCCTTTCACCACCTTGTTAATCAAGAATCTATTTAGCTGTGCCTTAAAAATATTCAAAAACCATGCTTCACGGCCTTTTGAGGAAGAGAGTTCCAGAGACTCACAACCGTTGGAGGAAAAAAACTCCAAATCTCTGTCTTACATGAGCGACCCTTATTTTTAAACAGTGACCCTTGGTTTTAGATTCTCTGACAAGAGAAAACACCTTCTCCATATTCACCCTGTCAAGACAAGATCCCTCAGGATCATAAAGGTTTTGATAAGTCACCTCTTACTCTTCTAAACTCCAATAGATACAAACCTAGCTTGCCCAACCTTTCCTCATAAAACAACCCGCCCATTCCTGGTATTAGTCGAGTAAATGTTCTCTGAACTGCTTCTATCATATTTACATCTTTCCTTAAATAAGGAGACCAACGCTGTACACAATATTCCAGATTTGGTCTTATCAATATCCTGTATAACTGAAGCATAACCACCCTAGTTTTGTAATCAATTCCGCTCACAATAAATTCTAGCATTCTATTAGCTTTCCTAATAATTTGCTGTATATGTACACTAGTTTTTTGAGATTCATGCACTGTGACACTCAGATCCCTCTGAATCTAGACCTCTGCAATCTTTCACCTTCCAGATAAGAAGCTTTTTTTATTCTTCCTGCCACAATGGATAATTTTACATTTGCCCACATTATACTTTGCCCACTTGCTTAGCCTAATCCCTTTGTAGCTTCCTCGTGTCCTCTTCATGATTTAGTGTCCTACCACTCTTTCAGCAGTGGTTGTCTGCAAATTTTGTAACCCTACCTTTAGTTCCTTTATCCAAGTCATTTATATGAATTGTAAAAAGTTGAGACCCCAGCACTGATCCTTGTGGCATTCCACTCGTCACATCTTGCTAACCAGAAAAAGCCCCTTTTAAGCCAACTCTATTTCCTGTTAGCTAACAAATCTTCAATCTGTTATCCCCTACACCATGAAATTTTATTTTTCACAATAATCTTTGATGTGGCACCTTATCAAATTCCCTCTGGAAATACAAGTACAGTACATACACTCATTCCCCTTTACCCACAACACATATGACTCCTTCAAAGCACTCTAATAAAGTGGTTAAACATGATTTTCCTTTCCCTAAACCATGTTGACTGCCTGACTCCTTAACTTTTTCAAAGTACCCTGCTATAACATCTTTAATAATCTTTAATAATAGCATCTAACAATTTCCCTCTGGCAGATGTTAAGGCTAACTGGCCTATAGTTCCGGCTTCCTATCTCCCTCCTTTGTTGAATAAAGGAGTTATATTTATTATCTTCCAATCTAATGGAACCTTCCCCAAATCTAGGGAAATTAAAACCAATGCATCTATTATCTCATTAGCCACTTTATTCAAGATCCTAGGGTGAAGTCCATGTGGACCCGGGGATTTGTCAGCCCTTAGACCCAACAATTTGCTCGATATCACTTCCCTGGTGATTGTAATTTTCATTAGATCCTCCCTCCCTTCCTTCAATTTCTTGATTTACAGACATTTCTGGGGTGTTACTTGTGTTCTCTACATTGATAACCAATACAAAATACCTATTTAGTTCATCCACCATCTCCCTACTTTCCATTATCAATTCCCAGATGCACATTTTATAATGAAAGGACCCTTCCTGTTAATTCCCATATTTCCAAATTCTTTTACTTTGTCCTCATCATTTTTATCCATGGATATTTAATGACCAGATACCTTTAAATTGAGCAGAGGAAGTGAGGAACTCAAAAGTTGCAAAACAGCATACTGTTTAAAAAGCAGAACTCAGACTTTCTGGCACTCGAGAGACCCGAGGGATTTGGTTCAATTGGTTGGCTGGTGGCCAATAAATTAGCCAAAGGCCGAATTTTGCCTGACAACAGGCAGTGGCGATTGGTTCCTACTCGTGTGGAATGGTTTTCAGAGAACCCAGGAAGGACAGTCAGGTCCTAGACGCGGAGAGAAGAAGCTGTGTGTTGCTGTCTCTCTTTCTCCAGAAATGCTACCTACCTGCTGTTTTCTGAACCTGCAGAGAAGATTTTTAGACCTTGATGAATCTACAGTGAACACTATTACAGACAGAAAGCAAAAACCTCCAACCAAAGGTCTCTTCTGAGGAAAGCTGTAATGGAAGACATCCGTCTGAAACAGAGACTTTTATCCTTTTTATTTTTCTTCACACCCCTCTTTCCCCTCTGTGTTTTTCAGTCTTGTGTCTGTGTAGAGGGTGGGGAGTTGGGGGGGGGGGGGGGGGGGGGGGGGGGTTAGAAATTCGATAATACTTAACCAGTTGTATTTGCTGCATATTTACTCATAGTTATTGCTATTAATAAACATTAATTGTGTTTAAATTTACAGACCTGGTGACTGTAGTTATTGGGCAGTCAGAGACCAAAGACTTTGGGTATTTTCTAACAATGAATTTTAAAATTTCAATTATATTGCAAATCTGGGTAAAGCAGGGCTGGAATTGATCGCGCACTAGCCTAGGGTGCTGTAACAATAGGGCCAACGCTCACTTTGTTAACTCTTATTTAAATATCTGTAGAAGCTCTTACTATCCATCTGCCTTTGCTAGACTCTAATTTTTCCCTCATCAGTCTTTTTGTCATTCTTGGCTGTTCTTTATATTATTTCCAATCTTCTGACCTTCCCCTGTATTTGCAGAACTGTCTTTACCTTTTTTCAGTTAATCATGGATGGGGCGTCTTCCCCTTGGAATTTCTCTTCCTCATTGGAATATGCGTATTTTGTGTATTCTGAACTCTCCCTTAATTTAACCTCTATGGACCTATCCCTTAAGCCCATTTGAACTTCCTTTGACCTGCCCATATCATTGGTACCTACATAGACCACAACCACTGGATCCTCCCCCTCCCAGTGCAAGTTCTTCTCCAGCCCTCAGCAGATGTCCTGAAGAAGGGCAGTCGATGGACTCTCGCTCTTTTATGCAGAGAACAGCGTCAATCCCCCTCACCCCTCACTATTTTATTTCTTGGATAATGATTAATACTGAGTTTATATGAAATTCTTCCTAGAATTTGCATATTTTTCTTTCCAAAGCAATTAATTATTATTTTCACTCAACCACAACAGCTACAGTAATAATTTCCCAATAATATAAGCAAACATACAATTATCTATCAGCTTGATATTCTTTCCACAGTTTTTTATTTTATTTATTTATTTTTTAAAATAAATTTGAGTACACAATTCTTTTTTTTCAAATTAAGGGGCAATTTAGCATGGCCAATCCACCTACCTGCACATCTTTGGGTTATGGGGGTGAGACCCACGCAGACACGGGGAGAATGTGCAAACTCCACATGGACAGTGACTCAGGACCGGGTACAATCTGACAAAGTTAGAACACACAAGAACGAAGACGAGTAGGCCATTGGGCCCCTCAAGCTCGCGCCACAATTTGACAATATTGTGGCTGATCGGATTGTGGCCTCAACACCACTTTCCTGTCCGCCCCATTATTCTTGATTCCCTTGCTAATCAAAAATCTCAGTCTTCATTGCTCAATAGGAAAAATAATTCCACAGCCTAATTATCCTCAGAAGAAAATCTCTTTATCTGTCTTAAATTAACTTTTATTTAAAACATTAGTTGAAAATTATGTCAGTCATCATCCAGTGCATGCTCAAAATACAGCAACATAATTTACCTTTTCCATTGGATTGTTTGAATTCAGGAAAACTCACATCAGGAAAGATATGTTGTTAGCACTGTGCAGAATTTTTATTACACATCTTATTTTGAACATGCAAAATTTCAGTCACTGACAAAAAAATTAAGACTGTTTTTCAAGATCTGTTTTGATGACTAAATTATTCCGTCTGCTCCTTTCTTTCATTGGTAAGTTCTCTTGATGGGTTCTTCCAAAAATTAAGAAGTTTCTCATTGGCAATTTAATAATTAACTTATTTTTGAGTTGAGCATTTTCTCTCTCCAGATTTATTTGTTACCAGTTTACTTTGTGGGGAATCAACAACATGCATGGGGTCAATTCTCCTCATTTGGTGC
This sequence comes from Scyliorhinus canicula, assembly GCF_902713615.1. Classification (NCBI taxonomy): domain Eukaryota; kingdom Metazoa; phylum Chordata; class Chondrichthyes; order Carcharhiniformes; family Scyliorhinidae; genus Scyliorhinus; species Scyliorhinus canicula. The sequence goes on from NC_052149.1 coordinate 165,498,449, forward strand.
CACATCCAAAGGGTAAGAAATGGCAGTAACGCTTCCTTCTTGCTAATATTAATAACAACCAGATTTAATGGGTTAGCTCATTAACATAATTGGACAGAGATCATAGAATCATAGAATTTACAGTGCAGAAGGAAGCCATTTGGCACATCAAGTCTGCACTGGCCCTTGGAAAGAGCACCCCACCCAAGCCCACACCTCCACCCTACCCCTGTAACCCAGAAACCCCACCCCATCTTTTTTGGTAGAGGAAGTGAAACTTTAAAATAAAAGGATAATAAGGGCAGCACGGTGGCCTAGTGGTTAGCACAACCGCCTCACGGCGCTGAGGTCCCAGGTTCGATCCCGGCTCTGGGTCATTGTCCGTGTGGAGTTTGCACATTCTCCCCGTGTCTGCGTGGGTTTCGCCCCCACAACCCAAAAATGTGCAGAGTAGGTGGATTGGCCACGCTAAATTGCCCCTTAATTGGAAAAAATAATTGGCTAATCTAAATTTATTAAAAAAAAATAAAAGGATAATTAAAGTCAAGTGTGTGGAGGCAAAATTTGGGAAATCCTTTAGACAAACTTGAACAATCTCTCAAACCATAGCAGTAACCAGTAGAATTGAAGGGAGAAGAAGACATGAGCCAGAAACTAACAGATTCAATAACTGGCGCATGAGTCTAACAATTTATGTAAAGTAATACATTTCAAGTGACACACTTATTAGAAGGGTAAAACATCATGTTAGTAGCAGGCATTAAACAGGATATTGAAAGAAAGACAAATGATGTGACTAGTTGTTTTTACTAAATTCTTAGCTTGTCAATGATAGTTTTCAAGCCAGTTTCTTCACTGTTAGTTTGTACATGTCTTACCTTTTCAGTTCTAATTTGTTGCTGTGTAACTTTGAGCCAAACAACACCGTGTGGCATGAAATTGATAGAAGTGCTGTTCTGTGTGTGTTTCTACAAACTTAAGTGTCGCACAGGTAAGTGCAGACAAGTGCATGACATCTTAGGACGGCACAGTAGCGCAGTGGTTAGACCTGTTCCTGCACAGCGCCAGGGACCCTGTTCGATTCCCAGCTTGGGTCACTGTCTGTGCGGAGTCTGCACGCGCCCCGTATCAGCGTGGGTTTCCTCCAGGTGCTCCGGTTTCCTTCCCAAGTCCCGAAAGACATGCTTGTTTGGTGAATTGGACATTCTGAATTCTCCCTCAGTGTACCTGAACAGGCGCTGGAGTGTGGTGACTAGGGGATTTTCACAGTAACTTCATTACAGTGTTAATGTAAGCCTACATGTGACACTAATAAAGATTATTATCTACTTGCCATCTTCATGTCCCTTCAAAGTTATTTAGAATCTCGTCAAAGCTGACTCCTCTAGCCTCTGTGATCCCTTCTCATTCCTCTTGCATGTTTGCTAGCTCTCTTAAAGAGCTAACTTCTCACCTTCAACTCCAACCTCATTGATCTGGTAAAACAAAACATAAGAAATAGGAGCAGATGTGGTAATTTGACCCCTCAAGCCATTGCTGATTTTTCCACTTTTCTCCACTTTCCTGACTGCCACCCACCCCATAACCTTGACTCCCTTGTAGATAAAGAATCTATCTAACTCCGTTTTGAATATATCTTCAATGACACCGTCTCCATCGTTCTCTGGGGTATAGATCTTCAAAGATTAACCATCCCGAGAGAAGCCCCTCATCTCCATGTGAAATTGGAGACCTCTTATTTATGTTGGGGTTTATCCTGTTCCTTCTTGTTTATTCCCACTATGTCCTCTTGTTTCCCCTTTCTTGTATTTTTGATCCATGGGCGTTTAATGGACCTGTGACTTTAAGGCAAAGCAGCCAGCAAGACGGATGTCGCTTTAATTCAAACAACAGGATCCAGAAGGCTGTGTTCTTTTAGACTGGTGATTGGAGATTGGTTAGCCTCAGTGATAACTCAGTTTGATTGATGTGGCGGGGTTGCCAATGATTGGCCCAAAAGGCTGAGCACTGCCTGGTTACAAGTGGTTGTTGGATATTATCTGGCTTTTCACAGCCACCCAGTTACATTTTAGTTTCACTTTTGAATCTGGCAGCGGAGGTGAAAGATCCAGCAAAATCCTCTCTAGAAAACTGCTGCTAAGCCTCTTCAAAAAATATCCAGCCAACTCTCTCTCTCTCTCTCCAATAAGTCTGTGGGTGTTGGATTCCTCTAAACAGGGCCTGAAAGCAGGCCATGAACTGAGAGCAAAGTCTGATGAAACAGGGACTATGTCTCACGAGGAAAATTGAGAGTACAGGCTGCACATCAAGGACTGTGATTCCAAAGCTTACTGTGGAGAAAGCCTGCAAGGACCCATCATCTAAAGCAAAGACTCCTTTCTCTTTGAATCCCCTTCTATACGTGTCTGTCTTGTGTGTGTCTGTGTATAGAGTTGGGGGGGGGGGTGGGGGGGGGAGGTTGGCAAGTTATAGTAGGAGTTGGGTATTTGTTAATATTTAACCAACTGTAATTGCTGCATATTTCACCATTAATCTTGTTATAAATAAACAGTAATTGTGTGTCAACTTAAATCTGGTGACTGTAAATATTAGACAGCCAAGGGACAAAGAGTTCAGGAAATGTTATAAGAATTATTGGTTAACTCATTTGTGTTGTGACTCTGGGGCAGGTTGGGCTGGAATTGACTACACACTTGCCCAGGGTGGTGTAACACTTTGAAACTGCACCCCTTAGTCCTAGATTTCCCAACAAGGGGAAAATGTCCTCTAGCATCTACCCTTACAAGCATTATGAGAATCTATGTTTCAATAAGATCATCTCTCATTCTTTTAAACTCCAATTAGTATAAGGCTCAACCTTCCCTCATTCGAAAAGCCCTTCATTCCAACAATCAACCTAGTGAACCTTCTTTGAACTGCCATCAATGCAAGTATATCCCTCCTTTAAAACAATATAGTGGTCTAGATGTAGTATCCTCAATGCTCTGTACAATTGCAACATTACTTCCCCTTTATATTCCATCCACCTTTCAATATATGCAGTAGCCCTTTTACCTTCCTAATTCTACCTGTACATGCATGCTAAAGTTTTGAAATTCATGTACAAGGACATATTCCACATTTCTATTCTTCATGCCAAAGTGGACTACCTCTTATTTTCCCATATCTGCCAAATATTTGCTCACTCACGTAACCTATCTTTCTCCCTTTGCAGATGCCTTGTGTTCTCAATTTGCTTTTCTATCTATCTTTGCACTGTCAGAAAATTTGGTTATAAAACACCCAGTCTCTTCATCCAAGTCATTAATATAGATTATAAATAGCAGAGGCCCTAGCACTGATCTCTAGCCAGTTTGCCAACTTTACCCCGATTGTTTCCTATATTGCCCCAAACACCATGAGCTCTCATCTTTTATGTGGGAACTTATTGAATGCATTTTGCAAATCTAAATGCCCTATAAGCACTGGTTTCCCTTTATGTATTGTTTGTTACATCCTCAAAAAACTAATGTCAAACATGATTTTCCTTACATAATACCATGTTGACTGTTCTTGATTGCATTATGATTTTTGAAATATCTTGCTATTTTCTTTATAATGGATTCCAGCATTTTCCCAATGACAAAATATAGGCTAACTGGCCTGTTGTTTCTAGCTTTTCGTCTCCCTCTTTTCTTGAATAGAGGTGTTACATTGGCAGTCTTTCAGCCTGCTGCGATCTTTCCAAAACTCTCAGAAATTTGAAGACAACAGATGCATCCACTATCTCTACGGCCACTTTTTAAAAGACGCATAATGTAAGTCATCAGGCCCAGGGAGCTTGTCAGCTCTTATTCCTATTGTTTACCCAGTACTTTTCACCATTGATAGTTCCTCCCTCCCTTTTGACCCTTGATTTTTTTTTACTAATCTTCAGTTTTTCTTTGTGCCTTCCTCTGTGAAGACAGATACAAAATATTTGTTCATTTCTCTACCGTTTCCTTGATCCTATTATTAATTTACCAGTCTCATCGTCCAAGGGACCAACATTCACATTAGCTACTCTCTTGTAAAAGCTCTTACAACTTTTATATTTCTCCCTATAGGATATTTTTAGTCAATCTTTGGTGGTTTCTAAAATCTTGCCCTTGCCCATCTCCTGGCCTCCTGGAGTCTTCAATTTGATACCATCTTTAACTTTCTTAGTTAGCCACAGATTGTGCATCCTCATCTTACCTATTGCATCCAACCATCATGACCAACATCAGTTTTATTGTTTCAAACCTTATTCCCTTATTGCTCCTTATTCCCTGCTTCAAACATTACTCTCCCTTCATTAAGAGATTTGCAGCCAACGTTTTCCCTTCCTTGAACTCTCTCAATTCAGGTCAATTTTCCTTTATCTGCAGAAATTTGCTTCTGTTCAGCCAATCATAGGGAGATGATTCCACCTGTCCATTAAACAACCATGCTAGGGCGGCACGGTGGCACAGCGGTTAGCATTGCTGCCTAGGGCGCTGAGGACCCAAGTTCAATCCCGGCCCTGGGTCACTCTGTGAAGTTTTCATATTCTCCCCGTATCTGCGTGGGTTTTATCTCCATAACCCAAAGGTATGCAGGTTAGGTAGATTGGCCACACTAAATTGCACCTTAATCAAAAGAAAAACAAAAAAAAAACACTATGGCACCTTGAGATAATTTTCAGTAATGAAAGGTGTTATTATAATTCCCAAATTATCCATCACCTTAAATGCTAATACCTGAAATATTCAGTGACCTTGTTTTTTTTTTGTAAAATATTTTTACTCTCCATTTTCAAATTTTCTTCAAAATTTACACCCCACCAACAAGCAGTAAACGGTAACAAATGCAACAACATTTATCAACAACAACGATCCCATCCTCCCACCACCCCAATCAACCCCACTGGCAATATAGGCATCAAATAAAACAAACCCTGCCACGGCAGGACAATCAAAGGAGAAAAAAAAGAAAAAAAAAAGAAAAAGGAATCCGGAATAGCCTATGGTCACCGTTGACCTATAGAGTCCCCCCTCCCCCTAACATTCAATGCCATCCAATCCCCGAAAGAGTACCGTACATGACACCCATGCATTGCAAGCCCTCCCCCCTCCCCGACTCCTCCCCTCCACTTCCTTTTACAAAACTCCCCCCCCCCAACCTCTGTTCCTCCCCCCAACTTTCCACCCTGTCTAGACTCATCGGACCCTGTTCGACCGGGTTCCGATGGCCGCAGCCCCTACCCCCCACCTCACTCCCGTTCACTGGCCGGCTTAAACCGGCCAGCGTGGCGGCCCCCGCCTGGGTCTCTTTCCCCCTTGCCCGGTCCCAGGTAAACCAAGAACTCCCCTTTAGCACACAAACCCCGCATACACACCGAAGCCCCAAAGAACCATCATTGCAAGCGAAAATCCCACCTCTTCCCTTGTCCAAGTATATACAACGTTAGCTCATTTAGCAGATACGCCAACCGCCGTGAAAAAAGATACAGTTACATGAGGCTACATCGATACATGTTCGTATGCCAGCTCCAGCCCACTGCACCACCCGCTTCTGTTTTGCCCAGTACAGGACCTTCTCCTTCACGCTGTACCTACGAAAACACAAAGTTACTATTCTTGGCGGCTCACTCGCCTTTGGTACAGGCCTCTACGACCGGTGAGCCCAATCCAGTTCCTATCATCCCCTTCCCCCAATAGCTTCGCCAACATCGTGGCAAAATACTCAGTCGGCCTCGGGCCTTCCACTCCTTCAGGAAGACCCACAATCCTCAGATTCTGTCACCTGGATCTGTTTTCTAAGTTGTCCATTTTGGCTCGCAGATCCTTGTTGATCTCTATCACCTTCCGCATCTCCTTCCCCATTGAGGTAATTTGATCACTATACTGCAATAATGTCTCTTCCACTTCCTTCAGTGCCTCGCCTTGCTCCCGCACCTCTGCCACTGCGCTCAATACCGCCGCCCTCACCGGGGCAATCACCTCCTCCACCAGCACTTTCAATACCGTCCCCATCTCCTTCCTCATCGCCTCCATGTGCTTTGTGAACTGCCTTTCGAGTTCCGTGGCCATCACCGTAGTCATTTCTTCAGCCGTGGGCAATGTGGCCTCCCCTGGTGCCCCAGCCTCCACTTTCCTTGCCGTCCCCGCGGTGACCTTTCCACTCCCTGACGGACTTTCGGCTGCTTTTTTCACGACCGATTTTTACTTGTTTTCGACATTTCTCTCCACTGTGCCTTCTCCCTGCTTTTGCCGCCTCTGTAGCCCCTGGGACCGGGCGTTAATCCCCGAAACTGCCGTTCCCGAATGGGAGCCCTCCAATGTGCGGCTGCCTCCCGCCCGCCGTCACCAGAAGTCATTCAGTGACCTGATTAACCATGTTATACATTGCGAACATTTTTCGACACTAATTTTCACCTTTAAAACCTTTGGCAGGGTCCTAGCAAATCTATATCAATTTCAATCTGTGTTGATGGCTTATCTCTTGACTTCATTGTCCCTCAGGGCTTTCACTTATCCCTTCCACGTATAACCTCCTTCATTCTTTAAAATGGATAAAAGAAAATCACTGCAGATGCTGGAATCTGAAACTAAAGAGAAAATGTTGGAAAATCTCAGCAGGACTGGCAGCATCTGTAGGAAGAGAAAAGGGCTAACTTTGAGTCCACCTTTGTCAAAGCTGTAGACAAGATAGCTGTGGGAGTCAGTGAGGGTGCAGTGGATATTAGTGGATAGTCTATTGCCAGAAATGGAGACAGAAAGGTCAAGGAAGAGAGGGGAAGTGTCTGAGATGGACCAGGTGAAAGTGATGAAGGGGTGGAAACTGGAAGCAAAGTTGATGAATTCTTCCAGGTTTGGACGAGAGCATGAAGCAGCACCAAAATAGCCATCAATTTATCAATGAAGGAGTTGTGGGAGGGGACCCGGGTAGGCCTGGAACAAGGAATGTTCCACATACCCCATGAAAAGACAAGCGTAGCTAGGACCCATGCGGGTACCCATTGCTACACCTTTGATTTGGAGAAAATGGGATGAGTGAAAGGAGAAGTTGTTAAGAGATAGAACAAGTTCAGCCAGGCGGAGGAGAGTGGTGGGGGATGGGTATTGTCCAGGCCTCTTTTTGAGAAAGAAGTGAAGAGCTCTCAGGCCATCATGCTGTGGGATGGAGGTGTAGAGAGATTGCACATTCATGGTGAACAGGAGGTGGTTAGGACCCGCAAACTGGAAGCTGTCAATATGACAGGGCATCAGAGGAATCCCGGATGTAGGTAGGGAGGGAACGGACCAGAGGAATAAAGATGGAGTCAAGATAAGAGGAAATAAGTTTGATGGGGCACGAGCAAGCTGACACAATGGGCATGCCAGGACAGTCATTTTTGTGGATTTTGTGAAGTAGGTAAAAGAGGGCTGTTTTGGGTTGGGAAACTGAGGTTGGAAGCCGTAAGGGGAAGGCATGTGGAGGAAATGAGGTCGCTAACGGTTGGAGATAATGGCTTGATGTTCAGTGGTCTGGTCATGGTCCAGGGGGAGGTAAGAGGAAGTATCTGAGAGTTGGCGCTCAGCCTCTGCGAGGTAGAGGTCAGTGCGCCAGACGACAACAGCACCCTGTTTGTCGCAGGTTTGATGACAAAGTCGGGGTTGGACCTGACGGAGTGAAGAGCAGAGAGTTCGGAAGGAGAAAGGTTGGGATGGGTGAGGGAGGCTGAAAAATTAAGACGGACAATATTCCGTCGATAGTTCTCAATGAAGAGATCAAGGGCAGGTAATTGTCCCGGTGGGGGGGTCCACTTGGAGGCAGAATGTTGGAGGCACATGAAAGCATCTGTGGAACGGGGGGAGGACTCTTACCCAGAGCAGTGGGCATGGAGACAAAGACAACAAAAGAAGAGTTCAACATCATGTCGAGCCCGGAATTAGCTTTGACAAAGGGACTCTTTTCTCTCCCTACAGATGCTGCCAGACCTGCTGAGATTTTCCAGCATTTTCTTTTTGGCTCCTTCATTCTTTTGTTGATTCCACTCTCCATTAATCTACTTCATTGTGATCTCACAGCATTAATATTGTTTGCAATTCTCTTGCACTGCAACCAACAGCAGAGTCACGATCTGTTATCAAATATATTTGCCACACATTACTTGTGAACCCATACGTGGATAATTACATATTGATTAGCAACTAAAAATGTGCATGTGATCTAAGTTCTCATTTATACAACATACCATGGGGTTGTAAAATATCAAGCTAAATAGCATTGTGTGCAATTGTGTTTAACTGTTCTGGGTGCTTTATCTTGTTTGCTGCTCGTTTAGCTCCTAAAATGTATTGTGACATGGATGAAAATGCCAGACATCTGCAACAAACACCATTGTGGCATGGTGGCGCAGTGGTTAGCACTGCTGCCTGCGGTGCCGAGGACCCGGGTTCGAATCCCGGCCCTGGGTCACTGTCCGTGTGGATTTTGCACATTCTCCCCATGTCTGCGTGGGTTTCACCCCCACAACCCAACGATGTGCAGGGTAGGTGGATTGGCCATGCTAAATTGCCCCTTATTTGGAAAAAAACATAATTGGGTACTCTAAATTGAAAACAAGATCAATATTACTGCCCTGCTAGCAGAAAAAAGCAGCCCAGCTAATAAGGAGCAGGGCTGCAGCAAAGAGTAAGTCGCATCCGACCATGTTTTGGATGAAAAGCCGAGTTGTAGTGCCTGACTCATGTTGCGGAGAATTTTGACTTAGAGAATGCGACGTCCAGAGATTGAGAGTGTCAAAAAAACCTGAAAACTACATTAAAGAAGTGCTGCTTCTACTTCGACAAATAGAAAGATTCCAAAGTTTCAGAATGATGATAGATGTTTATTGAGTAAATATGTGAAGTACATTCAACTGTATTATCTACAAGGTGCTTTGCCCGTGCCATAAGTTTAGCAGAAAATTCTGTTTATGCAGCCATTCAGGAATTTGTACTGGAACAACGCTATATATAAATGGGGCAATGAAAACCAAAATCTCAGTTTTTATGTTTCTTGCAAGTCCCACTTGGTGCCTTTGAAGGTTTCAACCTTTGACCATTTATTAGTGTTTGCCTCATATCTCCTCTGACCTCATTAACTACCAATTTCCTTCATTCAGTTGAGAGACTGTACACTTCTTCAATATTGCTGAAAAGTTGCTGCATTTTATTCCTCTTCCCTACTGTCAGGCTCCATCCTGATGATTTCCCTTTTCTTTTTTTGCTATTATGTTGCTCAAGCTTATCATTTTGCATTCATCAGGACAAACGTAGAATGCTAAGTTTTGAATGAACACAACAATTTCTGTTACAGGAGAAAGGGTGCTGATTGGTTTGCAAGTCGACTCTGATTGGCCAGGGCACGTAGCCACGCTTGCAAAACAAAATGTCTATTGTTAGATATGATTCTGCGACTGGGCATCACTCGCTAAACAATCCTGAGTGTGCAGTAACTACACTAACAACCAATTTAAGATAATCAATGGTGCCTGTAAAGTGGCTTGTTTATGCTTGCTAGAAGCAAAATACATAAAATACACAAAATACATAAGCAGAGATCCGTTCTCTGCAAAGAAAATAATATGTTCAAGCCTTGCGCCTTTTTTGAATTACCCAGGAGCTTGGAAAGCCTAAAGCTCCCTGTTGCTTCCATGGTAATGCCTTCACCAGGGTTGACTTATCACCAGTCAGCACTCTTTTCTCCTGTAGAATAAAGTTTTGTGACCATTTGAAATCTAGCATTCATTCATTTGTCCTGATGTGTGCAAGTGAAAAGCTTTGGGAATATGCCTCATTATTAAAACGGTCACAAATAAGACAATTTTCCTTCTTGTTCAAAACACTTCACGCCAACAACTGCCAAAGTTATTCATTTTAAAGTTGGGAATTTTTCACCCTTGCATTTCCAGGCAAAGCATACAAAGTTTCTGATCTGATGACCAATATTTCCTCTTACCATATTTCCTTTTCTTTATCAGGGCTACGGTTCGTGTACCTCCAAACATGTCTCTCAACACTAAGCTGCAAATATGGCTTCCTGCATTTTATTCCTCTTCCCTACTGTAAGGGTCCTTCCTGATGATTTCCCTTTTTTATTTTTTTGTTGTTATCGTTTTGATCTGTGGATGCTTAATGGACAATTATATTTAAGCATCAGAGAATGAGCAATTCAAAAAGTTACAACATAGTATATACAGTGCTAGTTTTAGAGCAACATAACTCAGACTTTATAGCACCCAAGAGATGGGGTGGGACTCAGTTCGATTGGTTGGCTGGCTGCCAATTAATTGGCTAAAAGGTCATATTCTGCCCGGTAACAGGTGGTTGGGTCCTACCCGAGTGAGCTGATTTCTAGAGACTCCAGGAAAGCAGAATTGGGTCTGCATGCTAAAGGAAGATGTGAATGCCTGCTCCCCCTCTCTTCTTTCTCTCCAGGAATGCTGTGAGCTGATGTATTTCTGAACGTACAGAAAACCTGCATAAATGCATCTACAGTGAAAACCACTACAGACTGAAAACCGAGATCGAGACCTGAAGCCTAGTTTAAAGTAAAGTGTGCTTAAAGACCACCATCTGAAACAAAGACTCTTTATCCTTTTATTTATTATTTTCTTCTCTTTTCCCCCCTCTTATGTTGGTGTGTGTGTGCGCGTGTGTAAGGATGGGGCCAAGTTAGAGTGGGGGATTAGTAATTAGATAATAGTTAACCAGTTGTATTCGCTGCATATTTCATAATCGCTCGTTACAAATAAACAAGGTAATTTTGTTTAAATTTACAAACCTGCTGACTGTAATTATTGGGACCAAAGAAATTTTAAAGAATTATTGGTTAATTCAATTGTGTTGCGACTTTGGGTCAAGGGGGGCTAGAATTGACCATGCCCAAGCCCAGGTGTCGTAAAACCACATTACCCACCTCGTTGAATCTACAATATAGTCTTTCACTTTAATTTTTCTTTAAAATGGTGGAATTCCTCTGTGCCTTATTATTCCCACTTTTGCATTGTTTTGCCATGACTTTCTTTCAGTTCTGCTCTTTTTTAAAAAATTGTTTTTATTAAAGCTTTTTTCAAACCAGAATTTTTACATAACAGAAAAATAAATGAAAAATATTTAACAAAACTAGGTGGCTGTTATCATTATACAAAAAGAAAATATACATTAAATAGACAATTCCCCCACCTGAGCCCCCTCCCCCGATTGCTGCTGCTGCTGCCATTTTACCGCTCCCCTTGAAAGTCAAGGAAAGGTTGCCACCGCCAGGAGAACCCCAGCAAGGATCCTCTTAAGGCAAACTTTATTCGCTCCAGGTTGAGGAACCCAGCCATGTCACTAACCCAGGTCTCTACGCTCAGGGGTTTCGAGTCTCTCCACATTATCAAGATCCGTCTCCGGGCTACCAGGGAGGCAAAGGCCAACACCTCGGCCTCTTTCGCTTCTTGCACTCCCGGATCCTCTGACATCCCAAAGATCTCTATTGTTGGACTCACCAGCGTGTCCAAAATCCTGGACATAGCCCTCGCAAAGCCCTGCCAGAATTCTTTAAGCGCCGGGCATGCCCAAAACATATGGACATGGTTCGTCAACTCCCTGAACACCTCACGCACCTGTCCTCCACCCCAAAGATGTTGCTCATTCTTGCTGTCGTCATGTGAGCCCGGTGTACCACCTTAAACTTAATTAAACTGAGCCTGGCATATGATTCGGAAGAATTCACCCTGCCCATGGCATCAGCCCACAGGCCCTCATCTAGCTCCTTGCCTAGCTCCTCCTCCCACTTGCCCTTCAGCTCCTTCTCTGAGGCTTCCTCCGCCTCCTGAAGCTCTTGGTATATGTCAGACACCTTCCCCTCTCCTACCCAGATGCCAGACACAACCCCTGTCCTGTATCCTGTATCCTTAGAGGGGGTAGCAGCAGAAAGCCCCCACAGAAGTTCGGCAATGCCACCCCCCCCCCCACCTCCGCCTACGTTCCAAAAAGTCTTAACTCGCGGGGTCTTGTTTGCCCACACAAATCCAGTGATAATCCTGTTCACCCGCTTGAAGAAGGATTTGGGGATGAAGATGCGGAGGCACTGAAAAATGAACAGGCATCTGGGGAGAACCATCACCTTCACAGTCTGCACCCTTTCCGCCAGGGAAAGCGGGAGCATGCCCCACCTTTTAAAGTCTCCCTCCATCTGCTCTACAAGCCATGATAAATTGAGCCTGTGTAGGGCATCCCAGTTCCTAGCCACCTGTATACCTAGGTAACGAAAGCTCCTCTCCACCATCTTGAGCGTGAGCTCTCCCAGTCTCTCCTCCTGACCCCTCACGTGGATTACAAACAGTTCACTTTTTCAGTTCTGCTCTTGATACCCTCAACATTTACTGATCATCACAGGTCTGTGAAATAAATGCACAAATCACTCTTCTGGCAGGAAAATGGATTTCATGTTGCATAGGGTCAACAGCACAGATACAGACCATTTATCTCAATTCATCTATACTGGTATCTGTGCTCTGTAAGGATTTTCACATCCCTCTTCAGCCAACACCATCAGCATATTCTTTTATTTATTTCCTCCTCATCCATTTACCTAGCTTCTTAAACACACCTATGCTATTGGCCTCGACCAGTTCTTGTAGTAGTACATTTCACATTCTTACCACTCTGAACATTATGAACAAGGTGCTGCTGCTGACTGCAAATGAACAGTAACTAATCTATCAACTGCATTAAGGGCTAAATCATTATACAATTCCATAGTATAGGAACCAAAGACTTAGAAAAAGTATGCAGGTCACAGTTCCATTCCCTTTGTGAGCTATGTAATATTGAATATTCCTTTTATGATTCATAATTCAGTTATTTGCTTAATTATTACAGGCAATCATGAAACTCAGAACAGCCTGCAAGGTGAAAAATGAGAACGGTCAATTATTACACATAATATGGATATCTCACTGTTCGTTTCTCACAGAAATAAGTCTACCTGCAACTGTAGCTGTCAAACTGCATGTGTTCCTTCACAATGCTTTATTATGTAGACATTGTTCAAGGAAATTGTACTGCAGATATTTTGGGACTATCAGCTACGAGAAAACTATTATGCTTCATGACTATTATACTGCCCAAGTTGTAAATTGCAAAATTGTCAAATTGTTGTGAAAACCCATCTGGTTCACAACACAAAGCTCATAGTAAAGCAAAATGTCAATCTAGCTTTTGACAGGTCGGCTAATAATAGTCATAAAATGAAGGAAATTTGCCATTCTTATTCAGTCTGGCCTACACATGTCTACAGACTGTCAACAATATGCTTGACTCTTCACTGCCCTCCGAACTGGTTTAGAAATCTAATATGAAAATGTCTAACAACAACATCCAAGAAGCAGATACAACAAAGGCAAACCAAGCCCAATTGAGTTTAAAAGTTCTCCCCACTAATATCTGGGACATGTGCCTAAATTGGAAGAGCTGCCCCATAGACTCAAACAACAGCCTGACAGTCATACACAGAAGCCCTTTAAAATAAAGTCTTGGATGCCTCCATCATCACCCATGCACAGGCCCTGTCCCATTGGGCAAAGAATGTGCTCTGAGTGGGATACCTGTGACCATCACCAAGACATGCTCAGTAATATGACTACTGACCGAGTTGGCAGAGCTCAGTAGAATACAGCTGCCAGAAGGTGCCTGCAATGCTCTCCTTGACCAGTACCTACACCCCCCCCCCCCACCCCATACCATACATTACATATCAAATAATAGCCAATATATTGTAACATCTATCTCATCTTACTGCATTTTTAAAATCTTCATTACTTTTTCTTTTTGCAATGGCCTCAGATCACACTATACATGTTTTTTCAAAGTCAAGGTGCATCGCAGGTGGAAATCAGGAGGGGGGGGGATGGGGGTGACGCGGAACGATCGGGAGTACTGTTCCTGTGGTGGTCTCTATCGCAGGAGGAGTGCCCATCTTTAATTTGAGAAAGGCGGCTAAGTTAGGAAATGCCCGCGGTCCGGCAGAGAGCTCGAGTCAGCAATGGGGGGGGGGGGGGGGGGTCATCGGGGTGGAGAGAGAAACTTAAATGTCCGCAGGTTGGGGCTCACCCCCAGTTTGTGGGTGTCGTCAGAGTGACGGCTGGTGTCTGTGAGGTTTTGTGCTGGGCGCTCGGGGTGAGTGCATTTTTTGTAAAGATGAAGATGGCACAAAAGAACTGGTTGAAGTTTGCACCTGATATGCGCATTGTCCTCTCCTCCTTTGCACTGGATTCAAGTAAAGTCCTGAGGACCAAGCAGGCTCCCCTTTCCCATTAAAGGTAAGCAAATGTGGCGTTTGTCATGAAGGTTAGCCAGTTGGTAAAAATCCCAGGAAAAAGGTTTGAAAAACACTGCTATACATTTCATTGGATTTTTCTAACATGTGAGCTTCAGCTGGATAAAACAAGATACAATGCTTTGCCATTTTCAGACAATCTATTCAAATTCACTTTGAATCATGAAAGACAATTTGTGTTTAATACCCGAAGTTTGCTGCAGAAGCAGGCCAGCTCAGTCTCTGTTGCAGCTTTGCCGTGACATTTCAAGAGGAGAACAACTTTAGATCGCAAGCGTAGTGATCATGACGTTCAATGCAATATTTAACGGAAAAACACATTAAAAACCCAAAATACAATACAAAAATTCTTCATGGCCATGTAGAGTCCAGCTCCAGGGACTAATTGACGATTATATGTACTGGATTGCTCCGGAATCCCAAATAAGACACAAAAAAAGTAAACTGGGAGATGTTGGGGGTCTATTTGGAAGTGCAAATTCAGTAGTCAACTCAGTACAACTGTCCAAATTAAACAGCTACACCTCTTGGGGTCTCTAGAGAAGTCGGAATAGGGTTACAGTATGGAGCTTATGGGACAGAGTATGCACTGACCACTGTAGATTTACAGGGTGAAGGGTTCTTACAAACACTTAAACAAATATCTATGGGGGTAGAACAAAGGACCATACAGCCCAGGAACAGGACCTTCGGCCCTCCAAGCCTGTACCAGTCATGATACCAACCTTTGCCAAAAACCTCAGTACTTCCTTGTGCCGTATCCCACTATACCTATCCATGTGTTTGTCAAGATGCCTTCTGAACGCCGTTAATGTATCTACTTCCACAACCTCCCCGGCAACGCATTCCAGGCACTCACCACCCTCTGTGTAAAAAACCTGCCTCTCACATCTCCTCTAAACTTTGCCTACGGATGTTAAACTTATGCCCAGCGGTGACTGATCCCTCCACCCTGGGAAAGAGTGCCTGCCCATCCACCTCTATCCATGGCCCTCATAATATTGTAGACCTCTATCAGGTCACCCTTTAACCTCAGTCTTTCTAATGAAAAGTCAGAGTCTATTCGGTCTCTTCACATAGCTAACACCCTGCAGACCAGGCAACACCCTGGTAAACCTTCTCTGCACCCTCTCCAAAGCCTCCACATCCTCTGGTAGTGTGGCAACCAGATTTGTGCGCAATATTCCAAGTGCAGCCAAGTTCTAAACAACTGTAGCATGATTTACCAGTTTTTATACTCTATGCTCGTCCAATAAGGCAAGCATTCTGTATGCTTTCTTGATTACCTTGTTCACTTACGTTGCCACTTTCAAAAATCTGTGGACCTGCATGCCCAGATCTCTCCAACTTTCTGTAGTCCTAAGAGTTCTGCCAATTTAGGTATATTTCCCCTCTATGTTAGACCTACCAAAATGCATTACCTCCCATTTGTCTGGATTAAACTCCATTTGCCATTTCTCAGCCCAAGTCTCACACCCATGTTCTGCTGCATCCTCTGACAATCCTCAGCACTGTCTGCCACTCCACCAACCTTGGTGTCATCCGCTAACTTACTAATCAGATGAGTGACATTTTCCTCCAAATCGTTTATGTATATTACAGACAAGAGGCTCCACCAGATCCCTGTGGAACACCACTAATCACAACCTTCCATTCAGAAAAACACCCTTCTGCTGCTACCCTCCACCTTCTGTGACCGAGCTAGTTCTGTATCCATCTTACCACCTCACCTCCGATCCCATGTGACTTCTCCTTTTGTACCAGTCTGTCATGAGGCATTTGTCAAAGGATTTATTGAAGTCCATGTAAACAACATCCACTGACCTTCCCATATCAATCACCTTTGTCCCCTCCTCAAAAAACTCGGATCTCCTTCGTGAGGCACGACCTCCCCTTCACGAGGCATGACCTCCCCTTCACAAAACCATGCTGTCTGTCGCTAATGAGTCCATTTGTTTCCAAATGGGCATAAATCCTGTTCCTGAGAATTCTCTCTGATAATTTATCTACTACCGATGTGAGGCTCACCGGCTTATCTTTTCCAGGATTATCCCTACTATCTTTCTTAAATAGCTGTACCACATTAAAAGCTACGAATGTACAGGCCAAAGGAAGGATGTGCGATAACCTGGCCCGAGGCCTAATAGTGGGTGTCCATTCAGATATTGAAATTTAAGATTTGGAACTACTGACATTCATTTGTCTCCCTGTACAAATTAAATTTTCTTAACGTGCACTGAGTCAGATATGAATTGGTAGTCACTCGAACAGGTGGGGCACAGAGAAAGGACCGATGAAATTTATTACAGCCATTCCACAGGCGAGCACAGCTAATGGAATCTTTGAGGGCAGTTATAGATTTGAATCACTGGGGGCAGCAAAAGGAGGCTGGGTTCGCCGAGCTGGGACTAAAGGATACATAACCCAAAAGGAGGGCCTGACACATGTAAGCACTGCAGAATGCTGCTCAAAATCAGCACATTATGTAGTGTGCGCTTGTAGGCTTGATCCTCTAGACATCTTACCAATAAAGGAGGCTTTTAAAGCAGTGCAGGTGGACCCCACCCAGCGGTGCATAGTTACTCGAGAGAGAGTTAACCTCTGGGGGGGGGGGGGCTTACTTTGTGAAAGCAATCACATTTATGTCCACCAGTTACAAATTAACTGACTGGGGGAATTCCACTTGTCCTGGAAAACCCCAGGCTACTTGTTCGGATTAACGGCTGACATTTACAGCAGGGCAGTTTAAGATGCCTCCTGGTACCTGAAGGACTGGCCATCCAAAGAGGTATTCTCAACACCGAATTTGTGCGTTCATGTAAAACCAAGCGCAATTTGGACATCTTTAGACATTACACTGCAAACAGATTCAAAAACTCTTAGTTCTAATATTTATGCTTGGGTCACTGTCTGTGCGGAGTCTGCACGTTCTTCCCATGTCTACGTGGGTTTCCTCCGGGTGTTCCGGTTTCCTCCCACAAGTCCCGAAAGATGTGCTGTTAGGTGAGATTTGGACATTCTGAATTCTCCCTCAGTGTACCTGAACAGGCAGCAGAGTGGGGAGACTCGAGATTTTCACAGTAACTTCATTGCAGTGTTAATGTAAGCCTACTTGTGACAGATAAAAATTATTATTTACTGGAGAGGTTAAAACCTTCAGTTCTGACTGCAAGAGACAAGCTGCCAATTTTGAAAAAGAGAGCAAAAGGACAATCTGCAAGTTGGAGCCAGCTTCCAGCCGTGACAAAGAGTCATTGGACTCAAAACATTATCTCCTTTCTCTCCCTACAGATGCTGCCAGACCTGCTGAGATTTTCCAGCATTTTCTCTTTCTTTCCAGTCAGGGAACTCCGTGGGTGTTAAAACTCAAGGTCTCTATCACAATGTGGAACAGTTACTATTTTCCTTTGGCTCCAGGGTTTCTGCTGATAATGATAGGGAGGGTTGACGGATAGCATCCATACTTCGAGAAGAGTCATGAAACAGCAGGGAGGAAGGTGATTGATACATCCCAGATATCGGACCACCAATATCAGTAATTGAAAGACAACATGCGTGTTTTTGTAATGGTTGGATAGTTAATTAATCAAGCAGACCTTTAATTTGATTGGTTAGTTATGCTCATTGTATGTATGATATAACCTTAATCGATAAGCATGATTGGACATAGATAACTAGTAACAAATGATTGGTATTTGCTCATTTTTGTAATCGCATCTCCAAGTATAACTTTCTGTACTATCCTTGAATCTGGTGCTCACTGGCATCCCAATTTGGAATGCCAAAAGCCCCAGCTACTCACTTGTAACAAAGGACAAGTTTTTTTTTACTCCAAGAGTCTTTGTCTGGTTTCTTACGAGTGGAAGAATGAAGTACACAATAGCTGTACTTTTCTCCGCAACACCACGACACTCTTCATCTTTATAACCTCTGCTGGCCACAACTCCAGCCATATTTGCATTCCAAACCTTTCCTTAAAGATTAACGGCTGTATAACTTCCTGCAACTTCTTTTCCTTATTCCTGCACCTCGCTTTACTCGAAGGTTATCCTTAAAATCCACCCTTGACCACTACTTACGTCTCCTTACTTGGGTTAGCACCCATTTTTTGCCTGGCTATACCTCAGTGAAGCACAATGGGAAAATTGAAATGCATGAAATACAAGCTGTTATTTGTGGATGGGCAGATCCACTGGTGTCCCTCAGGGAATCAAATAATTGTTAATGGCGCAATTTTGGGTGCCATGTAGAAATCTAAACATCAATATTTACTGTTTAAAAAGTAATTTACATAAAACTTAAAGCAAGTGAAATTAAAATGCAACAATCAGTGTTAACACAAATGGGGTTTACAGTTAATGCATTTCAATGTCAAACACCATCATTTTTGACTTGTGACCCTTTATCCCAAAATAGGAACAGTGCAACTGTTAACTGTTAAGGAACAAGGCTACATAACATTACACTGATGGTTCAAACACAATTACACTTTGTGGAAAAACAAATTTAAATCCAGAACACAACAATCAAAAGGATGATGAAAAGGTGTTCGTCAAATGGAATTGCACCCAAATCACAGATAGCTGTAAGAGAAGATCTCAATGACAGTAAGCATCTTCAAGTGTACCTATATAGGACAACTGCTGCAAAGAATATGCACAGTTGGTCACCACAGGACCCATTGCATCATAACTTTGGTACTTCTAAAAATTGGATTGATTCAAATTCATTCTCATATTCTTGGTCCTCCGTTTCCAAGTTATCAACTCTACTTAAAATCTTAACTTGTTCCCACCCATTCATCTCAGCAATCTTCAGTCTATTTTCTTATTATCAATGCAATTAAACAATGGAAATAATCTTTTCAGTCTTTTACCCGTTCAAAACCAGTGGGTAGCACTGTTGCTTCACAGCTCCAGGGTCACAGGTTAGATTCCTGCTTGGGTCACTGCCTGTGCAGAGTCTGCACGTTCTCAGTGTCTGCGTGGGTTTCCTCCGGGTGCTCCGGTTTCCTCACACAAGTCCCAAAAGATGTGTTTGTTAGGTGAATTGGACATTCTGAATTCTCCCTCTGTGTACCCGAACAAACGCCGGAGTATGGCGACTAGGGGGTTTTCACAGTAACTTCATTACAGTGTTAATGTAAGCCTACTTGTGAAGAAAGACAGGCAGACAGAAAGAAAGAAAAAAAAAGAAGGAAATAAAAAGAAGGAAAGAAAGAAAGAAAAGCCTTCAAATTCCAGTTAATCTTTTCTGTTTTCATGAAGAAAGGTTTTTCTCATAACCATAATCTCTTGTTTCTAGTGCTATTCCAGTGCCCTTTTCCAGAGCTCCAATACCCTCCTGGAAGAGAATTACTTCAAATATTTCAACTGTAGCTCAGTCAATGCTTTGAACAAACTGAATATAACTTCACTGTCTTTATATATTCAATGTTTTTATATATTTGTTTTTTTATTTGCATGGTCTCACTACTGCATTCACTCCTTTAAAGATCTAAGTATTGCAGCTTTGCCCTATTCGGAAGATTACCACTTAAGGAACATTTTCTTTGACTATCCATCCTTTTGGCTCTCTGAATCCAATAATACCATTCCCTTCAAGTGTTGCACATCATAGATTTAACATTTAACTGAACACACACTGGCCAAAATTTCCTGGCTCATTCTGTTCCCCATTCTTGAATAGGGCCATAACATTTGCTGCTATCCAAGCTCATTGCCAAAGATTATTGGAAAATTGGATTGTTCATCCATGATTTTCTCCTTCACTATTCTAGGTATTACAAATATCTAGTTTTAGAATATGACTTTTAGTTTAAGGGCCAGCAATTCCACGAGGGGGAGTTGCAAAACTCCAGTAGCAATATAAATTATTCATATAGGTTCCAGAATCAAAGCAGGACGGAAAGTAAAATTACTAATTTATATTTCTGTTTGCCAACATCCATGGTGACATGGAGATGGGATGTGGGAATGGTTAGGGTTAATTTATTTGCATGTGTTTGCTGGAAGAAGCAGGTGGTTCAGTTCAGTTTGGTGTTTGTGAGGGAAAAGCAGCTGGACGATTTGCTCCAGTTTGCAGGTAATGGAAGGAATCTAGTGCTCCTCACAGAGCCTTGTGGCATAAAGCAATCAGCTTGAATAGTTGGATTATAAACTACACAGATCCTGTGGTAGCAGACTTGGAGAGAACAATTTGTGTATGTCCAAAGCCAGGACAAGGAGCAGAAGAATCTATAATGATATATTGTTTTTAAAATTCCAATTAAGGGGCAATTTAGCATGGCCAATCCACCAACACTGCACATCTTTGGGCTGTGGGGACGATCCATGCAGACACGGGGAGAATGTGCAAACTCCACACACAGTGACCTGGGGTCAGAATCGAACCCGGATCCTTGGCACTGTGGGGCAGCAGTGCTAACCACTGCACCACCGTGCCGCCCTATGGTGGGGATGTTGGTGGAGGCTCCGGAGCAGATTAATAAAGTATTTGAGGAATTTTATAGGGACCTGTGTAAGTCGGTGACACCGGAGGAGCAAGGGGATGAGGAATTTCTGGATGGGCCCTCAGAATTCTCAATGCTGAGGTCTTTAAAGAAAATTAGAGGATCGTTAAGTCAAAAGGTAATGGAATGATACCCGAATAATTGGTATCTCGAGGAATAGTTGGAACACTAAAAGTAAATTCTGGAGGGCTGTGGTATACCTTTTGGGTAGGTCTCAGGAAAGTGAATGAACCTTAAGACACTGGAAATAATAGGGAGGGGAAAGAAGGAGTAAAACTGAGTTTATAGTATCAATCTTACAAGCTATAGCATTAACCCAGTGGTATATGCTTGGTTTTATTTCTCTAATAAAGTTTGTTTCGAACATAAACGTGAAATTTTATGGCGTAGATCTGTCGCTGGATGTCCAGATTTCTTCTTTAAAATGTTAAATGTCACTAAAAGAATCACAACAGAAGATGCAGGTGATCTACACTTTAAGACTTTTGCCTTCCTCCTATTAGCTAATAGTTTAACTATTAAAAAGGACTGCATTTGTATGTAGGGATTGCATAAGCGAGAAAGAATTCTGTAGCAAATACAATTTGTGCATGCGCCTTGTTTTGGGTAACAGTGAGGCCAACAAGTGACATGTATTACATGAGCAAACCAGTTCAAAAATGGATACTGTACTTTTTTTTGGAGACAGCACGTCTTATTCTAGATTGACTCTTCCAAGTTAACATGAGAAAGGATTTTCCAGAAAGCATGGCTTTAAGGGTCAATTTCAAATTTTTTTCTCCTCTCATTCAGATTCTTTTAACAATTGGAGCTATTATAGGTTAGTTATCCTCAGGAATGTGCCCTATCTGGAGGTAAAGTGGTTGACCCAATGTTTTCCATCAAATTAGTCAAGTTACACATCTGGAATACATCTGGAGTACATTTCTTTCCAAATGAGGAGTATCATTACATTTTCCAAGTCCAGCAGATATTTAACAACTAATTTTTCAATTTAAAAAGATTTCCAATAGTTAATAATAAATTACGTTTTACTATATATTAAACATTGGGTTCTTCAAACCGAAATGTTTTTTCATTCCATACAAGCCTAATTTTATTCTAGCTTCAAGATCTACATCAATTTATTTTTGCTAATAAACTGATTATAACTTCAATAACTGAGTTATTAATCCCACAGTGAAGAAGATATTGCTAACTGGCAATGGCACACTTCAATGGCAATGGCTAACTGGGGCTGTTTAGCACAGGGCTAAATCGCTGGCTTTAAAAGCAGACCAAGGCAGGTCAGCAGCATGGTTCGATTCCCGCAACAGCCTCCCGACAGGCGCCGGAATGTGGCGACTAGGGGCTTTTCACAGTAACTTCATTTGAAGCCTACTCGTGACAATAGCGATTTTCATTTCATTTCACACCACACCACAATACAAGTACCAACATTATAAAGAATTGAAAGCATCCAATGCAGAGAACATCAAATACAAACGATATGTGGAAGCACATCAGTTATCTTAAAAAGGCACAGATTACAATAATCTGCAAATTATGACATTAAACCCTTAAATGTGAACCACCTTGTACTTTTTTGTACAAACGCAACAATAATTACCCAGTTCTTATTCGAAGAAACATAATCTACTCTCTTTACAACTTTAAATTCAAAGTGCTATTAGCAAATCTTGTCGTGAGCTCATGGCCACCCTTTTTAAATATACTTCTGGTTAATTTTAATTCCCCAGTACTTCAAATATTAAAGTTCATCCAAAGGCAAGCACAATATGGAAGAAAAGCCATTTGCTACAATATTTCAGATATGGCATGAGGTTTCAATTTCCCATTACATATCTGAACCAAATGGTCAAAATGAGAACCAAAATCCTATGTAATTTCCACATACTTAAGATCACAGCAAATATCCTTGGGTTACTACATCTCCTCAACTAAAACAAATGGGTTTCCTGATAACCCCTGCATGTACAATACCCTATTATAAAATTAATCCATAAACATTTGAGAAAAAAAGTGCATTATTTCAAAAATTAAAGCTTTTCAATATTTATTAAATTGTTTTCAGGATCAGATTTGAAATAATTTTTGATTTTAATAAACAAATCAAGAAATAGGAAAGCAGTACATAAAAATGTTTAAACTAGATATGCATATTCATTTGGCAGTATACAATCAAGTTAGTACAAAAATAATACCCCAGAAAATAAACATTTGTTTGACACAGATTACATTATTTCCCCCACAGTACTGCATTCTGATGATTTTTTAAACATTAGTATAAATGTTATAGAAATTGTCCAAAATGCTCTAAGCTGAAGGGTAAGACACATTTAGGTTTCCAATACATTGCTGCTAAATATTCATGTTAGTCTTATTACTTCAAATGCCAAGAATCAATTCAAATTCACACAAAATCAGAATGCAAAATTCAAAATAATCCACTGATGTTGAATGCCGTTTGGGAAAGTTCCCATTTAAGAAAGCCACTCGGATGCAAAATAAATTAATCATTTGCAGCGATTTTAAAGATATTTTTCTGTTCTCTGTAAAAAAGAAAAACAGATTATATAAAGCAGAAATAAGCATCCATAAAAATTCACATCCATTCCAAATATTTTCATAGTTGAAAAATTATTTGTTGGCATGTTAATTCCAGAGATTTTTTTATAAAATGACCGACTGACACAATGAGAACCTGGTTTGTTGCTTCTGCTTCCAGAGCTGCATCAGTGACTATAGGTTTCAATGCTTGCCCCATGCCCCCCACTCTATTAGTAGTATCTACTGATGCCAAAAAATGAAAAGCAATTTCAACATCAGAAATAGCTGCATAATAGAGTTATTAATGTTTCACAAAAGCATTCAATTCAGTACTTGGCTTTTAGTGCAAGGAAACAGGCAACAGAGGGTAAACGGTAAATGGCAATGCTCTCCTGCTCCCCCATAATAATTTCACATGATTTATACAAGCACAACTCAATTAAAAATGTGGTTCGGTTAATTACTATTGGGTTATTCTGAGTCCTGCAACTTTGCACAACTACCCAGATGTCTTTCAGTCACGTGGCATTATACATGAAAAATTCCACACAACTTGGAAGGTTGTCCAGAAAAGGTTAGATAAGCAGTTCTTCCTCCAATGAAATTTAGCTCATTCTCATAAATTTCATACAAAGAAAAATGTTATGAATTATACAATTGGTGCAACTGCCTTCCATACATTTAATGAAGTCAATGCTGAAAAATAAGTGGATTAAACGATCAGGTCAACTGTTTGTTCTGGAAGGTGAAACATACCGAATGTTAATATGTCCTAATTTGAATGGAAGTGAAATGCAGCGGTCTGCAGCACTGCTTTATTTTAATCTAGGTCTAATAGCAGAGAGTTGGTATTTACATGTACTCTACCACAGATCCCCAATTAAAAAAAACAAAAAAAGGTTAATGATCAGATACAGAAAAACTTGTATTTATATAGCACCTTTGGCAGAACAAAATGTCCCAAGGTACTCCATAGGAACAATACAAAAACAAAAAGACACCAAGCAACATGATATGGCAGTTCACCAAAACCTTGATCAAAGACGTAGGTTTTAAGGAATGTATTACAGGAGGAAAGAGGTGGAGAGATTTAGGTATGGCCACCATGGTAAAACAATGAACATATGGGATGCTCAAGAGGCCAGAATTAGAGGAGCTCACATATTTCAGGTGGTTATGGGGCTGGCAGAGATTAGAAGTAGGTTATGGCGAGGCCATGAAGGGGCCCAAAAACAGGGATGAGAATTTTAAAAATCAAGGCATTTCTTGTCTGGGAGCCAATGTAGGTCAATGTGGACAGGGGTGCTGGATGAACTAAAGTTCACGGAGGAAAGTTTGACCATTAATATGTTAGAGGAAATTTAGTGGCAACAAATGATGGTTTCAGCAGCAGATGAGCTAAGGCAGGGGCAAGGTCTGGTGATGTTATACAGGTGGAAACAGCAGTCTTAGTAGTGGAGTGGATGTGCGGTCAGAAGTTCACCTCCGGGTCAAATTTGACATCAAAATGGCAAATATTCCAGTGCAGCCTTGATCACCGGAGGGGGGGGGGGGGGGGGGGGGGGGGGGGGAATACAGTTTGCAGCACAGGCCGATAAAAATGACTTCACTCTTCACAATATTTGAATGGAGAAATGTCTGCTCATTCAGTACTGTATGTCAGATAAACATAACAATGGAGGAGACAAGCAAGTTGTGTGTCATGGTTTGGTGAGAAAACTAATTTGGTCTAATATGATGTCAGAGTGGCAGCCTATAGATAGAAAATAAAGATGGAGGGTGCAGGCAGGGCTAGATTTTGGGGAACACAGGGGTAACTTTGTGGGAGTGGGAAGTGATACCCTGGTTCCAATTAGTTAGATATGAATGGAACCATGAGAGCAACCCCACCCACCACATGACAGTGGAAAGGCGTTAGAGAAGAATGCTGTGGTCAACTGTGTCAAGAAGGATGAGGGATAGCTTATTTTTGTCATAGTCACAAACAATCTCATTGGTGAGACATTGAACACAAGCAAGGAGCAAGATTGAACCTGCAAACGGCAATTGTATACAATTCTGGGCATCTTATTATGAAGATATACAAGCAATAGAAAAAGGTTGCAGGATAGATTCACTCGGGTGTCACCAGTGTTGAAAGATAATGACCACAAAGGAGAACTTGAAAAGTTAGAGGTTTTATCCACAAGATTATTGCTTGAAAATTAACTTTATAGGTTGAGAAATGGGATTAGGTAGGTGGCACATATGCTAAGCACACCAACACAATTCTAGCCTGATTGACCTGTTTCTGTGATGAGTAATTCTATCAAACCTGATCTATTAACTTCTCTGCCCAACCACTCTAAATACTCTCTTCATCCCCCCCCCCCAAACCTATCCCCGTAACCCACCTACTCTTTTTTGGACACCAGGGGCAATTTGCATAGCCAATCCACCTAACCTGCACATCTTTTGACTGTGGGAGGAAACCGGAGCACTGGGAGGAAACCAACGCAGATACGTGGAGAACATGCTGACTCCGCACAGACAGTGACAGTACTCATATTCAGAGTGAAACTATTAGCTAATAGGAGGAAGGCAAAAATCTTAAGGTGTAGATGATCTGCATCTTCTGTTGTGATTCTGGTTTCCTACCTCATTTCCACTGCTCTACACATTGTACTTTCACAGTAATACATTTTCCCTGCTCACTTATTGTGACTTCAATCAATACCCAGGTGGAGTAAAGGAAAGTTAAATCAGAAGCAGAATGGAGTAGCTGGATCTAGTTTTATTTTCCTACTCTTTAATGTCTGATTATATGACCCACAGCATAAACATTCCGTAGGATCAGATATAGATTAAAGTACAAATTTCTTCATCTAAATCAGGCAGTGTGTTAATCCCTGTAGAGACCAATAACTTAAAAAAATATATTTGAATTTCCAGTGATGAGAAGAATCGCATTACAAAATTTAATTTTGTAAGACTGTAACAAATAGCAACATTAATTAAACATCATTTCAGTAGGCAACTTATGATAGCTCGGTTTAAATCACTATGAATTTGCTCTCTTCAATCTAAGCACGAGTTTTCCCACACACACTGAAGGGTGTAGGCTGGTTGCCTTCATCCCGGATTCTTGCAGACTGGCCCGTTGCTAGCAGAGTCAGTGATATTTTAGAAAACCCTGTAAGCTGATACTATGGTGTTTACTTTGGACTCTTTCCCCTACTGAAATCCAACCCCATAGCAGCATGAAACACATGGTCCTTGTGTCCAGGTAGAAATGGTAATTAGCTATCCTCTGGAACTCCAGCTCCTTTCTATCTTAGAATTAAATAGCTTAAAGCACAAACATTCTTAACACGTCCTGGAAGACTTGGTGACTAATAGTCAACCCACTGTCATCACAGATGCCCTCGCCATCGTTTACAGTTGTGAACATCTTGCACCTTCTCCCCAGTAATACAACTTGGGTGCCCCACACCCCCCCATTGAATCTTTAACAACCAAGCCATCCAGGATTTCCTCCAAGTGCTCCGGTTTCCTCCCACAGTCCAAAGATGCTCAGGTTAGGTGGATTGGCCATGATAAATTGCCCTCAATGCCCAAAAAGGTTAGGTTGGGTTACAGGGATAGGGTGGAGTGGGCTTAAGTGGGGTGCTCTTTTCAAGGGCAGGTGCAGAGTTGATGGGCCGAATGGCCTCCCTCTGCACTGTAAATTCTATGATCAGGCAGAATTCTGAACAGGCCACATGACCCTTTGTTGCTCCAATTTACCCTCAAGAGACAGTCCCAAAACATAATCTTATAAACTTAGTAAGTGGTGAATACAAGGATCAGTAGTAATTTGAAGCAGTACATTTTGATATTTCTTTGGAATTGAGAAGTTTTCAATTAAAATATCTAAAGGCTTACACTATTTTTATCCAAGTACAAAAACTGGACACAATGCCAGCCCTCGAAATAAATGCAAAGGTCATTACTCAGCTCAGAAATATATACGAGTACTATGTACACTGAATAAACTGCACCTTCTAAATCATGCACCTATGACAATAAAATAAAACACTTTCTCTAAGGCTCAC
Organism: Scyliorhinus canicula; assembly: GCF_902713615.1. NCBI lineage: Eukaryota > Metazoa > Chordata > Chondrichthyes > Carcharhiniformes > Scyliorhinidae > Scyliorhinus > Scyliorhinus canicula. The sequence continues at coordinate 165,525,896 of NC_052149.1, forward strand.
CTGATCTCCATCGAAAGATATTTGCTGAGGAATTCAAGGCCATTGGTGGCGCAAGTACCAGATTGTCTCATTTTCAATTGTGGACCAAAGAGGGGGTTTAATTGGGACAGGATTGCAATCAGCCAGCTGCAAATAAAGAAAAAGTTATCAGCCACATTTAGTTGAAAGGAATTTTTTTTTAAACCTTAAACTATTGTTTGATCATCTTCTATTCTAACAATGTATCATGGCGATGAGAGTTGATCATAATAGATTACTCCAGAAGCTGGCAAGTAGTGTGTATCAAATAGTTGAGCGTTCCATTCAACTGGAAAACAGTACCGACTGGTGGCACTTACCTTATCCAGTAACTATTCTTGACCAACCAAATAGTGTACATGAATCCACTCCCTTGACCAACCAAATAGTGTACATGAATTAATTCCCTATTTAAAGTTCAGTAAAGATCAGCTCAACAATACCAAAATGATCACTGTACACAACCCATGCATTCAGACTTACTTCTGGTTACCAGACTCCTGAGTAATTGAAGAATATATCAGACAATATAAATTTATTTTGCAGAGTACCCTGATGTCATGACGTCAAAACAGGATGTGCACATTGCTGGTAACAAGTCCTGAAATATGAATATATAAAGTGGTAAAGGTTTAAAAAAATACTTTTATTCAACTTTTCCAATTTTATACATAATAAAAACAATAACTGGTAATAAACCCCTCCCTGCCCCACCCCCGCAAGCCAAAAAGTAACCTGATCAAGCTCCCCCAGTACCCCTCCTCACAACTTAAGGTCGCCAGCTCTTTAAAGTACAAGATAAACGATTGCCATCTCCGATAGAACACTTCGATTGCGCCCCTCACGGTGTACTTAATTTTTGAGATAGAAGAATTTCATATCCCCAGCCGGGGAACTGGTGAAGAAGGTGACCTCCAGGCCATCAGCAACCGCCTTCGAGCAATCAGTGAGGCAAAGGCCAGAACATCAGTTCCCGCCAGCCCCAGTCTGAAGCTCCAGCAGATCCTATACCCAGAAGATGGCTGGGAAGTTACAGGGCTTCCCAGTTCAATTTGTAGGCTTGCCGAAATGTGGCCAAAGGAGGGGACCCAGAATCCCTCGAGCTAGGACATGACAAGAACACGTGCACATGGTTAGCCAGGCCCCTCCCTCAATGTTCACACTTATCCTCCATCCCCACAAATAGCCCGTCAACCTGGATTTGGTCAAATGAGCTCTATGCACTACCTTCAAGTGTATCAGCCCTAACCTTGCACATGGCGACGTGGTGTTGACCCTATGCAGAATCTCACCACACCCCCTATTCCAGCTTGGACCCCAACTCCTCCTCCAACTTGGCCTTAACCCCCTTCAAGGATACTGCCACCTCCGCAATCAGCCTCCTATATACCCCAGAGGTACTCCACTCCTCCGTCCCTGCCAATCACTAAACCTTCTCCAGCAACCAGGACATGGAATGCTGGAAAGATCTTCACAAAGTCACGCACCTGTAAATATCTAAATGTATCCACCCACAAGAGTCCAAATTTCTCCCCCAAGTCCTCAAAGCTCGCAAATCAGCCCTCCGAAAACAAATCCTTCATCACAGCAACCCCCTTCTCCTCCCAACCACTAAACCTAGCAAATCACCACACCGGCTCAAACATATGGTTCGCACTGACCGGTACCAACTTCGATACCGCCCCCAATTTGAAGTGCTGCCGAAATTGTCTCCACATCTTCAGCGTAGAGGCCACTACCTGATTCCCCAAGTACTTGCCCGGAAAAAAAGTTGAGAAGCCATCACCAATGCCTTAACCATCTGTGCCCATAAAGCCTCTGGATCCTCACACTAATCCAGCACCTTTTTAGCATTCACCATGCAATAATATCAGACTTGGCAACGGCAAGCCCCCCCCCCCCCGATAGCCTGAAGCACTGTCTTGCTAATTCTTGCTACTTTTCCCACCCAAATGAACGTCAAAATCAATCTGCCCACTCTCCTAAAAAAGATTTTGGCAAGAAAACAGGCAAACACTGAAATAACAAAAAAATGCAGCAGGATATTCATCGTTACCGACTGAACTCCTGTCAACCAAGTACAGAGGGAAGCTGTCCCACCTCCATGTCTGCTTTCACCCTGTGCACCAGGTTCATTAAATTCAATTACCGAAGCCGGGCCCAGTCCCAGTCACCTGCACCCTCAAATATCCAAAATGGAATCCGGAAGACGAAAAGGCAACACCCCCAAATTGATCCCTCCCCAGCAGTTACTGGGAAACACTCACTTCTCTCCCAATTCAATTTCACCATGAAAGAGCCTCAACTCACACTTCAGCAGTGTCATATCATCACCCATTGTGGGGATCGGGTCCGTTAACATGGCAAGACACCCATGTTTCCCCCCCCCCCCCCCCCCCCCCCAGCCCTTTACTATCTCTTTCCATCGATCTGACGCCCCCAGGGCAATGGACACCAGCTCAATTGCCGATGTGAACAAGAGGAATGACATAGGGCACCTGTGCCTCATTCACCTCAGTAACTGAAAATATCCCAAACTCACATTGTTGGTATGAACATTAACCTTGGGTGCCTTGTATAATAACCAAATCCATGTCACAAACTTAGGCCCTATCCCAAACTGTTCCAGCACGGTGAACAAACATCCCCATTCTACCCCATCAAAAGCCATCCCGGCATCCAATGTCACAATGGCCTCCTGCTCCCTCCCTTCCGCCGGGGACAAAACCACATTCAAAAGTTGCCTCACATTGGATGACAAACGCCAACACTTCACAAACCCAGTCTGGTCTTCCCCAATAACCTGCAGGAGACACCCCTCCAACCTCAGCACTAACACCATAAGCAAAATCTTAGCATCTACATTTAATAGTGAAATCGGACGGTACAATCCACACTCCACCAGGTCCCTATCCTTCTTTAGCTGAAGCGAGATGGACTCTTGCATCATTGACTAAGAGACCGCCGAGCCACAAGTCCTCAAACATTTCCACCAATAACGGCATGAGTCGATCAGCAATTTAAAACAAAACTCCACTGGGAACCCACTCAGCTCCCAGTCCTTTATCGGTCTGCATTGGCCTAATTTTTGTTCTGATCTCGTCCACTCCCATTGGCCCTTCTCTCTCTCTCTTCACCCCCATCCCCAAATCCTTTGCTTCTACCTTGGGACATTCCAAAAACCTCAACGTATCTGGCGGCTCTGACTAATAAAGAGCCATATAAAACACGTCAATTGCCCCATTAACTTTATCTGACGCTGACACCAAACTACCACCCAAGTCCCAAGTACGTACAATCTCCCGGGAGGCTGCCTGTCGCCTCAGTGACCAGCCAAAAGCCTCCTGGCCTTCTCGCCATACTCGTACATTATCCCCTGCAAGTGCCGCACCACCTTATCAGTGGATAGCAGATCAAATTGCATCTGCAACTTCTTTCTACCAGACAGAAGCTCTGCCAACGGGGCACTTGAATACCTGCCATCCATCTCCAGAATCTCATCCACCAACTGCTGGCACTTCTCTCTCGTCTCCCGATTCCTTCTGTGCCTTCATGAAATTATCTCCCCATGCACCATCGCCTTTAGAGCCTCCAACAATACCAAGGGCAATAGTTCCCCATTCTTGTTGAACCCCACATATTTATCAAACACCCGACCCAGCTTCACACAAAATCTCAAATCCGCTAACAGCCACGCCGGACGCTGGGCCGGGCCCATCTCCAAAATCACATCCACCACGTGCTGAGCATTATCTGATGTCACTATTGCGGAATATTCAACATTCTTCACATCCAGCAGCAGGGCTCTCCCCATCACAAAAAAAATCTATGCCCGAATACACATTATGCACCGCAAAGAAAAAGGAAAATTCCCTACCCCCAGAGTGCAAAAACTCCATTAATCCAGTCCACCCATTTTCCCGCATGAACGCTGCCACACATTTGCTGCCCCCCACACCCCCTCCAAGGGGCCAGTGACTCAGCTTAGACCAATCCAACTTGGGGCTCAAAACTCAGTTCAGATTCCCCCCCCCCCCCCACCAATGTCATAGATTATCATAGAATTTACAGTGCAGAAGGAGGCCATTCGGCCCATCGAGTCTGCACCGGCTCTTGGAAAGAGCACCCTACCCAAGGTCAACACCTCCACCCTATCCCCATAACCCAGTAACCCCACCCAACACTAAGGGCAATTTTGGACACCAAGGGTAATTTATCATGGCCAATCCACCTAACCTGCACATTTTTGTGACTGTGGGAGGAAACCGGAGCACCCGGAGGAAACCCACGCACACAAGGGGAGGATGTGCAGACTCCGCACAGACAGTGACCCAAGCCGGAATCGAACCTGGGACCCTGGAGCTGTGAAGCGATTGTGCTATCCACAATGCTACCGTGCTGCCCACAGCATGTCAGCTGCTACATATCTATATCAAGTATTGCAGCCAGCATCATCTTCATGATCTCCACATCATCTCAATTTGGGGCATACATGCTCACTAAAGCCATCGACTTATCCTCCACCATCCCCATAATTATGACACACCTGCCACCCTGATCCATGACAATCGTCTACATTTCCACTGCAAGCTACAGCCCCTCCCCCCACCTCACTCCCATTCACTAGCCAATCTCACTCAGTTAGCAAGGTAGTGCCCCCTGCCCCTCCCCCTCAGAGCCCACCACATCCAATAAACCCTCCAAGACAAAACACCAATCGAAACCAAAAACACCCCACCCTCGCTTTCCACCATCTAAAACTGCCCAACAGCTTTCCACCTTGCATACACTCCATCCAAACTTCAAGCATCCCTTAACACAAAAAATATAACAAAGAGAAAGAACAGAACCCACCAAGCAAACCTGCAACAATTTCAATTATCACCAACTCCATACAAGCAAAAACAAAGTGGGAAAGGGAACAAGGGAAACAAAAATATAAGAATGTCAGAAAAATACACAGGCAACAGACCTGTCCCAACCACCAACTAAGTTCCATGTAAGCCCCTTCAGTCCAGTCCGTTCCTCCACTTCGATAAATGCCTCCACTTCTTTGAAACAAAGATTTAGCCTTGTGCCTAACCCTCAGCCTCGCTAAGTACACACACACACCATTCTTGCAGAGCGCCAAGTTCGCCCTGTAAATAAATGGCCACCCACTTCCTTGCCAATTCCGTTGCAATATCTTGATCCATGTGAATACTGCTGCCTTTCCACCGCACCTCCCGATTCTCGTGGGCCACTTTAGGGTCTGCTCCTTCAACTGATAGTTGTGAAAACACGCCATCACCACTTGCAGTGGTTTATTCGCCCAATCAAGTTTGATTGAGGGGGGGGGGGGGAAGAGAGAGAGAGAGAGAGAGAGAGAGAGAGAGAGAGAGAGAGAGACTTGAAGTATTAATCGGCCTCTGACCCTCCACTCAAAGAACAAAGAACCAAGAAAAGTACAGCGCAGGAACAGGCCCTTCGGCCCTCCAAGCCTGTGCCGACTATGCTGCCCAACTAAACTGCAATCTTCTACACTTCCTGGGTCCGTTTCCCTCTATTCCCATCCTATTCATGTATTTGTCAAGATGCCCCTATCGTCCCTGCTTCCACCACCTCCTCCAGCAGTGAGTTCCAGGCATCCACTACCCTCGGTGTAAAAAAAAAACTTACCTTGCCCCTTGCACCTTAAACTATGCCCCCTAGTAATTGACCCCTCTACCCTGGGGAAAAGCCACTGACTATCCACTCTGTCTATGCCCTCTATCAGGTCGCCCCTAAATCTCCGTTGTTCCAGTGAGAACAAATCGAGTTTATTCAACCGCTCCTCATAGCTAATGCCCTCCATACCAGGCACCATCCTGGCAAATCTCTTCTGCACCCTCTCTAAAGCTTCCACTTCCTTCTGGTGGTGTGGCGACCAGAATTGAACACTATACTCCAAGTGTGGCCTAACTAAGGTTCCATACAGCTGCAACATGACTTGCCAATTCTTATACTCAATGCCCCGGCCAATGAAGGCAAGCATGCCATATGCCTTCTTGACTACCTTCTCCACCGGTGTTGCCCCTTTCAGTGACCTGTGGACCTGTACACCTAGATCTCTCTGACTTTCAAAACTCTTGAAGGTTCTACCATTCACTGTATATTCCCTACCTGCATTAGACCTTCCAAAATGCATTACCTCACATTTGTCCCTCACTCCCTCAGGAAGCCACATGATCAATGTACTGCAGCCTCGACCTATTTTCCAGATCAGCACCCTTCACTCTCAGACCTTTATTTCGTTCCTCCACCCTCCCCAGCTCAGCATCTAACAAGGCAATGGGATCACTGTCGCACAGTGCCTCCTCCACTCCTTTCAACATCTCGCCATCACCTCGTCTTCAACATCTTTTCCACTGCCTCCTTTATCGGTCGCAGGGCATCATCCACTGTCTTTGCAGGCCCCCACCATTTCCCTCACATGCCTCTCGAAATGTTTATCAAATTCGATAGCCATTACCTCCGCCATCTTGTCTACCGCGATAGATGTGGTTCCATCCGATGCATTTGCCTCCGCCGTCTTAGACCCCCCCCTGGGTTCTGCAACTTACTTGGTTCCTCCGACTGCTTCCACCTTTAAAAAATTATATTCTTTCTTGCACCTTTTAACATCTTCGTACCAAATATTCTTGAATGGGACGAATCTGTCCACCGATTTCCCCCAGAAACCGGTAAAAGGAACCAAAATCAACGTCTCTGGCAGCAGTTACCTTACATGTGACCTCCTCCTACATGTCGCCACCGGAAGTCCAAGTGATAAAGGTTTTAAGATCGAGTGCAATGCTCAGAACTTCAAGATACTGGATGAAAGCTGCCACGAATGCGCAGTGCACCCGGTTAAAATTCCAACATGTCAAGTTCACTACCTCTTTGTAAATAAATATGGTAGTGAACCTGTGCCATGATACTACATCAATACAAGCCACGAACTAGCTCAGGGCATTCGGCAGGTCACAGGGAGGCACGGTTGACCAATGGACTGTATTTTTCCAACAAAGCAATGGGTTTCATGGATTTATATTTCTCCACATCTTAATCAGACATGTAGTTCAAGGGCAGCACGGTGGCACAGTGGTTAGCATTGCTGCCTACGGCGCAGAGGACCTGGGTCACCGTCTGTGAGGAGTTTGCACATTCTCCCCGTGTCTGCGTGGGTTTCGCCCCCACAACCCAAAGATGTGCAGGTTAGGTGGACTGGCCACGTTAAATTGCCCCTTAATTGGAAAAAAAATAATTGGGTACTCTAAATTTATCTATTTTTTTTTTAAAAAACATGTAGTTCAGATCTTTACTGCAAGAGGCATTGACACACCAGACAGATGGCAGAACTTGAAATTGAAAAAAAAAATAGATGTGGTCAAGTAACAGAGAGCGGTCAGCTGAACTACAAATTTTAAATTACTGCCTTGCAGTCTGACCTGGACTATTTCCTAAACACTACATCACCAATGACAGCATGCAAAGAGAAGAGCTGGACCAGTGCCCAATCGGAGGCTGGCCACAGAAACAGGATGGGTCCAGTCAGCCTGAAAGAAGCAGAGGTCAGATCCAGAACCAGAAAGGGAATAGCACAAACAAGGTTTCCTTTCCGACAGTGTAGTTAACACAAAGTATTCAAGCATTAGAACCATTAAACAAACATTTAAAAAATATTAGGGCCATTAAATACACGTGACGTTTTCTTCATTACTAGGTTGTGTACAGACGATCAGTTATCACTCAATTTATTTTGCATTTGCTGTCCCATGAATCAATATCTCCAATTGCTATAGATTTCACAACAAGACACCACATGTAGATGAGACAGAGGAAAACGACATTATGGTCATATTTTTACAATTCAGCATCTTTCATAGTTCTCTCAGATGGTGCCACCACACAAAATGCCATATTTTATTAATTCAATTTCATATCTCGCTGAAACAAAATCTGAGCTCAACCTCTGGCTTCCTAGCCTGTCAGCTAAACCACTATGCTCACTCAGGTTATAAACTTTATGGTTAGTGGAATGGCCATATCTTTTTCTAAAACAGTAAAAAATATATACAAGGCCAAACGGTACAAACACTCATTTTGTGTTGGAGAAACAGGATATCCTCCCCTCAGTACCAATGTACGGGGAGGGGGAGTGAATACTCTGATTATTAAAACAGTTCACAACACGTTTCTACAAAAAACAAATGGTATAAGCACTAAACTTTGCGCTGGAGAGACCAGATGTCCTCGCCTCTGTGCCAACAGAAGGGAAAGGAAGGGGGGTGGTGGGAGAGAGAGGAAAGGAGGGTGGTGGGGACGGAGGGAGTCAGAGTGTTGGTGAAGGGGAGGCCCAATAGGGCACTGCCTGAACTATCTACAGAGGCAGAAAAACAAAGGAACATTCAACTAAATTGTTGTAGTACTCTAAATTTATAAAAAAAGGTTACAAACTTGAAGTCCAAAATACTTGGACTATATAGTTTATCTTGCTGTTCCTTCATTGTTCCTGGTCAGAATTCTGTAGCTGCCTATCAAATAGCATAATTGGGAGTACATTTGCCACACAAAGGGCAAGTGCAAGGAGACAACTCATCATCATTTGGGCAGCACTTTAGCACAAGTGGATAGCACTGTGGCTTCACAGCACCAGGGTCCCAGGTTCGATTCCCCGCTGGGTCACTGTCTGTGCGGAGTCTGCACATTCTCCAGCGTCTGCGCGAGTTTTCTCCGGGTGCTCCAGTTTCCTCCCACAAGCCAAAGATGTGCAAGTTAGGTGGATTGGCCATGATAAATTGCCCTTAGTGACCAAAAAGGTTAGGAGGGGTTATTGGGTTAGGGGGATAGGATGGAAGTGAGGGCTTAAGTGGGTCGGTGCAGACTCGATGGGCTGAATGTCCTCCTTCTGCACTGTAAGCTCTATGTAATCTATCACCTTTAAAGGTCAATCAGGCGAGGCAACAAATTCTAGTCTTGCCATTACTTAACTTGTAAAAACAAACCTATGCAATATGGAACTTGGGATGGTACGGGAAAGTAGTTTGATATTATGTAGAGCAATTCTCTCCAAATTATTTTCCATTGAGATCAGATTTCAACACCCGAAAATTAACATGACCCTTGACACCAGCTAAAACAAAACTGCAATAAGCACATTAAAATCCATGTACAGATCATATCATATAAATATGAAAAAGTGCACTTTTATGAACTCATGTAGGTTCAGACGAGCTCTCCATTTTCCGATGACAGAAGACTCAAGTGTAGCCCTTCTTGCAACTGTCCCCACATACACAAATTGTAATCAGTCGCTCCCCCACCCCCTCCCCCCCCCACCACCCAGACCCCCTTCACAACACTCCTCCTCCCCTGCACTCACTTGGCAGTCCCTCTTCTCAAACTCAAAATCCCTGTTCCAAAACCCCCTCACTCAGCAACCCCTTTGTTCCAAATCCCACTCAGTGCCTACTCCGCCAATCCTCCTCCCTCCCCCCACTCTCCCAGTTGCCTCTTCATTAACCCTCCCCATCCCTTTTGATTAATGGTAATTTGTGAGGCAGAGTTGCTATCCTGGTGTGATTTTGAAGCTGCCACTCACCTTCGAGGCTCAGCCATGCAAGTTATACCTGCCAGTCTCTAGTTGAGCGAAGTCTGCTCACAAACATCCCAGGAATACTCAAACTTGCAGCTAGAAGTTGTTCCCTGAGCCCAATGTCCACCCCATACATTTTGACAGAATTGATGCAGTTGGTCCAAAGGTTCGATTCCCGTACCAGCCTCCCCGGACAGGCGCCGGAACGTGGCAACTAGGGGCTATTCACAGTAACTTCATTGAAGCCTACTCGTGACAATAAGCGATTTTCATTTCATTTCATTCAAGCTGTCCCGCCCTAGCCTCAGGACATGCTCGTCTCCTCTCCATAGTTGCCACTACAAGGAGGAGCTAGTGACCCCAAATGTGAACTCCTTGGCTCCATTACCATAACCCCTGAAGTAGAGGTTGTGGAGGTAACTAAAGCAACCAGTTTTACAGGATGTCCTACAGTGTGATTTAAGAAGATGGGGCAAGGCAGAGAAGATTTGTCAGAGACTTTCAGCATTCACAGCATGATGGCTGAAGCTCAGTTGTGAGAGGAGGGTGTTGATGAAATGTGAAAAGGAAAATACATGATTTGCCATACAGTCCAGGTAGATTCCAGTTACATCACTGGTTTGTTTGGGATTAGCTGAAGTTAGCCAGGGCTGTGATAGGTTATGATAATTGACTATGTGGCACATTGGGAAGGAATCTGGTTCAGCTGATTATGTCAGGTGGCACAGCACTGCTGCTTCACAGCGCCAGGTACCCAGGTTCAATTTCGGCTTTGGCAGACTTGTGGAGTTTGCACATTCTCCTAGTGTCTGCGTGGGTTTCCTCCACGTGCACCAGTTTCCTCCTACAGACCATAACGTGTAGGTTAGGTGGAATGACGATGCTAAACTGTCCCTTAATGTTCAAAGTTTAGGTGGGATTACAGTGATAGGGTGGGGATTGGGCCCAGGTAGGGTGCTCTTAGGGGCTGGTTTAGCTCACTGGGCTAAATCGCTGGCTTTTAAAGCAGACCAAGCAGGCCAGCAGCATGGTTCGATTCCCGTACCATCCTCCCCGGACAGGCGCCAGAATGTGGCGACTAGGGGCTTTTCACAGTAACTTCATTGATGCCTTCTTGTGACAATAATCGATTTTCATTTCATTTACAGGGTCGGTGCTGACTCAATGGGCCAAATAGTCTCCTCCTGCACTGGAAGGATTCCATGATTCTATTTCTTCCTAAGATCAAATAGTTTGTTGGTTCGAAACAATTCAAGTTCACCCATATGGCCTAATGTCAGAAGGTAAACTGGCACATACAGGGTATATTCCAGCATGAATAGGGGCCTCACGGTAGCATGGTGGTTAGCATCAATGCTTCACAGCTCCAGGGTCACAGGTTCGATTCCCGGCTGGGTCACTGTCTGTGTGGAGTCTGCACGTCCTCCCCGTGTGTGCGTGGGTTTCCTCCGGGTGCTCCGGTTTCCTCCCACAGTCCAAAGATGTGCAGGTTAGGTGGATTGGCCATGCTAAATTGCCCGTAGGGTAAGGTTAATGGGGGGATTGTTGGGTTACGGGTATACGGGTTACGTGGGTTTAAGTAGGGTGATCATTGCTCGGCACAACATCGAGGGCCGAAGGGCCTGTTCTGTGCTGTACTGTTCTATGTTCTATGTTCTATGAATCAACATTTACAGGAGTGGAAGATAGAAAGAAAGAAACATGCATTTACAGAGTGCCTTTTGTGACGTCGGGAAGAGCTTTATAGCCAATTAAGTACTTATTGAAGTATATTCATTATGGTAATGAGGGAAACATAGTAGCCAATTAATGCAGAGCAAGGATCCACAAGCATCAGTGAGGCAAGGACAAGGAAAGCACTGCTCTTCGATTAGCTTCATGGGGTCCTTAAGGGGCTGGTTTAGCTCAGTGGGCTTGACAGCTGGATTGTGATACAGAACAAGGCCAGCAGCGTGGGTTCAATTCCTGCACCAGCTTACCTGAACAGGCACCAGAAAATGGCGACTAGGGGTGTTTCACAGCAACTTCATACTTGTGACAATAAAAGATTATCATTAATGACTCACCTGAAAGATGGCATTTTAACAGTATAGCACACTGGCCGGGAATTATCCCACAAGCTCTGACTCACAGGAGAGAGTTCTACCAACTAAGCCAAGGCTGACACAAAGGGGAGGGGACAGAAAAAGGGATCTTTAAAAAAAGCATATCGAAAACTCTTGTATCAATTATACGGGATACAGATGCTACAATACTATTTTTAAAAACCTTTAGAAGGGTATGATTAGTGCTACCTCCACACTAATGTACCGTCTCTCTGTACTGCACTTGAATGTGCCAGTTTAAAAATTAAAAAGACAAGTTTTAGTACAATTTAAATCCAGTGGTATACAAGTCAACAAATGGAACATTCTTTGACCACAAATTAAAAATGCGTGCAGCTGTTTGCAGGGCTTCCTGTGAACCATAGCACAACAACAGATTATAGATGGCTGGCTGCTGCAACACTGGAATCCAAATGAGGGGAACAAAATGTGAAGAATTCATTGATGAATCAGGAGGAAGTCTGCCCAGAATCTAGGGCATTTCCTAAATTACATATTGACGTTCAGACTGTCCAACAGAACGTCTTTTATTTTTGTTTTACAATAGCCACCGTGTTCTCTCAAGTAACCAATTGTTATTTTGTTGCCACTTTCTCATTTCAACATAAAGGTCTCACCAACTTTTCCAAAATTACCTATTAAAATATTTCACAATGAACTAAACAAAACAAATCATTGTTTTACATTACTCTGAACAGTAGAATATTGAGCAGCCCTTATCGTTTGCATCTCTGCTTATCAGAGGCTCCAAATCAACCGTCCAACTTTAGCAGAATACAAGTTCAGGTATTGTGCAGAGACTTTGCTTTAGTATCTTTCATAATAACTACAGAGTAGCATTTTGTAATGCTTTCATTCTCATTGCATATGTTAGCTTAGCTTATTTATATTTGCAGCTCTATTATTTAATGATGATTATTTGATAAATTGTTTTAAAAAGGTTCCTTTGAATGCTTTGGAATGTTTTAGCATGGCAAAAACCCTACATAAATGCAAGTATCTGTCATATTTGCATTGGGTCCTGAACAGAAATTTCTCAATCAATAATAGTCAGTTTTGTCTGCCTGGACTACATTGGTCAGTTGTAGCGAGCAAGTTGTTAGGTAACAGAGTGCACTTTGAATCAGACATTTTGAGTGCATGATGCACTTGCGACTGCCAACAGCTGGTGGCGATAGCAGTGGTGGAGGGTGGGGATAGAGGTGGAAAATAACAGAAACAGCAGAAGGTAAGGGGATCCCAAAGATACCCTGGATGGATTAGCACTGTTGCTTCACAGCGGCAGGGACCCGAGTTTGATTCCCAGCTTGGGTCACTGTCTGTGCTGAGTCTGCACATTCTCCCCCTGACGCGGGGGCGGGGGTTCCTCCGGGTGCTCTCGTTTCATCCCACAAGTCCGGAAAGATGTGCTTGTTAGACAAATTGGACATTCTTAATTCTCCCTCAGTGTACCTGAACAGGCGCTGGAATGTGACGACTAGGGGATTTTCACAGTGCAGTGTTAATGCAAGCCTACTTGTGACACTAAGAAATATTATTATTATTGTTTATGGAAGGATTTATAATAATTATCTTTATTGTCACAAGTAGGCTTACATTTACACTGCAATGAAGTTACTGTGAAAAGCCCCTAGTCGCCACATTCCGGTGTCTGTTCGGGTACACAGAAGGAAAATTCAGAATGTCCAAATTACCTAACAGCACGTCTTTCGGGACTTGTGGGAGAAAACCGGAGCATCCGGGGAAAACCCACCCAAACACAGGGAGAATGTGCAGACTCCACACAGACAGTGACCCAAGCCGGGAATCGAACACGAGACCCTGGCTCTCAACAGTGCTAACCACTGCACTACCGTGGTGCTCTGAATTTATAGGAGTGATATGAATAGCAAGAGCGGGATGGGGAAAATTAAACAACATGGAGCATGAGAGAGGGGAAATGAGGTGATGGTATCTGTGGCGAGAAACAAGGTAAATGTTCCATGTCGATATGACTTTTTAAAATCAGAGTGATGTTTCAGAACTGTTGCATTCTGCAGATGCTGCCTAACTGCCTGAGTATATACAGCATTTTGTTTTTATTTCAGATTCCCAGCAACCACAGTATTTTACTTTTACATTGAATGAGATGATGGAATTTCCCAGTGTAACAACATGGTATTTACAATTATTTTATAATACTTATTATTTGAAAGCAATCCTTTGCACAGTGATACCTTTATTCAGAAAAGGATGCAAGGACAGTCCAGGCAATTATAGGGGTCAGTTTAACCATCAGTGGTGGGTAAGGTTTAGAAGTATCAATCAGGGGAAAGAAAATCAACAGGAACCTGGAGAGGTTGGAGTTAATTAAAAAGAGTGTCAGCACAGATTTGTAAAAGGAATTTAGTGTTTGACAAATGTAATTGAATTTTTTGATGAATTAACAGAGGCTAATGAATGGATCCTGTATATATATATATAGCCATAGACATAGAATTTACAGTGCAGAATAGATTTCAGAAAAAAAAATTGACAAGTATCACATAAAAGACCGGTTTAAAAACTGAAGCTCATGGAATAAGAGGACAGTGTCAGCTTGGATGAAAATTTGGCTTGAGGAAAAATAGTCATGGTAAATGGTTATTTTTCAGGCTGGAGAATAGTAGACAGTGGTGCTCCTCAAGGTTCAGGGCTGGGACCACTGCTATTTTTGTTAGATATAATAAATGATTTAGATATTGGAATACAGAGCTAAATTTCAAACTTTGTCAATGATACCAAACTGAGTGATGCCAAACAAGGAGGATGATGCCGGAACATAATTAGGCAGCAAAAGTGACAGATAGAATATAATAGTGATGTGTGAGGGAATGCATTTTGGCAGAAGGAATAGGAAATATAGATTTAATGGCACAGTTCTAAAGAGTCTGCAAGGGCAGAGGCACCTGTGTGCGCATGTGTACAAATCTTTGAAGGCAAACATATTGAGAAAGTAATCAGTGGTTAATACAGGATCTTTAGCTTCACAAATAAAAGGTATTCTGTGCGAAAGTAGACAGCTTTAGCTGAATGTACAAAGCTCCAGGGAACACAGCTTTGGGATCTTGGCCAAGAGATGCAGGATGGAAGGAAGAATTTATTATACACAGTGAGTGGTAATTAATGACCTGAATCTTGCTGCCCACGATGGGGTGGAAGCAGAGGCTAACGATTTTCAATGGAAATGGGTTGGGCACCCAAGGCAAATAAACTTCCAGAATGGGGCTGACTGGATTGCTCTACAGAGGGCTAGCATGGCTTGCAGAACCAAATGACTGACTTTTGTACTGCAATGATTCTGGCTCAGTCTATATCCATCAGAGTTTCTACACAATGTAACTGTATGCCGCCGCACACATTTAGACTCAAAACGCCCTAAAAAATGACTTTGTAATAGAACAAGATTGGTGGTGAAGGAAGCTGTCTTCTTTGACGAGAGATGAAATTGTAACAAGCAAATTTCAAGGAAATTGAATATTTATTCCACAAATAATATTGAACCCATCTCATATAGACATGTCTTCAGCTGTGGAGAAAACAGTTCCCAATTAAGCTTTTGTATTCCATGACTATAAACAAGTCACAAGGCTGAAAAAAATTTATATTTATATTCCTAGGCCTGTTTTGTGAACACAATTTTATGTAGCTTTCACTGGAGTGAAAACTTCTGATTTTGAGGTCTTCGGTGAAAGAATAACTAGAAATACTGTATTTAATGAAATCCTATTGCAATAAATACACTAATCTGACCGCAATTACTTTGCAGGTCTCGGTTAGTACATCTTTATTAAAAAGTAGAACACACACAAACAATGGTCTTGAATGGATTATCTGGAGGGAAAGGCAGGTGATTATTGATCTGCAGGATGAGTCAGGGGAGGCATTATGGGTGCAGTCAGGGAGATGGAAAGAAATTGGCAAGATTAACCCTTAGTTGATGCGCTGAGTGGGAATGTGCCCCCCCCCCCACCCCCCCCCCCCCCCCCCCCCCCCCCCCCCCCCCATCCCATCCCAGAAGAAAAAGAAAAACAATCTAACCCATACAATTCAATAAAATAACAACTGTCGGAACAAAAAATATATACAGGAATCATTCTATAAAAATGCTTTAATAGCTTGAATTTCTCAGGAATGTTGCACTTTAAACTGGAGCTGGAAATTTTGTAAACAAATGGAAAATTATTTTAAAATTAAGTGACTCCATAACTCTCCATGCAATCAAATTTGGGGAATTTAGGCCAATTTTAATTACTGCCCCAAGAGACCAATTATTTATCAGTATCAACTGAATCGTTGCTCTGACTCAGCATTGCATTACAAAGTGCGATTCCCTCAAGCCGTGTTTTTAGGCTGCCCACTGCCGCTTTTATTTTAAAAAAAATAAATTTAGAGTACCTAATTATTTTTTTCCAATTAAGGGGCAATTTAGCATGGCCAATCCACCCTACCTGCACATCTTTGGATTGTGGAGATGACACCCATGCAGACACGGGGAGAATGTGCAAACTCCACACGGGCAGTGACCCTGGTCCGGGATTGAAGATGGGTCCTCAGCGCTGTGAGGCAGCAGTGCTAACCGCTGCGCCACCATGCCACTCTCATTGCTGCTTTTAAATGTTATTTTTTTCTTTTACTTTGACATACTGTTGAAAAGTGCAATGGAAGAGTGAAAAAAGATTAGTACATTCTCCACATGTCTGCGTGGATTTCCTCGTGGTGCTCTAGTTTCCTCCCCCACTCTAAAATTGTGCAGGTTAAGGTCATGCTAAATTTCTGCTTAGTGTCCAAAAGGTTAGATGGGGTTACGAGGATAAGACATGGAGGTGGTCCTTGGTGGAATCATCTTTCCGAGGGTTGGTGCAAACTCGATGGGCCATATGGCCTCCTTAGGCACTGTAACGATTCTATGATTCTTGTTCAATTAGTCACCTAAAGTTGGCAGATAATACAGAACTTGAATATTGCTGCGGAGTGATATTTTGCCAAAGTTTTCGACTTGCACTCATCAGGAGAAATGCAAGAGTGCCAAAGTTCAAATGATCACAAGTCAAACTGCAGGAGAAAAGCGTGCTGGTTATTTGACGTCAACTCCAATTGGCAAGGAGTTGCCCTGGAGTAAGAGAACCAGCTCCCTATACTTCCAGGTAATTGAAAAAAGGCACAAGGAAAACATCATTTTGTTGCAGCGAATGGGTTACTACTACTCTTTATTGTCACAAGTATGAAGTTACTACGAAAAGCCCCCAGTCGCCACATTCCGGTGCCTGTTCGGGTAATTGAACCCACTCTGCTGGCTTTGTTCTGCATTACAAACCAGCTGTCTCGCCCACTGAGCTAAACCAGCCCTTGGTTCCTAGTGTGGCTATTGGTGCATTCAGGATTGTTCAGCAAGTGCTGCCCAATCGCAGAATCACATCTAACCACATTTTTTTTGTTTAAAAGAAAACTTTAAAGCAATTATATTTACAGTGTCTCATAGGATCATAGAATCCCACAATGCAGAAGGATGCCATTTGGCCCACCGAGCCACACTGACGCTCCAAAAGAGCACGCCCACCAGGCCCCCATTCCTGTAACCCAATAACTTCACCTAACCTTTTGAACACCAAGGAGCAATTTAGCGTGGCCAATCCAACTAACGTGCACATCCTTGGACAGTGGGAGGAATCTGGAACACCCGAAGGAAACCCAAGCAGACATAGGAGAATCTGCAAATTCCACACAGTGACCCATGGCCAGAAATGAATCCTGGTCTCTGGTGCTGTGAGGCAGCAGTGCTAACCACTGCACCACTGTGTCATCCACATCTAAACATATCCAACAGTAGACATTTTGTTTAGGGTTATGCAAACACAGACTCACTGGATTCCAACTGTGCCCTGTCCATTACGAACAACCGCAGGCAGGAACATGCTGCCTGATGTGTTTCATGCTGCTACCATTGTGTGGCAAAACATCTCTTTGGGATACTGGCAGTCAGACCAATTAGTGAAAAAGATCACTTGTGTTGCCATGGCATAATACCAGCATGAAGTGGCTAGCTTAACCGGTTATTCAAATATTTTGAGATACTTTACCTTTCCAGGGTAATTTTTGTTCTTTTCAGGTCGAAAAGACATGCATGTGTATACAGGCACCCATTCACTGCAAACAAAAGGAATATAGGGGTGGCATGGTAGCACAGTGGTTAGCACTGTTGCTTCACAGATCCAGGGACCAGAGTTCGATTCCCGGTTTGGTGACTGTGCGAGTCTGTATGCTCTCCATGTGTCTTTGTGGGTTTCACCCGAGTTCTCCAGTTTCCGCCCACAAGTCCCGAAAGACGTGGTTGTTAGGTGAATTGGACATTCTGAATTCTCCCTCCGTGTATCTGAACAGTCCACATTGTGTGGCGACTCGGGGATTTTCAGAGTAACTTCATTGTGTGTTAATATAAGCCAACTTGTGACACTAATAAAGATTATGTGAAAGCCTTGTACTTTTTGGAATTACCCAGAAATATGGAGTGCATATATCTCTGTTGTTTTCTCCATGGAAGCACCTCAGCCAGAGTCCACTTGCTCTTGCCAACCAATTAGCATCCCTTTTTTCCTGTAGTATAAATTGTGATCATTGAAATTTGGCATTCTTGCCTCCCGATGAGGGCAAGGTGAAAAGCTTCAGCAACATATCTCTCTTTGCAGCAATATTAGAGTACACCTGTATATTTTATAAACATTCTTTACTTTGATATTAGAATCAGCACATTTTATTGAATTATAAAGCAGTACTTGATACATAAATTACTTTTACACATAACATTAATTTAGATTCAGCTGTCTCCCATATCTCAGTAGGCTTATAGACCCACCCTTAAGCAGACACAAACTGGTGGGCTGGCTTTTGGCAAATTATTTTAAACTCAACTAACTTCATCACTCTCTGTACAGTCAAATTTCAGGAAACTGATAAATCCATCTCCCTTATTTTGGTGCTGGACTCATTGAGACAGATTGTTTAAACATCAGGTTTATTAGCCAAGAGTGTGATGAGAATGTGGAATTTTCTACGTGACAGGTTTCTCTAGTTCATCTTCAATGCCAACTTTGATATAGTACACCCGCTAGTCAGACACTGATATATTGCACAGATTTAAAATTCACAGTGCGATTTAAAAAAAATCTTTGTCACAAGTAGGCTGACATTAACACTGCAATGAAGTTACTGTGAAAAACCCCCGAGTCTCCATATTTCAGCACCTGTTCAGTTACACGGTGGGAGAATTCAGAATGTCCAAATTACCTAACAGCACATCTTTTGCGACTTATGGGAGGAAACCAGAGCACCCGGAGGAAACCCACACAGACACAGCGAGAATGTGCAGATTCCGCCCAGTCAGTGACCGAAGCCGGTAATCGAACCTGGGACCCTGGTGCTATGAAGCAACAGTGCTAACCACTGTGCTAATTTTAGTATCCTACTCAACCTACTTAATATGTTATTTATAATTTTCAGCCAGCTCAGAATAGCAATTTATAACAAATTGAACCAGAGGGTTTACACAATCCATGGCAGACAAGAAGCAAAGTCAAATATTTGGTAATTGACCCTGGTCCTTCATTAATAGACTAAAAACAATATTTGAAAACAACGACAAAGCAAATTTTCAGGAAACCCTGATTTTACAAAACAAATGCTACCAATGAAATCATCGCACTAAAAAGTGGCAAATGAAAAGATGAAGAACAATGGAACAAACAAAAACATCTACACAGCTTTCACATTTCCTTGCTGTTATATAATCAACTATGTTGGTTGAGACCTGGAGAAAGTTATCCATCCAGCCTAAGGCGATGCTTTGCACAGAGCCGGGAAATGGGTTCTATTAGTCATTAACATTCACAAATCATTTTCATTTCATTTTTGCTGGTTCACATGGACTGAGACTGCCTTTCAGAACAAGAAAACGCTTTAACTAGGGCTGACTTCTTGTATTCTAGTAAAATGCATTTATAAACAGAAAATTCTTTGTAAACATTTAACTATCAAACTTTTTCATTCTCAAAATATATCATAGCAACCAGTTTATAAATTATAGCACCACCTGCTGGTCCTTTGCAAAGCAGCAAGCATGCAGATCTAATAAAGGTTAAATCATAGAATCATAGACGCCCGACAGTGCAAAAGGAGGCCATTCGGCCCATCTGCACCTACCCACTGAAAAGAGCCCCACCGTCACCCGTAACCCCACCTTTTGGATACTAAGAGAAATTTAGGATGGCCAATCCACCTAACCTGCACATCTTTGGACTGTGGGAGGAAACCAAAGCACCCAGAAGAAACCCACGCAGATATGGGGAGAAAATGCAAACTCCACTCAGTCAACCGAGGCCGTAATTGAACCGGATCCGTGGCGCTGAGGCAGCAGTACTAACCACTGTGCCACCGTGCTGCCCACAAATCTGTGAACATAGATGCTAAATTAACATAGGAACAGGAATAGGCCATTCAGCCCCTCAAGCCTGTCCCACCATTCAATGAGATCATGGCTGATATGTGACCCAACTCCTTTAGCCCAAATCCTTTAATGCTTTTGCTAAGAGAAATCTATCTGTCGCAGATCTAGCAATTGATCTAGTTTAAAATGCTGTTTGTGGGAGAGAGTTCCAAACCTCAACCCCCCTTTGAGTGAAGAAGTTCTAACATCTCTCCTGAATAGTCTAGCACTAATTTGTAGACTATGCCCATAGTTTCAGAATCTCCAACTAGTTTAGCTTTATCTACCCTGTCTTTCCCTGATGCAATTACCCCTTAGCCTTCAAACTTCTATCAAAAAAAAGAGGTCTAATTTGAGTAATCTCTCCTTTTAACTCAACCCCTGTATTCCAACGTCATACTCCCGCCAAGGCCAAAATATCCTTCTGAAGGTGTGGTGCCCAGAACTGCTCACGGTACTCCAAGTGGGGTCTAACCAGGGTTTTGTATACCAGCATAACAAGTGTCTTTATATTTCAATCCTCTAGATATAAAGACTAGCATTCCATGAGCATTTTGATCATTTTCTCAACTTGTTCCGGACATTTTAAGGACTTCTGCACCTGAACTCCCAAGTCTCTTTGGGCATCCACTGCACGCAACGTCTTTCCATTTAGAAAGTACTCTGCTCCATCCTTTTTTGGTCCAAAATGGACAAACTCACACTTCCTTACATTAAATTTCACCAGCCATAATTTTGCCCATTCAACTAGTTTATCAAAATCTCCTTGCAATTTTATGCTATCATCTATGCTATCTGCAATTCCACCTAACTTTGTACTATCCACAAATTTGGATACATGACTTTCTATGCCATCATCCAAATCATTAACGACTGGTGTAAATAATTGAGGCCCCAACACAGATCCCTGTGATACACCACTCGTCACCGTCTGCCCATTTGAGTAATTACCTATTATCCCCACTCTGTCTCCTGCCACTCAACCGGTTTCCAAACCACACCAAAAAATTACCCTCAACTCCTTGGGCTTCCACCTTAGTTAACAGTCTCTTGTTATCCGGCTGGGAAGTTTGCTAGAGTCACCCGGGAGGATTTAAACCAGTATGGCAGGAGGGTGGGAACCAGAGCTTTAGCTTAGAAGGTGTAATAACTGAAGGGGAAATAGAGAACAAAAATAAGAGACCACCACCACCCTCAGGCAGAGCAAAAAAGGTGACAAGTTTGAGAAGGGAGGCGATCAATACAGGATTGAAGGTGTTGCACCTAAATGTGCACAATATACGGAACAAGGTAAATGAGCTTGTTATGCACTTTGAAATTGGCCGGTACGATGTTGTGGGCATCACAGAGATGTGACTGCAAGGGGATCAGGGCTGGGATCTAAATGTACAAGGATATGTGTCCTATCGAAAGGACAGGCAGATGGGCAAAGGGAGCGGGGGTTGCATTGTTAGTATGGAATGAAGTTAAATTGATAGCAAGGAGCGATATAGGATCAGAAGGCATAAAATCTCTTGTGGGTAGAGCTGAGGAATCGCAAAGGTCAAAAGATCCTGATGGGCTTTATGTACAGGCCCACTAGCAGTAATCAGGATGTAGGGCAGAAAATAAATCAGGAGATAGAAAAGGTATGGAAAAAATGAAATATTACAATAATCATGGGGAACTTCAATATGCAGGTGACTGGGAAAATCAGATTGGTAGTGGATCCCAAGAAAAGGAATTTGTGGAATGTCGAAGAGATGGTTTTTTGGAGCAGCTTGTGACAGAAGAGGCAATTCTGGATTTGGTGATGTGTAATGAGGCAAACTTGATTAGGGAACTTAAGGTGAAGGAACCCTTAGGGAGCAGCAACCACAATATTATAGAATTATCCTGCAGTTTGACAGGGAGAAGCTGAATTCAGATGTAATGGTATTACAATTAAATAAGGGTAACCACAAAGACATGAGGGAGGAGCTGGCCAGAGTTGATTGGAAAAGGAGCCGAGCAGGTAAGTCAGTGGAACATCAATAGCTGGAGTTTTTGGCGATTATTCGGGAGGCACAATAGAAATTCATCGCAAAGAGGAGGAAACATACCAAGCGGAGGGCAAGGTAACCATGGCTGACGAGGAAAGTCAAGGACAGAATAAAAGCAAAAGAAAAAGCATACAAAGTAGTGAGGATTAGTCGGAAGCCAGAGGATTAGGAAGCCTTTAAAAGCAAACAGAGGACAAGTAAAAAAGCAACGAGGGGGGAGAAGATGAAATGTGTGCAAGCTAGCTAGTAATATGAAAGATGATAGGAAGAGTGTTTTCAATATATAAAAGGTAAGAGAGGCAGAAATAGACATTGGACCATTGGAAAATGTGGCTGGAGAAGTAATAATAGGAAACAAAGAAATATCAGAGGAACTGAATAGTTAATTTGCATCAGTTTTCACAGTGGAATGCCAGGGGGCATAGGGGAGTGTAGTGGCCATCATGAAGGAGAAGGATCTGGGGAAACGGAAAGGTCTGAAGGTGGATAAATCATCTGGACCGGATGGACTACACACCAGGGTTCTAAAAGTGATAGCTGAGGAGATTGTGGAGGCAGTGGTGGTGATTTTTCAGGAATCCCTGGTGGCAGGGAGGGTCCCAGAGGACTGGAAAGTGGCTAATGTAACACCGCTGTTGAAGAAGAGAGGGAGGCAGAATATGGGCAATTATAGGTTGGTTAGCCTGACATTGGTAAGATTTTAGAGTCAATTATTAAAGATGAGATCGTGGAGTACTTGGAAGTGCATGATAAAATAGGACTGAGTCAGCATGGCTTCGTCTAGGGTCTTACAAATCTGTTAGAGTTCTTTGAGGCGATAACAAGGACATTAGACAAAGGAGAATCAGTGAACGTGATTTATTTAGATTTCCAGAAGGCCTTTGACAAGGTGCCACATAGGAGACTGTTAAATAAGTTAAGGGCCCATAGTATTACGGGTAAGATCCTGGCATGGATAGAGGGTTGCCTGACTGGCAGAAGGCATAGAGTGGGGATAAAGGGGTCTTTTTCAGGATGGCAGCCGGTGACTGGTGGTGTACCTCAGGGGTCTGTGCTGGGACCACAACTTTTCACAATATACATTAATGATCTGGAAGAAGGAACTGAAGGCACTGTTACTAAGTTTGCAGATGATACAAAGATCTGTAGAGGGACAGGTAGCATTGAGGAAGCGGGGTGCTGCAGAAGGACTTGGGCAGGCTAGGAGAGTGGGCAAAGAAGTGGCAGATGGAATACCATGTGGAAACATGTGAGGGTATACTCTTTGGAAGGAGGAATTCACTATTTTCTAAATGGGGAAATGCTCAGGAAATGAAGCACAAAGAGACTTGGGAGTCCTTGTTCAAGATTCTCTTAAGGTTAATGTGCAGGTTCAGTCCGCAGTTAGGAAGGCAAATGCAATGTTAGCATTCATGTCGAAAGGGCGAGAATATAAGACCATAGGTGTACTTCTGAGGCTGTATGAGGCTCTGGTCAGATCCCGTTTGGAGTATTGTGAGCAATTTTAGGCCCCGTATCTAAGGAAGGATGTGCTGGCCTTGGGAGAGCTTCTAGCGGAGGATCACAAGAATAATCAACGGAATGAAGAGCTCGTCATTTGAGGAACAGTTGCGGACTCGGAGTCTGTACTTGTTGGAATTTAGAAGGATGGGGGGGGGTTTGAAACTTACAAGATACTGCGAGGCCTGGATAAAGTGGACGTGGAGAGGATGCTTCCATTTGTAGGAAAAACTAGAAGCAGAGGACACAATCTCAGACTAAAGGGACAATCCTTTAAAACAGAGATGAGGAGGAATTTCTTCAGCCAGAGGGTGGTGAATCTGTGGAACTCTTTGCTGTAGAGGCCAAATCACTGAATATCTTTCAGACAGTGATAGATAGGCTCTTGCTAAATAAGGGGATCAGGGGTTATGGGAGAAGGCAGGAGAATGGGGATGAGAAAAATATCAGCCATGATTGAATGGCAGAGCAGACTCGATGGGCCGAGTGGCCTAATCCTGCTCCTATGACTTATGGACTTGTGTGAGATTGTATCAAGTGCCTTCTGGAAGTCCATGCAAATGACATCCATAGACATTTCCTGGTTCCCCCCCTTCTTAAAAAGTGGAGTGACATGTGCAATTTTCAAATCCAGAGGGACTACTCCTGAATCTAGGGAACTCTGGAAGATTATAGTTAGAGCATTTAAAACGTGCTCCCCTATTTCTTTTAACATCCTCGGATGGAAACGGTCAGGTTCGGGGGATTGGTCACTCTTTAGTTCCATTAATTTCCTTGTTAGTGAAGCTGTGCTTAAGTTAACTGTATTAAGTCCCTATCCTCTATCAACTATTAATTTTTTTCTGGACTTCCGACAAATTATCCTTCTTTTCTACAGTAAACACTGCAAATTCTTCAGCAAAGTAACAATTACAGATAGTGCTACAGTAAATGTTTTGGCTACTGGCTATTTTAATGGTAATTTTTATCTAGCAAAGACAAAAAACCCAATGATTGAGAAGCCTCATTATCTTCAGCGATGATACAATTTGCTAATTTTATATGACCACGACAACTTTCATGAAATGACTGTCAGGCAGGCAATAGTAGGGAACATTGCTCAAATCTATTTGGGGCAGCAGGGTAGCATGGTGGTTAGCATAAATGCTTCACAGCTCCAGGGTCCCAGGTTCGGTCACTGTCTGTGTGGAGTCTGCACGTCCTCCCCCTGTGTGCGTGGGTTTCCTCCGGGTGCTCCGGTTTCCTCCCACAGTCCAAAGATGTGCGGGTTAGGTGGATTGGCCATGCTAAATTGCCAGTAGTGTCCTAATAAAAGTAAGGTTAAGGGGGGGGGGGGGTTGTTGGGTTACGGGTATGGGGTGGATACGTGGGTTTGAGTAGGGTGATCATGGCTCGGCACAACATTGAGGGCCGAAGGGCCTGTTCTGTGCTGTACTGTTCTATGTTCTATTGCAAGATCTATACAGGACATGGTCAGATTTGCATTCTGTATATAAAACTGGTGTGCAATTATTTTTCCTTAGTCTAATCAGGACTAAGAGTATTCATGCATTATTTCACCAGTGCTGGTATCTAGCACTTGTCAAACAGGAATTAACCCCGCCAACAGAAAAACATCCCAAGACGCTTCAATGGGGTGGGGTGGGGGATAAAATCTCATTATGCTCACCCATCTCAAATTCAATTGCTGGACTTCTGCTGGAGGTCTTGAGCTGAGCGGTTGCACGAAAGGTGACTGTCGGCCAAGAACATTGACTAAGGCCTTTTAACCTTAACAAACTGGCACCAAAAGTACTCAATGCCCCAGACTAACCCCCCATCTACCGCACTGCTAAGTAGGATGGGAAAGAATCAGCTGTCCAGCCGAAACACCAGTAAAGACGAGGGGACGGAAATCTCTGCCTCAGACCTGGGACCACATGTGGAGGCACAGAACCGACGAAGGTCAACCCCGTCGAGCTCCAGACATAGGGAGAAGATGAAAAGAGACCTCCTGGCAGTCGTCGAAGCGGCAGTGGAGGCCCCATGAGGGAGGCAATGGACAATATGGAGCGGAGGCTAGAGTCCCAGGTAACGACAAGACAGGACCTCGAAAAAGCTGGTTGTTGAGGAATGCTTCGCCAAGCCCTCGGAGGTAGACCGCACCCAGGGTCGCTTTGGCAGTGGCCCAGGGCTGGGGAACCACCGTGAGTGCTAATTGTGAGGCTGCACAAGTACCAGGACCATCTTGAATGGCCAGTGAGCAAGGGAAGGCCCAGAGGGCGAGTATGGTAGAGCGGGTGGGGAATAGCCCCTCCCTCCATCCAGATAGTAACATGGAGGCGGGGGGCTCAATGGGGCATTAAAGAGATCCAGAGTCCTCACCCACTCATCTCAAAAGTCTAAATGTGGAAGTAGCCTTCCTACAGGAGGCACACTAGAGGGCGAGACCAACTGTAGGTCAGGAAGGGCTGGGTCACACTGTCAGTGTGGAGTTTGCACATTCTCCACGTGTTTGCGTGGGTTTCGCCCCCACAACCCAAAGGTGCGCAGGGTAGGTGGATTGGCCACGTGGACGTACAATTTCCCGAGAGATAAAGAATTCTATTTCTTCCCCCATGTGCACAAAACCTACTCACGCATATATTTTTTGGTTATAGGGAAAAAGGTGTTTCCTGGGGTAACAAAGGCAGAATACTCCTCGACTGTAATCTCCAACCAATACGCCCCATTATACATGGATCCCCCCCCCCCCCCCCCCCCCCCCCAGAATGGAAACCAGAATGGAAGGTCTCACCCGCCACGTTCTGGGAGGCACTGAAGGCGGTGATCAGGGGAGCCAAGCAGTGGCTGATCAATCCCAACCGTGGAATTGCTGGCAGCTGCCAGCAGAGAGGGAAAAGCTGCAGATGGAATTTGATCTGCTCTTCACAAGGAGACAGTCCGCCAGCTCCGCCAGACACCAGGGCCAACAACTTTGGGGAAACCCATGCAGACACAGGGAGAAAGTGCAATGCCCACACAAACACCCCCTTCCACCTCCCCTTCAGGTGCCATTTAAAGCTTGGCGAGATGTCCATCAAGGCCCCCATCTGCAACAACCTTAGGTTCACACTGGCAAAGATAGATGCCACATTTGGGAAGTGCAGGGTGGACAGAGGGACAATGAGTGAAGGACATGTATGTGGACAATAGACTGGTGACCACGGGGAAACTCACGGAGAGGAGAGAGCACTCCAGCTCGAGGTGCCGCACAGGACCAATTCCACTTCCTCTTCTGCAGGGCTAAGCCTGATGCAGCTCAAGGTGGTGCACAGAGTGCACCTTACTAAGACATGCATGAGCAGGTTCTTCCTGGAGGTGGTGGTTAAGTGCGAGCGGTGTCAGGGTGGACCAACAATCCCCACATGTTCTGGTTCTGCCCAGATTCGGAGTTCTGGGCGGTCTTTTTTGAGACGATGCCCAGGGTTGTAAAGTCGAGATGGAGCCATACAAATCTGTGGTGGTCTTTGGGGCATCAGAGCATCCAGAGCTCTGGACAGCGAATGGGGCTGATACCCATGCCTTCATCTCACTGATCGTCAGGTGCAGACATCTACTAGGAAGTTGGCAGCAGGACCCAGGGCCTTGAGAGTGGCTCTCAGACCTGGCCGAGTTCTGAAACTAGAAAAAATTAAATGCGCAATAAGGGGGTCAGAGGAGAGATTCCATGACATGTGGAAGAAGTTCACAAACCTCTTTGCAGAACCTGTTCACAACCAGCAACTAAGCTGGGGGGTGGCACCGCTGGGATGAAAGGGAGCTCGTGCATAACAAAGAAATGGGAGACAGGGGGGACGGGGACGGAGACAACACAACCGGCCCAACCCGGTTTTTGTAACTGACCAGACCAGGGCTGAACTAGCTTATACACTTCAATTCCGCAGAGTTATCTGGTGGCAACCAGAGCAACAAATTCCAATATCAGCGTTATTTGAACTAAAACAAAAAAGTATTATTATTATTTCATAAAATCCTGTTTATGCAACTAGCCTTTTCTAGTTTGTCATTGGGGGGAGGAATACTGATCCCTCCCACAAACCAGGAATGCGCAGGCAACCCCCCCCTCCCCTTCAGCAAATTATAAACAACATAAAGAGTTCTGATGGTAATTGTAAACACTAATGTATTACTAAACATTAGAAACCCAATACGAATATTTTAAATATATGATACCCGCTAACATAAATAACGTAAGGAAATGATAGAACTGGGAACACTGCCAGAGACACGGTAGCAATGCGAGATACTGGTGTTGTTTTTGTTTTATTATTATTTTTATATTATTCTGCAAAGTTTAGATATTAAAGTGCAAAAATTCCAATAAAAATATATACTTTTAAATTCAGTTGCTTATGCTGACAACACAACCTGCCCAACCCGGTTTTAGTAACTGACCAGACCAGGGGTGAACTAGCTTATACACTTCAGTTTCGCAGAGTTATCTGGTGGCAACCAGAGCAACAAATTCCAATATCAGTGTTATTTTAACTAAAACAAAAAGCATTATCAGTATTTCATAAAATCCAGTTTATGCAACTAGCCTTTTCTAGTTTGTCATTTGTAATGTAAACCTCCAGACTTAGTAAGTAGTTTGACAGTCACACAATGTTTATATTTGGAACAGAGCAAAATCTCATAACAGCAAGCACATTGGAAACTTCTTCCTTTTTAAATTGTTTTGGGAGGGCAGAAGGTAGTTGTATACCGTTCAACAGAAGGTAGCAAGTTTTGCAAGATATGATACATGCAGAAAACATCAGGATGTATTTCTCTTGCACCACCAAATACATTGGCCATGTTGTTATTTCCAATGTTGTTATTTTCAATATAAAATGCAGGAAATTCATTGTGATACCTGGTTGCTCTAATATGGTAACAGCACATTTCTTCAATAACATGTGAGAACCCAATGATAGCAAAGGTAAAATTTAAAACATTAAAGCAGCTGTTGTTTTTGAAAGTGAGTAGCCTTCTACCTAGACTTCAGTCATTATGCAATAATTCACTTAAGGATAGAAAAGGATTTAGCTCAGAAAAACCAGGAAAAAAATGTAACTATGCACTTAAATGAATATTCAAAGTGAATTCATTCAGTTATGTTTAAAACGTCACATTTTGAATAGAGAATTTCTGAACACAATGTTTATTGCAATTTTTAATGTTAGAATCATAGAATCCTTACAGTGTAGATTTGGCCCATCAAGTTTTCACCAACCCTCTGAAAGAAAACTCCACCTGGCCCACTCCCCCACCCTATCTATCCCTGTAACCCCACCTAACCGTTGGGCACTACAGACAATCTAGCATGATCAATCCACCTAACCCACACATCTGTTTCATTAGAAGCTAAATTATTAGTTCATAAGATGCTCAATATCCTACAACAGGAATTATGATTTGTTCATACTCACAAAAGGTAACAGCAAACAGCACTTGTCACCAGCATAGTGTTAATAACACTGTGGAAGAAAATAACATTTTGAATGCATGATACACACTTGTTAAAGTAAGCATTTCCCTTCACCACCCACCAAAGCAGTTTAACCATAACTCAGTTTTCCTCAGAAATATAAAGCCAAAACTAAAAGCAAGTTATGAACATCTCATCTCCATGGCCTTCTCTCCTTGCAACATCGCCGACCAGTTTACACAATCAGGAACAGGTCACGCCCCAGTGGAATTAATTTTACTACATTAAAGAAATACCAGTAGAAAATGTGCTATAAATAATGAAAATTACATGTCATTTCTATGCTATTTCAATTTCAAAAAGCATTGCCCTGCTGCTCCATCAGCATACATTTTTCTTCCATCAATATGAAAATTATGAAATAATTCTTAGCTCATATTACAGTATCCCAGTCAAATAAATCCCAGCACTACTTTTGTTCTTATTGTGGGTTGACTGCAGGAATCTGCTAAACACACATACAGCTGAAATACTGCAATTTGGAAACAAAGTAACATTATTCAACACTGCAATCTTACCAGACATGGTCTCATTATCAACCAAATAAATAAAACCAAAATGACAGATTTGATTTCAAAATAATTATGAAACTGAATGGACACCACGAGCACCCTGTCTTCATGTCACTCTCTCTATAACACCCATCCTCATCAAGACACTCGTCTCCCTTAATCAGGTTAGTCCCCTCAATTTCCAAACAGCAGTGTCTTTCCTTTACTCTCGCTCAGTGATTAACACCTTACTGTGCGTCTTTCACTCACTTTTCTCACACCCAATCACAATATGACTCCAACAATCCCCTTTCTGCTCTTAGCACCGCCTATAATATAGTCCAATTCCTGAAGTAGGACACTGCTTCTAGCTTCTTCTGTTTCTCTCACCGACCCAAAAATATTGGATTTAACACACTCCCCACCCACCCTATAGGTCATCGCCCTCCCCGAATCAAGATATTCTTAACACATAGAATCCCT
The DNA here is from genome assembly GCF_902713615.1 of Scyliorhinus canicula. Lineage (NCBI taxonomy): Eukaryota > Metazoa > Chordata > Chondrichthyes > Carcharhiniformes > Scyliorhinidae > Scyliorhinus > Scyliorhinus canicula. The sequence goes on from NC_052149.1 coordinate 165,556,097, forward strand.
GCAATGCAAAATGAGGCCATTCGGCCCGTCATGTCTGCATCAACCCATCTCGCCTCTCCACAAGCAGGTTTTGCTCCCCACCGCTTTAACAGTGCGGCTTTGCCCCCCTCACCTCCGCAGCTTTAACAGGTGCCTTGTGCCCGACCTAGTGTCGCCCTCACTCAGCGCGAGCTGAGCTGCTGCCCCCCCTCCCCTCCTAACTCGAGCAAGTCGGGCTCCCCTCTGGTTTCCCGTCGCCAGGCTCTGCCTCACCCTCTATTCGGTCCTTTAGGGATGAACCAGGGCACCACGCCGCCTACGACACCCCAGAAGACGGTGAGGACGATAATGGGCACCGTCAAGCCGCTGTAACCCATGGTGCACACACCAAATCAGCTTCACCCTCAGTGCCCTCTCCCGGAAGACAGCCTGCCGGAAGTTGCTTTAGCCCCGCCCCATGGCATCATGTGCCCGGCACGAGCCTGACGTCACAAAGAGGCTCTGACTGACAGCCGGCACCATCCAATCAGGAGCACAGCAACGCGTGGAGGTGGGGTTCTCGCTCTGGGCGGCACTCTGAAATTACAGGGTCGATGCCTTCAGGCTTTGCACAACCCGACTCGCTCAGTTTCCACCTCACATGTCCTGATGCTACATCGAAGACTCCTTGTAAAGGGGTGCGAAACCAAGTTTTTGAATCCATAGAATCCCTACAGTGCAGTAGGCCCTTCAGCCCATCAAGTCTGCACCGACGTCACTGAAAGAGCCCCCAGGGGAAGCCCACTCCCCCCTCTAACCTGCACATCTTTCGACACTAAGGGGCAATTTAACATAGCCAATCCCCTAAACTGAACATCGTTGGACTGTGCGAAGAAACCGGAGCACCCGGCGAATGGGGAAACTCGCACAGCCAGTCATCCAATGCCAGAATTGAACCCACGTCCCTGTCTCAGAGTGCTAAGTACTGTGCTACCGTGTGCATTTGTGCTTCAGTGATTGCACACAGACATGAAACGGGATATTTATGAAAAGAAAAGTTACTAGTTGTGAAAAGAGGTTTTGAGAATCATATTGTGAAGATAGTAAAATGAGAACCATTTTTCTTAATTCCAAATGAGCTCTTAAGGTGAAGGGTGGTGACACTAGGATGTTCCCATTTTGAGCAAACCTTTAGTGTCAGTGAAGCTCAGGATGGCACCAATTAATGCATTTGTGTGACATTTGACTTTCCAGCATCAGCCATCGCATGACTTCATTGCATAAGTTCATCTGTCTATTGTCCAGTGAGAACAAGACTGAAACTGCTGAGTCTTCCAGTCAGTAGAGAAGAAACTTTTACAACATCACTTTATAGCCTCGCCTCTATTTCTTATCGGAACATCTTGCACTTCTTGAAGATATGCACACTGAATGATTGACGTACTTGACTATCCGTCTTCTTTATCTTGGAATTGTCTTATGAGAGTTTTTGGGAAGTAAGAAGTAAACCTGCGTGCATAACATTTGTGGTTATAAACCATATTAAGTTAATAGTGCTTCTTTTGGTAACAAAATGTTGAAATCTTGCAGCATTAGGTTAAATGCTTAAAATTTAGTATCCAGATTTATTTTCAAAGGTTAACAGTTCCCAAGCAAATCGTAACAATATTCTAAACATACCCACAGGTAGCAAGTAATAATAATCTTTATTGTCGCAAGTAAGCTTACATTAACACTGCAATGAAGTTACTGTGAAAAGCCCCTAGTCGTCACATTCTGACGCCTGTTTGGGTTCATGTGTGATAAATGTAAGAAATTGGCATATATATATTATACTTTATATCTGTTGCAGTAAAGTTTTTTAATGCCTGAGTTCAGGTATATATTATCTGTTGCAGTAATATTATTAAATAATCTAGGTTAAAGTTTCCAGACACTGGTAACAGAAGGTGCAATTAATATGTCATAGAAGTGAGATCATCACTCATTCCAACCATGCATATTGTTTACCTATATAGGGCTAATGGCATTTTGTTTATAGAAATGGGTGACACGGTAGCACAGTGGTCAGCACTGTTGCTTCACAGTACCAGGGACCCAGGTTCGATTCCCGACTTGGGTCACTCTCTGTGCAGAGTCTGCATGTTCTCCCCGTGTCTGCATGGGTTTCCTTCGTGTACTCCAGTTCCTCCCACAAGTCCCAAAAGGCGTCCTTGTTAGGTGAATTGGACATTCTGAATTCTCCCTCAGTGTACTGGAACAGGCATCGGAGTATGGCGACAGGGGGACTTTCTCAGTAACCTCATAACAGTGGTAATGTAAGCCTACTCGTGACACTAATAAAGATTATTAATAAAGTTCCCTGGGGTTTCGATAATTGAGGGGTCGTGGTTAGCCTTAGTAAAATGATCATAATCCAATTAATGGGATAGAGGATGTAATTAATGGGAGGAGTCAGGTCTGTAGCAGACAGTTTAGTTTGAGTTTGGGCTGGAGCTTTGAGCTGAGCAGTAGCTTTTCCAAAAGAGTGCCAGGTTAAGCAGTAAGAATCTTCAGGCTGTTTCCTGACAGGATCTCCCTCCAAGCAGGATTTCCAAGAAATCTCTATTCAAGTGTACAGCAAGTATCTCTGCATTTGCTAACTGTATTTACAAGTGGCTTTTAATCTAGGATGGCTTTTGCTTGATTGGAGATCGCAAAGGTATCAGTTAGCAGTTAAAGTGTTCCCTTTTATTGTTAAGAATTGTTGAAGTGTTAGTTTTAAGCTATAGTCTGTGGCATTAATGTAGTTTAATCCTATGTTAACAATAAAATTTGTTTTAATATAACATGTCAATGGAATCACTTTGGGAGCAAAATATTCTTTCCTCAGTTTTACAAAATTTACAAAAGTGTTTGGAGTTTTTGTTCTGTATCCTAACAGATGTTGGAGTCTGTCCAGGATCTTAACTCAAGTCACCAGTAGAAACGTTTCTTTCCCAATTTATTTTATGAAACCTTTCTTTACTTAGAATGCCTCAATCAGACCTCTTTTTTTCTTCTAATGAAAGGAGCTCCAATTTCACTAATACCCTCTCATGATATCACGTGAGCACAAAAAGTGTAAGCCATTCAGCCCCACAGCCGTTTCAGACATTCAATGAGATCTTGATCCCCCCTCCAAGTGCTGTCTCGGTGGACAGAATTCAACAAGGCCAAGAAGAATGGCAAAGTGCTGTTGAATAGCTGGATGTTTCTCTGCAGGTGATGAGAAACAACTCAGCGAACTTTATCTCAAGTCCACTGGATCACGCCCAGAGTTAATGTTTTGAGTCTGTATGATTCAAACTGGCAGATTTGTTGACTAATTACTTTGTCAGCCTTCACATGAGAATAACGTTATACCTGGTGTTCCACGAAAACTAATAATGAATCAAGAATGGGAACTCAGTGAAGTTAAGAAGTGAGGAAACAGTATTAAAAATAGAAAAACTGTCAAATCCCCATACTAGGGTTTACAAGATGTAGGAAATTGTAGATGCTTTTGCAATAATCTTCCAAAGATTTCCTGATTCAAGTATTGTTCCTTTAGATTGGAAAATTGTAAATTATTTAGGAAACACGGAGCAGAGGAACCTAGAAATTAGGATTTATTGGTTAAAAGTCGGTGTTGGAGAACTGATTGGGCACTATAATTAAGGACACTATTGAACAATAGGAGGATAATTTAAACTGAGTAGAGACGCAACATGGATTTTAGAGTTGGTTAAGCTGAACAAAATTAATTGGACACGTGTAGATTCATTAAGGAAAATCAGGATTTGTTAAAAACAATTGATTTTAACTGAGATTTTGATGGGGTAACAGAGAGGGTTGATGAAGGTATATGATCTTTGTCAATTGCCATTTGGAATTCTATAAAGTGTCCCATAATAGGTTTGTCAGCAAAGTTGAAGCCCCCTAATGAAAAGGACAGAGGCAGCATGTATACAATTTTGGCTGAATGACAGGAAACAGACCAAGCTGGTGAATGAGTATTTATTGGACTGTTAAAAGGCATAGTCTATTCCCCAGGGATCAGTACTAGAACGACTGCTTTTCTTGATATATATTAATGACCTAGACTTTGGGTATGCATGGCACAATTTCAAAATTTATTGATAACATAAACTTGGAAGTATTGTGAACCCTGAGAATAGTAACAAAAAGTTCAAGAAATCATAGACAGATTGCTAGAATGGGTGGTCATGTGGCAGATTAAATATGATCTGATACATCTTGGTGGGAAGAATAAGAGGTAAACAAAAGGACAGAATTCTAAAGTGGGTCAGGCACAACGTGACCTGGGGTGCATGTGCACAAGTTGGTGAAGGTGACAAGACAGGTTGATAAAGTGGTTAAGAAGCTATACAGGATCCAGGGTTTTATAAACAGAAGCAGAGTACAAATGCAAGGAATTTGTGATAAACCTTTATAAAATATTGGTATGGCTAAACTGGAGTATTGTGTCAAATTCTGGAAGGATTTGAAGGCTCTAGAAGGGTACAGAATAGGTTCACAAAAATGGTTCCATGCATGAGGGTCTTTACTTAAATGAATACATTGGAGATGCTAAGGCTGTTGTCTTTACAGCAGGTTTAGAAGAGATAAGACATGTTCAAAGTCATGAGTCTAGATTGAGTAGATGGAGAGAAATTTATCCTATTGGCGGAAGGGTCAAAAACGAGAGAATACAGATTCAAGGTAATCGACAAAAAAGGACCAAAGGAGACAGAGTATAAACTTACTGCAGTGAGTGGTTAGGACCTAAGATCCGAGTGGAGGCAGATTCAATTGTGGTTTTCAAAAGGAAATTGGATCGGTACAAAGAGGAAAAAATGCAAAGTCATGGGTAAAGATTGTTGTTGTGGGACTAATTACACTGCTCTTTCAGAGACCTGAAATAGACTCAACGGGTTGAATGGCCTCCTTCTGCACTTAACCATTTGAGAATTCTGTGACACTGCCCTTGGCAGGCGTGTAGCACAAATTTGACAGATTTTTACCAGGCTTCCAAGGGTTTGATTATGAGGAGATATTACTAAACTAGGCCAATATTCTCTGGAATATAAATGCTTAACGGGTGATGTGAGTGAGGTTTTATAGATTTTGAGAAGACTACTAAGATTGATAGAAATATTCTGCTGTAGGAGAACATAGAACAAGAGAATAACCTTAAAGACAGAATGCAGCAATTCAGAAGAAGGTTTAGAAGCACTTCTGTATGCTAAGAGTTGTGGAAATGTTGAACTATCTCCCATAGAAAGCAATAGATTCTAGCTTAATTGACCATCAACCTTAGATTGATCAATTTTCGCTAGAAAGGAGTATATAAGGATATGGAGCCGAGGCAGGTGGGTATCGGGTATCGTGAATCTCGCAAGGTTCAACGGCATCGTCCGGACAAGTTGGGTGCAACGAGGCCGCTGAATCACAAGAACTAAGAGCAGGAGTAGGCCACCTGGCTCCTTGAGCCTCCTCCGCCATTCAATAACACCATGGCTGATCTTTTTGTGGACTCAGCTCCATTTGCCTGCCCGCTCACCATAATCCTTTACTGTTGAAAAATCTATCTATCTTTACCTTAAAAACATTCAAAGAGGTAGCCTCAACTGCTTCACTGGGCTGTTTTTCTCTCCACAAATGCTGTCAGATCTGCTGAGTTTATCCAGCATTTAAGCCAGTTTCTTACTGCCATTTGTAATAATAATAATCTTTCTATTGTCACAAGTAGGCTTACATTAACATTGCAATGAAGTTACTGTGAAAATCCCCTAGTCGCCACACTCCAGCGCCTGTTCGGGGACACAGGGAGAATTCAGAATTCTCAGCCAGTATGGGAATTGAACCCGCGCTGCTGGCCTTGTTCTGCATTACAAACCAGCTGCCTAGCCCACTGAGCTAAACCAGCCCTATCTGCTTACATTATAACGTCGTAATAATAGAACAACAATTTTTAAAATATCACATTTCCCTTGGCTAGCCTTTTACTTCTTCTATAATTGTAAAAAAGTGTTCATCTTGATATCTCAAGTTTCTTTTCATACTTTTTTTTAAAAAATAATTTTTATTGAGAAATTTTGATTTTATACAACAATAACGCACCTTAGTAAAATACCGAAAATAACAATAATATTAACAATCATATACATTCGCCCCATCCCCATGAACAACCCAGCATTTTAACAACAACGCAAATTAACACACTATAAAGTTACAGAATAAACACTACAATAATGCACCCCCCCCCCCCCCCCCCCCCCCCCCGGGTTGCTGCTGCTATTGACCCAGTTACCTATCTCTGAGCCAGGAAGTCCAGAAAAGGCTGCCATCGTTTATAGAACCCTTGTATTGAACCCCTCAGGGCAAATTTGACCTTTTCCAATTTTATAAATCCCGCCATGTCACTGATCCAGGTCTCCACGCTTGGGGGCCTTGCATCCTTCCATTGTAACAGAATCCTTCGACGGGCTACTAGGGACGCAAAGGCCAGGACACCGGCCTCTTTCGCCTCCTGCACTCCCGGCTCCACCCCAACCCCAAAAATCGCGAGTCCCCACCCTGGTTTGACCCTGGATCCAACCACCCTCGACACCGTCCCCGCCACCCCTTCCAGAATTCTTCCAGTGCTGGGCATGCCCAGAAAATATGGGTGTGGTTCGCAGGACTCCCCGAACATCTGGTGCACCTGTCCTCACCCCCGAAGAACCTACTCATCCTAGTCCCGGACATATGGGCCCGGTGCAGCACCTTAAATTGGGTGAGACTAAGCCTCGCACATGAGGAGGAGTTGACTCTCTCCAAGGCCTCCGCCCAAGTCCCGTCCTCTATCTGCTCCCCGAGTTCCTCCTCCCATTTAGCCTTCAGCTCCTCCACTGACGACTCCTCCACCTCCTGCATTACCTTATAGATGTCAGACACCTTCCCCTCTCCTACCCACACCCCCGAAAGCACTCTGTCCATCGTCCCCTGCGAGGGCAGCAAAGGGAATCCCTCTACCTGTCGCCTAGCAAACGCCTTTACCTGCAGGTATCTGAACATGTTCCCCTGGGGAAGGCCAAATTTATCTTCCAGTTCCCCCAGGCCCGCAAACCTCCCGCCAATAAACAGGTCCCTCAATTTGCTGATGCCCGCCCTTTGCCATCCCCTGAATCCCCCATCCGTGTTCCCCGGGATGAACCGATGGTTGCCACCCAGTGGAGCCTCCATCGAGCCCCCTGTTTCCCCCCGATGCCGTCTCCACTGTCCCCAGATTCTTAGGGTCGCCGCCACCACCGGGCTCGTGGTAACCCTCTTGGGGGAGAGCGGCAATGGTGCCGTTACCATGGCACCCAGGCTTGTACCTCTACATGACGCCATCTCCATTCTTTTCCACGCCGCCCCTCCCCCCTCCATCACCCATTTACGCACCATTGACACATTGGCTGCCCAATAGTACCCCAGAAGGTTGGGCAGCGCCAGCCCGCCTCTATCCCTTCCTCGCTCCAGGAATACCCTCCTCACTCTCGGAGTCCCATGTGCCCACACAAAGCTCAGAATACTGCTAGTCACTCTCCTAAAGAAGGCCCTGGGGATAAATATGGGCAGGCACTGAAAAAGGAACAAGAACCTCGGAAGCACTGTCATTTTGACGGACTGCACCCTCCCCGCCAACGACAATGGCAGCATGTCCCACCTCCTGAACTCCTCCTCCATCTGATCTACCAGTCTGGTAAAGTTATGCTTGTGGAGAGTCCCCCAGTCCCTGGCCACTTGCACCCCCAGGTACCTAAAGCTCTCCCCTGCCCGCCTAAGCGGGAGCCTACCAATTCCTTCCTCCTGGTCTCCAGGGTGCACCACAAACACCTCGCTCTTGCCTAAGTTTAATTTATAACCTGAGAAGGTCCCAAACTCGGCTAGTAACTCCATCACTCCCGGCATCCCTCCCACCGGGTCCGCCACATACAGTAACAGGTCGTCGGCATACAACGACACCCTATGTTCCTCTCCACCTCGCACCAAGCCTCTCCACCTCTCTGAATCTCTCAATGCCATCGCCAGCGGCTCGATTGCCAGTGCAAACAACAAGGGGGACAAGGGGCAACCCTGCCTGGTCCCTCGGTAAAGCCGGAAGTACTCCGACCTCCTCCTATTCGTGGCCACGCACGCCATCGGGGCCTCATATAGCAGCCTTACCCATCTAATGAACCCTTCACCAAATCCAAACCTCCCCAACACCTCCCATAGGTACCCCCACTCCACTCTATCGAAGGCCTTCTCCGCATCCAGCGCCACCACTATCTCTGCCTCCCCCTCAATCGCCGGCATCATAATGACATTCAGCAATCTCCGCACATTCGTGTTCAGCTGCCTTCCCTTCACAAAACCTGTCTGGTCCTCATGCACAACCCCTGGCACACAGTCCTCTTTCCTGGTGGCCAGGATTTTTGCCAGCACCTTAGCATCCACGTTGAGGAGAGATATGGGCCTGTATGACCCACACTGCTGGGGGTCCTTGTCCTTCTTTAAAATTAACGAGATCAGCGCCCGTGACATCGTCGGGGGCAAAGTCCCCCCTTCCCACGCTTCGTTGAGTGTCCGCACCAGCAAGGGGCCCACTAGGTCCACGAACTTTTTATAAAATTCCACCGGGAACCCATCCGGCCCCGGTGCCTTCCCTGACTGCATCTGCCCGATCCCCTTAACTAGCTCCTCCAGCTCAATCGGCGCACCCAGCCCCTCCACCTTCTCCTCCTGCACCTTCGGGAAAGAAAGCCTGTCAAGGAACCTCTCCATTCCCCTCCTCTCCCCCGTTGGCTCCAACTGGTACAGTTCCCCGTAAAAGTCCTTGAAGACCTCATTCACCTCTACTCCCTTCCGCACCACATTCCCACTCTTGTCTCTCACTCCAGCAATCTCCTTAGCCGCATCCCGCTTACGGAGCTGATGAGCCAGCATCCTACTCGCCTTTTCACCATGTTCGTACACTGCCCCTTGTGCCTTCCTCCACTGTGCCTCAGCCTTTCTAGTGGTCAGCAAATCAAATTTAGCCTGCAGGCTGCGCCTCTTCCCCAACAGTCCCTCCTCTGGTGCCTCTGCATACCTCCTGTCCACCTCCAGCATCTTTCCCACCAGTCTATCCCTCTCACTCCTCTCGCTCCTCTCCCTGTGTGCCCGGATGGATATCAGCTCCCCACGAATTACTGCCTTCAGGGCTTCCCAGACCATCCCCACCTGAACCTCCCCCGCATCATTCACCTCAAGGTACCCCTCAATACTTGCCCGGACCCTCCTACACACCTCCTCCTCCGCCAATAACCCCACATCCAACCACCACAACGGACGTTGGTCCCGCACCTCCCCCATTTCCAACTCTATCCAATGCGGAGCATGGTCAGAGATTGCAATGGCCGAATACTCGGCCTCCTCCACTCTCGGAATCAGTCCCCTACTCACCACGAATAAATCTATCCGAGAGTAGACCCTATGTACGTGGGAGAAGAAAGAGTACTCACGTGCCCTCGGCCTCACAAACCTCCATGGATCCACTCCACCCATCTGATCCATAAACCCTCTCAGTACCTTGGACGCCGCCGGCCTCCTACCCGTCCTAGAGCTGGACCGATCCAGTGAAGGATCCAACACCGTATTAAAGTCCCCCCCTATGATCAGACCTCCCGCCTCCAGATCCGGGATCCGTCCCAACATACGCCTCATAAAGCCCGCATCGTCCCAATTTGGGGCATACACACTAGCCAGTACCACCTTCTCTCCTTGTAGCCTGCCCCTAACCATCACATACCTACCCCCCTTATCCGCCACCACCTCCGATGCCTCAAACAACATATTTTTCCCCACCAGAATCGCCACTCCCCGGTTCCTCACATCCAACCCCGAGTGGAAAACCTGCCCCACCCATCCCTTCCTCAGGCGGACCTGGTCCGCCACCCCTCAGGTGGGTCTCCTGAAGCATCGCCACATCCGCCTTTAGCCCCTTCAGGTGAGCCAGTACCCTTGACCGCTTCACCGGCCCATTCAACCCTCTCACATTCCAGGTGACCAACCGGATCAGAGGGCGTCCCGCCCCCCTCCCCCGTCGGCTAGCCATAGCCCGTCGACTGCCCGCCCCAGGCCAGCATCCCCTGCTCGACCCCGTCCCCATAGCGACAACCCCTCTCCTCTGTCCCCCCAGCCCCCACCAGTTCCTTCTTGACCCTACCAGCAGCAACCCGGTATTCCCCTTCCCCCCCAGGCTAGGAACCCTCCCAGCCGCGAACCGTCCTCCATTGTACTTCCGTGGGTCAACTAACTTCTGCTGACCCCGGAAACTCCCGCCAATAGCCCAACCCCTCCCGAAGTGGGATCATCCCCCAGTCTATCCCTCCTCCTGGCACCGCTCCAGCGCGGGGAAGAACCAGTTAAGGACCCACCTCCCCCGTCACCATCTCCGCCCCCCAGCCCCGCAGCGCAGGAAACCAGAGGAAAGCCCGCGCTTTCGCCCTGCCCCACCACACCCTTCTGACGCAGCTCCCAAATATCAGCCCCCCTCCATACCCCCACTCCGACATAGAATACAACATACCCCCCCGACCCTCCCCGCAAGATACACAGCCCAAACAATGCCCCAAGCACAAAAACATAGCAGAACAACACCCCCGTAAATAACCATATCAAAATTGCAAAAGTACTAAAACAAGAAGAAAAAAACAGAAGAAAAAAGAGAACACAGCAACAGCCGAATCCAGCACTAATATCTTACAGCCGACCTCGCAACCCCCAACCCCTAGTTCAAGTCCAGTTTCTCCGTCCGCACGAAGGCCCACGCCTCCTCCGGGGAATCGAAATAATGGTGCCGGTCCAAATAAATTACCCACAGGCGCGCGGGCAGCAACATTCCGAACTTTATCTTTTTTCTATAAAGCACCTCTTTCGTCCGATTAAATCCGGACCGCCGCTTAGCCACCTCCGCACTCCAGTCCTGGTAGATCCGCACTACCCCATTCTCCCAATTGTTGCTCTTCACCTTCTTGGCCCAGCGCAGCACGCAGTCCCGATCACTGAACCGGTGGAACCTCACCAGCACCGCACGCGGGGGTTCATTCTCCTTAGGCCTCCTGGCCAGTACTCTGTGTGCTCCCTCCAGCTCCAGGGGCAGATGGAGAGACCCGGCCCCCACTAGCGAACCCAGCATTACAGCCACATAGGCTGTCAGGTCCGATCCCTCCAGCCCCTCCGCAAGGCCCAAGATCCGCAGGTTTTTCCGCCTCATGCGGTGATCCAGCTCCTCGAAGCGTTCCTGCCACTTCTTGTGGAGTGCTTCGTGCCCCTCCACCTTACTCACGAGGACCACGGCCTCCTCCTCTCGTTCAATGGCCTGCGTCTGCAACTTCTTGATGGCAGCACCCTGGGTGGACTGAATCTCTGACAGCCTTCTGTTTGTTTCCTGCAGAGAGCTCAGTACTTCATCCTTGAATTCTTTAAAGCAGCGCAGGAGATCAGTTTGTTGTTTCTGGGCCCAGAGTCTCCACTCCTCTGGAGCTCTGTCGGTGGCCATCTTGGATCCCTTCCCCCGTTTTTTCTGAGGAGCTGCTGCTGTTTTTTCCACCTTTCCACTCCGAGTTCGAGGCATGGACTGCAGGGAAAGTCGTTCAGCACACCTTCCCCCACCGGGAGACGTTGAAAAATTTCCGTTTTGGGCTCTCAAAAGAGCCGAAAAATCTCTTTAAAACGGGAGCTCCCACATGTGTGGCTTATTGCTGCATCACTGCCACCGGAAGTCGTTTCTTTTCATACTTAATATCAGCTATTGCTACCTTCTTTATTCTTTGGCTACTCTTTACATATCTCACAGCCATCTGGATTTGCATTACTTTTTGCAGTTGTATTTGCTCTTTGTTTTAGTTTTGTTATCCCTTGCCTGTCAATGGAATGTTTTATTTGGTAAATAAAGCTTTTTCCTCTGGATCCTTGTTAAAGCTAACCATACTAAAATTTAGTCACTGTTCTAAGTTTCTTCTCTATTCAGAGATTATCTCATTTAAATCTGCCATTATCAACCTCTCTTCAAAAAAATAACTCTTGACCCACCACCATCCTTGCAAATTAAAGTCCCATCTCCAACCTCACTTTCCTCTCCAAAAGTGCCATAGTACCAAAACAGATCCTACCAAAGGTAAACAATGCCCCCTCCCCCCCTTCTCATCCTGTCAGCAACCTTTGACATGCTTGAGCACCCCATCCTCCTTCAATGACACTCCACTATCGTCCAATTAGGTGGGATTTCACTCAATTGGATCTATTCTTATCTATCTCATCAGACCCAGAGGTTCATTTGCCCCACAACTTATTTTCCTGCTGCCCACACCATTATCTATGATGTCCTGCAAGGTTCTAAGCTAGGCCCTCTATTTTGCGTTTAAATGCTGCCCCTCAATGGCATAATCTGAAAGCACTCCAATTTTTCATGTGTCTGCTGACAATATCCTACCTCACAACCAGACTCCTCTATTTTGCTAAACCCTTAGCTGACATTCTCAGTCTGCATCAGAGCAAACTTTCTCCAATATCGAGAAGACTAATGCCATCATTTTGGTCCCCGCTTCGACCTCTCTTCCCTAGCTACTGACTCTACTCCTCTCCCAGTCTTTCTAGTGTATTTTGAGATAGACCAGGCATTTTTCAGCTGTGATAGTGCCATGTGATTGGCCTATTAACAATCTTTGTAGAATCCCTACAGGGCAGGAGGCCATTCGGCCTGTCAAGTCTGCATTGACCATCCGAAGAGAACCCTCCCAGGGGCCCACTCCCCACTCTATCCCTATAACCCCAGCTATAGGAAATCAGAACAACTGGAGGAAACCCAAACAGGCACGTAGAGAACATGCAAACTCCAGTCACCCAAGACTAGAATTGAACCAGGGTCCCTGACGCTGTGAGGCAGCAGTGATTATCACTGTGTCACCATGTAAATAGGGCCAGATTTATTTTCTCACCTTGCAAGCTTGATGCAGAAATAAAAAGCCACCCTGTGGAACAATGGCTAGCCTGATCAGATTACTGTTTACTTTGTATCATACAAACTCTCAAATATTTCAAAGACTGTCACATTATGGACCTGAAAAGCACCCAGTCTACCTCAAATTACCACTGAAAGGCAAAAGTCACTAAAAATGTGAATAATAGTTGATATCCGGTGATGACCCAAGTGGTATTTTCCTCTAATAGGATGCTGTTGTCAGTTCAAAATGATGTTCTACCCACCACACAATTGAGCAACATTGCATATGAAATTCAGTGCCGGCGTGATGCCAGGTATGTACGCCATATGGCTGATCGAATCGAACATATTCCTTCAGCAATTAATAAAAGGTTTAACCAGTCCACGCTTTAAAAACCCAAAATAAAATACCTACTGTTAGATGCGATTCCAAAATTGGGCAGGACTTGCTGGAAATCCTGAGTGTACTAATAACTATACAACCAATTAAAAATAATCAGTTGCGCTCGGGACACATTTAAACTTGCGAGAAATTACATACATTCGTAACCATGGGCCAATTATCTGCTAACAAAAGGAAACTGTTTAAGCCTTGTGCCTTTTTTAAATTACTCAAAAGCATGGGAGCATATAGTCCTCCATTGCTTTCTCCATGGTAACACCATAGCCAATCAAGAATCCACTTGTCGACAATCAGTGCCCTTTTCTCCTGTAGTACAAATTGTAGTGATTGGTTGAAATTAGGTATTTTTCCTGATGAATGAAAGATAAAAAGCTCAAGATAAAAAACACACCTCCCTTTTCAGTAATATACTTACCGTTTCACATTAAATACAATTTGATTTCCATGTGGCCAAATTATAAATTTACTTACAAACTCCTGATTGCATAATGCACAGTTCCATTCATACTTCCACAGAATATAAAGGAATTTTTGTGCCCACATGCAGCAATATCCATGTTTGGGCTGATCAAATGACAAGTAATTTTCGCATCAAACCTGGTGCTAGACAATGACCATCTCCAAGAGGGAGACCAACTCCTCTTCTGGACGTTTAATGGCATTGCCATCATTGAATACTCCAACATCAATATTCTGAGGTCACCGTTGACCAGACATAACAGGATCAGCCTCATAAATACTGTAGGTAGAATGACAGGTTATAGTGTGCATTCTGTGAGCATTTGACTCACTTCCTGACTTCCCAAAGCCTTTCCACCACTGACAAGATACAAATCAGCAGAGTATAATGAAATAATATCACCATCCAGGAAAAAGCAGCTTGCTTTGATTGACACCATATCCACCAGCTCAAATATTCACTCTTTCCAACACAGGCACAACATGGCTACATTTGTATGCCATCTTCAAGATGCGCAGCTGCAACTCACTAGTTTCTTTAACAGCACCTCTGATCTTTTATCTAGGACAAAAGGTGCATTGGGGCACCATGAGATCCAAGCTCCCTCCAAGTCACACACCATTTGACTTGGAACTATAACTTCTACTTCATCGTCGTTGGATCGAAATCCTGAAACACTCTTCACCGCACGACTGCAGAGGTTGAAGAAGTGGCTACCTTCAAGAAGGTTCCCAACACAATCAGATGGACAATAAGTACCGGTCTTGCCTGTGGATTAATTTTTACAAAGCAGTTACTCATCTCTAACCTATTTTTTCCGTTGCAAAATTTTATATTTCTCTGGTTTTTAGGTTAGAGGCTATATAAATACAAATTATTGTTTTCAAATGAGCAAACTCGGTGGTTTTACACCAGATTTTATATTTTTGTGTAGCTGGTGCAAACTGTCAATGTATGTCAGGAGACTGCACATTTGCATCCTATGATTTCCCATACATTGATTTTTTTTAATGATGCAGAAAATTTATATTTAAAATCTTTTGAATGTTATTTCATAAAAACAAGAACTAACCTTTAATTGGAGTGAATGTTGCAAGAACTCTGTGGATAGGCTTAGACTGATGGGCTAGCTAGTACATAGTGGGAGAACCTGTATTTTTATTAAAAAGAGAGCGAGGGCGGCACTGAGGACCCGGCCCTGGGTCAGTGTGTGTGGAGTTTGCATTCTCCCCATGTCTGCATGGTTTTCACCCCCACAACCCAAACATGTGCACGGTAGGTGGATTGACCATGGTAAATTGCCCCTTAATTGGGAAAAATATTAATTGGTACTCTACATTTATATTAAAGAGAGCCAGACTTTCATTCTCATGAAATCCCTTTCCAAAATGCTGATTGACATTGTTTCCCTCAACACAAGGCTCTCCTTCCTCATACCGGCTGACAGACTGCTCTTTCCCAAATTATAGTAGCTGGTATTCTCCCTCAGTGCACAAGTGTACCAATACTGCCAGATGCTGAGAAATCCTTCTACCACTCTTAATCCCATTACCTGTCTTAGTGTTCCGAGACCTCTGGCACCTTTTCAGTCCTCTTAAAACTGCCTAAAGGTTAATTCCCATCCCAGAATACCCACATTTGCCTGCATTCTGAGATACCTGCCAACACTGGTGAATCAATATAGAACATAGAACATTACAGCGCAGTACGGGCCCTTCGGCCCTCGATGTTGCGCCGACCCGTGAAACCATCTGTTTCTTCAGTAAAATAAGTTGGCACGATAACTTTCCTGTGCAACACCATAGGAGGCCTGTTATTACATGTAACAGTGAAGGTACCAATTTATATTTAAAGTTTCAAATTTCTATATTGCCATATTATTGTGAAAAAAATTCATAAGCATTCTAATTTGTATCTGCTGACATTATGTTTTTGGATGTTCCATTTTTGTGTTCTGCTCTTTTCTGTTACATCATGCTTGCATCATAATACTGAAGCTCACATCATATTATACTGCATCAATATGTAACAGCTGTAATTTTCATGTTCAGTATTGAGATGGAGGTGGAAGATAAGAATCAAGTCCACCCCCGACCTCAGGGATCTCTGAAGACACACAAGGAGTCAGCAGGGAGTAAACCTGAGGCGACTGCTAGCAGCAGCTCATTCTCCCCTCAAAGTGAGGAGAGCCTGATCCGAGCCCTGATTGATTTAGTGACTACAGCAGCAAAAACAGCTCAAAAGGCAAGAGAGAGTGAGAAAAAAGCACAGCTTGCTTTTAAATATTCCGAAGAGGTGCTTTCTTATGCAAGCGATGTGACTGATAATGCTGAGCAGACACTGTTAACAGCCAAAACTCTGTCAGAGAGACTGGTCAAACATACTTCATATCTGGACTACCAACAAGTTTTCCGATCGGTTTCAGACCTTTCAACAGATTATGCAACATTTGCACAACTTCTGCAACTATCAAATGCTGGTGATGATATAGGGAACTCTCGTTTATTAAAAAAAGGGAAAGGGTCCAGATATGGGAGAAGTGAGTCAAAGAGGGAACGACTGTGCTTCCTCTGTCACTCATTATCTCGCCGTGAAACTGACAATTTCACTCAGAAACGGTCCCAGAACATATCTCAATTGGGAGACAATTATGAGGGCATGATTGAAGCAGATGATGAAAATACAGATGAGGATGATTTAGGATTTGGGAAAGATGTTCATCGTAAACCTCAAACCACCATGTGTGCTGGGATAAATAGTTCTCATCACAAGCAGGTGGAGGCTGTCCGGAAAGAGGAACACATGGGTGGGGCTTTTGTAATCAGCAGACGCAGATCTCCCCGGAGGTCACCCTCTGGTGGCCTTGATGGACTTGTGTCACCACTCCTTACTGAAGATGAACTAACAACATTAAAACCATTGAGTCGTTCTCCCTCCCGCCAAGGATCAACAAAGGTTGTTTACAAGATGATCCACCGAGACAAATCGCAGGAGAATTCAGATAGCGATATTGAACATTTAGAGGAACCAGCTCATGTTCACGTTTCTGGAACAGAAAATAAAGGTTTAGATACTTAAAATTCTTCGTAGCAAAAGCATGACAGTATACCTGTGGAAATGACAGATCTAAATAAAAAAAATTACATTTTTTGTATAGAGTTCAGTTTTGCTGAAGTAGCTCATCCTTTGCTACCAGTGTTGTCCAATACATTAACCACTAGTCACATCTGGCTAATTGAGAATCCAAATGTGACTAACTCCAATTTTGGTTAGTTAAAATGAAGTGACATGTGATCTCATATGTTGATAAAATGACAAGACAAAGAGCCTGTATCTATTTTTTGATTATTGAGTGCACCCTTTGGCGTGTCTTGTATGAGTCAACATTTTCTGCAATCACTAATGAGACTGAAGTACTGTAACTGATGGAACAAAAATTTAATAGTGGCACTATGTCTAATAAATTTATGTCAGAATTCCAAAGATTGGTGAGGCTGAATAAGTTTTGAACGGAGTGACGGTAATGTTTGTTAAGTAGACACTATTTATTTATATACAGTGTGTAAGGCATTTTTATTCAAATTAGTGCATGTGTTTAAAGTGATGCTGTAGCGAGCCAGCGATTTCTATTTGGAAGTGTGATATTACATGTACTTTGGCGACAAGGTGCAAAATGAATACTAGCAGGCATTCTGTGGAATCATGGTATGTATGGTAAATGGAGGCGTGTTGCAAGTAACAGAAGATCATGGAGTAAATGCATGCAGCAGAGCAACATGTGTGAGCAATGGAGAAACAAAGAGCGAGTGAACAGAATCTGTTGCAAATGACATTTCTGATTTACCACCTCCCTACAGCGATTAACTAGTAATTGCAATTTATTTTTACCCAAGCTTCACAATTGTATGCTATTGGAAAACCATTACATTTAAAAAGAACCTGACATTTCTTTATTGGCTGTAACTGCAGAGAACACGTTATGTCATGTTAAACTATATGTGGCACTTTAGGTTTTAGGATGGTAAAGTCACATGTAATTATGCCCTGGTCTCACCCCATAAATACGCAATCTGTCAACTTTTCACGTGACTGACATTCCAAACATGAACTCAATATGTTCAGAAGATGCTGAGACATGTGTGCACTACATTTTAGTTCCATCAAAATCCACCTGGCCACTTTTGCAAGTTGTAATTTTGAGTGGGTGGCACATGGTTAATTGTGCAAGACATCACAGCTGTGCCCAATCTAATCCTTAATTGCATTTTATTAGTCCCTAGTGTACACCAAACAGGCACAGAAATAGTGCCTAATTTAACACTTAATTAACACAACATGCTGCTTTTTTGTAGCCCTAATTCAGGCTAGCTAACTGAAGAGGTCTTGTTGTTTTAAAATTAAAAACAAGTTACAAAGTATGTACTTTAATCGCAACAATGAACAAGATTTTCATATATCGGATTTTATCACAACAGGAATCACTTGGAATAGTTTGTATAATTTTCAAGTGATGTAGCAGTCATTTTTAAGCTTACCAGTAATGACTACTGTGGGTAAACTGATAGCTTACTCCCCCATCCTCCTGATTAGATTGCTTTGTTTACCAAGCAACGTGAACATTTTAATCTAAATTTAATTCTGCAGCAGACAGAAAAGAAGCCCATTTTAAAGTACTGTAAAGCATTCCAAAGCACTTAACCAGTGTTTGTCCATTTTTTGGCAACCCACAGGAGAAATCTGGAAAGATGACCAAAAGCTTTATCAAAGAGATGGGTCTTAAGGAACCTCAAGGGAGAAGAGGGGTTTTAGGGAGCTTCTTAAAGGGGGGAAAGAAAAGTAGTGAGGTAGAGGGGTTTAGGGTAAATCTAGAGCTTATGCAGCTGACAATTGTGGAGTGATTAAAATTGGGGGTGTACCTTATACCCCAGTCTGATTCTCATATCTATCACAAATTTCACACACAGCCTCTAATCATTTAGGCATCAAATACAACCTATTCAATTCAAATGCTACCCTCACAATTCTCCATTGTCAAATAGTTTAATTCCATCCCGGAGTACATTTTTATTGCAGACTGTAATTGTGACCAGAATTTGGGATTGGGTGGATTTGTGTGGTTCATTCAAATACAAGTTTGCAGTTCAAGAAGGCAGCTCATCACCACCTCCTCAAGGCCAACTCGGGATGATCAATAAATGCTGGCCTATCCAACTTTGAATTTTTAAAAATTCAAATGCTCTGTCACATAGTGGTACAATATCGGCATTTACACTCTTGTTGACTGCTTTCAGAAACTATTATGGCAAGATGCTTTCCCACAGAAGGAGAAATTGAAAGAACTGCCGCTTTAAGCTGAACGTTACTTCACACATGAAAATTTCCATAGTATAGAAATTAAATGAATTCACTCCTAACGCAATCAACTGGAATTGAATGAGTTTGGTATTGACATGAAAGTAAGTTAAAAAATAAGGGTTTGGTAAAAGTAAACAAATTGCAATTTTTAAATCTTTATTGAAAGTAGCAAAGTTCCAACATTCAATTACTCCTGCATTTTTTCTACAGATTCTTCCTTGTATTTGCCCTTATCTTTGCCAACTTGGCGAGATTTGGACTTGCGTTCCAGGATCTTCTTACGATCCTTGTCTAGCTTTAGCCTGGTAATCACCACCTGAAAGAGATATATAAATTTATTGTTAATTATTCATATGTACAATAGTAGCAAACAGATCAAATCACATCCAGCATGCAATGTATATATAAAAGCAGGAAGTACAGTCAACTAAGAATAAATCCTCTGTTATGATATTCCGGGTGTGCACTCCCTTCATCATGACTAAAATGTCACAATTCACCATTTCTGAACAGAACCATCACTTCAATCATAACATTCCTGAAGCCCCAAAAGGACATGACAGGGGAGAAAAAGATCTCACAAGTAAATACAATTGGTTATTTTCAAGTGCCGTAACTTGTGGGTAAACACAACAGCCAGTTCACAAGCAGTTAAAAGCAGGTTCACAATGGCTGAATGAGGAATGTTTGCTAATACACCAAGAGAAACACACATTACAGAACGGGTGACTATTCTTCCCATGTTGTTAAATATATTCAAGACTGAGATAGACAGATTTTTAAATCAGCACAAGAGTCGAATTATGAGGGATAAGCAGAAACGTGTAGTTGAGAATCATCACATAAGATCAGTCGTGTGATCTCATTGAATGGCAGAGCAGATTCGATGGACCAAACTGCCTACTTCTGCTCTGATGTCTTATAATCTTCCCAGTGTCTTGCGAGAGTACCTTTAAGAAATGGGTGTGTATATAAATATCTGTAGTGCGATTACCTTTAAGAAATGGGTGTTTACTACTGCAGTGATGTCAAAGACAGGGTGGAGCTGGGCTGTCTGTCAGATTTTTACTTTAGTTTTTGAGCAGGCTGCAGGGTGTGTTTTAGTTTAGTTTTCAGTGTCGGAGCTGAAGCCAGACCAAGCAGGTGTACTGCTGTTCTCTCTGCCAGAATTATCAAATGCTCTCAGTAGTGAAGTTAAGCCTGATGGCGTTTTGAAGGTTTTTAAAAAAGTTTTATGGATGTGAAAAGGAAAGCTTAAATCATTACTTAGCGTTGTATTCTTTGGGGGTTGTATTTGAATTAATGGTTGCTAAGATGTTCACTGTATGTTTTAAAAAGGTTAACTTGAGTTCATAGAATAAACATTGTTTTGCTTAAAAAAAACACTTTTCCATTTCTGCTGTACCACACCTTTAGAGCGGGCCCTGTGCTCCCCATACCACAATCTATTAAAAGTTGGGTGTCAGGTGAACTCCATGATACAGTTTGGGATTCTCAAATCCCTGGCCCATAACACCAGAAAACTAATTTTAGGAAAGTACCACCACCACATCCACTCCTCATTTGCCATCTCTTTTGAGACCAGAGGTGAAGTCCATAAGGACCCAGAGATTTGTCAGCCAACAACTCCATCAGTTTGCTTTCCTAGTGATTATAATTTTAAGCTCCTCTCTCCCCTCCATTTCTCGATTATAACAATTCCTGGAATGTTTCTTGTATATTCTATGGTGAACAGGGAAGCAACATATTAGGTAATTTCATCTTCTCTTTCCTTATTATCTAGCAACTCGCCATTCTCAGGCTCCAGAGGACCAAAGCTAGCTTTGGTACTATTTTCTTTGTTAAATACGGGTAGAAATTCTTGCTACTTGTTTTCACATTGTAGCCAACTTCGTCTCATACAATTTCTTTTTCATGATTGACTTTTCAAGTCTTAACTTTGAAGAGCTTGCACAGCTTGGTTAATTTACATCCACTGATTCTCTTGTGTCTCAATGATTATTGGGAGTAAATGGGAGTAGAAACATTTTGGAATAAAGTTGAAAAAGAACGGATGGATTGGCAGCTTTATTCCTGCTCTATGCTTGACACTGAAATCGGACAGATCAAGGGGGGTGAAAACCAAGATGTTCCCGTGTCCAACAACAATCTAATACCAATGCTGGAAAATATGGTTATTTGAATTGTAGATTGAAAATATCCAAATGAAGAAATATTAATTGCTGGAGGCATTGGAAGGTTGCGGACACCCACAGAAAAGCATCGACATTTAAGAAATTAGGCAGGTTCAATTGAAAAGGCAAGCAATTTAAAAGTCAACATTGAGGAACAGCAATTGTTGTAAAACATGCATCAACATAGATGTTAAATGGAACTGGCACATATACAAGTGTTAATACACATCAAAATCGACAGTTCAAAAAGGCATAGTTCAGAAATCTAGCCAATTTCAGAAACCAGTTGACAAGTTTTATGATCCAAGATTTGACAGCAAAATAATTTATTGACTTACAAAATAGGAGTAAGCCATTCAGCCCCTTGTGCCTACTCCTCCATTCATTATGATTAATCATCAATCTCAGTAACCTGTTCCCGGTTTCCCCCAAATCATTTGATTCCTTTAGCCCCAAGAGCCAGACCCGACTCCTTTAAAACATAGTTTTAAAACCTGCTCATCTTTGGACTATGGGAGGAAACCAGAGCACGTGGAGGAAACCCATGCAGAACTGGCTGCAGGATAATCTTCCCAGCACCAATGATGAAACAGTAATGGTCTATATGGGCAGCACAAGTGGATAGCACTGTGGCTTCACAGCGCTAGGGTTCCAGGTTTGATTCCCTGCCTGGTCAATTTCTGTGCAGAGTCTGCACGTTCTCCCCGTGTCTGCATGGGTTTCCTCCGGGTGCACCGGTTTCCTCCCACAGTCCAAAGATGTGCAGGCTAGTTGATTTGGTCATGCTAATTTGCCCCTTAGCATCCAACGGTTAATTAGGGTTATGGGGATGGGTAGGCCTAGGTAGGGTGCACTTAGTGGGTCGGTGCAGACTCGATGGGCTGAATGGCCTCCTGTGCATTGTATGTTCTATATAGTTATCCAGCTCATTGCATGCAACAGTAAAAACCTTTGGAACAATGATTTGAGTGCTTGCAAAAAAAAAAACAATCTTTTTTCTTCACATCTATTTAGGTTGTATCTTATAATCACGAGTTATTTTTTTTAAAAAAAATAACTTTTTAAAAGATTTTCACAAAATATAGACAACAAAACAACCATGGTAAAAACCCAAGAACAACAACCACCCAACTACAAAAACAGCTAACAACAAAAAGGAAAGAGATAACACCCGCCACATCCAACAAACCCATGTACACAATTCTCCCTCCCACCGAACCAAACCACCCCCCCCCCCTCCCCCCCCCCCCCCCCCCCCCCCCCCCTCCCCGGGTTGCTGCTGCTGCCGGCCTATTTCCCTACCGTTCTGCCAGTAAGTCCAGGAAAGGCTGCCACCGCCTAAAGAACCCCTGTATTGATCCCCTCAGGGCAAATTTCACCTTCTCCAATTTGATGAACAGCGCCATATCATTGATCCAGGCCTCCACGCTTGGGGGCCTCGCATCCTTCCACTGAAGCAAAATCCTCTGCCGGGCTACTAGGGACGCAAAGGCCAGAACACCGGCCTCTTTCGCCTCCTGCACTCCTGGCTCCACTGCAACCCAAAAAATTGCGAGTCCCCAGCCTGGCTTGACCCTGGATCCTACCACCCTCGACACCGTCCTTGCTACCCCCTTCCAAAACTCCCCCAGCGCTGGGCATGCCCAAAACATATGGCCGTGGTTCGCTGGGCTCCCCGAGCACCTAGCACACCTGTCTTCGCCCCCGAAAAACCTACTCATCCTCGTCCCAGTCATGTGGGCCCTGTGCAGCACCTTGAACTGTATGAGGCTAAGCCTCGCACAGGAAGAAGAGGAATTCACCCTTTCCAGGGCATCCGCCCACGTCCCCTCCTCAATCTCCTCACCCAGCTCCTCTTCCCATTTACCCTTCAGCTCCTCCACCGAGGCCTCGTCTACCTCCTGCATTACACGGTATACATCCAAAATCCTCCCTCCTCCAACCCACACCCCAGAGAGCACCCTGTCCCGTACACCACGTGGGGGCAACAGAGGGAACCCCTCAACCTGCCGCCTGGCAAACGCCCTAACCTGCATGTACCTAAACATGTTCCCCGGGGGGGGAAGAGCCCAAACTTCCCCTCTAACTCACCCAGGCTCGCAAACCTCCCATCCACAAACAGGTCCCTCAACCTCCTAATACCTACCTTGTGCCAGCCCAGAAATCCGCCATCGATGCTCCCTGGAACAAACCGGTGGTTCCCCCGTATCGGGGACTCCATCGAGCCCCCCAACTCCCTCCATTGCCCCCAAACCTTGAGGGTAGCCACCACCACCGGGCTCGTGGTATACCTCTTTGGAGGGAGTGGCAACGGCGCCGTTACCAGCGCCTCCAGGCTCGTGTCCACACAGGACGCTACTTCGATCCTCTTCCATGCTGCCCCTTCCCCGTCCATTACCCACTTACGCACCATCGCTGCGTTGGCAGCCCAATAGTACCCACAGAGGTTGGGCAGCGTCAGCACCACCCCCCCCCCATCCCGGCCCCGCTCCAAAAACACCCTTCTCACCCTCGGAGTCCCATGCGCCCATACAAATCCCGTAATACTCCTGTTAACTCTCCTAAAAAAGGCCTTCGGGATAAGGATGGGAAGGCACTGGAACAAGAACAAAAACCTCGGGAGCACAGTCATCTTGACGGACTGCACCCTACCAGCCAGCGGTAACATATCCCACCTTTTAAACTCCTCCTCCGTTTGCTCCACCAACCTTGTGAGGTTAAGCTTATGCAGGGCCCCCCAGCTCCTAGCCACCTGGACTCCCAGGTACCTAAAGTTCCTCCCTGCCTGATTCAGTGGGAGCCTACCAATCCCCATCTCCTGATCCCCCGGATGCACCACGAACAGCTCGCTCTTACCCACGTTGAGCTTATACCCAGAAAAGCCCCCAAATTCGCTGAGAATCCTCACCACCTCCGGCATTCCTCCCCACTCCGCACCAGGCCCCTCCAGTTCCCCGACTCCCTCAACGCCATGGCCAGGGGCTCAATTGCCAACGCAAAGAGCAAGGGGGACAGGGGACACCCCTGTCTCGTCCCCCGGTGCAGCCGAAAGTACTCCAACCTCTTCCTATTCGTGGCTACACTCGCCACCGGGGCCTCATAAAGCAGCCTCACCCAACGGACAAACCCCTCCCCAAACCTTTCCAACACCTCCCACAGATACCCCCACTCAACCCTATCAAAGGCCTTCTCCGCATCTAATGCCACCACTATCTCCGCCTCCCCTTCCACAGCCGGCATCATAATGACATTCAGAAGCTTTCGTATACTGGTATTCAACTGCCTTCCCTTTACAAACCCCGTCTGGTCCTCTTGAATGACCCCGGGCACACAATCTTCTATCCTTGTAGCTAAGATCTTTGCCAGCAGCTTGGCGTCTACATTTAGCAGCGAGATCGGCCTATATGACCCACACTGCAGAGGGTCCTTGTCCCGCTTAAGGATCAAGGAAATCAGCGCCCGTGACATAATTGGGGGCAAAGCCCCCCCCTCCCATGCCTCGTTAAAGGTCCGAACCAACAGGGGGCCCAACAGGTCCGCATACATTTTATAAAATTCAGCCGGAAACCCATCCGGCCCTGGCGCCTTCCCCGACTGCATGTTCCCTATCGCTTTAACCAGCTCCTCCAGCTCAACCGGCGCCCCCAGTCCCTCCACCTGCCCCACCTCCACCATCGGAAATCGCAGCTTGTCCAAGAAGCGCCCCAGTCTCTTCTTCCTCCCCCCCCACCGGGGGTTCAGACCGGTACAATTCCCCATAAAAGTCCCTAAAGACCCCAATAACGCCTACCCCCCCTCCGCACCACCTTCCCATCTCTATCCTTCACTACCCCAATCTCCCTGCCCGCGTCTCGCTTTCGGAGCTGGTGTGCCAGCATCCTACTCGCCATCTCCCCGTATTCATACACCGCATCCTGTGCTTTCCTCCACTGAGCTTCCGCCTTTCTGGTGGTCAGTAGATCGAACCTGGCCTGAAGGCTACGCCGTTCCCCGAGTAATCCCTCCTCCAGAGCCTCCGCGTATCTCCTGTCCACCCTCACCATCTCCCCCACCAATCTCTCCCTCTGCTCTCCCCTCTCCCTATGGGTTCGGATGGAAATCAACTCCCCTCTAATCACCGCCTTCAATGCCTCCCAGACCGTCCCCACTCGGACCTCCCCGTTATCGTTGGCCTCAAGGTACCTCTTGATACACCCCCGAACCCTACCGCCGACCTCCTCGTCTGCCATCAGCCCCACCTCCAAGCGCCAGACCGGACGCTGGTCCCCCTCCTCCCCCAGCCCGAGGTCCACCAGTGCGGGGCATGATCCGAAATGGCTATGGCAGAGTATTCTGCATCCTCCACCCTCAAAACCAGGCCCCTGTGCAGGACAAAAAAAAATCAATCCTGGAATAGGTCTTATGCACGTGGGAGAAAAACGAGTACTCCCTGGCCCTTGGCCTCGCAAACCTCCAGGGATCCACCCCTCCCATCTGATCCATAAACCCCTCAACACTTTAGCCGCCGCCGGCCTCCTACCCGTCCGGGACCTGGATCGATCTAATGGGGGATCCAGCACCGTGTTGAAGCCCCCCCATGATCAGGCCCCCCGCCTCCAGATCCGGAATGCAGCCCAACATGCGCCGCATAAACCCCGCATCGTCCCAGTTTGGGGCGTAAACATTCACCAGCACCATCCGCTCCCCCTGCAGCTTACCACTCACCATCATATACCTCCCGCCACTGTCAGCCACCACATTTGACGCCTCAAACGACACCCACTTTCCCACCAGGATCGCCACCCCCCGATTCGTCTCATCCAGCCCTGAATGAAATACTTGGCCCACCCATCCCTTCCTCAGTCGAACCTGGTCCGCCACCTTCAGGTGCGTCTCTTGGAGCATGGCCACATCCGCCTTCAGCCCCTTCAAGTGCGTAAACACCCGGGCCCGCTTGACCGGCCCGTTCAGCCCCCTCACATTCCAGGTCCGCATATCAGCCGGATCAGAGGGCTCCCTGCCCCCCTCCCCTGCCGACTAGCCATAACCCATCCCCTGCCTGCCATTGGCCAGTGCCCCCGCTCGGCCTGTTCCCCACGGCGGCAACTCCCCCCTCAGCATACTCCAGCTCCTTCCTGGCCATTTCAGCAGCAACCCGGTTTTTTACCCCCTCCGGGGCTAGGACCCCTCCTAGCCGCGCCCCTCCCCCCCCTCCCCCCTCCATAGCACTCCCGTGAGCCAGCTAACTTCTGCTGACCCCGGCCACACCTCCGACCCCATCTCACATGGGGCTACTCCGCCACCTCCGTGCCCATCAGCAGGCCCCCCCCCCCCCATAACAACCAAAGGCCCGCGCTTCTCAGCCCCGCCCCCATCACCCCGCAGCGCGGGAAACCAGAGGAAAGCCTGCGCTTTTGCCCTGCCCAACCCCGCCTCCTCTAGGGCAACTCCCAATGCCGGTCCCCACCACCAGCTTACCTCCCAGCCCGAACCCGTCCACCAGACCCATACAAAAAGACATAAATACATCGCCCCACCCACCCTAAAGCCAACACACATCCTGCATGAAACAGAGAACCCCCCTCCAAGAAAAATAGACACAGTTACATACAAAACCCCCATCCCTGACCCTCAGTTTGAGTCCAATTTCTCGGCCTGCACAAAGGCCCACGCCTCCTCTGGCGTGTCGAGTCTGGGGACTCAAAATAATGGTGACGGTCCTTGTAGGTGACCCAAAGACGTGCCGGCTGCAACATGCCAAACTTCACACTTCACTTTGTCTGAGGAGCACCCGGCCCGGTTGTACCCGGCCCTCCGCTTAGCCACCTCCGCACTCCAGTCCTGGCAGATCCGCACCACCATGTTCTCCCACTTGCTGCTCCGCTCCTTCTTGGCCCACCGAAGCACGCACCAGCACCGCCTGTGGCGGCTCATTCGGCTTGGGCCTCCTGGACAGTATTCTGTGGGCCCCCTCCAGCTCCAGGGGCCCCTGAAAGGACCCAGCTCCCATCAGCGAGTTCACCAAAACAACACATAGGCCGCCAGGTCCAGCCCCTCCGTGAGGCCCAGGATCCGTAAATTATTCCGCCTCGACCGGTTGTCCATCTCCTCGAACTACTCCTGCCACTTTTTATGGAGCGCCTCGTGCATCTCCACCTTCCCCGCGAGGGCCGCGGCCTCATCCTCCCTTTCGGAGGCCTGCTGCTGCAACTCCCGGATTGCGGCCCCCTGGGCTGTCTGAGTCTCCAGCAGCTTACCGGTGGTAGCCTTCAGCGACTCCAGCAGCTCCACCGTAAGCTCCTGGAAGCAGCGCCGAAGAGTCTCCTGCTGCTCCTGCGCCCACTCCTAGAGGGCTCCGCCGGCTGCCATTTTGTTTTCCTTCCCCCGCTTTTCCAGAGGCGCTGCCACCGCTTTTCTGCTCACCCCACTACTGGTCCGGACCATAGAACCCTGCGGATCTACTGCAGACCCCTTCCCACGTCGGGAATCGTCGATAAAGCTCCGTTGGGGGCCCTGAAAAGAGCCCCAAAGTCCGTTTCTAGCGGGAGCTGCCGAATGTGCGGCTAAGCTCTGCACAGCCGCAACCGGAAGTCAATCACTAGTTATTTTAACCTCCCCTCCCTATTGCACCATGTTATAAATATCATGTAACAATACAGTTCTCTAGACAATCCAAATCCTTGTACACATTGCTCGTTAGCAGTCATGTGTGTTTTTTTATTCATTCTTAGGGTGGGGATTTGATGAGCAAATCAGCATGTGTTGCCAATACCTGAGGCAGTGGTGATGAGACATTTTGTTGACCATTGCAGAACATTTGGTGAAAGTACACCCATAGAGATGCCAAGTAGTGTTTCAAGAATTATGACCAAGCAAACAGTTAATCCCTCCAATAAGATGACATCCTATGTGAGTGTGAGAAAGATAAAACTTTTCCAAAACAGTTCTGAAGAAGTCACACTGATCTTTAATTCTTGTTTCTCTTGCCACAAAAGGTGCTCAGTGTGCTGAGTTATGCAGCACTTGGCTTTTATTTCAGACCTTCAACATTCACTGTATTTTGGTTTTATAAATTTTCCCTCCTCTTCCTTATTAATGTTTGCAGCCTTTGACATGGGTGACCACAACATCTTCCTCTGACACCAATCCATTGTCATCCAGCTGGTGGGACCGTTCTCCTCTTATCTATCTGATTAGAGCCAGAGTACCACTTACAATACCTTCTCTTCCTGTTCCTGTACGGTTACGCTTGGCATTTCCCAAGGACCATTCCTTGACCCTCTCCTATTTCCCCATCTACATAATGCCCCTCGACAACATTATCAGAAAGGACAGTGTTAGTTTTCACATATATATTGATGACACCCTGCTCCAAATCACTACCACCTCTTGATTCATCCATGGTTGCCAAGTTATCAACTGTTAATCTAGTATTGGATGAACAGAGATTTCTTTAAATTAAATACTGGGTAAAGACTGGAGCTGTTGGTTTTGCCCGTGACTCCGAACCCCATTCCTCTCCCCGACAACAAATTGAGATTAGACCAGGCACCTTGGTGTCACATTTGATCTGGAGACGAACATAGAACAGTACAGCACAGGCCAGGCCCTTCGGCCCACAATATTGTGCAGATTATTTATCCTAATCTAAGATCAACCTAACCTACACCCCTTCAATTTACCTCTGTCCATGTGCCTGTCCAAGAGTCGCTTAAATGTTCCTAATAACTCTTGACTCCACCACCTCGCTGGCAGTGCTTTCCATGCACCCACCTTTCTGTGTAAAAGAACCTACCTCTGACATCGCCCGAATAACCTTAAAATTATGTCCTCTCGTGACAGCCATTTCTGCCCTGCGGAAAAGTCTCTGGCTATCCACTCTATCCATGCCTCTATCAAGTCACCTCTCTTCCTTCTTCGCTCCAGTGAGAAAAGCCCTAGCTCCCTCAACATATAAGACATGCCCTCCAGACCAGGCAGCATCCTGGTAAATCTCTTCTGCACCCTCGCCAAAGCATCCATTCTTCCTATAACGAGACGACTAGAACTGGACACAATATTCCAAGAGTGGTCTAACCAAGGTTTTATAAAGATGCAGCAAAATCCCGCGGCTCTTAAACTCAATCCCCCTGTTAATGAAAGCCAACACACCATACACTTTCTTAACAACCCTATCAAGCTGGGTGGCAACTTTGAGGGATCTATGTACTTGGATCCCAAGATCCCTCTGTTCCTCCACACTTCCAAGAATCCTGCCTTTAACCCTGTATTCAGCATTCAAATTCAATTTTCCAAAATGAATCACCATCTAGGTTGAACCCCACCTGCCAGTTCTCAGCCCAGCTCTGCATCCTGTCGATGTCCTGTTGTAACCTGCAACAGCCCTCGACACTATCTACAACCTCACCAACCTTCGTGTCAGCGGCAAACTTACTAACCCATCATTCCACTTCCTCAAAGTAGTTTATAAAAACCACAAAGAGCAGAGGTCTCAGAACAGATCCTTGCGGGACACCACTGGTCATTGACCTCCAGGCAGAATACTTTCCATCAGCTATCGCTCGCCGTTTCTTTCGGCCAGCCAATTCTATATCCAGACAGCCAAATTTCCCTGTATCCCATGCCCCTTGACTTTCTGAATTGTCTTGGATAACATCAGGCTTTTTGAGTGTTGCTGGGGCTGCTCTTATTTAGGTGAAAAGTATTCCATCATACTCCTTACTTGTGACTAGTAGGTGGCAGAAAGTTTTTAGGGAAGCGGGATGCCATTTGCCAGAGTACACAGCCTCTGGGCTGCTCTTGTAGCTGCAGAGTGTATGTGGCTGGTCCTGTTTAAGAGCCTCTAGGATATTGATGGTTGATAATTCAGCAAAAGACAAGGGGTATCAAGGGAAGGGGTAGATCCCCATTATGGAAATGGGCAATGATCAGAATTTATATGATGCAAGCGGTATATGCCATTGATCAACCCAAGTCTGAACGTTGTTCAGGTCTTGCCGGACACGTGCATGGACTGTGACATTAACATATATGAAAGGAACTGCACTGTGCAATTGTTGCCAAACATCCTGACTTCTGGTGGTAGACCATTGCAAGGCTATAATGAGATCTTCAGCAATGGTCCTGGCAGAACCTAAACTGAGCACCGCTGAGCATATTATGGTTAATGGTGCTCAATTAAAAAAATATATATATATTTTAAATTAAGGGGTAATTTAGTGTGGCCAACCCACTGAGCCTGCACTCCTTTGGGATGTGGAAGTGAAACCCACCCAAACACGGCGAGAATGTGCAAACTACATACGGATAGTGACCTGGAGCCAGGATCGAACCCGGGTCCTCAGCACCATGGGGCAGCAGTGCTAACCCCTGTGCCGCCATGCCACCCTATTGTTGCTTAGTATTACTATCAAGATGCCTTTCATCACTTTGCAGATGGAGAAAAAAAATAATGGGGCAGTAATTGGTTAGATAGGATTCGTCCTACTTTTTGCAGAAAGAAGAATCATTTGGACTCGAAGCATTAACTCTTATTTTCTCTCTCCACAAATGCAGCAGAACCTGCTGAGTTTTTCCAGCACCCTGTTTTTATTTCAACTTTTTACTTTGCCAGGTTGATCCCAGAATTGTGGCGGCAATGGAACTTGACTAGAGGAATAATTAATTCTGCAGCACCAATCTTGAGCGCTACAGTTGGAATGTTTTTAGGGCTATTTGCTATCCATTGTTTTAACATCTCTTAATACCACCCGGAGTGAGGCAAATTGGTTTTCGTGTTGGTGCAACCTCAGGAGGAATGATTGTAAAAGTATTCGCCTTAACCTCTGCACCTATACTCGTCCATTAATCAGGATGCAGATATCATGAAGCTGCCTTTTCCCATTAGTTGCTTTATATGTCCAGGACCAATCAGTCTAGATATGCAGGCCTGTAAAATCTTTATTTAACCAATAAACCGTGGGATTGCTTTGGTCTGCCGAAACATACTGCAACACCAGCATCTTTTGCCCATTCCTAATTCCCCCTCAGAATGTGATGGAGAGCTGCCTTCTTCAACCACTGCAGTCAGTGCGATGCAGGTAGACTCAGTTGCTCGCGACTGCCAAGATTTTGACGCAGCTCATGTCGAAGTTCAGTCTCCAGGTCTTTAGACTGGGCCTCTGAATTACTAGTTACACACGTATAATACTTGTGCATGCAACCAATGTTTCAATTTGTGGCAGAAAAATATTGTAACACAGGAAGGAGGAATGGCAGTGCAATCCAACTGTATGAGCTGGTGCTATGTTTCTTTAAATTTTAACAGCAGCAATTCTGTCCTCAGTCCATTCATCTGAACATACTCCTTGTGACAGTTGGTGAACAGTAGCAGATTTGGAACCCCAATTGTATGGGCAATGGAATTACACAGATAAACAAACGTAACGTTCTGCTCATTTATTAACTGGAAAAACATGTGGAGCCATGTGAATTGAAAATATACCATATTCACTGTCACGGGGAAGTTTGGAGGGGATGTGAGGAAAAACGTTTTCACCCAGCGGGTAGAGAGTCTGGAACTCACAGCCTGAAAGGCGGTGGTGGTGGCAGAGCCCCTCATAACATTTAAGTAGCATGTAGATATGTACTTGTGTTGCGAAGGCTATGAGCCAAGTTCTGAAAAATGGGTTTAGAATATTTAGGTGGCTGTTTTTGACCGGCACAGAAACGATGGGCCAAAGGACTTTTTCTGCACTGTACTATGGGTGTGCCTACACAACATGTTTTTCAGCAGTTCAAAACGGCAACTCACCATCACTTTCTCAAGGGCAATTAGGAATGGGCAATAAACGTAGGCCGAGCCAGCAAAGTCCATATCCCTCGAATTAATAAACAAATATTGAGGAAAGCACCACCCATTCCCGCAGCAAAATGCCACACTGGTTACTTCCAATTTCCAGATGTCTCTCGCTTAGTTCTGAGATGTTACAGCTATAAGTGCGCTGGTCACCAATCAAGAAGGGGCCATGTTTAAATTAATAATTTAATAAGATACTACGGGAACTTGATTCTAACAAGACAGAGTAGCGATTTCTTTAGATCATGGATGGGAACCCGAGACCTGTTACTTGCAATTCTTACAAATAGTAGGAATTTTAGGACACTTCATAGGTCTTGGGGAACCAAATGTGAACAAAGTGTCTTCAGCTTTTTCAGCACAGGGTCTTGGAACTCGAGGGGCAGCTGGAGTCACTGGGCAGCATGAGACAGGCGGAGAGATTCCTGGATCATATATTGAGGTGATGCATTTTGGAAGAAGGGTTAGGGAGAGACATTACACACTTCGTAATACAATTCCAAAGAAGGTGCTGCAGGTTCATGTGTAGATCTTTAAAGGTGGCTGCAAATGGGTTCTAGGGCTTCAGAAGTAGAGGTATTAAGTGCCTCTACTGAACCTTCATAAAGCTATGATTAGGTCAATTCTGGCCACCACACTGTAGGAGGGATGTGAAGGTTCTTAAGAGGGCACAGAAGAGATTTGCCAGAGTAGTTCCAGAGGTGAGGGAATTTAATTGCAAGGTTAGCGTCGAGAAGCTGGAGTTGAGGGAAGATCCGTTACAGGTGTATAAGATAGCGACAGGATTAGGAAAAGGAAAGCTGTTCCCACTAGCTGATGATACAAGGAACAGAGATTTAAAATTTTGGGTAAGTTATTGAGGGTGGCAAATCATAGAATCCCTACAGTGCAGAAGGAGGCCATTTAGCTCATCATGTCTGCACACTTCCACTGAAAGAGCCCCCTACCTAGGCCCACTCCCCATCCCTGAAACCCCACCCAACCCAAGGGACAGTTTAGCATGGCCAACCCGCCTAACCTGCACATCTTTTGGACGGTGGTAGAGCACACGGAGAAAACGCTGCCTGAAAAGGTGGGAGAAGCGGAGTGAAGCAGAACAGAATTAATTCGACATGAGCAAAATAAGCTTCCACAAGGTCACGGGGATCAGGGGAAATAGGGCTAACAGCATTGCACTAAAGAGCCAGCATGGATTTGATGAGCTGAACGGCCCCATCCTGTGCAGTAATAACTCTGCATTTATCTATGCCTCTGAAACATTGTTTTAAATATAAATTTAGAGTACCTAATTCTTTTGTTCCAATTAAGGGGCAATTTATTGTGGCCAATTTACCTACCCTGCGCATCTTTGGGTGTGGGAGCGAGACCCATGCAGACACGGTGAGAATGTGCAAACTCCATATGGGCAGTGACCAGGATCAAACCAAAGTCCTAGGGACCGCGAGGCAGCTGTGCTAACCACCGCGCCACCCAGCCTCTGAAATCTTAACCCATGAATAAAGGTAAACATACATCACCGAATCTTTGTGAGAAGATTGCAAAGTAACTCTTTTAGTAGTTAAACAACAATGACTCCAGAGTACTGTTCAGAAGCTCCAACTGTTGATTTCCACATCATAATATATACTAAATAAATATTCTAGGTAGTATTTAATCACAACTAAGTTCATCCAAACTATGGTTTTAACCTCAAGTCACCCACTGGATTTACAAAAACTGCAGCATTTTGAATCATCATAGAGCTACATTCTCACTTCAGAGCAATGAAATCTAATATTCTCAGATCTATTAAAAAACAAGTTTCATGATAACCCATAACATCAGAGTGCTTCTAAAATGTAGTCACCCGTGAATGTATAGAAGCAAAATAACCAACATACACACAAGGTTCCACAACCAGTGATGGGGGAGTTGGTGGAGGGATGCATATTGGTTAGCACGCTGAAAGAACTCCCCATCTCTGCTCCTCAGAATGTTATTACACCTTAGTTTAATGTCCCTTTAAGCTGGCACGCAACATTGCAGCACGTCCTCCATATTGTATCAACGGATCAGCCAAGGTTACATGTCATTTTAGCAATACAGTAGTCCCCCGTTATACCGCGCTCCGCAATACGGCTCCGATATACGGCGGGGGGGGGGCTTATGGACCCCAACTGTCAGCTTCCCTCTCCGGATCAAAGTGAGCCGGCCGCTGAAATTGACACTGCAGGCTGAAATTGACACTGCCGGCTGCTCCTCTCTCACTGAGATTCAGTGAGCGAGGAGCAGCTCACACAGCGTCCAGAAGTGGATAGCGCAGAGCCTTTGAAACTGACATGCAGCGCAGGGTGCAAGTGCGTGCGGCAGATGGGGTGCAGACAGCAAGACCTTGCAAGTTCCTGGTAAGTTTCTGTGGGTTGTTTTAATTAGATCCACGATGGGGGTTTAAAATTTATTTAAAAATCTATGCATGCGCTTCCCATTGTGAGTCTACGGGGGTCTGACCTCTCCCCCCGCCCCCCCGTAGACTCACAATGGGAAACGCATGCATAGATTTTTAAATAAATTTTAAACCCCCATCGTGGATATCCGCGGCTCGGATGCAACGCGGGTGGCTGTCTTGGACCCCAACACCCGCGTTCTAAAGGGGGACTACTGTATACTTCCATGAACTTGAACGGTACAGGCTAGCATTTCTTTAAAAACTATTAACATAAAACATTGGTTCTGGAAGTCTGCTTGGTTACTCTCCTCATATCATTACACCAAAATAACTAGGTTTACTTACTGACATGAGCCAGCCAAAACCCAGATTTCATAGCAGTTCCTACCTTGCTGGGGTGAATGCCAACATGAACTGTGGTACCATTAGCTTTTTCACGTTGTACACGCTCGATGTAGATTACATACTTCTTTCTGTACACTTGAACAACTTTACCAATTTGCTGGCCCTTGTAATGCCCTCGGACGACCTGCATTTAAGATAACAAATATAGTAGTTAAGTTTAATATTAATACATGCAGTCAAAATGCTCCATTTGCTGGTTCGCAATTTATGTTGACAGTGTTCGTTCCCAAGATATAAGGATCGAGTATCACAATTCATAAATAGGTCAATAATAATAATCAATAATAATCTTTATTGACACAAGTAGGCTTTAACACTGTAATGAAGTTACTGTGAAATGCCCTAGTCGCCACACTCTGGCACCTGTTTGGGTACAGAGGGAGAAAACTGGAGCACTGAAGGAAACCCATGCAGACACGGGGAGAACGTGCAGACTCCGCAGAGCCAGTGACCCAGACAGTGCCACCCACTGTGCTGCCATAAGATAGCACCATCGAAAGAAACACTTGTGCTTTTAGTTCACCATGTGATAAAACTGTTTAATGTTTAATCAGTAAATACCAAAAGCACAACATTCTTTTTAATAATCCTAAAATTGGTATTCTATTTTCTAATCACACATCTATATCATAAACACATATTTCTTTATATAAGGCCTTTTCAAAGTGGAGGTCGTGATCCATAGGTGGGTCGCAGACGGGTATTAAAAAAATTGTGGCGTTCCCCAAAGATTACCTGACATAAACTGCTTCTCGCTGCACCCATCAGCTAATACAGGCATTGAACTACAGTATAATTAACAGTACAATCTCCGACCAGAAGAGGCAACTGTGAGGTCAGCGCACCCTGCATGTACACTTGGTACCAAGCACCCTGTTCATAAGTGCTTTTGATTTGAATTGACTTGGAGGTGAGCTTCTTTTAGTTGTGAACAAGACAAGAGGACCGTGGACAGAGACCGTTTCATTACAAGAAAGAGGCGGCCAAAGACACTAATAGGCAGTGCCTACTGGCCAGGATCTCTCATAAGAATCGAATGGAGCTGCTCTGGAGTGTCCACAACAGGACAAACCAATGCTAGTGTTAGCTCTGTACTGTGTACCAGAGCCTCCGGTGAACAGTCTACAAAGACACATAAAATCCGGAACAGAGCAGTAAAAGATGATTTCTTGAGGTATGGCTTTGTTAATTGTGCTAACACAATTCAGGATGCAAAGCCCATGTGTTATATGGAGGGAAATTCCGATGAATTAGTTTAAAACCCTCAAAACTGCAAAGGTACCTGAAGACTAAACATGGTGAGCTGGAGATTTTTTTTCAAAGGATGCAGCCATAACTGAAATCAGCTCAAGTTCTAAGCATAAATTTTACACTGAATGACAAAGCACAGTATGACCTTTTACACAGCAGCACATCACATAGAGAAAATTCCCCACACTACTGCAGAGATTAATTCTCCTGCAGCATGAGACATAGATTGCATGGTCCTAGATCAGAGGTCAGCTGAAAAACTGAAATGCATTCCGCTTACTGAGAACACAGTGGCTTGCCGAATTTGTGATATTGCTGGGAATTTAGAAATACCATTTATTTCTTGTTTAATGTTAGCGCAGAAGTTCTCACTACAATTGGATGAAAGTACAGATGTTTTCAGGTTGTGCAACCTTGCTAGTTTACGTTAGCGATATTTGGCACAATTATTTATTTAGAATTTGCTGTGCTGCCTGGCATTACCAACTAGCACGATTGCGCACAGATCTTTGAAGTATTGAATAGTTAAGTGGTTAGAAAGTGCGGGGTTGACAGTTAATTGCAGAGGAATCACAAGCGATGGGACAGCCACCTGGTCAGACAGGATATTGTTTGTAATCATTACTTTATCACTGCAAGGCACTGGCACTAAAAGGAATTCCACCAGACCTTGAAGTGGTGTTGGAAGGAATTGTTCGGATATGAGAGCCAAACTCGCACATTTATTGTTCAACACAGGGCTACATTGGCTGTCAAGGGATTGGGTGCTTGGCAGAGTTTATGAACTGTGGTATGAAATCCATGCTTACCACCTGAGAAATAGTCTCCTCTGGCTGTTTTGTTTGGTGATGAAAGTTGATCTTTCTAGTTGGTCTATCTTGCTGACATCTTTTCAATTCGATACAAACCGAATCTCAAATTGCAAGGCTGGTTGCTTTCATTACCGGCAATAAATAAGTGCTATCCAAAAGCCATTGAAAGCTTGGCAGGTGCAAGTAAAAAACCTAAACTACCACATGTTCCGCACACTGCTATGGCACATTGAAGAAAAGTATTAGTAAGGGAACTGTCAATAGCCTGACAGGTCTTATTCAGTCACATCTGGATGCGCTGATCAACAGCTTTGCTTCTTCCCAGAGAAGTTTCAGATTTGGAAAAAGAGGTGGGTGAAAAATCCCTGAGTTTGAGACCCCAGTCAGTTATTAATATATAGCTAACTCCAAACGGGCAGACTGAACTGCTGCACCTGACCTGTGACAGCACGTCAAAAGTTGGGATAAATGGGTGTTTCTCTGGTTGGCAATCAGTAGCTAGTGGTGTCCCTCAGGGATCCGTGTTGGGCCCACAATTGTTCACAATTTACATTGACGATTTGGAGTTGGGGGACCAAGGGCAATGTGTCCAAGTTTGCAGATGACACTAAGATGAGTGGTAAAGCGAAAAGTGCAGAGGATACTGGAAGTCTGCAGAGGGATTTGGATAGGTTAAGTGAATGGGCTCGGGTCTGGCAGATGGAATACAATGTTGACAAATGTGAGGTTATCCATTTTGGTAGGAATAACAGCAAACGGGATTATTATTTAAACGATAAAATATTAAAGCATGCCGCTGTTCAGAGAGACTTGGGTGTGCTAGTGCATGAGTCACAGAAGGTTGGTTTACAAGTGCAACAGGTGATTAAGAAGGCAAATGGAATTTTGTCCTTCATTGCTAGAGGGATGGAGTTTAAGACTAGGGAGGTTATGTTGCAACTGTATAAGGTGTTAGTGCGGCCACACCTGGAGTATTGTGTTCAGTTTTGGTCTCCTTACTTGAGAAAGGACGTACTGGCACTGGAGGGTGTGCAGAGGAGATTCACTAGGTTAATCCCAGAGCTGAAGGGGTTGGATTATGAGGAGAGGTTGAGTAGACTGGGACTGTACTCGTTGGAATTTAGAAGGATGAGGGGGGATCTTATAGAAACATTTAAAATTATGAAGGGAATAGATAGGATAGATGCGGGCAGGTTGTTTCCACTGGCGGGTGACAGCAGAACTAGGGGGCATAGCCTCAAAATAAGGGGAAGTAGATTTAGGACTGAGTTTAGGAGGAACTTCTTCACCCAAAGGGTTGTGGATCTATGGAATTCCTTGCCCAGTGAAGCAGTTGAGGCTCCTTCATTACATGTTTTTAAGGTAAAGATAGATAGTTTTTTGAAGAATAAAGGGATTAAGGGTTATGGTGTTCGGGCCGGAAAGTGGAGCTGAGTCCACAAAAGATCAGCCATGATCTAATTGAATGGCGGAGCAGGCTCGAGGGGCCAGATGGCCTACTCCTGCTCCTAGTTCTTATGTTCTTATAAAACATGCCACAAGTCCATGGGGCTGTCAGCATTCTGGATTAGCACCTCCCAGGATTATCCAAAGCGGAGTAAAAAAAGCATTTTGTTGCTTTTGCCCGTCACGATGACCTATATGTGCGAGGTGGGATTTTCCATTCCCACCGAAGTGAAGACTGTCTAATGGAGCCAACTGAAGTCTGCACCTTATGTGCATTGCCCTCTCATCCTGATTAATTGAGATTGAGAGGATCAAGCAGGCTCACCTGTCATATTAAAGTGAATGTGGCATGGGTCCCGAAGGTCAGTCAGTTGACAAAAATAGGTCCCGAGGAAAAAAAGTTGAAAAATACTGCTTTATATAATCAACTCCCACTGTTCATGGAGGCTCTGTTGCCACAAATTCTCGTGAAGTGCGAAATCACGAACATTGCAATTGTACATGTGCTGAGTAAGGAGAGTGCACTTTCTACTTGGGAAAGGTGAGAATTTAA
The DNA here is from genome assembly GCF_902713615.1 of Scyliorhinus canicula. Classification (NCBI taxonomy): domain Eukaryota; kingdom Metazoa; phylum Chordata; class Chondrichthyes; order Carcharhiniformes; family Scyliorhinidae; genus Scyliorhinus; species Scyliorhinus canicula. The sequence goes on from NC_052149.1 coordinate 165,595,149, forward strand.
CATTATAAGTTGCAGATGAGAGAAGATTTGAGGCCACAAACTGCGATTACGTATACAATTTCATTCACATGGGTAAACCAATTTGTGACGGGTCGCAAATGACGAGAGTTGACTGCAAACACATAGTTAATTGAGAAGAAACATTCACCGATCATTCACTGAGGCAGGCACAAATGGAACCTGAATTAAGAAAATATTAGGAGGCATAACTCAAAGCTTAGCCGAAGAGTTCACTTGTAAAGGGAGGTCAAAAGAGGACAGAGACGTATAGGGGTTTAGGGATAGAATTCTGGACCATATTGCCTAGTTGATTGAAGGCAGTTACCAATAGAGAAACAAAGGGAGTGGGAGAAGAGTCCAAAGAACACAGAGCTCTCACCAAATACTGTTATAAACTCCTGAGGTTAAGCGGAGACGGAGAACTAGCAATGGAACAAAGCTCCAAAGTCACAGAAATGGGGCAGAAAATTACTGTTGACCGGACAAGGTAATGTTGAAAAAATGAAATGAAAATCGCTTATTGTTACGAGTAGGCTTCAATGAAGTTACTGTGAAAAGCCCCTAGTCGCCACATTCCGGCGCCTGTCCGGGGAGGCTGATACGGGAATCGAATCGTGCTGCTGGCCTGCTTTAAAAGCCAGCGATTTAGCCCAGTGAGCTAAATCAGCCCCTTGGCCAGGCCCCTGGCATTCTAAGCACTAGACTGCATGATACGACAGTTAAGACATGGGATTGCCAGGCATATTGCCATGGAAACAGCACAAATGGCCACCTGAACATCTGAGAAAGTCACAAAATCAGCCGTAGAGCACATGACAATGAAAGCCTTTACAACTACTACCAATAAATACAAAAGGACACGAAAACTCAACCACAGCACTGCAATACAATTGCATTAAAAGCTTGTAAATGCTGGAAATATGAAATGGATTCTGAACTATGTGTTTCATCTTTTCTCTCATAAGATGTGGTGTAACTGAATTCACAGGTCTGTCAGTATCAGCTCCACTGAATAAGATTTGAGAAAAACAAAACCTATCTTTTCATTTGCTGTATTTTCACAGTAACGTCACTGCAGTGTTAATGTGTTAGTGTTAAGCCTACTTGTAACACTAATAAAAATTTCCAGCATTGCCTGGTATTATCTCGACAATGGTTCCATGATCATCATCAGATTTTTAATTTCAGTTTCTTATTCAATTCAAATTTCACCATCTACAGTTGTGAGATTTGAACCTGGGACCCCAGACCAATACTCTGGTTCTCTGGATTAATATGCCACCACCTCCCTAATCATGGCAGGTCAGTGTAAAGGGGAAAATATTACAAACCAAACATAGTCAATACTTCAGACAGAAAGGCAGGGCAACATTGCAATTGGATGATTTGGTTCATTTCCAACTTCTCTTTTTATATTTTCATGCATTAAAACGCAGGGCTTGCTTCCCTTACCTGAACCTCATCATCCTTGCGTATGGGCATTGAGCGAACATTGTATTTCTGCCTCAGCTCCTTAGAGAGTGGAGAGGACATAATTTTCCTGCGGATGTGAGATGGAGCATTGAAGTGCCTTTTGCGATTCTTCCTCCGGGAAGATGTCACATAGGGATTGAACTTCATATTGGCTGCACACAGAAGAAACACAAACGTTAAAGCCGCTGCTAGCTGAACCGTAAAATGAGAGTTCACTGAATCATGTCACATATTAGGCGAAGTAAGGTGGGTTATGATCCAAGCAGGAGCTCGGTAACACTGGGGTCTGCGAGTCTCCAGTCCCCCTCCTGCCTCTCGCGCCCGTTGTGTAGGCCCCACGGGCGTCTATATTTTACATCAATCTCAGTCACCTCCCAACACGCAACTTAAAAATACTGCCTTGTCAGACTAGTGGACCGTTGTCCGGCTCGGGATGTGGGATCGATTTGTCACGATTAGATTGCGAAGTGCTCGGATGTTAATAGATATCACTGACAGAATCCTCACCCTCCTGTTCTAGCTTCAATGGCCGCTGGTGAAAAGAGAACGCACGCATGCGCAGTACCCCGATCGTTAGTGCTGAAATCGCGCGAGATTGCAGCAAGGCGAGACTTCCAGGTTCTTAAAGGGACAGTTCCCTCAAATGGCCTCTGGGGAAAGCTATGAGAGTGGTTACTCTCTGATTTCATAGAATTTACAGTGCAGGAGGCCATTCGGCCCATCGAGTCTGCACCGGCTCCTGGAAAGAGCACCCTACCCAAGGTCAACACCTCCACCCTATCCCCATAACCCAGTAACCCCACCCAACACCAAGGACAATTTTGGACACTAAGGGCAATTTATCATGGCCAATCCACGAGGAAACCGGAGCACCCGGAGGAAACCCATGCACACACGGGGAGGATGTGCAGACTCCGCACAGACAGTGACCCAAGCCGGAATCGAACCGGGGACCCTGGAGCTGTGAAGCAATTGTGCTAACCACTATGCTACCGTGCTGCCCCTGGACTGGGCATTTGTATTCTGGTCAAATTCCAGTTTCAAGCAAAATGTGTAAATCCAAAATATAGACACGCAAAGTAACACTATTGTATATGGAAGTAATTAATTGTAGCAGAAGTGCTTCTGAATGTTTCTGAGGCAGTTTGTCACACAAAGAACATAAGTAGGAGCAGGGGCAGACCACACGACCCATCAGGCCTTTTTAAATGAATTCAAAGAGCGAACATCCACAACCCATGGCGTCTACCCTGTAATAAAAAGAAAGTGCTGAATAAACTCAGCGGGTCTGGCATAATCTGTGGAGAGAAAGTTAACATTTTGAATTTGTATGACTTATTTATTTTAGAGACTATCCACCCCATCGTTCCCCTTCAGAATGTTGTAGGTTTCAATGAGATCGCCTCTCATTCTTTTAAAATGGAGAGTATAAGCCAAATATACTCAGCTTCTCATTTAGGTCAACCCCCAAGGACCAATTTAGTGAACCTTTGCTTGCACCACCTCTAATGCAAGTATGTTCTTATACGGGGAGACCAAAATTGCACATGTGACTAGATACGATCTCACTAAAAGCTTGTACGACTTTAGCAAGACTTTTTTATTCTTGGACTCAAATTCCATTGCAACAAAGGCCAACATGCCCTTGCCTTCCTAATTGCTTACGTACTTGCATGTTAACTTTCTGCATTCCTTGTTTTAGCATGCCCAGTTTCTTTGATTATCAAGTCACAAGTTGCTCAACTTTTAAAAAGCTTTTGTATTCACGACCAAAGTGAATAACTTCACATCTCCTTATATTATACTTCAACTGCCAGCTTGTTGCCCACTCACCTAACCCATCTATATATTTTTGTGGCCTCTCCACATCCTCTCCACAACTTATTTCTGCTGGTTTGGTGTCATTAGCAAACTATACATTTCTTTCTGTCTCTTCATCTAAATCAGGGGTGGGCAAACTTTTCCGTGCAAGGGCCACATTCAGAAATTCACAATTTTAAAGGGCCGCATAGTATATTAAGTAAAATAATTACTTCACCCGGTTATGATTCTGGGCGCCTCATATAGAACATAGAACAGTACAGCACAGAACAGGCCCTTCGGCCCTTGATGTTGTGCCGAGCAATGATCACCCTACTCAAGTCAACGTATCCACCCTATACCAGTAAGTAACCCAACAGCCCCCCCATTAACCGTACAATTAAAAAAATAAAAAAAAAAATTTTTTTTTTTAATGACTTGGTGGGCCGCATAAAGACCTTAGGCGGGCCGCATGCGGCCCGCGGGCCGTAGTTTGCCCACCCCTGATCTAAATCATTAATATAGATTGTAAATAGACAAGGCCCCATCTCAGATCCTTGTTGAATTCCATTGTACTGCCTGCCAACTTGAAAAAGCCCCATCTCTGCCCACTCACAGTTTCCCATCCATTAACTCATTCTCTATCCATGCTATTATACCAACTCCACGAACCCTTATTTTGCCGATTAACCTTTTGACCGTATTCAAAGTTAAACTGACTGACTTGTAGTTAGTTGCTGGGCTTATCTTTACAAACTTTTTGAACAAGGATGTAACATTTGCAATTCCCCAGTCCTCTGGGGCCACTCTGAGTCGAAGACTGAAAAATTATGGCCAATGTCTTTGCAATTTCTACTCTCACTTCCCTCAGTATTTAAGTTCAAATATGTTTTCAATTTTAAAACCACCTGGTGTCCGAGTTACCTGTCATATGAGGGACGGTTGAGAACTCTGGGTCTGTACTCGTTGGAATTTAGAAGGATGAAGGGGAGATCTTATTGAAACTTACAGGATACTGCGAGGCCTGGATAGAGTGGACATGGAGAGGATGTTTCCACTTGTAGGAAAAACTAGAACCAGAGGACGCAATCTCAGACTAAAAGGACGATCCTTTAAAACAGAGATAAGGAATTTCTTCAGCCAAAGGGTGGTGAATCTGTGGAACTTTTTACAGCAGAAGGCTGTGGAGACCAAATTACTGAATGTCTTTAAGGGGATCAGGGGTTATCGGGAAAAGGGATGAGAAAAATATCAGCCATGATTGAATTGTGGAACACACTCGATGGGCCGAGTGGCCTAATTTTGCTCATATTTCTCATGGTCTTGTTGCCTTTTCTGTGGATCTGCTCTAAATATGGCAGTCAGTGATGTTGCCCTCCTTTCATTGGATATCAATATTCTAATGCTCAGTCACCAGGTATCAAATGATACCACCACAAGGTTCAACTGGCTATCGATCAAAGACCAGTTAGTTAGTTCAAGGTCAAGGGTACTTTATTTACACAGACAATTAGTCATGCAATATAAACACTACTAATTAAACTACACCTATCGACTAAGACAACCTGTACTTAACTTCAGGCCCCCAGCTTAGGTCAGAGGAACAGTGGCCGTTGTTCAATTCTGGATCCATCAAGTCTGTAGAAGTAACTGCTGCTCAGCTAGGCTCATCCGTCTGGTAGCGGGCGTTGAACTTGGACTTGCTTCTGGTGGTGCTGCGATTGGAGATGGTTGTTGCCGGGGCTACAGGTCCAAAAGAGGACAAACACATGGTGGACTCTCTTCTTATGCTTGAGGGTTTTCTCATCTTTTGGGCGCTCCTTCAGTTTGGACCCAACTAATTGTGTGATCCCAGATCACTGTTCGACGATTCGAAACAATAAATGGGCAGGTGTCTGGATGGCTGGGCATGTCCCAAGCGGTAACTGACCCTGTTGTTTACGCTTCCCTAGAACAGGGAGTGGCGCCAAAATGTCTGGGACTGTACCGGTCACTCAAGTACCAGTCCTTTGGTGGAGATGGTCCATCAAATGCTAATCGGTTGGGGTTTCAATACTGTCTGCATTCCTTACTCCGCAAATATATATTTTCAGGCTCTGAGCCTGCCTGAATCTCGCATTGTCCATTTTACCCGCTATGCTTTCCGAGCTTCTCTGTTCCTGCTTGTAAGTGGCCATCCCAGATGGCTACAGTCTTTTCATGTACCGTGACCTAAGTAGCATATTCTTCCTTCGTAAAGTGTGGTCCCTAATCCTCTTTTTACCACCTTATTACTTTTTTACTCATAAATTTAGAGGACCCAATTCCTTTTTACAATTAAGGGGCAATTTAGAGCAGCCAATCCACCTAACCTGCACATCTTTTTGGGTTGTGGGGGCGAAACCCACGCAAACATGGGAAGAATGTGCAAACTCCACATGGACAGTGACCCAGAGCTGGGATTGAACCTGGGACCTCAGCACCGTGAGGCAGCAATGCTAACCACCGTGCTGCCCTATCGCCTTATGTTTAAATGCCTGTGGAAGACTTTTGGATTCCTTTTTATGCTAGCTGCAAATATACTTTCATACTCCCACTTTGCTTCTTCTTCTCTCTTCTGAACCTTTTATTTTTATAGCTTGGTGATAGCTTGGTTTTCAATTGTATTTACTACCCGACACTTGTCATAAGCATACTTTTTCTTCTTCATTTCTATCTTTCAGCCAGGGAGCTCTGAATTTGTTTGCCCTTTCTGTCCTTTTCTAGTGAATATACTTTGCCTGTTGTTTGAAGGTAGCCAATTGGTCTTTCTTGCCAACGTTTCACTTCAATTTATTCAGCCAAAATCTGTTCTTACCCCATTGAAGTTGACTTTTTCCTCAGTTAATTTTTAAAAACTCTGGCATCCTCTTTCCTTCTTGCGCTGTTGGTGTCTTTTGTATTCGGTGGGTTTTAGGTGGCTTTTTGGGCCTAAAACGCAAATAAATTCACTGTGTTGGGTCCAACTGGGTGGAGAGCAACCTGATTTGCATCCGCTCAGCACATCACTGCCACCGGAAGCCCGCAATGGAATAACCGTCAGGAAAGAATGAACAAGTTGTCGCCCTTTTCTCCAAAAAAGAGGTGACCCAATCTAGAACTATAAAATTCTTAAAGGATTTGCTAGGGTAGGTGAAGAGAAAATGTTTGCACTTGAGGGAATCCAAAATCAGGGACAATAGACTCCAATAAATCCAATAAGACATTTACTGTAACCATAGACTAAAAGCATTACTGATTAAATGCTACCTTTATGGGCAACTGATATTTAAACTAAAACACACTCCACAGGTATCCCCGAAGCCATTCAAATCTCCCTTTAAACAAACTATTCGTTACCCTGGAAGGTTTTACTTCTGCTCTTTTTCTTTCTCAGCCTGATAACTTCTAATTCCAAGCTGTTCCCCACAGCGATCCACCCTCTAGCACAAGCTGGGAGAATCTTCCAGCTGTGCTTTAACTCCAGAATTTGGTCCTTTCAATCGGATTCTGAGCTTCAACCTGCAGTCAGGCACCTCATTGCTCTCTCTGATCCCTGTAGATTTTTTAGGACTGCAGCGGGATTCTTCACAATCAGCGCAAACCACTCTGGCGTTGGGCTGTCCGGAAGTAGCGGAATTCTCCGCATTTCTGGGGGCTGGGTAGATGCCGGAGGGGTTGGTGCCATGCCAGCCAGTGCCAAAGGGACTGCACGTGTCCGCGCATGCGCCAAAGGGCCCGCGTGATCCTGCGCATGCACGGAACTGCCGGCGTATTCTGGCGGATGCGCGGGGGGGGGTTGTATTCTCCATGCCGGCCATGCCGGAGCTCTACGTGGGCCAGTGCAGAAGGAAGAAGAGCCCCCACGGCACAGGCCCGCCCACAGATCGGTGGGCCCCGATCGCGGGCCAGGAAACCGGGGTTGGATGCCCTGACGCACCCCCCCCGCCCGCCGCCGCCGCCAAAGACTGCACCAGCTGACTTACCTGCCAGGTCCTGACACTTGGGACCATGTCTAAACCACACTGGTGGGACTGGCCAGAAACCAGCTGGTCAGCCCATTGGGGCCCGGAGAATTGCCGGGGAGCCGCTGCCAACGGCCCCCGACCGGTGTGACAGAGAATACGGCAGCCGACGTCAGGGCGGGATTTTTACCACCCCCGGGGATTCTCCAACCTGGGCTGGGGGGGTCGGAAAATCCCGCCCCTGATCTTTACAAGTTTCCTCTATACCCTGGCAGCATGCATCACATGCTGGACATCTTATCCAGGTTGCAATGCTGTTTAGCTATCCTAGAGAGCCTCATCGCACTATAGAACTAAATGGGTAGTTTAAAGCACCATTTACAGCCAGGCATTCTCACTTTTGTGGAACTAGGAGGCGGTCTGTCCACTGGCATCATAGCTGCTGTAACCATTTCTTGCCAGTGTGAATACTTTGCACATTTTCACTATTAAAGCAATCTAGAGCTTCCTCTAATCTTTAACAGCACCATCACCCAGACTGGATGTCAGGCATACTTCAGCTCGTGATTCCCTCATTTCACCCTCCAGACAACCTGAGTCTTATTTTATTAGCTATGGTGTGGAGATGCCAGTGTTGGACTGGGGTGAGTACAGCAAGAAGTCTTACACCACCAGTTTAAAGTCCAACAGGTTTGTTTCAAACACTAGCTTTTAGAGCACAGCTACAAAGTCAAAGATGCAAGACAATACTTTGAATGCAAGTCTTTGCAGGTAATGAAGTCTTTACAGGTCCAGATGGAGCAATTGGAGAGGGAGGGATAATCAGTTATTTTATTAGTGTCACATGTAAGCTTACATTAACACTGCAATGAATTTATTGTGAAAACTCCCTAGTCGCCACACTCCAGCACCTGTTTGGGTACACAGCGGGAGAATTCACGTAACAAGTACGTCTTTTGGGACTTATGGGAGGAAACCGGAGCACCTGGAAGAAACCCTAACCAAGAATCGAACCTGGCGCTATGAAGCAACAGTGATAACCACTGTGCTACCATGCCACCCTCATAAATTTCATCTGTAACAATAGAGTATGTGAGACTGCCACATGAAATGGTTGAACCAAATAGATGTCCTTAGTTTCTCTGCTGTTTGGCCCACCTTTTATTCTCTCTGGGGACTGCCATTAGCACTCTTTTCCCCCTGGGCCTTTCAGTTTCCAGCATCCGCAGTAATTTGCTTTTACCTCCATGTTTGCCATGACTAGACCAAAATAAAGAAATCTGCACTTAAATTTAGATAAAATCTGCAAAGTTAAAAGATATTTTACTTGAAAAATTGCTAGTTGACTCCATATGCAAAAAGTGCACAAAAGCATAATAACCAGTCCAATAGAAAAGACTAATTGCCTATTAAGTTGCTTCCAAGACAATTAGCTTACTGCATTCAGCATATGCTCCAGGGGAGGGCACTAATTTAGGGAAAATTCCCTGCCCAACAAAAATTTAAACTAAAGCTAGATTATGGTAACCCATAAATCCTTCCACTCTTAGTAATTTATCCTCCTTTCAGTAAGAGTTTGAATTATGTAGGACTACACAGTAAAATGTTACAAAGCACTGGACAAACTTTGATATTGAGCAGAGAGGATATAATAGCACAATTGACTAAACAGTGGTTTTAAACAGCATCTTGCAGAAAAATTGAGGGAAAAGCATAAGGGTACAAAAAGGCCAGAGTTGGAGGAATCATGAATCGTGCTGCTGGCCTGCCTTCAAAGCCAGCGATTTAGCCCTGTGCTAAACAGCCCCTGCAGAAGCAGGGTGAACGTGCAGACTCTGCCCAGGCAGTGACCCAAGCCAGTAAGTGAACCTGGTGCTGTGAAGAAACAAAACAGTCTAACCACTGTCCCACCCAATAACTTTGAGAAAAGAAATAGAACATCTAACCTTTCGCCAGCCCTCCCATCCATTGTGTGGGTCTGACAATTAAAGGAAACCATTCACAGCATAAATACATTTGAGACAGTTTGCTACAATATTGTGAAATCACCAGAGTGGCTATTTCAGGTATTGTTCTAAAATGGGATTAATAAGCAACATAAGGGGTCACCGAGAAAGAATGATGATACAAATGTTACATTAGGTATGAAGAAGTTGGTATGTGAGCAGTGATGAATATTTAGAAAACTAACATTCAGAATAAATCTGAGAATTTAAAAACCCACAGAAGCTAACGGGATAAAGCAGACAAAAAAGAAAATCAATCTCCTGCACCCAATGATATAAATTACTGAAGCTTCAGAGGCAACTAGAAAGTGGTTGCGATCAAACTGCCTAGCTGCACCTGATTCAAGTGATGCAACGAGGCCATTAAATCTGAAATTTAAACCCCGGAACACCTCATGAGATCCAATGGGACATCATGAGACATTGAGGTCTAGATCTCTCCTCACTGGACTCATTTAAATGTCTGCACCGGATTAACTCAGCACTAACTCATGACATGGCACTGAGAGCGCGACATGGCACTGAGCGCGAGCTAGAGAGTGAGAGATCGCAAGAGCGGAGCCAGCCTCACCCATGGGCTGGACAGGGGAGAAAGTCCCCACAGGACTAAAAGAAATGATCAAGTATCAAATACTGGTGTGGATCTCACTAAAAAAATAGCTGGCAAGAAATACCTCTCCAAACTCCCAAAATTACACTTTAGAAATGCTGCTGTTAAAAGCGCTCAGTGGATGCACTCAATCTTCAAGGACCTGGGGCATTGGAGTAGTGACACAGGCAGTTCATGCAGACTGTGAATGGGACAAAAATATGAATGCTGTATTAATGCACACAAGTCTTTATTCAAAAAAGTTTAGATACAGTATTCATAAATAAAAAAAGTTGAAGATATGAGATATCTCCCACATTGTGGGAATATGCATGCGAGGACTGTAATCCAGACAGAAATTTTGGTAGCATACAAGATAATCTGAAATTTGGTTAGAAGTTATTTTCCATCATTGGCAATTCAACTTCATCCAAATCTGCCAAAATGTCAGCGTTCACGTCAAAATCCATCATCAGATCTAAAATTTAAAAACAAATGTAATTTAGTTTCTTTCCCCACATACAGAGAAGGCCCAATGTGTAATGAGAAATCTTTTAGTATTTGACTTTACAGTTGCACTTCAGGAATGCAAGTGAAACAGCACGAAATCAGATTTTCCAATTACAGCTGACATATCAAAATTCTGCACAAGTTTAAATTTCATTCAGTTCAGTAATGGATAGCACAAGAAATATTCTAAATATTTCTAAGCCACAAGCTTTAAGACAGCAAGAGAGGCCACAAAACAGTGTGGATCTGCTCATGTGACACTACATCAGAGCCAGCAAAAACCCACATTAGGCCCATTAACTGGCATTATGCGACTAAAATGGGACAAACTTCCAACAGGGACTTACTGGATTCTTTTGCAAGTGAAGGCCATTCTAGAGGTGAAGGGATTTTGTTCAGCACCTTTTCCAACAAGACTTCGTCTTTCTCAAGACAGAGGAGTGGCAGGCCTGCCAGGCAAATATGATTAAGCTTATGTTCCTCTGGTACATTAAAGTCTTCAAAGTCTGAAATAAATATGTAAACCATTACATTTAGTTTGGTCTAACCCAACTTTAAATATAAATTTAGAGTGCCCAATTATTTTTCCCCCAATTAAGGGGCAATTTAACATAGCCAAGCCAATCCACTTAACTGCACATCTTTGCATTGTGGGGGTGAAACCCATGCAGATCCAGGGAGAATGTGCAAACTCCACACGTACTGTGACCCAGGGCTGGGATTCAAATCCGGGTCCTCAGTGCCATAGGCAGCAGTGCTAGCCACTGTGCCACCCTTACACACAACTTGATCACTTGTAGCACAGGTGTGCTATTAGTGGAGTTCAGTGAAGACATCAGGCCTGGTTACCTTGCATTACTTGGTTCCTTGAAGGCATGACAAGCACACAAAGCCACATTAAGTAGGAACTGTCTGATGCACTTATGTTTTATACAAATTAGCACGATTTTCTGCTGTTCTAATTATGGCCTCAAAATTGTACTTTCTTGCCGACCCCAATACCTTTTCAGTCAAGGCTCTATCATTTCAGCATTCATTCTTCTGAACTCAGTGGATACAAGCCCAGCCTAGAGGAGCTCCTGTCCCCCACCATCCCCAGGAACCAAATCAGGATTTTCACCCACAGACAAGTGCCCAGGATGACCCAAAAAAGTGTTTAAATTGAATTAGACAAATGTAGCTGGTTTTCACAGAAAAAAAAAAGTGTGGAGCTAATAGTTTCCACAAAACAAAAAAGATTGTGATAAAGTACCAGTTTAAAAAAATATATATTAGAGGGGTAAATAGTTATCTAGTTTTACTCCTCAGTCCTCCATAATATTTAATTTTCTCAAGTCTCTACCACAATTACAATGTTAGATTAGAAAAGTCACTGAGTGGGGCAGCAATGACTGGCCAGCATTTATCAAGGTGGTGCTGGCGAGTTGCCTTCTTGAACAGTTAGTTTATGTAGTGTAGGTGCATCCACAGTACTGTTGTCAGGAAGGAGTAGGTGTCAGTAATAGGAGTGAACAAAATGGTGGATGTGATGCCAATCAAGCAGGCTGTTGTATCCTGATGTCAAACTTAGTGTTGGAGCTGCACTCATCCAGAGAAACTGGAGAATATTCCATCACACTGACCCATGTCTTGCAGATGGACAGGCTTTGGGGAGTCAGTGACAGTTACTCTGTAGAATTCCCAGCCTCTGACCTGTTCATGTAGCCAAAGTATTTACAGGTTTCTACCAGTTCAGCATCATAACCCTGGAGGTTACTATTAGGAGATTCAGTGATGGTAATGTCATTGAACATCAAAGGAAGTAGTTTTGATTCTCCTTCTGGAGATATTACCTGAAAATGTGCAAGGAAGATGCTTGGATTCTCCTGCTGGATATATTACCTGAAAACACGTCACTTCTCAAAGGTGTTGTTTGAAACCTGGCATTTGATTTGATGCTACAAATCCTAAAGCAAAATTTGAACAGGTTGATTTGAGAGCCGTAGTTCTGGAAACACCAATCGGGATTGGAGGAAAGTGAGATCCAGAGAAACAATCCACTTCCTCCACCTTCAAATGCAGAAACTCTGGTGCTGTTAAACTCCCGTTGCTCATTAATGCATCCTAGTCTCTTACCAAAAGGGCTGTATGGAATAAAAGCTTCAATTTCAGGGTAGTCTTCAGATTTTCCAACCGCGCATTTTGGTGGCTCCGACGTAGAAGATTTTTCTGTGGACTGGAAGTACAAGTACTTATCAACATTTTGCAGCCAATGACCTGATGTAACATACAGCGTATAATGTTTTTTTACTTTGAGCCTTCACATGACTTGTGCCTAATGTAGTTGCAGAAAAAAAATTCTAAGATCCATTTAATGTAGAACTTCAACAGAAAAAATATTAAAAACAATAAACTTGGATAGTTAAACAAAACCCATCCACAAACTCTAAAGAGAAAAATCCACCCGAAACATATACAAAAGCGTGTCTTAGATGTTACTGGAGTTGCCCATGCATTCCATTTTAGTGCATGGTAGCATTGGAAATCAGCTATGGCTGATTAAACACTCACCGAAACTACATTAAATTAAATCACTTGTCACAAGTAGGCTTCAAATGAAGTTACTGTGAAATGTGCCTAGTCGCCACATTCCAGTGCCTGTTCGGAGAGGCTGGTACAGGAATCGAACCCGCACTGCTGGCATGCTTTAGAAGCCAGCTATTTAGCTTAGTGCTAAACATCTGGTGCAGCACAGCTTAGTTATCTTTTGCATACCCCCTGGAAGACAAAACATTTTAAAACTGTACACTTTGTTGCAGGCTCTTGCAATCTACACAGTAGCCTTCAGTGTGAGCAATTCAAGGAAATCTCTTCCTGCTCTCTCCTCCCGCCCCAATTAAGGGACAATTCAGCACAGACAATCCACCTAGTTTGCAATTAGAACATAGAACAGTACAGCACAGAACAGGCCCTTCGGCCCTCAATGTTGTGCCGAGCCATGATCACCCTACTCAAACCCACGTATCCACCCTATACCCGTAACCCAACAACCCCCCCCCTTAACCTTACTTTTATTAGGACACTACGGGCAATTTAGCATGGCCAATCCACCTAACCCGCACATCTTTGGACTGTGGGAGGAAACCGGAGCACCCGGAGGAAACCCACGCACACAGGGGGAGGACGTGCAGACTCCACACAGACAGTGACCCAGCCGGGAATCGAACCTGGGACCCTGGAGCTGTGAAGCATTTATGCTAACCACCATGCTACCCTGCTGCATGGGGGTGAGGCCCACACTAGCACAGGGAGAACGTGCAAACGCCACAAGGACAGTGACCCAGAACTGGGAATGAACCCATGTCCTTGGTGTTGCCATCTTGTATTTGTGCAGGAGGTGTTCTCTCAACGAGAAATTTGTATACGATCTTTCCATTTCATTGGTTGCTAGACAGATCAGCAGCACCTGCAGGGTGTACCCTGGCGACTTTTCATAGTAGTTTCATACTTGTGATAGTGATAATAAAGGTTATCAGCTAATTCTGCATGGGATCACAGAAGAAACTACTGCAAAATTATTTTTGTGGAAGTATCAAACTATTAGTTCTAGGTTTCAAGAACAATTAAAATGTAGAACAGATTTTGACAGGTGGCAAGAATTATTGTAGGTTTAGGCCTGAACCAAAATGAGCAAAGGATCCATATATCAAAATTAGCTACCAATCATAAAATTGTTGGAAACACTGGGTCAGGCAGAAAATAGGGTTAAATTGGAGTCAACGCAGACAAAAGTACACAATATGAAATGTTAACCAAAATTTAGCACAAATACTGCCTAAATTGTCAAAGAAATGGAGGTTAACATTTCATATTGATGATTTTGTTCAAATAGTTTGTCTGGGTTGGTGACCATCCCATTTTCTGCCTCAACCATTTCAAGCTCATTCAAAACAAAAAAATTTCTTCTGAAAGATGCAGAGTGAAAAGTGTCATTTAAATACCTTCAAACCACAAGTAGAGCTTTTCTTTTTATGAACTTTATCTGGTCTCTTTTTCTGTGAGTTACCAGTCATTCTACCTGCTCGTAATGAACAGTTCACATCATGCAGGGCTTTTCTTGTGGACTGCTGTAAGTGAGGAGTTGTAGTTAGCATCTTTCCAGTTTGTGGAGTCAGCAGAGATGTGTCAGTTGTAGCTGAAATGTGAAAGTTTAAATTCACATAAAAAATGTCATCTTACATACAAAGAGTTGACCAGTTTAAGAACAGGCATGATTGCATAACGATCATATTAACAGGTCAAATAAATCCAGGATAACTTTAATCTGATTTTTAAATAAACTAAAAAAAGGTTAAACCTAGCACAAGCGAGCTGTTCCAACAATTTTGTATAGCTCATAAAAACAAATGTAAAACACCAGCCAAGATATTGTATAATGGTTAGCACCATTGCCCCAGTGCCAGGATTAATGTGGAATTTGCACCAGCTCCCAGTGTGTGCACGAGTTTTCCCCAGGTGCTCCATTTCCTCCCACAGTCCAATGTGCATGTTAAGTGGATTGGACATGATAAAATTGTCCCTCATGTACAAATGGGTAGCTTCGGTAAGATTACAGGAATAGGGCCAAGGAAGGGTGCTCTTTCAAAAGGTTGGTGCAGACTCAATGGGCTCCGTCTGCATTGTAGGGATTCTATGATTAGATCACCTGACCAATATGGTGACATTCATTCTTGTTTATCACTGCACTTCAATTGCTGCTAGCAATAAAATAGATTAAAGTTGCAGACATCACCTTAGCACAATAGATCAACATTTTAGTTATTTGATAAGTTAACAAAACCTCTCATCAAGTATTAATAAAACTTTAACATAAGAATTGAATCTTTTTACAACATTACTTACATGAACCAGAAAGTAGCCTCCTCAGACGGTTCTTTCTGTGGGTACTCAACTCATTTTCTTTCTCAACAAATATTCTCATTGCCATTTCAGTTAGATCACTAAAAAAAAACAAATGAAGTGTGGTGAATCACAATTCACACTGTATTACTAGGTCTCTGTAAGCTCAGCACACAAGCAGTTGCACTGCCACTAGGGAGATGCACAGGAGTTTGCACTGGGCTCCACCCTTGGCTCCTCCCCCTAACCAGAAATACAAATGTGGAGATGCCAGCATTGGACTGGGGTGAGCAGTTAGAAGTCTTACAAGACTTTTTACAAGGTGTTGTAAGACTTCTTACAGAAGTATAAAGGTTGATGCTAAGAGCCTGCCTGCAGTTCATCATGTCACAGGCTCTGTTGTAAGACAATTAAAACCACTGTTCACTTCTAACCACATGTCACATGAATTGATGGTCTCATCAAAATGCAAGATTTCAAGTCTAGCAAATTTAAACTAAAAATAGTAAACAACATTGCATTTTTAGGCATTTAACAGAATTATCAAGCTTAGCTTTACATCTACAGAGAGGCTAAAAGAATACTGGGTACACATGACAATAAAGAAATCCAATCCAAGAAACTACACAAACATCTTAATGAGAAAACAAGACGAGCAGTGCTCGATATAGCCAGCTAGGGTCCAACAAGTGATTCCCGGGTTGGTCCAAATTGCAAGCCACATTGGTCTAGGGTCGTGAGTCACGCTTTGGGTGTAATAACAGAGAGCTTGCGAGGTCCCAGATTCAAATTCCGGACGAGTGGACGGAGAAAAATTAACCACCGATTTAATACATCGCAGAAAACGGGCTTCCGAAAGTTCTTGAACGTTATATTAAAGTTGAAGATTGTGTTAACCATAACCAATTTCCGAGCTGTCCGATAACCCAAGGAAGTTGCAAGTCACGTGAATGTACTTATTTCCCGTCACTTGTACTTACAAGCTAACAGCCCACATTAAAACATTTCATAAATGAAATTGTTAATTTAATTTAAAAAGGAGCATTTTACAGGCTGAAAAAGTTTTAGACACAAAGATTGATGGCCACTTTAAAAAACATATACTATCGAGTGTTTAATTATTCCCTCAATCTGTCTGGAAGACTGAACTATATTAGGCCGCCGAATAAAACAGCCCAAACACACGATTTTATAAACTGCTCGAACACTCAACTCACACCCCAAAATTAAAGTTAACCAAACCTACGGCTAACATTAAACAACAGATCCGTGTCATTAACTTACCAACAAAACCAAAGGCTTCTTCACTATCCCAGGCGGCCACAACAACTGTTTTAAATGATACACTGCGATAAGCTGCCGTTTGATTGGTTTAAAACAATCCGACGAGAAAAAGGCAGAAGATCGCAAAAGGTAAAAAATGCTCAGCGCGTCAACACGAGCACCCCTGTAGGCTGGAGGACTAAAATATACAAACAGACATAAAAAGCTGAAAATCGCAGAAATAAAGTAAAAGTTCACCTCTTCAATAGGGAACGACGTTGTAGTTTGGAGAATCAAAACATGATACGTGTAAATACAGCATGAGTGCAGCTGAGTCCAGCTTCCCTGACACTTTGGCATAAAACACATTTGTAAACATTCATTTGTTTTAAAATGCTTGGAATTAAACCGCTGAATTAAACATATTTTTCAAAAGTGTTATATGGTGAAAAAGATTTGTTTTTGGTTAACTCACCAAACCTTTAAAAAAAACTTATTTAGAAAGCCAAGTTAGACTTGGTTGGGCTCTTGTCTTTTTGCGTCCAGGTAGGTGATTCAAATTTGAATTTCAAAGTACAATAAATCAGCTCTTGTATATGATGTCAATGTGGCATATTGGTATTACCTTTTCTAATGAAAAGTCATGGTATTAGCTTTGTTTCTCTCTTTGCAAATGCTGCCTGATCATGCCGAGTATTCCCAACATTTTGTTTTTATTCCGCACCCTCCCGCTACAGCAGCACCTTCTTCACCCGCGGGGCTTTGCCTGCCCAAACAATCCCTGAAATCAGCTCATTCACCCTCCTGAAAAAAGCCGTAGGAGATTCTGGAACACAAAAATAACCCCGGGAGAACAGTCATCTTCACCGACTCCACCCGTCCTGCCAGCGACAGCACATCCCACCTCCTAAAATCCCCCTTCATTTGTTCCACCAACCGAGCCAGATTTAGCTTGTGCAGCTGCTCCCAGCGCCGCGCCACCTGGATCCCCAGATATCGAAAGTTCCCCCTCAGCCTCTTCTCCTGCCCCCTCGCTTGGATCGGGAAAACCTTGCTCTTCCCCATATTCAAGTTATATCCCGAGAACCGGCCAAAGGGGCTGGTTTAGCTCACTTGGCTAAATTGCTGGCTTTTAAAGCAGGCCAGCAGCACGGTTCAATTCCTGTACCAGCCTCGCCAGACAGGCGCCGGAATGTGGCGACTAGGGGCTTATCTGTTCACTAAGTTTGGTGTATTCTTCATCTCTTATACACGCATCTCTGAGCAAACTTTTATGGGCAGCACAGTAGCATGGTGGTTAGCATAAATGCTTCACAGCTCCAGGGTCCCAGGTTCGATTCCCGGCTGGGTCACTGTCTGTGCAGAGTCTGCACGTCCTCCCCGTGTGTGCATGGGTTTCCTCCGGGTGCTCCGGTTTCCTCCCACAGTCCAAAGATGTGCGGGTTAGGTGGATTGGCCATGCTAAATTGCCCGTAGTGTCCTAATAGTAAGGTTAAGGGGGGGAGTTGTTGGGTTACGGGTATAGGGTGGATACATGGGTTTGAGTAGGGTGATCATTGCTCGGCACAACATCGAGGGCCGAAGGGCCTGTTCTGTGCTGTACTGTTCTATGTTCTATGTAACCGGCCAAATTCCTCCAATATGCCCATAATGTCCCCCAATACCTTCCAAAAGATTCGAAATGTAAAGCAGCAAATTGTCCGCTTACAGTGAAACCCTATGCTCCACCCTCTCATACTATCCCTTGCCAGTCCCTTGCCATTCTCAGTGCAATTGCCAATGGCTGTATACATTGCAGTGCTAATGTAAGCCTACTTGTGACACTAATAAAGATTATTATTATTAGAATATCTCCATTTTATGCTCTGACTCGATTCAGTCACAATATTAATGACAAAAGGCAGATTACTGACAGCAAGATCGACTTCTCAGAAAGATCTTTACTTTCTGTTAAATATACGAATCTACGTCAGCATGCAGGATTTAAAACAGGGACACTCAGGTTATTAGTCATATTCACACCAACTGAGAATGAAACTAATGTCCATTCCACATTGTTTCAGCCTTTTGATTGTTTGGGGCGGGTGGGATGGTGGGAACTGTTCACCATGTGTATCAACATCCTAAATTTTTCCTATAACAATATCCTAAATTCCTCCTCTGAACAAATATATTAATATATAAGTAGATAATGCCTACTGTAACAGGACCTGAAACAAGGCCACACTCTAGGTGGACCTTGTGGAGGTGACAACACTTATTCTCCTCCCGCTTTTTTTAGTGTTAATATTACACTCCCCTGGGCCATTGCATGGTCAATTCCAGGCCCATTTTGGGGCATGTACAAGGACGATAGAGTAGTGACCCTGCGGGAACTCATGGAGAGGTTCCAGTTACTGAGGAAATGGCCTGAGATGCATTGTCAAAAACTTCCCCCGCAAAGAAACAACAATGTACCCCCAGATACCAGGACACTCGGAACTGCTGGATGTGGGCAACCTAGACAAGGGAAAGTGTGCGGACATATACGGGTGACTGTTAGGAGGAGGTACACTCCTCTCTGGATGAGACAAGGAAAAAATGGGAAGAACCCGGCACAGAGATAGGGGGAGGACTCTGGCGAATGGCTGAGCCTAACGCAGCTAAAGGTGGTGCACAGAGCACACCTAACCAGAAACCGAATGACTGGTTTCTTCCCGGAGGTGGAGGACAAATATGAACAGTGCCAGGGAGGCCGGGCCAACTCCACCCACATATTCTGGGCATGGTCCAGACTTGTCGGGTAATGGTCCTTCTTTGAGGCCTTGTTCAGGGTTGTGGTAATGAGGGCGGAGCCATGCCAGAACTCTTCATGGGGAGGGGGGTCACTGCCGTAGTTTTGGCCTCCCTGATCATCCACCGGAGAATCCTGCTCGGCTGATGATCAGTAGCACCAGACTGGCTGTCCGGCCTGGTGGAATTTCTCAGCTGTAGAAAATAAAATTCGTCATCTGTGGGTTGCAAGAAGACTCCTATATTCACCAACTTGTTTGAAGACCTGTATCGTAGCCAGGGGGGAGGTAGACATGGCTGAGCAATGGGACAGAGTGGAAAAGGAAAGGGGGGAAGGAAGGGAGAAGATGAAAGGAACACAAAAAGAACGCGAGGGACAAGCAGGAGGGACAAAGCCACAAGGAACCAGACCGAGGCCAAGCTAAGGTCCAAACCAAATTGTAAATAAGCACTTGTAAATATGTGTTTGGGCCACATTGGCAATGTTAAATATATATGCCGACTAAAGGGAGTCACGCCACAGTTGTAGTGAAGATACTTGCTTGTGAATATATGTGTTGGTTTTTGGTGCAGTTTTGTAATTTTGTTATATTTAAAATATGGAAACTGAATAAAAACATTTGAAACAAAATTCCATCCCGATTTGACCTGGAGTTGCAACATGGTTGAAATTAACTTTTATTTTAAAATACCCGAGGTCTTCGGCTGCCCAATGACTACAATTACCACATTTATAAATTTAAACACAATTAACTTTTTATTATTGACAGTAACTATAATTAAAAAGGCAACAAATACAACTGGTCAACTGCTAGCTAATCTCTAACCCCCCCTTAACCCACCCCACAAATGCAGACAAACAGAGTGGAAAGAGGGGTGTAAAATAATAATGAAAGTAAAAGAATAAGGGTCTTTGTTTCAGATAGACATTTTCTAGTTATTTTCTTCTTTGGTCTAGGCTTTCAGATGTATATTATTTTTCAGTTTGTAATAGCATTCACTGTAGACTCACAGAAATAGTAGGCAGCCAACATTCGAGAGAGATGCAGCTTCTGCTTTCAGGGTCTAGAAACCTCTGCCTTTCGACAGTAAGCAGCAGAGCAGAGAGCTGCCTTCACCTTGAAGGTCCAGTTGCTTCTCTTTTGTCCAAAAAACTCCACCTGACAGGAATCAACACTGTCGGTTGCTGGGCAGAATACTGTTCTTGACTAATCCATTGACCACCAACCAACCAATGAAAATGAAACCTTCCAATCTCTTGGGTGCCATAAATACAAAACTTTATAACACAGTGTACTATTTTGACACTTTGAGTTCCTTACTTCCTCTGTTCGACTTAAAAGTATGTTTCTGTTAATGATTCATGGACCAAAAACGATAAAGACAAAGTAAAATAAAAAAGAACCAAGGGAATCAACAGGAATGGCCTTACATTGGGGAAAAGAAATTCACATGGTAAGTCACTTATGTTTCAAAATTCATTCCCGCCACTGAAATGTCCTCTCAACACCCGTTCGTAACCAGAAAGGTGTTTTAATTTGATTCCTCCTTTATAAATGCCAACGTATTCCTAACCCTTCAGTTTTGGTGTGATCCAATTGCCATTAATAACTTCACGGCAAACTCATGATAGGATGAACTCAAAGGGTTAGCTTATTTTGAACAATCCAACTTATTAGGGTCGCAATGTGGCCTCCTTTTCACTTATGCAAGAGGGATAAAGAAAGATTTTCAGGACGAAAAATAATTATTGTTTCACATGTGTCCACAGTCCAGGATCAAAAGTTCAATGGTGTATTCCTTCATAGAGGTCAGCAGGCTTAAAATTGATGCTGGATAATTCACTTTTCCAGTAGCCATGACTTGCATGTTGAGGTAGGCACGCAGAGAACAATCAGTCTTATAGGCAATGGTATAAGAAGTCTAATGTTTCCATTGAAAACAATATAGATGAGGCCAGTCATTCAAACCTGGACAGAGCCCCTTTTTCTGTGCTGCTTCTTGGTAGATGGAAAGATGGCAGAATGAATTGTGCAGCTCTACAAGGCAATATTACAGGTACTACCAGATTTGGGGGGGGGGGGGGGGGGGGGGGGGTCGGGTCATGTCACATGACTCCCAGCTCTCCATTTTTGCTTTGACATAGGGTGCAAAGGGAAGGTGGTATTTGTTTTTAGAAAATATTTTATTGAGACATTCTAAGCAGAGATCCAACACATGCAAAACCCCCACATTAGCACACTGATAGAAATCAGATTTTGTGGTTAGCTATAGATGAGGTAGATAGGAGGTTTAAATAAGAAATCATTGGGAGTACATAGAACATAAAACAGTACAGCACAGAACAGGCCCTTCGGCCCTCGATGTTGTGCCGAGCAATGATCACCCTACTCAAACCCACGTATCCACCCTATACCCGTAACCCAACAACCCCCCCCTTAACCTTACTTTTTTAGGACACTACGGGCAATTTAGCATGGCCAATCCACCTAACCCGCACATCTTTGGACTGTGGGAGGAAACCGGAGCACCCGGAGGAAACCCACGCACACACGTGGAGGACGTGCAGACTCCGCACAGACAGTGACCCAGCCGGGAACCGAACCTGGGACCCTGGAGCTGTGAAGCATTTATGCTAACCACCATGCTACCGTGCTGCCCCACGGTAGCATACTGAATCATATTTGACTGAATCATATTAACCATGAGAGTAAGAGAAGCTGACTAACTGGGAATTAATCAGATAAGACTTAAAATGTTCATATTTTGCAAGTTGTTCCGAGACTGGCCAGAATCCAAGGTCAGTGACAAAAGACTTCATTGTAGGCAGATACCTTCCCAGGCCTGGACAGATCCGTTTCTATGGTAACAGTCAGTCAGAGTCATAATGACTTTTCGAAAACTGTGTTAATCTAATTAATGTTAGAGGCATAATTGGCAAGCCAGGGTATGGAAAATTACAAAATCACACCCAAATCATTTATCTCTTAAATCGACGGACAGACAGTTTGGCCGAATTGAGTGAATTGTAAATTAGTTAAAGCCCATCACATCTGTAAAGAGGGCAAAACTTTAAGATAGTAATCTCCTTAAAAGATCAGTTGTCGGGATGAGAACTGCCACCTCAGAGCGGACCCCTGTAGGGAACCCCTGAAGGCAAATTTAAATTCCTCTAGCCTAAGAAGCCCTGCCATTTCACTAACCCAAACCTCTGACTTTGGAGGCTCCGAGCCCCTCCATCCCAGCAGAATCCGTCTCCAGGCCACCAGGGAGGCAAAGGTCAAAACATCGGCCTCTCCCCTGCCCCATCCCCCCCCCCCCCCCCCCCCCCCCCACCAGGCTCCCGGATATTCCAACACTCCAAATATTGCCATCTCTGGACTCGGAGTTACCCTCCCAGGACCTCTGACATGACATCTGAAAATCCCTGCCAAAATCCCCTTAGCTTCAGACACGCCCAAAGCATATGTACATGGTTCACATGACTTCCCCCACAGCACCCACACCTGTCCTCCACCTCCTCAAAAAACCTGCTCATCCGGGTCACAGTTATGTGAGCCCTGTTGACCACCTTAAACTGGATCAGGCTAAGCCTGGCACATGACGAGGACGCATTAACTCTGCTCAGGACCTTCTCCCATAACCCGACTTCCAACTCACCTCATCGATTGGGACCCCTTCCCACTCCATCGGTTCCTTATATATCTCTGAGACCTTCCCCTCCTTAACTCCTGTTTTAGACAACACCTTATCCTGTAGTAGTCCCCTTAATGGGAGGCAAGGAAAGCTCGGGAGCTGCCTCCGAATAAGATCCCGGACCTGCAGGTACCGGAACCCGTTCCCACCCGGCAACTCAAACACCTCCTCTAGCTCCTGCAAGCTCGGGAAACTCTCCTCAATGAAGAGATCCCCAAATCACTCAATCCCTGCCCTCTGCCACCTCCTGAGCACCCCGTCCAGCCCCCTGGAGCAAAGCAGTGATTGTCACAGATCGGTGACCACACCGACGCCCCCTCCAGTCTGATGTGCTGCCAATACCACCGGGCTTATGAAATACCGGGCCGGCGAGAACGGCAGAGGTGCCGTTAACAAAGCCTTTACAAGGGACTTCCAGTGGCGGCTATGAAGGAGTAAGTCACACATTTGGTGGCTCCCGCTCGGGTCAGACTTTTGGACCTTTTCCCCCGATTTTCTACCGGACTTGAATTGTAAAACTGATGACAGAGGCAATTGTGTACTGAATTCCCACATTGGTGCCTGGAGAGAAGGACAAGAAGTGCTCGTAAAGGGAGGAACAGAAAGACAGAGAAGGCTTGGGCTGAAGCTGCAGTGGGAGACAGCATGGCGGAGGACCGGACCTCTGGTTTGTCGACCCAGTGGTCAATGGAGCAGCTGATGCTTTGGAAGGCTTTGCTAAGCAGAAACAGGACTGCTTGGACCCAACAAAAGAGTCAATTGAGCAGCTGGAGCTTAGATTGAATGCCCAAGATTGTGCAATCCAGAAGGTAGAGAAGGCGCTGGCTGAGCAGGAGGAACATCAAACTGCGGTGGAATTGGAGGTGGGGATGCTTAGAGACCAAGCTTCTGGAGAAGGTGGAGGAGATAGAGAATAGGTCCCGCCGGCAGAACTTGAGAATCGTTGGGCTCCCGGAGGGGTCAAAAGGAGCGGACGCTGGGGCATAAATTCTCCCAACCCTTGGAAGTGGACATGGCTCACAGATCACTTGCGAGGAAGCCATGAATGGGAGACCCCCGGAGGGCACTGGTGGTGAGATTCCACAGGTACTTGGATAAGGAGTGCATTCTACAGTGTAAGTGGGACAACAGTATCCTGAGGGTACCAAGACCTGAGTGTGGAGGTGGACTGGAGAAGAGCAGGCTTCAACTAGATTAGGTCGATCCTTTTTAAGAAAAAGGTGAAGTTTGGACTGTTGTATCCGGCCCGTCTCTGGGTCACGTACGAGGAACAGCACTTGTATTTTGAGTCGCCTGAGGATGCGCTGGACTTTGTGAAAAGGAAAGGACTGGTGGTAGACTGAGAACTTTTGAACTTTGTTGCAACGTTCACTTTTGTTTTTGTTTTTCTGTTCTTTAAAAAAAAGTTTCTCGTTTTTTGTTTTGTGGAAGCTGTTTGTAATGCCTTCTGTATTATATTGGGACCAGTGGCAGAGCTGAGTTAAGGTTTTCATTTGCACTGTTGGGGGATGGAGATGTGCTTGCTCACAGAAGCATAGTGGGGTGTGTGCATATGTTCGGTTTATTAAAGGGGTTGGATTACAGAGTGTTGTTACTGGGGGGGGGGGGGGGGGGAAATGTTCTGCTGACGAGGGAGGGATTTGCGCTAAGGGACAGAGAGGAGGTTGGGGGCGGAGATTGCATGAGGGAGGGCCGGTGGAGGCGCGGAGCATGGGCTGGAGGCGGGCCCAAAAAAGGGGATGGTTGATCGGCGAAGGCGGGGGGGGGGGGGCAATAAGCCCCCCAACTAGGCTGATCACCTGGAATGTTCGAGGGTTAAATGGGCCGGTCAAGAGGGCACGTGTATTTGTGCATCTTCGGGGACTGAAGGCGGACGTGGTAATGTTGGACAAGACGCACCTTAGAGTAACTGACCAGATTAGATTGAGGAAAGGCTGGGTCAGTCAGGTCTTTCACTTGGGACTAGATTCAAAGACTAGAGGGGTCGTGATCCTGATCAATAAGTGGGTGGTGTTTGAGGCGGTTAGAATAGTCTCGAATGTGGGAGGCCGGCACATTATGGTCAGTGGGAAATTGGAGGGGGTGCAGGTGGTATTAGTAAATGCGCATGCGCCAAATTGGGATGATGTGGAATTTATAAAGAGGATGCTGGGTAGATACTGGACCTGTACTCGCACAGGTTGGTCATGGGAGGGGACTTCAACACAGTTATTGACCCTGGCTTAGACCGGTGAAGCTCGAAAACGGTCAGGGTGCCAGCAATGGCAAAGGAGATAAAGGGTTCATGGAGCAGATGGGGGGAGTGTGGATCCATGGAGATTTGGGCAGCCAAAGATGAAGGAGTTCTCCTTCTACTCACAGGTGCATAAAGTGTACTCCCGGATTGATTTCTTTATTTTGAGCAGGGCCTTACTGGCAGGGGTGGTGGACATGGGGTACTCGGCAATCACAGTCTCAGACCATGCTCCGCATTGGGTTGGCCTGCAGTAATGACAGTAACCAGCACCCGCACTGGAGGTTAGATGTGGGACTTTTGGCTGTCAAAGGGGTGTGCGAGCGGCTGAGGAAATGTATTCAGAACTACCTGCAGGTCAACGACACGGGGACAATTTCAACAGCGGTGGTCTGCGAACACTGAAGGCGGTGGTCAGAGGGGATCTGATCTCGATACGGACCCATAGGGAGAATGTGGACAGGACAGAGACAGACCGACTGGTAAAGGAGATACTACAGATCGATAGGAGGAATGCGGAGACCCCAGAAGTAGGGCTTTTAAGGGAACGGCGGAGGCTACAGGCGGAGTTTAGCTTGTTAACCACAGGCAGGGCGGTGGAGCAGCTGAGAAAGACGAGGGGGACAATCTATGAGCATGGAGAGAAGGCCAGCAGAATGCTTGCACAGCAGCTTAGAAAGAGGGAGGCAGCCAGGAAGATGGGGAAAGTAAATGACGGAGATGGGAACCTGGTTGGAGATTCAGCAGGGGTGAATAAGGTGTTTCGAGATTTCTACAGTAGGCTGTAAGATCGGAACTCCCTACGGGGCCGGAGGGGATGAGGCACCTCTTGGGGGGCTCACTTTCCCAAAGGTGGACGGGGAGCTGGTAGAAGGGCCGGGGGCCCCGATTGGGTTGGAAGAGATAGTGGAGTGTCTGAAGGCCATGCAGTCGGGTAAAGCCCCGGGGCCGGTCGGGTACCCAGTGGAGTTTTATAAAAAATTCTCTGGGATATTGGGGCCGGTGTTGATGAGGATATTCCATGAGGCAAGAGAGACAGGGTTGCTGCCCCCAACGATGTCACAGGCCATGATTTCGCTGATTCTGAAGTGGGACAAGAACCCGGAGCTGTGTGGGTCCTACAGGCTGATATCCCTGTTGAATGAGGACGCCAAGCTGCTGGCCAGAATTTTGTCCTCCAGGATTGAGGATTGTGTTCCGGATGTTATTGGGGAGGACCAGACGGGGTTTGTTAAGGATTGGCAGTTGGTGGCTAATGTAAGAAGGTTGTTAAACGTGATCATGATGCCCCCAGAAGGTAGGGGGGTGGAGGTAGTGATCGCAATGGATGCAGGAAAGGCTTTTGATCAGGTCGAATGGGATTATTTGTGGGAGGTACTGGGATGGTTTGGATTTGTGCCGAGCTTTATTGACTGGGTCAGGTTGTTGCATCAGGCTCCTGTGGCATGCGTACGGACGGATAGGACAACATCTGACTATTTTAGACTGCACCGGGGGACAAGACAGGGATTCCGCCTCTCCCCACTGTTGTCCGCGCTAGCTATAGAGCCGTTGGCACTTGCTCCGAGAGCCTCAAGGAGCTGGAAGCGGCTGATTCGGGGGGGGTTGGAGCAAAGAATCTCGCTCTATGCAGATGACCGGCTTCTGTTTGTATCAGACCCAATAGAGGGGATGGAAGAAATCATGAGGATTCTCGGGGAATTTGGCCGGTTTTCAGGGTATAAGCTAAATATGGGGAAAAGTGAGATGTTTGCGGTCCAGGCATGGGGACAGAAGAGGCGATTGGGGGAGCTGCCGTTTAGATTAGTAGGGGGAAGCTTCAGGTATTCAAGTGGCGCGGGAATGGGACCGCCTGCATAAATTAAATCTGGCCCGACTAGTGGACCAAATGAAGGACGATTTTTGGAGGTGGAACCCGCTCCCGTTGTAATTAGCTGGGAGGGTACAGATGGTGAAGATGACGTTCCTCTAGAGATTCCTGTTCGTGTTTCAATGTCTCACCATCTTTATTCCGCGGTCCTTTTTCAAACGGGTCAACAAAGTGATCTCTGGCTTTGTTTGGGCGGACAAGACCCCGCGAGTAAGGAAGGTGATGCTTGAGCGGAGCCGGAGAGAGGGCTGGCTGGCGCTGCCAAATTTTAGCAACTATTACCGGGCGGCGAATATAGCCATGATCAGGAAGTGGGTGGTGGGGGAGGGCTCGGCATGGGAGTGTATGGAGGCGGCTTCATGCAAGGGTACCAGTCTGGGGCTTTGGTAACGGCGCCTCTGCTGTTCCCACCGGCACGGTACTCCACCTGCCCTGTGGTGGTGGCGGCCCTGAGAGTCTGGGGGCAATGGAGGAGACATGTGGGAACAGAGGGAACATCAGTCTGGTCCCCAATCTGTAATAATCACCGGTTTGCCCCGGGAAGTATGGATGTGGGTTCCGGATATGGCGGAGAGCAGGGATTGAGAGGATGGGGGATATGTTTATAGAGGGGAGCTTTCCAAGTATGGAGGATAAGGTTGGGTTGGCAAGGAAAGACAAATTCAGCTTTCTACAGGTGCGGGACTTCCTACGTAAACAGGTGTCAACCTTCCCGTTCCTACTGCTCAGGGGGATTCAGGACAGGGTAGTTTCCAGAGGGTGGGTAGGAGAAGGGAGCGTGACATTTACAAGGAACCTATGGGGTCAGAGGAGATGCAGACCGAGGAGCTGAAGCGCGTGGGAGGAGGAGCTGGGAGGAGAGATAGAGGATGGTCTATGGACAGACGTTGAGTAGAGTCAACGCGTCTGCAACATGTGCCAGGTTCAGCCTGATACAATTCAAGGTTGTTCACCGGGCTCATGTGACAGTGGCCCAGATGAGCAGATTCTTTGGGGTGGAAGACAGGTGTGCAAAATGTGCGGGAGGACCAGCAAACCATGTCCACATGTTCTGGGCATGTCGGAAGCTTAGGGGATTTTGGTAGGGGTTTGCGGATGTTAAATACAAGGGTGGCACCGAGTTCAGAAGTGGCGATTTTCGGGGTGTCGGGAGACCCAGGAATCCAGGAGAAAGAGGCAGACGTTCTGACATTTGCTTCCCTGGTAGCCCAGAGACGGATACTATTAGCATGGAGGGTCCCAAGTCGGAGATCTGGCTATCGGACATGGCTAGCTTTCTCTGTTTGGAGAAAATCAAGTTTGCCTTGAGAGGGTCACTGTTAGGGTTCGCCCGGAGGTGGCAACCGTTCATCGACTTCTTCTGGAAAATTAATCGTCAGCAGAAGGGGCGGGGTGGGGGGGGGGGGGGGGCAGAAGGGTTAGTTTAGCTTCGAGTAGGGGGTTAATAAAGGTGGGACCTGTAAGGGAGGGAGACGGCTTTTGCACTATGTTTATAGTCTCATGTACATTGTTTATTTTGTTGTTGTTATAATACCAAAAATAGCTCAATAAAATGTTTATTAAAAAAAAAACAAAGCCTTCAGACTCTTGCTCTTGCAAGATGCCGCCTCCACTCGCTCCCGCACTGACCCCTCCCCTACTACCCATTTCCTAACCATCAATATATTAGTCGCCCAGTAGTAATAAATAAAGTTCGGAAGGGTCAAGCCCCCCTCCCTACGCCGTCGCTCAAGAAGGACTTTCTTCACCCTCAGGACTTTCCCGGCCCAAATAAAACCCGAGATCGTCGCATTCACCTTCCTAAAAAATGCCTTGGGGATGAAGATTGGAAGACACTGAAACACGAACAGTAATCTCGGGAGGATTGTACCTACTGTAGCCATCTGGGATGGCCAATTTCAGTAAACAAAATGGACACTATAAGAGACTATAGGGAAATATGGGCAATACTAAGCAACAAGTAGGCACAGAGCCTGAATGTACATTTGGAAGGCAGTTTGCAGACGGAATCGAAACTCTGAGTTGATTTACATATTGATGGCCCATCTCCGGGAAACAAAGGACGAGTGTTCAGGTAGCCGATACTGTTCCAGACAGCCCGGCGCCACTACCCCAACCAAAAGACACAAACAAAGCAAGGCCAACGGCCACCTAGGACATGCCCAGCCATCAAGGCACCCACCCCTTTATTGGTTTAGATCGATGACAATGATCAAGAAGCTGCCCAATTAATTGGGACCAAGTTTAAGGCCCGCCTAAAAGCACGCAAAGCCCCTCCAAGTTTAAGAAGGAACTCCCGACAAAGATTCAGTGTCTTGGATTTGACTCTCAAGCGGAGACCCATCCACCAGCATCACCAGAAGCAAGTAAGTTCAAGGTCAACACTCGCTACCAGACGGACGACCTTAGCTGTACTCCTATTACCTCTTCGAACCCAACAGCCTCAGATCCGAACAACGGCCATTGTTCCTCTGACCTAAGTGGGCACCCGAAGTTAAGTATAGGTGTTACTGATAGAGCTAGTTTAGTTTGTAGCATTATCGTGCATGAGTAGATCTTACTGTGTGTAAATAAATAGTATTGACTTTGAACTAACTAACTGGTGTATTGGCTCTTTGATCGGTATTCGGGTTGAACCTTGTGGCGGTATCGAAAGATACCTGGCGACTCTGAAAGTATACTCATAATTAGGATTAAGAAAGGTGACCTTATTAACCGCCATATTGAAAGCAAGTAAACAGAGCAACACCACCCACCCAGTCAGCGACAGCAGGTCCCACCTACAGAAGCCCCCTTTCACTTGCTCAATCACCCTGCCCAAATTCAGTTTATGCAGCTTGGAATTCCCAGGTACCTAAATTTCCCTCCCACCACTTTAAACGGCACCTCCCTCAGTCTCCTCTCCTGCTCCCTTGCCTGGATCGCAAAAACCTCACTCTTGCCCATATTCAGTTTGTAACTTGAGAACCGACCAAATTCCTCCAGTATGCCCATAATTCCTGCAATTCCCCCCAACGGGTCTGTTATATACAGGTGCAAATCGCCCGCATAGAGCGAGACCCTATGTTCTACCCCCCTTCTCATTGCCCCCCGCCAAATGTTCGATGCTCTCAGTGCCATTGCCAAAGACTCTATGGCCAGGGCAAATAGTAGTGGGGACAGTGGACACCCCTGTCCCATCCCCCAACACAGACTAAAATGCTCTGATCGAACCTGGGGCGGGATTCTCCGACCCCACGCAGGGTCGGAGAATTGGCGGGAAGCGGCGTGATTTCCGCTCCCGCAGGTCTCCTAATTCTCCCGCCGGTAAAAAACCGGCGTTGTGCAAATCCCGCCGGCAGCCTGTGAAAACAGCTGGCGCCGGCGGGATTTCATTTTTTAAAAACTCACCTTTAAATCTCCGGCCCGGATGGGCCGAAGTCCCGCCGCTGGGAGGCCTTCTCCCGCCGCCGAGGTGTACACCACCTCAGAAACGGCGGACTCAGCGGCGCGAGCGGTCCCCCGGGGTCCTGGGGGGGGCGGGGGGCGATCGGACCCGGGGGGGGTGCCCCCACGGAAGCCTGGCCCGCGATCGGGGCCCCCCGCTCACTCCGCGGGGCAGTGCCGTGGGGGCACTCTTTCTCCTTCCGCGCCGCCACGGCCTCCGCCATGGCGGACGCGGAGGAGAACCCCGCATCGCGCATGCGCCGGCAGTGAGGTCAGCGGCCAGCTGCCGCTGACGTCACTGCCGGCGCATGCGCCGACCGCCGAAAGCCTTTCGGCCAGCCCCGCTACCGACTGCGCCGGGTGTTTGCGCCAGTCTACCGGTGCAAACTGCTCCGGCGCGGGGCTGGCCCCCAAAGGTGGGGAGAATTCCCCACCTTTGGAGGAGGCGCGACCCCTGAGTGGTTGGCGCCACTCCCCTACGCCGGCACCCTCCGTCACGCCGGGTAGGGGAGAATCCCGCCCCTGGTTTGTCCTTACATTCGCCATCGGTGCCTATGGAGCAACCGGACCCACTCCACCAATTCCTGCCCAAACCCAACCTTCTCAAAACATCCCATAAGTACTCCACCCCACCCGATCAAAGGCCTTTTCTGCATCCAAGGCCACCGCCACCTCAACCTCAACCCCCTCCGCAGGCATCATTATCACATTTAGGAGCCATCTAATGTTGGATGCCAGGTGTCGTCCGTTAACAAATCCTGTCTGGTCCTCCCCCATTATTCCCGGGACACAATTTTCTATGCATGTGGCCAAGATCTTTGCCAGCAATTTTGCATCCACATTTAACAGGGAGATTGGCCTCTCCGAGCCACAGCTCTCCAGATCCTTATCCTGCTTCAAAATAAGGGAAATCGATGCATTGGGAGGAGCACTCCCAGCTCCTTTGACTCATTAAAAGCCTTTACCAAGAGCGGCCCCAACAGCCCGGAAAACCTTTTATAAAACTCCACCAGGTATCTGTCTGGTCCCGGGGCTTTCCGCGATTGCATCTGCCCCAATCGTCTATAACATCCCCAAGCCCAATTGGGGCTTCCAAACCCTCCACCAACTCCTCATCTAATCTTGGGAACTCCAGCCCCCCCCCCCCCCTCCCAAAAATCGCTTCATATCCTCCTCCCTGGCTGGGGTTTCCAATTTATACAATTTACTATAAAACTCCCGAAACACATCATTTACCCCCACCGGATCCAAAACCACCTTCTCCCCCCTGTATCTCTCACTTGCCCAATTTCTCTCGCTGCCTCGTTTCCTCAGCTGGTGTGCCAGCATCCTGCTGGCTTTTTCCCCATATTCATACACCGCCCCCTTTACTCGCTGCCGGAGGAGGTGGTGGAAGCAGAGACAATAGTGACGTTTAAGGTGCATCTTGACAAATACATGAATAGGATGGGAATTGAGGGATACAGACCCAGGAAGTGTAGAAGATTTTAGTTTAGATGGGCAGCATGGTCGGCACAGGCTTGGAAGGCCGAAGGGCCTGTTCCTGTGCTGTACTTTTCTTTCATCTTCTTCTTCTTTCCTCAGCTGTCCCTCCGCCTTACTTGTGGACAGGAGCCCAGATTCCAGCTGCAGTCTCTGACGCTCCTTCAGAAGCCCATCATCCGGAGACTCCGCGTATCTCCTGTCCACCTGTAAAATTTTGCTTACCAGCCTGGCCAACTCCGCCCGCTCAGCCTTCTCCTTATGGGTCTGATTTGAGATGAATTCCCTCCTAATAACTGCCTTCAGTGCATCCCAGAGCACCCCTGCCGAAACCTCATCCGTGTCATTGATGCCTATATATCCCCGAATGGCCTCTCTCACCCGCTTACATACCTCCTCCTCCGCTAGCAGCCCCACATCCAACCTGCATTGCGGGCGCTGGGCCTTTCCCTTGCTGACTTGCAAGTCCACCCAATGCGGGGTGTGGTCAGACACCACTATTGCTCAATATTCAGTATCTACCACCTCTGCCAGCAGTGTTTTGTCCATCACAAAGAAGTGTATCCGGGAATACACCTTATGCATATGGGAGTAGAATGAAAACTCCTTACTCCTCAGCCTCCCAAATCTCCATGGATCGCCCCCCCCCCCCCCCCCACCCCCCCAATGTGCTCCATGAACCCCTGAAGCTCCTTTGCCATAGCTGATACCTTCCCAAACCTAGAACTCAACCTTGGATCCAGAATCGTATTGAAATCTCCCCCCATAATTAGTCGATGTGAATCTAGGTGTGGGATCTTCCCCAGTACCCGTCTAATAAACTCAACGTCATTCCAGTTCAGGGCATATATATTTACCAATACCACGGCCATTCCCTCCAGCTTCCTACTAACCATAACATATCTACTCCCCGGGTCTGCTTCTATATTCCCCACCTCAAATGCCACTCGCTTATTAACCAAGATCGCCAGCCCCCTCGTTTTAAAGTCTAACCCGAATGGAACATCTATCCATCCCATCCCTTCCTTAACCTAACCTGGTCTCCCACCTTCAGATGTGTCTCCTGCAACATGGCCACGTCCGCTTTCAGTTGCCTCAAGTGCATGAACACATGCGTACTTTTGACTGGCCCATTCTGTGCCCGAACGTTCCATGTTACCAGCCTGATGGGGGCACCCCACCCCCCTCCCCTGCTGATCAACCAAAACCTCTCCTAGGCCTGTCTGCGGCCCATGCCCCGTACCGCCCCTGGCCTGCCCCCGGGCAGCTACCATCATCAACACTCCTCCTCTTCCACTTTGAAAGTCCACTCCCAGTCAGCAGTATAATCCCACCCCACCCACCCATCCCCTCCCCACATCGATCTTCAGCTCACCCCCCACTTTTCTTCGGTGAACTAGCCCACCCAGCTAGCCTGGCAGCGCTTGCCCATGGCACCTAGCATCTTACCCCCAACTGATTTCCCTCCCCCTGCTCTTAATACAAACAGTCAAAACAAAGGCAAGAAGTAAAAACAAACAAACAATCCATCCCAAGGTCCGAACACAAATTCCACCCCTCATTCCTTAACAAAGCACAGTATACCAGTCTAACCCCAACCAGAACCGAGAAACAGAGTAAAAAAAACAAACAAAAAAAAATATTTCGGAACACATTAAACCCAATGGGCGAGATTCTCCGGACTCACGACGGGTCGGAGAATAGCGGGCGTCGGAAATTTTTACGGCGACGCTGTTCCGA
Organism: Scyliorhinus canicula; assembly: GCF_902713615.1. NCBI lineage: Eukaryota > Metazoa > Chordata > Chondrichthyes > Carcharhiniformes > Scyliorhinidae > Scyliorhinus > Scyliorhinus canicula. The sequence goes on from NC_052149.1 coordinate 165,628,849, forward strand.
CGCCCTCCCGCTATTCTCCGAACCCCGCAAATTGTCGGAGTCGCGTTTCCCGACAAACGCCTCCTTCCCGCCCCTGACACGACCAGAATCGCCACTGAGAGCCCCCCCGCTATTCACCGGCCCGGATGGGCCGAAGTCCCGACGTCATGGCGCCCTGTTTGGACGTCGTGAAACACACCTGTTTTTTAAATTCGTCAACCAGTCGGCCTGGCTGACGACTGCTTGGAGGAGGTCAGGGCACCACTCTGCGCACCGCTCAGCGCACCGCTCAGCGCACCGCCCGAGTCTGGCCACAATGGGGAAGGCATCCCTGGGAACGGGAGGGGGTCCAGAACGGGGGCGGTGGGGGGGACGGAGGGGGCAGTGGGGGAGACGGAGGGGGCAGTGGGGGAGACGGAGGGGGCAGTGGGGGAGACGGAGGGGGCAGTGGGGGAGACGGAGGGAGCAGTGGGGGGCGACGGAGGGGGGGGGGTTAGGTAGAGAGTGAGCCGTCCAACCCCGTAACAAAATGTCTGCCACCATGCCATGGTGTGCAGGTGACGAGGACACGGCCGCTGGTTCCCCTGTGGCTTCCGGCCACAGGCCACTGACGCACCCATGAGGAGGACATAGTTTACTGGCCGTTGGATGCAGGAAGTGACCAGGGGTTAGGCTGACCGCGTGTCAGCAGCGCGACCAGGCCACCGGGACACACTGGTATCCCATGGCTGGCGGCTGCCGAGGTGTCGACTAACGTCCGTCTAACATGTCCCGTTTCTCTGCCCCCCACCACCCTTCTGTAGGTTAGCACGATGCATGGGAACAGAACGGCTATGTTCTGCGCAGTGGTTGGGGCAGCTCTACTGGATTTGGAGATGCAGCAGCATCCACACCCACAACCCGCAGTGGCTGCAGGGCCAGCTGCAGCAGCAGAGGGAAGGGCCGAGGAGTTGCCAGTCGTCGAGCAGCATGGGGGGGGGGGAGGAGGAGGAGGAGGAGGAAGAGGAAGAGGAGAGAGTGAGGGTGCAGCCACGGCGTCAGAGGCGACGACCAAAGCCGAGGGTGTACCGTGTCCGGGTCTCTTTCCTAACAATGCCGGACATCACCTGCAGGAGAAGACTCCGGCTGAGTAGGCAGACGGTGATACATATCTGCGAACTCCTGTCGCACCTCGCCCCACGTGGAACGGGGGGAGGACACGCGATCCCGGTAGCCATCAAGGTGACGGTCGCTCTGAACTTCTATGCTACCGGCTCCTTCCAGTCTCCGAGCGGGGACATCTCTGGGATCTCCCAGTCATCGGTGCACAGGTGCATCCGGGATGTGACCGACGCCCTCTATGCCATCGCCGATCGCTACATCACCTTTCCCGAGGACCGAGCAAGTCAAGACTCACGAGCCCGTGGATTTGCCAGTGTGGCCGGGATACCGAGGGTTCAGGGGTCAATCGACTGTGTTCACGTCCCCATGCGCCCGCCTGCTGTGGACAGGGACGTGTTCACAAACAGGAGGGGGACATACTCCATTAATGTCCAGGTGGTATGCGACCCCCACATGAGGTTCATGAACGTCTGTGCAAGGTTCCCAGGGAGTGTGCATGACTCCTACATACTAGCGCAGTCGTTCATCCCTGCGATGTTTGAGGGACGTCCCCCCCGGCTGAGGGGCTGGTTGCTAGGTGACAGGGGTTATCCGCTGAGGTCTTGGCTGATGACGCCGATACGGAGGCCTCAGACCAATGCGGAAACACGATACAACGAGGCCCATGCAGCAACCAGGGGTGTGGTGGAGCGCTGCCTTGGCCTCCTGAAGATGAGATTCAGGTGCCTGGACCGCTCCGGAGGGGCCCTGCAGTACCAGGCCGACAGGGTCGCTCGCATTGTAGTGGTCTGCTGTGCGCTGCACAACATCGCGATGCAGAGGGGAGATGACCTGTTGCAGGAGGCGGAGGGAGAAGCTAGTGGCAGTGGTGCCAGCACAGAGGAGGAGGAGGAGGAGGAGGAGGAGGAGGAGGAGGAGGAGGACGCTGGCAGAGTGGCAGGCGCAGCACGCAGACACGACCCAGGTGCTGGTGATGTCCAGGAGGCGGCACGACGGACCCGGCAAGGACGGCGGGCACGCGACGCCATGGTGGCAGCACGGTTCACGCATCGCATGTGACGTCCCCGATGAACACCAAACCACCACCTGCATCGCTAGTCATGCAGAGGGTCACCACACAACTGCCACCACCAAACCCCCCCCCCCCCCCCCCTCAGTGTACACTGCTCCACTTTGACATGACGCTTATCACTGGGTCCAGACGGAATGGCACAACATTGATGGCTGTGTCAGCGGGTGTGATCAGTGCCATGTGGAATGATGACAGCCCGCTCTGCGAAGAGCTGTGAGCTCAGAATCGTAGAGAGAGTCTGACCCATGGCAATAGCTGAACCATCCACCTTGGTGGCCGCTGAGTTCGTCACTGACACTCCATCACGTGCCCGCGTGGGCTAGCTGTGGGAGGGGGGTAGGGGCAGGGACTGCACACCCGGCACCGAGGTTTCACCACCCGTCACCCCCAGCGACACTCGGTCACCATCACGATTCCTGTGGCTGTGGAACAATCACACGGTATTACAAGTAAGGTGGAACAGTGTGTTTAATATTAACAATTATTTACAGGTGCCCTAGCCCCTACAACTAAACTGTGCCCTTCACCCGTGCCAACTTACTCAGTGTCTATCTTAGTTGCCTTACGGGCCCTACCACTACGTCTAAGTGAATCCCCAGATGATACAGCAGGAGTGGAGGAGGATTGCTGCGAATCGCCCCCCTCGACTCGTTTCTCCTTGGCCAAGCGTTTCCTGGGGCGACCCGGCCTTGATGGGCCAGGCTGCTCTGCGGGCGTCTCGGGTGACATTTTGCCACCCTGCTCTGCCTGCTGCCCACCCGATGCACCAGGGATGGGACAGGGGGAGGCCGAGAATTCCGGGACGTCCCGTGATGGAGTTAATGGGACGGGCCCCGAAACCTCCTCCTCCCTCGGGGAGCCCGGTGGCCCCCGGGCCTCACTTTGGGACAGAGGTGCGAGCGGGGAGGTTCCCCGTCGCACCACCGACACTTGGCGCTGCCAGTCCTGGAGGCCTGCAACGGTATCCACCAGGATCCGAAGGTTTGCAGAGACGGAGTCCAGGGAGTTAGACATTCCCGCCAGGGACTGTGCGATCTCAACCTGATTGTGCACGACGCCATCCAGCACATGTGTCAGGCGGTTGATGCTCTCGGCGACTGACTGCTGCGACTGGCCAATGACCTGCTGAGACTCGGCCATGGCCCGCAGGGCGCCGGCAATGTCGGTTTGGCTCTGGCACATTGCTGCCTGTGAGAGGGCAACCCTGTCCAGGGCCGAGGATGACGCGTGCACATTAATCCCAACGTCTTGCATAACCTGACCCATTGCCTCCACCGCGGATGCCACCCGTGCGGTGTCGGACTGGGTCTCTGCCATGAGCGGCACCACTCCCTGCTCTTGGACGCGGATCGACTCCTCTAACAGCGTCTGCAGAGTCTGGAAGGAAGCCCTCATCCCGTCATTGTTTCCCTGGGTTTCCTGAGGCATCGGCTGTGCGGGTGGGTTGAGAAACTCCAGGAACTCCGAAAACGTCTGGGAGCCAGCTGCATCCTGGGCCTGGTCTGGCCTCCGCGAGTCCGGGCCCTCTGTTGCTCCGACCTCCACCTGCTGTACCTGCTCATCTGTGATGTGCCAACCAGACTGTGCCCCAGGAGACTCATCACTAAATAGGCCCGCCGGGGTGTGTATCTCTGGGATGATGGAAGTGGTGGGAGAAAGCAGTGCCGCAAGCCCGACGCTCTCAATGGTTAGGTCCTCGTCCAGTGTGTGGGGCCGCTCAGCGACAGGAGGGTTGTCCCTGGCCATTTCTGGTGGTGGTGGTGGACCTCGAACCCTCTGTGCGTCCTGGTCCGCAGATTGGGTTGGGGCAGATAGGGCTGCCCGCTGATCGGGCACCCTCTGTTGTGAGGCCCCGGGTGAGGTGGCGGCAGATTCCTGTCTCCGTCTGCAGCCAGACGGCCCTGGTCGTTCGGCATCACGTCCTAGGGAAGAGAATGAGACGGGTTATTTCGATTTGCTCGGCAGGCCGCTGGACGGTCCCAGTGGGCAGGGTGTGTGAAGGGACAGAGGATGGGGAGGTGTCCCAGTGGGCAGGGTGTGTGAAGGGACAGAGGATGGGGGGGGGAGGGTGTTTGTCAGGGAGGGTTGTCTCACTTGCTGCAGTTCCGCCAACCTCGCATTGCGCGATATCGCGGGTGGCAGACCCCCCAACAAGGTCCAGTGCCCTCTGTTCAAAGGTGCTGAGGGGGTGCATGTTGGGCGAACCCCCTCCAGTCTTGTGCCGCTCACGGTGGTTATGACCGGCCTTGGCCTGTTGGGGGAGGAAACATAGGTAGATCATTACAAAACGGTAGGTATCAGAAGTCCGTTCTGATACTGGCACAGTTTGGGGGGGGGGGGGGCAAGTTGTCATCAGATGATTGCATCTCTCCTCGGGGCCAGAGCGCTGGGTCTGTGACAACTTTGTGAAACACCCTCAAATAACTCTGCCCCAATCCCTCTCCCCCCCCCCCCCCCCGGGCAGTTAAGGGGGAGGGATGGTTGTGACTAGGGGGCACCCTCATGGCACTTACCCTGGCAGACCTGGTGAGGTCATGTAGCTTCTTTCGGCACTGCTCTGCTGAGCGAGGGGTCTGCCCCACAGCACTGACGGCAGCAGCCACGTCACGCCAGGCCTGGCGTACCGTGCTGGCAGGTTGGCGATGCCCTCTCCGCGGGCGGATGATGCACCTCCTCTGCTCCACGGCATCGAGCAGCGCCTCGACGTCTGCATCAATAAAGCGAGGTGCAGCTCGCCTAGGCTCCGACATCCTGCCCGACAGATTCTGTGGTCGCCCGCGCCTTTTTACGGCGTCGGGCGGCGTCACATGGGCGGGTTCGTGTCGTCGTCGCGTTCCGTCGTCATCACGCACGTAATTGACGCGGCCGCGCTGCTAGCCCATTTCCAGGAAGTGAATCGGTCGGGAAATGAAGCCTTCGCGACCGTCGTGAAACGGTCCCGATTTTTACGACCGTTTGCCGACTTTCCGCGGGTGCGGAGAATTTCGCCCAATGTTTTTCACAATATAGTTCAGATCTCCTCAATCAAAGTTGAAGGTCATCATTCTCTTGCCAGCCCATTCTCCTTCATAAAGTCCACTGCCTCCTCCGTTGAGCCAAAGTACAACTCCTGACCCCCATAGGCGGGCTGGGTACAGTATTCCGAACTTTACGCCCTTCTTGTACAGGGTCGACTTGACCTTGTTAAAGCTCGCCCTCCTCTTCTCCAACTCTGCCCCCAAGTGCACCCGAATCTCGACGTCTTCCCAAGTGCATTGCTTCGTCTGCCTAGCCCACCTCATGATGCGTTCCTTGTCCAGGAACCGATACTATCGTACTACCATCGTCCTCGGCTGCTCGCTCCCCTGGGGTTTGCGCATCAGCGCCTTGTGGGCTCGATCCACCTCCAAAGGTCGGTCGAACACACCTTCCCCAAGCAACATCTCCAGCATCTTCCCGACGTACGTACCCGCATCGAATTCATCAATTCCCTCCGGCAGACCCACGATCCGAATGTTCTGCGTCCGTGAACGATTCTCCAGATCCTCCACCTTCTCCATCAGTCGCTTCTGCTGGTCATGCATCAGCCCAATCTCTGCTGCCATCGAGGTGGACTGGTCCTCCTGCTCCCCCGCCTGCTCCTCCAGGCTTTGGATCATCTGCCCCTGGGCCCCCAGTCTCGTCTCCACATGGTCAACCACCGCCCGGGCCATGTCCTCCACACTTTCCTTCCGCAGTTGGGTGAACTTATAATTCAGGATGTTCACCAACTGGTTCATCGACCACTGAGCCGATGGGGCCAGACCCCTGCACATCCGCCATCTCCATGTGCACTGTCTGCTTCTCACTTGCCTCAACCAACAGGTTCGATTCCGGCTTGGGTCACTGTCTGTGCGGAGTCTGCACATCCTCCCCGTGTGTGCGTGGGTTTCCTCCGGGTGCTCCGGTTTCCTCCCACAGTCCAAAGATGTGTGGGTTAGGTGGATTGGCCATGATAAATTGCCCTTAGTGACCAAAATTGCCCTTAGTGTTGGATGGGGTTATTGGGTTGTGGGGATAGGGTGGAGGTGTTGACCTTGGGTAGGGTGCTCTTTCCAAGAGCCGGTGCAGACTCGATGGGCCGAATGGCCTCCTTCTGCACTGCAAATTCTATGATGATACCAGAACCCCTCCTCCATACCCTCTCCCAACTCTTCCTCCCACTTTGCCTTGATACCTTCTAGAGGCGCCTTCTCCTCCTCCCAAATAGTCCCGTAAACCGGCGATACTACCCCCTTCTCCAGTACCCCTGTCGTCAGCATCTACTCCAGCAACGTGGAAGCTGGTTCCACTGGGAAGCTCTGTATCTCCTTTCTGGCAAAGTCTCAAACCTGCATGTATCTAAATATTTCCCCCAGCTCCAGCCCATATTTCGTTTCCAGCTCCTTCAATCCTGCAAATCGACCTCCAAGAAACAAATCTTATAGTGTCCTAATTCCTTTCCCCTCCCATCTCCGAAATTTCCATCCCACTTCCCTGGCTCAAATCTATGATTTCCCTGAATTGGTATTTCCCTTGACCCTGCCCCTAACCCGAAGTGCTGGTGACACTGCCTCTAAATTCTCAACAAAGCTATTACTACCGGACTCCCTGAGTATCTCCCCGGGCCATCGGGAGCGGAGCTGTTGCTAGCGCCTTCAATTTTCCGGGCACTTCTGGAACGCAGCTCCATAAAGTAGGGGTCACTCTCTTCTGCTCTTACTTTTGCACCTTTTTCTTGCAAAATTCCTGCGACAAACCAGCGTAAAGGCCACAAAAAGACAATCTTGAACGGGAGCTGCCAAATATGCGACCACTCACTCCATGGCCGCCACTGTAAGTCGGCATAGTAGTATTGTCGCTGACTAGAAATCCAGAGACCCAGGGTACTGATGTGGGGACCCGGGTTCGAATCCCACCATGGCAGGTGATGGAATTTAAACTCAATAAAATATCTAGAAATATCTGGAATTATCTGGACCATGAAACCATTGTACATTGTCGCAAATTCCCATCTGGTTCACAAATGTCCTTGAGGAAAGAAAATCTGCCATTCTTGCCTGGTCTGGCATAAATGTACTTAACTCTTAAATGCCTTCTGAAATGGCCTAGCAAGCCACTCAATTGTACTCAACCTCTACAAAAACACAGGGAGGGACAGCCCAATCAATCCACAATGCAGAAGCCACAGTTTCCCCTGTAATTTAGGCTATTTTGTGAGGAAGGGATTAAGATCGAACCAGGTGCAGGAAATGAACGGCAAACCCAACCCTGTTGACCCTACAAAGTCCTCATTACAAACTTCTGGGGCTTGTGCCAAAGTTGGGAAAGCCGTTTCACAGACTAGTTAAGCAACCCCAGCATAATCATACTCACAGAATAATACCTTACAGACTATGTCCCAGACACCACTATCACCATTCTTACAGAGGTGGCGGCACAGTGGTATACAGTCAGGAGTGAGTTGCCCTGGGAGTCCTCAACATCAACTCTGGGCCCCATGGCTTCAGGTTAAACATGGCCAAAGAAATCTCTTGATTACCATGTACTGGCCACCATCAGCTGATGAATCAGTACTCCTCCATGTTGAAGTCCATTTGGGAGAGTGGCAAGGGCGCAGAATATGTTCTGGGTGGGGGACTTCAACGTCCATCACCAGGAGTAGCTCGCTAGTACCACCACAGACCAAGATGGCCAGGACATAGCTGCTAGAATGGGACTGCAGAAGGTGGTGAGGGAACCAAGAAGAGGGAAAAACATACTTGACCACATCCTCAACAATCTGCCTGCTGCAGATGCATCAATCCATGAAAGTATCGGCAGAAGTGACCATCGCACAGTCCTTGTGGAGACAAAGCCCTGTCTTCTCATTAAAGATACCCTGCATCGTCTTGTGTGGCACTACCAATGTGCTAAATGGGGCAGACTTCGAACAGATCTAGCAATTCAAGACTGGACATCCATGAGGCACTGCGGGCCATCAGCAGGAGCAGAATGGTATTCCACCACAATCTGCAACCTCAGGGCCTGGCATATCTCCCACTCTACCATTACCACCAAACAGGGGACCAACCCTGGTTCAATGAAGAGTGCAGGAGAGCATGCCAGGAACAACATCAGGCATACTGAAAAATGAGGTGTCAACCTGGTGAAGCTACAACACAGGGCTACTTGTGTGCCAAACAACATAAGCAGCAAGTAGAGAGAGCTAAGCAATTCTTCAACGAGTGCACCAGACCTAAGCTCTGCAGTCCTGCCATAACCAGCCGTGAATGGTGGTGGACAATTAAACAACTGACTGGAGGAGGAGGCTGCTCAAATATGCCCATCCTCAATGATGGAGGAGACCAGTACAAATTTGCAAAAGACAAGGCTGAGGCATTCGCAACAATCTTCAGCCACAAGTGCCGAGTGAATGATCCATCTCGGTCTCCTCCAGATGTCAATCTTCAGAAAATACGATTCATTTCACGTGACATCAAGAAACGGCTGAAGGCATTGGATACCTGGGCTATGGGCCCTGACACTATTCTGGCAACAGTACTTAACACATGTGCTCCGGAACTTTCCGCGCCGCTAGCCAAGCTGTTCCAGTACATCTACAACACTGGCATCTACACGGCAATGTGGAAAATTGTCCCGATGTGTCCTGTACACAAGAAACAGGACAAATCCAACCCAGCCAATTACCACCCCATCAGTCTACTCTCCATCATCAGCAAAGTGATGGAAGGAGTCATCAACAGTGCTATCAAGCAGCAATTACTCAGCAATAAACTGCTCAAAGGTGCTCAGTTTGGGTTCCGCCAGGGTCACTCGGCTCCTCACCTCACTATAGCCTTTGTTTAAACATGGACAAAAGAGCTGAACGCTAGAGGCGAAGTGAGAGTGACTGCCCTTGGCATCAAAGCAGGATTTGACCGAGTATGGCATCAAGGAGTCCACGCTAAACTGGAGTGAATGGGAATCAGGGGGAAAACTCTCCTCTGGTTGGAGTCATACCTGGCACAAAGAAAGATGGTTGTGGTGGTTGGAGGTCAATCATCTCAGCTCCAGGTCTTCACTGCAGGACTTCCTCAGGGTAGTGACCTAGGCTCAACCATCTTCAGCTGCTTCATCAATGACCTGCCTTCCATCATAAGGTCACAAGTGGGGATGTTTGCGGATGACTGCACAATGTTCAGCACCATTTGCGACTCCTCAGATAATGAAGGAGTCCATGTCCAAATGCAGCAAGACCTGGACAATATCCAGGCTTGGGCTGACAAATGGCAAGTTACATTAGCGCCACACAAGTGCTAGGCAATGACCATCTCCTATAAGAGAGGATCTAACCATGGCCCCTTGACGTTCAATGGTATTACCATCACTGAACCCCACAATCAACATCCTGGGCATTACCATTGATCAAAAAATCTGTCCCATTACAGACAGGTTACCAGGGCAGTCAAACGCTAGGAATCCTGACCTCCCAAAGCCTGTCCACCATCTACAAGGCAGACGTCAGGAGTGTAATGGAATTCTCTTCACTTGCCTGGATGGGTGAAGCTCCAACAACACTAAGAAGCTCAACACCATCCAGAACAAAGCAGCCCACTTGATTGCTACCCCTTCTACAAACATTCAAACCCGCCACAGACAAATAGTAGCAGCCTTGTGTGCCATCTACAAGATGCACTGCAGTAACTCACCAAGGTTCCTTAGACAGCACCTTCCAAACCCACAGCCACTATCATCTAGGAGGACAAGAGCAGCAGATACCTGAGTACCCCACCATTCGGAGGTTTCCCTTCAAGTCACTCACCACACTGACTTGGAAATATATCGCCTCTTCTTCAGTCGCTGGGCAACATTCTGGAACTTCCTCCCTAACAGCACAGTGGGTGTTCCTGCACCTCAAGGAATGCAGCGGTTCAAGAAGGCAACTCACCACCACCTTCTGAAGGGTAACTAGGGATGGGCAATAAATGCTGGCCTAACCAGTGATGCCAACATCCCATAAATGAAAAAATCCATTGGTCTGGATTCCTGAGATTAAGTCTTAACGGGAGGTTGCTGAGTCATTAATCCTAGCAGATATATTAACTTTGGATGGCCAGGCCTGACTTATGAAATATAGATGACCTTGTATAATTCCCCTTGAATTTGGTTTCTGCAACCCACAGGGCTCATTATCATATCTTCAGTGATAAGGGTTACAGCCAGGCATAGTTTCAGTCATTTTAAAAGATCATTATCCAACTTTTAAAATTTTAGAAATTAGTCATGATGATATAGATGTACAATTTAGAAAGAATATAGAATATGAGGTTTTAGTCCTGTTACACGGAGCTAAAGTAACCAGTAGCTAATAAGCCCACTTATTGAAATAGAATCTAGACAATACTGGAAGTAGATATTTCAACAAATATACATAAATAAAAACAGTGCACAAAATATGCAGGTCATTCAAGAGAGAATAAGTTGATGTTACTTGTCAATAACCATTCATCAGAATTTATTAAGTAAACTATTCACTTTATTAATGGTGATAAAGGGCAGCACAGTGGCCTAGTGGTTAGCACAACCGCCTCACGGCGCTGAGGTCCCAGGTTCGATCCCGGCTCTGGGTCACTGTCCGTGTGGAGTTTGCACATTCTCCCCGTGTCTGCGTGGGTTTCACCCCCACAACCCAAAAATGTGCAGAGTAGGTGGATTGGCCACGCTAAATTGCCCCTTAATTGGAAAAAATAATTGGGTAATCTAAATTTAAAAAAAAACTAATGGTGATAATAAATCTAACAATTCAATAATTTAATTTAGAGACAGTTATTTTGCCAAACCCACACGGCTGATTCATTGATGGCATCAGCCTTATTTACAAAGAAAATCTTGCTTAATTCAAAAGCAATAATAATTAGAAAGGAAGGCTTGCATTTATATCGCATTTTTCATGATTTTCAGACATCTTAAAGTGCTTTACAGCTACTGATGTCCATTTTGAAGTGTAGTCACAGTTGTAATGTAGGAAATGTGATCTCCAATTTGCGCACAGCAAACTTCTACAATAGCAATGTGATATTGACCAGATTACCTGTTTTGTGATGTTGATTGGGGGATAAATATATATTGACCAGAACCGAAGGATAGTTTTCCTGGTCTTCAAAATAGTGTTGTGGGATCTGAAGATTGACAGGGCATCGGTTTAACATCTCAGGCGGGATTCTCCAAACCACTGCTGCCAGCGAGAATGGAGAATTTGGCGCTTAGTCAAAAGTCCATTCACTTCAGCAGGACTGGAGAATCCTGCCGGGGTGAACAGATGGAAAATTTGGGCCAGCGCCTCCAGCAGTTCAATTACTGGAGTGTGACTTGACTTCACAACCAACTGAACCAAGGCTGATGCCAAGTGTTCCTCAGCTCTGATAATAGCATGCATGTAGTCTTTGTACTTACCTTAGAACATAGAACAGTACAGCACAGAACAGGCCCTTCGGCCCTCGATGTTGTGCCAAGCAATGATCACCCTACTTAAACCCATATACCCGTAACCCAACAATCCGCCCATTAACCTTACACTACGGGCAATTTAGCATGGCCAATCCACCTAACCCGCACATCTTTGGACTGTGGGAGGAAACCGGAGCACCCGGAGGAAACCCACGCACACACGGGGAGGACGTGCAGACTCCACACAGACAGTGACCCAGCCGGGAATCGAACCTGGGACCCTGGAGCTGTGAAGCACTGATGCTAACCACCATGCTACCGTGAGGCCTTCTTCAATGGTAGTTTGTGTCCCTGAATATATTCAGCAACATTTAAGTAAATTACCAGAACTTTCACATGAATTCTAAAATTAATTGTCATTTCTTTGTGGGCATGAATGGAAAATCAATCAATGCCTGATTTGTAGGCAACTTACCTCTGTGCTGAAAGAATTAACATTCAAGACACTTTGAATTATAATATTGTAACAAATATAAGTTCACAGGAATGTTCCATAATAAATTCCGAATGTGTCTATTGTTTGAAAAAATTGGCTTTTGCATGCACCAGAAGCTGGGCCAAAATTAATAAGAGGTGATCATGGTGTCTGTTATGTTTCCAGAGGCAGTTTGACCAATGTCAGGGATGAAATTTCAGCCTAATGCATTGCTGGTAAGTTTTGGCAGTTGGGTGGTGGAAACTGCAGATGGGCTGACCGCCCATAGTGATGGTGGGAGGCACCCGTTTCCTGTCATTTCTTTAGCAGCTCTTAGCAGTACGTTTAAAGACCACTGGTCAGATTGGTCACCAACCGAGAAATTGGTGTATGTTTTGCACTCAAAACACAGGCAAAACATGTACCAATTTCAATCCCAGTTTGTCCAAGTAATTTTGTTGAACTGTGGTCCATGCCGACTGATAGGATAGGCAATCAAGTCCACTAATAAAATAAGTTTTCCACCCCTGTGACTAAGGAAATTCAGTAGATATTACATATACTGATTTGCTAAGGACATTTGATAAAGTACTGCATAAGAGGCCTTTATGATTAATTTAAGGTACACAGTAATACAGACAATGTGACAGCATGGGTAATAAATTGACTAAAAGGCAGATAAAAGTAAAGTAAGTGGTTAATACATTTTTTTAGATTGGAGGATGCTAACAATGATGTCCTGGGGTTAATGTTCAGGCTGTTGCTCATCTCATATCACAAAACGAAAATTGGCAGATCACACAAAAACAGGTAGCATAGTTGAATGTGAATCGGATGGTAAGCAATTATCCGAAGACAAAGATTGGGCAGATGCCAGATAAAATGTAATGTGGAGAAATGTGAGATGATTAAAGACATTAAGGATAGTATAAAGTTAAAGGAAGAGGCTTCTAATATTTCCAAGAAGAGTGATAAGACTGAGGATTGGGAGAGTTTTAGAAAATCAGCAAACGATAGCAGGGAGGCAGTACAGCAGTGGAATTGTTACTGGACTAATAATCCAGAGACCCAGAGTAATAATGCTCAGGAGACCAGGGTTCAAATCTCACCGTGGCAGTTGATAAAATATGAATTCAATACAAATCTGGAATTAAAAGTCTAATGATGACCATGAAACCATTGTTGATTGTTGCAAAAACCCATCTGGTTCACTAATGCCCTTTAGTAAAGGAAATCTGTTGCCCTTACCTAATCTGGCCCATATGTGACTCCAGACCCACAGCAATATGGTTGACTTAAACGCCTCCAGTGATGGGCAATAAATACAGGCCCAGCCAGCGGCGCCCACATCCCATGAACAAATAAAAAACCATTGAGAAAGTAGAACGAGTATAAACAAGCAAGAAATTGGGAAACTAAAATGAGAATAAACTCGCAAGAAATATAAAAATACATTGGAAGAGATTCTAAATTTTAAAAATTATATTTAAGAGTAACAAAAGTAAAAGCGGACCTCTTTGAGGCTGAAACATGAGAAATATTAATGGGGATTAAGGAAACTTTAGACATTAAACAAATATTTTGTCTCTGCCTTCACAGAAGGCACAACATATACCTGGAACAGGTACAATGACAGTGAGGAATATAAAATATTAGTAAAGAAAAAGTCCTAGAGAATCTTAATGAGACTAACACGCACAAAGGATAGCAAGGTGGTGCAGTGGTTAGCACTGCAGCCTCATGGCGCCAAAGGCCCGGAATCGATCCCGGCCCTGGGTAACTGTCCGTGTGGAGTTTGCACATTCTCCCCGTGTCTGCGTGGGTTTCACCCCCACAAACCCAAAATATGCAGGTTAGGTGGATTGGCCACACTAAATTGCCCCTCAATTGGAAAGAAATTATTGCGTACTCTAAATTAATTAAAAAAAGACTAACACCCACAAATCCCTAGACCTTAGAGCCTCTGTATAGTTCTAAAAGTGGTGGTTACTGAGACAGTGGATGCATGTCCTTCCAAAAATCGCTAAATTCTAGAATAGTCTCAGTGGATTGGAAAGACAGCAAATGTAACACTGTTCATCAAAAAAGGAGAAAGAGAGCAAATAGGTAACTTCAGGCTAGTTGGCCTGACATTAATCATTGGGAAAAGGCTGGTTTAGTAACAGGTTTAGTAACAGAGCACCTAGAAAATCATAATAGGTAGTAAAAATAGGAAGGCAGGTTATTATATGGGTTTAAACTGATACACCTTGGTGTCCTCGTGCATCAGTTGCTGAAAGTAAGTGCACAGGTCCAACAAGCAGTAAAGGCAAATGGTATGTTGGTTTTCATAGTGAGGATTTGAGTATAAGAATGAGGATGTTTTCCTGCAATTGTACAGGGCGTTGGTACGGCTACACCTGGAATATTCTGTGCAATTTTGGTTTCCTTATCTGAGGAAGAATGTTTTTGCTGTAGAGGAAGTGCAGCAAAGGTTTACCAGGCTGATTCCTGGGATGGTGGGATTGTCAAATGAGGAGAGATTAAGGCCAGGATTCTCCGAGCCCCCGCGCCGAAACCGTGCTCGGCATGGAGGCGGAGAATGGGGCCTCAGACCCGCGATCGGGTCCAACGCGGGGACGCGATTCTCTGGCGACCCAAGAAGCGGCGCCAGTCGTGTGTGTGGTCGACGCAGCGTCGGTCGGGGGCCGTTGAAAGAGGCCACCGCGTCAATTCTCCGCGGTCGACCGGCCGAGTCCCACTGGCGTGGTTCCCGTATGGTTTCATCTGGCTGTCCTGGTGTGGGGGGAAATCAGACTCCGGGGGGGCCTCCACGATGGCCAGGCCCGCGATTGGGGGCTACCGATCAGCAGGCGCGTGCGATCGAAGTGGGCCTATCTTCTTCCATGCTGGCCCGCTGTGTGGCTCCACCATGTTGCGCGGGGGCCGGCGCGAAAACGGCCACCGCGCGCATGTGCGCACCCGTGGCCTTAAGTGCAGGGCCCCGTATCGGCAGCAGGAGCTGCGTGACGCACGCTGGGGTCCTGCTAGCCCATTTTCCGGCGGCCGTTGGGAAATAGCCCCATTTTCAGAGAATCCCGGCCAAAGTTAATTCAGATTACAATGATTGGCGGAGCAGGCTAGACAACCAAATGGCCTACTCCTGCTTTTATTTTCTATGTAGGTCTATAATAGTATTAATAAATCCAATATGTTTTATGAAATGAAAGTTATGTTTGACAATTTTTTTGAGAATGTGACCAGCAGGAAAGCTAAAGAGGAACTCAATGGATGAAGTGCTTTTGAATTTTCAATAAAATTGGTAATTTGGTAAAGTGCCTCACAAGATAAGTGCTCATGAAGTTGGGGATAGCATAGGTTGAAGACAGAACACGGATTAAACAGGCCTTTTTCAGGTTGGCAAGCGTGTAACAGGGTTGCTGCTGGGGCCTCAGCTATTCAGAATCTCTAATAATGGCTTAGACAAAGGAACTGAGTGCAATGTTTCCAAGGTTGCTTATGATACAAAGACCAGTGGGAAAGTAAGTTGCAAGGAGGTCACAAAGGCCTGAGTTTTCCCAGACCTAAGGAGGTGGCATTAGAGGTAGTGACAAGAAGAACTTTGGAAAGATGCATGCCAAGTTCCCTCCCCAACATGTTCCTGCCTCTATTCACTTTTCTAAGTCGGACCAGTGTCTTTATTGACAACAGCAGAAAGCAATCCAGGCTGGTAAATAGCCAATTATAGGCAATTTCCTATGTTGCAAGAGATTTTACCTGGAATGAACAGGCCTCCTGATTTGTCAGGAGCCCAAAAATGAACCAAAGGAGGATTTGTTATCTGAGGGTTTAAATTTATTTGCCAGCAGTAAATAACAAAAGGGGTCCATTCCCTGATAGCCACTTCATGCAGACTGATTTCTCAGCTAATGCTTTTCCTGCTTCAATAGCAGTTGCTTCCCTCCCTCTGAAGGTGCCTCTGATGCACTATCAATTACGACGAGACGCGAGTAGAATGTAATCGAGGCTTTATTACACAGAGATGTGTGGCCTCCTACAGCTGCTGACAAAATGGCTGCTGTACGGAGAGCACACATATTTATACTCCGCCTACTGGGCGGAGCCAACAGGCAGGGATCTACCCCCGTACCTGTAGTACAGGGGCCTTACCGTAAAACCTATATATATATATATATACACAGTATAATACATCAGTGGTGACTACCACAGCCTCTACTGGTGCTGTTGCTGCTTGTTAGGCATTGCGTATGTAGAAGGCAGATAGCAGCCATCGCCACAGGCAACTCTGACTGAACAATCCGACACTGGAACCCAAACTGGTGCCTAAATTTGATGGGGCTCCAGCCGATGGCTTCTTAATTGAGAAGATTGTGGCGCTAACAATTATACTCAAAGACGAGAGACAAGTACAATAGAGGCTTTATTGCTGTGCGATGCTATTCCTCCATCTGCAACTGTAGGCTAGGGTCTGAGTGACTCACACGCATATTTATACACAAGCTCCCTGTGGGCGGAGCTAGCCGGCAGGGGCTTACCGGAGGAACCTGTATTACAGGTACAGGTATACATCCCCCTACTGCAAGTACACATCAATACAGTGGTTATATCACCACAAAGATTGCCTCCGAAGTCCCACCATGGCCATTTCTGGGTTCCTGACTCAGAATTCATCACAGGGTTGAATTTAATGTTCCCCCACCAGTGGGTATGAGGGAAGGAGGGTCATGTCAAATCCAGCAGGTGACCTGCTTACTACCCACATGCCAGTACCACAGCAGGACATGGGCTGCCTGACAATGGACTAATTGAAGCTCTTAAATGGGCAATTAAATCCCAGTTAAAGGGCTCACCCTGTTGTTGCTGGGATAAAACTGACGTCAGGAATTTCCACACCAAATGCCGAGTCTGGGGGGTTTCCTTGTGCAGTCTTGTACGTCCATTCTTAACAGGCCCCTGAGACAATTGGAGTGCCTCCTCCTTCAAAGCGTAAGCCCCCACCAGGTCCCCCACAGCCCCTTACATGGTCTTTTGGTCCCAGAACCTGACCCCGTATGTAACTTATTGGCACCCCATTCCAGGCTAACTCATTCTGACCACACTTATCTGTCTCCAGGGATCCAATAAAAATCCCTGGTGAATGCCTGTGCAATACTGGCCGTGATCACCCCTCTTGGAGGTGTTGCTGGTAGTGGAGAACTGCCAGCCTCAGGTTGGCCTGCAGCTCTTTGGAGGTGGGATGTCCTGTTCCTGAGGGGCAGAAGTACTATCTCCAACCTATTAACAGCGTGGCCATTAAAGCGCTGCGAGATATCCATTCTCTTCACCGCTTCCCCTTTGCCTCCATGGGGACTCCTGAACCCCATTAAATCCAGATCCCTAGTGTTAGGATTGGCCCGTTACCAGCAATATTCAGCCAAAGAATCTGCAAAGTGACGTACATAGGCTAAGTGAGTTGACAAGAAAGTGGCAGATAAAATATGAGAGGAAATATGAGATTATTCACTTTGCGAGGAATAATTTTGTAACAAGTCCACGGAGGCAGAAGTCCCTTCAGAATCCCTTTTATTAACAAAACCAACCACAGTACGACCATGTGCATTCGGCTTGCTATCTACTCTAGAGTGCAGAGGATCTGACACTCCCTGTTATATACAAAGAAGGGGTTCCCTGATTGGCTCGCTAATCAGGGAACTCGTATTCCAATTGGCCAATCTCAAAGGCCTCTCCCTCCCAAAGTCCGAGGAGGCCTCGTGACTCACGGGTCTCTTTCTTCCTTTCTGCGCTGGGTCCGATCCTCCACTTCGGCCTCCGATGTAGGGGAGTATATGTGCCCGTCTTTTCCGATGAGAGCGTCAGAGGGGCGGTTCCACTCTCTTCCCCCGGCGGCAGGGGGACAGGTGTGGCTTCATCCACGCTGTCCATATCAGAGTCCGATGTCCTCACCAGTGTTGCCGGAGGGGCGTGTATAGGCTGTCAGGGAGGACTCTCCACAGTCCTCGGTATGCTGGTCTGAGTCAGCTCCGGGGGAGGAAATGAATCCGAGGCCCGCACCTGGTCCAGGTGCTTTTTTATGACGTGTTCTCCTATACGTATCTGATATGACACAGATCCTTTCCTGGCCTTTACCGTTCCTGCTACCCATGTGGGGCCATTTGCATAATTTTTGACCCATATCTTTTTGCCTGCGTTGAACTGCCTTTCTCGGTGAGTGGTGTTGTGGCCCCTGCATTTGGCCTCTTGATGTTTTTCTACTCTTCCGCCTAAATTTGGGAATAGTAGGCTCAGCCTAGTTCAGAGTCGTCTGCCCATGAGTCGCTCTGCCGTGCTATTCTTGTTGTGGCGTTGTCCTATGGTTGAATAGCCAGCGCTATAGTTTAGTGTCTAGTGATGCTGTTTTTTCAACCCGACTTTTAAGGTCTGGATTGCTCTCTCCGCCAACCCATTTGATGCTGGGTGGTGTGGCGCCGTCCTTATGTGCCGAATGCCGTTTGACTTCATGTATTTTATGAACTTCTGGCTGGTGAAAACCTATCCATTGTCTGAAACTTACACCTCCGGGATACCATTTTTTGCATACGAAGAGCAAATTTTTTCGATGGTTGCTGTTGTATTGGCCGAGTTAATTTTGTAACATCCAGCCATTTGGAATGGGGTCTACTATCACAATAAACATTGAACCCATAAATGGGCCTGCAAAATCGACATGATGTCGCGACCATGGACTACCCGGCCATTCCCACGGTTGCAGCGGGGCTGCCAGTGGCACCTTCTGCCCTTATTGGCATTCTTGGCACTGACCTACCAATGCCCGGCCACCAGACATAGCTCCTGGCCAGAATCTTCATTTTAGAGACTCCAGGGTGCCCATGATGTAGTTTGCCCAGTATGGATTGACAGCCCTGACTTGGAACTGTTATTCGTGCTCCCCATAGCATTATCCTGTCTTCCAGTGATCTCCTCTCTCATGCTCCAGTAGAGGTGGAATTCCGCCTGGACTGGCGTTTCCATATCCCCTGTTAGAACCACATGTTTTATTTTTGCTAAAACTGGGTCCCTTTGTGTCCACAAACGAATGTTTTGTGCGGATACCGGAAGGGTGTCCAGGAAGTGTGGTGTCACTACCGTTTCTTCTATTCTGGATACCATTGGTGGGGTGTCCAGTGTTCCCTGGTGCGTCTGCGTTTGTTACCCAGATTCCTGGCCAGTGCTCCAGTTGATATTGGTACGCTGCCAATAGTAGGGCCCAGCATTGAATCCGGGCCAAAGCTATTGGTGGGACCGCTTTGTCTTCTTTCAGCATGCCTCGCAATGGCTTATGGTTTGTGATTATTGTGAATTTCCGCCCATACAAGTACTGGTGAAATTTCTTCACCGCAAACATTACAGCCAGTCCTTCTTTTTCAATTTGGGCGTACTGTCGCTCTGTTGTTGCTCATATCCTGGAGGCAAACTCTATAGGCTGTTCCTGTCAGTTGCACCAACGCCATATGGAGACGCGTCGCAAGTGAGCACCAACTCTTTCCTGGGGTCATAGTGTGCCAAGACTTTGTCTGAGGAGAATTGTTGTTTGATCTTCTTGAAAGCCCTGGGCTGGCGGGTGGACCATTCCTAGGCTTTCCCCTTTTTTAGTAACTGGCGTAGGGGGTCCAAGATGGAAGCCCTGTTCTGTATGGACTTTCCGTAGTATGTCACCAGTCCTAAACAATCTTAACTCTTGGATTGTGGTGGGGGCCGGGGCACCTTTATCACCCTCAGTCGATCCTACAAAGGGTGTAACCCTGATTTGTCAAACCTGTACCTCAGATAAGTTACTTGAGATGCTAGAAAAACATATTTCTCCCTCTTTAGGCGCACGCCTGCTGCTGAAAACCTCCTCAGGACTTCCTCCAGGTTTTGCAGGTATTCTGCCCTTGTTTTTCCCACAATGAGGAGTCCAGGTAAATGGCGCCTTGTGGTAACCCTTGTAATATATTCTCCATTGTCCTCTGAAATATTGCACAGGCTGATGATACCCCGAAGGGTAATCTTGTATACTGAAAAGAGTCCTTCAGTGAGTTGAGAATTTTTATGACTCTTCTTCCTGCTTCAGCTGTAGGTATTCGTGGCTCATGTCCAGTTTTGAGAATAAGAGCCCTCCTGCCAGCTTTGCATATAAATCCTCAATCTGAGAAATTGGGTATTTGTCCAGTTGTGAATAGGGATTACTCGTTTGTTTGAAGTCTCCACAAAGGCAGACCGAGCTGTCCTTCTTAAGAATAGGAATCACGGATGCTGCCCATTCTGCAAACTGGAACGGTTTAATTATTTCTTCACGCTCCAATCTCTTGATTTCAATATCGATTTTCTCCTTCATTCCTTCTTTATTCCTTCATGCTCCAATCTCTTAATTTCAATATAGACTTCCTCCCTTAATGCAAAGGGTACCGATCGGGTCTTGTAGAATTTTGGGACTGCCTCTGGATTGATGTGTAATGTAACCTTTGCTCCCTTTATTGTTCTGAGTCCTCTTGGAAAACCTCTGGGTATCTGCACAGGACTTCGCTCAGGCGACCATTTTCCAGCTGGAAAATGTTTACCCAATCCAGCTGGATCTCTTTCGTCCCAATAAGCTTGGTCCCGAACCTTCCAATACCATTAAAGGCAGCCTAAACAGTTGCTCTTCATAAGCCACAGGTACGTGTTGTGCCCACAACTGTCAGTGGTTCCCCTGTATACGTCCTCACTTTTGCCGAAGTCCTGGTTAGGGATAAAGGCTGGTGCCCAGTGCATATTTTATTAAATACTGTTTCTCCTATCATTGGTAAGGCTGCTCCAGTGTTGACCACCATTAATGTCGGACGTCCATTCAGCCTTATGGTTAATTAACTGGGTTTTGATTTAACCATCGTTACACAATTTAGTTGTTCCTTGTCGGTGGTAGGTGGGGCTTCCAGGATATGCATTCTCCTGTACCCCGGCCTACGTGTCCTTCTCTGAAATGTTGGTTTTGAACTTCTATTTTTCTTCTCTGGCTCTGAACTCTGGTAACAACTACAAATTCTTGCCGGGCGGAAGGCTGCAGGGGCTGCCATCTGTCTGGTCCTAATATTCCCTTGCTTGGGAATGGTTCTGCGAGTGGGCCTGGGTCCTTAGTATTCGAGTTGTTCTTGATTAGGGTGGCTATGCAGTTGCCTAAACCCAGTGGTAGTTCTTAACTCAGTTGCACCAGTGTGGGCATCTATCTCCATCGGAGTACGCTGTAAGTCATGTACTCTGCTCGCCGCTTTTTCCAAGGGCAAAGCCAGCTGCAATCCAGCTCAGCCTCTGCTGACAGACATTTTGTATTACAAAATTATTTATTCCGCACACCAACTGGTCTCGGGGCATCTCATTTAGCATCAAGCCAAATTCGCAAGCCTCTGCTAATCATCTTAATCTTGTTAAAAACAAAACATATTGACTGACTCCACCGTGTCTTGGATTGCTGAGATACGGGCAACAAAACAGTGGAAAGCACTGTGGCTTCACAGCGCCAGTGTCCCAGGTTCGATTCCACGCTAGGTCACTGTCTGTGCGGAGTCTGCACGTTCTCCAAGTGTGTGCGTGGGTTTCCTCCAGGTGCTCCGGTTTCCTCTCAGTCCAACGATGTGCAGGTTAGGTGGATTGGCCATGATAAATTGCCCCTAGTGACCAAAACGTTGAGGAGGTGTTATTGGGTTATGGGGATAGGGTGGAAGTGAGGGCTTAAGTGGGTCGGTGCAGACCCGATGGGCTGAATGGTCTCCTTCTGCACTGTATGTTCTATTATCAGTAAGTTTGCAGATGACACAAAAATAGGTGATATTGTAAAATAGTAGCTTATTCAGCTGGGGAAGTGGGCAAGACATGGCAAATGGAGCTCAATACAGACGTGTGAGATGTTCCATTTTGGAAGCTCAAATCAAGGTACGACTTTCATGGTGAATGGCAGGACCTTAGGAAATATCGTGGAATGGAGGGACCTTGGAGTTCAGGTACACGGTTCTCTAAAGGTAGAGTCACAGGTAGATAGGGCAGTGAAGAAGGCTTTTGGCATGCTGGCCTTCATCAGTCAGGCCACTGAGTATAGAAGTTGGGCAATTGTACAGGACGTTGGTGAGGCCGCACCTGGAGTATTGTGTTCAGTTTTGGTTGCTTTGCTATAGGAAAGACGTTATTAAACTGGAGAGAATGCCGAAGAGATTTACAAGGATGTTGCTAGGACTCGAGGGACTAAGTTATAGAGAGAGATTGGACAGACTAGGACTTTTTTCTTTGGCGCGTAGGAGACTGAGGGGTGATCTTATAGAAGTGTATAAGATCATGGGAGGCATGGATAGGGTGAACGCACTTAGTCTTTTTCCCAGGGTTAGGGAATCAAGAACTAGAGGGCATAGGTTTAAGTTAAGAGGGGAAAGAATTAATGGGAACCTGAGGAGCAATTTATTTTGCACAGAGGGTGGAGGAATGAGCTGCAAGAGTAAGTGGATGAGGCAAAGACATTGACAAATTTAAAGGGCAGTTGGACAGATACATAGATAAGAAATGTTTAGAGGGACGTGGGCCAAATGCAGGCAAATGAGGTTTGGCATGGACCAGTTTGAGCAGAAGGGCCTGTCTCCGTGCCATAGATTCTATGACTGCAGAACTTCGATCGATTTGTTGGTTGTGAAATCCTTAATTTGGTTTATAGTAAACTGCTTCTGCTGTTTAACATGCATGTAGTACCTTCACTAGGTTCGCACCTTATTTTTATGTCCACCTGGTGCTGCTCCTGACATGGTTTCCTCCACTCTGAATTGAAACAAGGTGGCTTGATGGTAATTGTAAAGTAAGTTATGCTGCGTCATGAGATTACCATTAATATGTTAGTGATGAATTATCTTTCTGAACTGCTTTCATAGATGTGGTATAGGTTGTATATAATTCTGCTGCTGCTGAAGTCCACAGCATGTCGTGGATGTCCAATTTTGAGCAGGGACACCTGTTCTGAACCTATCCCACTTAACACACTGGTTAACAAAAAACACAATGGAGGGTGTCCTCAGTACACAAATGGGGCTTTGTCTCCACAAGAGTGGTATGGCAGTCCATTCTATCAAGACTGTCATGAATGGATGCACCTACAATAGTTAAAGTTGGTGAGGATGAAATCAAGTAGATTTTCCTGCGGTGGATGTCTCATCCCTTGTCACAGGCTCGGTCTGGCAAATATACCCTTCACAACTTGGCCAGCAATGATGCTATGAAGCCACTTCTGGTGATGGACATTTTATGCTCTTACCACCCTTAGTGCTTCTTCCGAGTTCTCTTCAATATGAAGGAGTATTGTCATGGGAGTGTCCCTTTAAGAAAGGTTTTTGTCTTATCACATGGCTTCAGTGATGTCAATATGTGGATGGAGCTGGGCTGTGACTCGCGGTTTTTTTTGGTTTCGCTTTCAGATGTGACTGCTGTGGACCCAGGGAGAAAGAAGTGGTTTGTTCCTGTCTTTCTATTTTCATTTTAAATATATTTTCCAGTACAAATCACATTAGTGCTGGCTTTAAACCTGGTGAGACTGGGTCAGAACTTCAGGAAAAGCCAGTCTTATTCAAGTGAGAATGCAGAGTGCTGGGCCACGCCCTTGAAAAGGGTTTTTTGGAATTTTGTTTTTGAATTGGAACAGTTAAGGGGGAATTCATTGTTATGCATAGATTACTGTAGATGTGGGGTGTCTTTATGTTTGTAATTGATACAAATTCTTGCTGCTTGGTTTTATACATATATATATATGTTAACTAAGTTCTTAGAAAGTGTCTAGGAAGGCTGTTGAATCTCACCTCAAGTGAAGGCTCTCGTGCTCATCCTAACCAAATTCAACAAAGCGTTATAGGTCAGGTGAACGCCATAATATACTTTGGCGTTTCTAAACCCTGGCCCATAACAGTATTGATTCTTCAGCTGAGGGAGGCTGGTGAGTCGTAATCAGCGGGAGGTTTCCTTTCCATGATTTATCTGATGCCAGGAACTTCATGGATTTGGAGTCAATGTTGAGAACGGCCAGAATCAGTCCCTGACACTGCCCTACAACTTCTGGTAGATTTGTCCTGCTGGTGGACCTACTCAGGGTGGTGATGTAGGAGTTTGAGACATTGTATAAAAGATATGATTCTGTGAGCATGACAATGACAATTTTGGGAATGTTCCCAGATGTTAGTGAGGAGGGAATGCAAGGTTGACTTGAGCTGGATGTGCCTTTGCTGATGAAGTATGGTGTGGCTGTTTTGTTCTTATTCACTTTTTTGGTCCAGCAAACCATCTCATATACACTCCAGGAAGTCCTCCTCCTATAGTATTGTGGCTAATTTGATTTGCCAAATCTATATTCAGATTAAAATCAAGCATAATTACAGATCTTCCTTTACCGAATGCGTCTCTAATTTCCTGTTTAATGCCATTCCCAATATCACCACTACAGTTTGGGGTCTGTATACAACACCCACTAATAGTTTTTGCACCTTGATGTTTCTCAATTCAAACCATACAGACTGTACATTGTTGCAGCTAATATACTTCTTCCCTATTGCGTTGTTCCTCTTACCCAGCAATGCAACTCCACTGCCTTTTCCTTTTATTCTGTCCTTCCTAAATACTGAATACCCCTGGACATTCAGTTCCCATCCTTGGTCACCCTGCAGTCATGTCTCCGTAATCCTGATTATATCATATCCGTTCACATCTATTTGCGAGACCAGTTCATCTGTTTATTGCAAATGCTCTGGGCATTAAGGCACAAAGCCGTTAACCTTGTAGTTTTAACATTACTTGTCCCACTACGAATATTTTTCATTGTGGCCCTGTTTGAATCTGGCCTTTAGTTTCTCTGCCTATCACTTTTCTCATTCCCCTTTCTGTCTTTTGTTTTTGTCCTTGTTTCCTCCTCCTCTGACTCCTTGTATAGGTTTCCATCCCCCTGCCTTTTTAGTTTGTAGTAACTATTACAATAAATAGCCACCAGGAGGAGCTATGCAATAATATTCATTTTTGGAAGATGTCTGATCGTTATTGCACTGTTCACCCTGTTGGCTGAGTGCCTTTGTTATTGAGAATGACAGCCAGAAGTTAGATTAAATGTAACTACTTCAAAACCTAAAGTAAAAAAATAGACAAAATAGTAAATTGGAGACGAGAGTTCCTCCTCAAGGAATGCTGCAAACTTTAATTTTCAAAATTCTAACATAACTTGCAATGTCGGTCAAAGCTTCAGAATTGTTAAAATGTTTTTAAACATTAGATGCATCTGCTTCCCTTCTTTGGTCATATTTAAGTTCAATATGTAGCAGATCAGTTCAACATCAAAATAGCTCCTTTACTATGGAAATTATTAAAACTTATCAAAAGTAACGTAGAACCGAACCATAGAACCCCTACAGCGCAGAAGGAGGCCAATCAGCCCATTGAGCCTACACCGTACACTCCAAAAGTGCCCACTGAGGCCCACTCCCTGTAACCCCTCCTAACCTGCACATCTTTGGACACTAAGGGGAAATTTAGCATGACCAATTCATTTAACTTGCACATCTTTGGAGGAAACCGGAGCACCCGGAGGAAACGCATGCAGACACGGGGAGAAAATGTAAACTGCCGCAGTCATTCGAGGCCAGAATTGAACCCGGGTCAGCAGTGCTAACCGCTGCGCCATTGTGCCGCCCTAGCATGAATGCCTAAGGTATAATAATCAAAGAAAGTGATTTGAATGTGCTTTTCCCAGCATTTCTATTGGAATATTTCTATTCCATTTTTCTGAAGCCTTTTATGTTTTCTTTTTAAATAGGGCGGCTAAGAGATTCAATTTTACTGGCATCGAAGAGTCCAATATGGTGGATGACTGTGTATGCCCAGACTACCACCTGACATACTGGGTCAGAGTGCCCCATAACCAACCTTAACTTGTGCAAGATGCATTAAAAAGCCTTATTATATTTAAGTAAACCATGTTCTAAGACCCTTCTATGAAATTGTTCTATACCAGCACTTAATATGCAATGTGATGCACATGCTCAGCAGCTTGTGGCACTGACAGGTAAGAAAGACTCTTAAAGAAACATAGAAAATAGGTGCAGGGGTAAGCCATTTGGCTCTTCGAGCCTGCATTCAATATTCACCATTCAATATGATCATGGCTGATCATGCAAATTCAGTATCTGACTCTTGCCTTCTCTCTATTCCCTTGATCCCTTTAGCTGCAAGGACCACGTCCAGCTCCCTCTTGAATATATCCAACGAACTGGTCCCTCACCTTTCTCTGATAGAGAATTCACAAGTACACAACTCTCTGAGAGAATGAGTTCTTCTTCATCTCAGTCCTGAATGGCTTACCCCTTATTCTTAGGTTGTGACCCCCCTGGTCTGGATCCCCTCTCATTCTTTTAAACTCCAGTGAGTACAAGCCCAGTCAATCTTCATATGTCAGTCCTGCCATCCCAGGAATTAGTCTGGTGAACCATCACTGGACACCCTCAATGACAAGAATGTCCTTCTTCAAACGAGACCAAAACTGCACACAATGCTCAAGGTGTGGCCTCACCAAGACCCTGTATAACTGCAGCAAGACATCCCTACTCCTATACTCAAATCCTCTTGCTATGAAGGCATGCCATTAGCTTTCCTCACCGCCTGCTGTACGTGCATGCCAACTTTCAACAACTGTTCCACCATGACACCCAGGTCTCGTTGCACTTCCCCTTTTCCTAAACTGCCACCATTCAAATAATCTACCTTCCTGTTTTTGCCAACAAAGTGTTGGCATCTTCACAGCTTGCACTTCCACCCAGCTAAGTGTTGTCTGCAAATTTGGAGATAGTGCATTCAATTCCTTCGTCCAATCATTAATGTATATTGTGAACAGCTGGGGACCCAGCAGTGTTTATTCCCATTCTCTGCTTCCTGTCTGCCAACCAGTTCTCTATCCCTGTCAATATACTACCCCCAATACCATGAGCTTTAATTTTGCTGACTAATCTGTTGTGTGGGACCTTGTCAAAAGCTTTTTGAAAGTCCAGATACACAACATCCACTGGTTCCCCTTGTCCATTTACTGGTCACATCCTCAAAACATTCCTGAAGATTTGTCGAGTATGATTCCCCTTTAGTGAATGCTGCTGACTTGGACCAATCCAGTCCCCACTTTTCCAATGCTCAGTTGTTTCATCCTTAATAATTGACTCCAGCATTTTCCTCAACACCAAAGTCAGACTAACCGGTCTATAATTCCTTGTTTTCCCTCCCTCCCTCCTTTTTTAAAAAAAAAGCGGGGTTACATTAGCTACCCTCCAATCAATTGGAACTCTTCCAGAGTCTATAGAATGCTGGAAAATGATCATCAATGTGTCCATTATTTCTAGGGCCAATTTCTTAAGTACTCTGGAATGCAGAGCATCAGGTCCTGGAGACTTATCGGGTTTTAATCCCATCAATTTCCCCAATACAGTTTCCTGACCAATAAGGATTTCCTTCAGTTCCTCCTTCATGCTAGATCCTCTGTCCCCTAGTATTTCCGGAAGGTTATTTGTGTCCTCTTTAGTGAAGACAGATCCAAAGTAATTGTTCAACTGGTCTGCCATCTCTTTGTTGCCCATTGTGAATTAACTTGATTCCAACTAAGGGACCTACATTTGTCTTCACCGTCTTTTTCTCTACTCATATCTATAGAAGCTTTTGCAGTCAGTTTTTATATTTTCTGCAAGCTTACTCTCATATTCTATTTCCCCCTTCTGAATTAAACCCTTTGTCCTCTGCTGAATTTTACATTTTCCCCCAATCCTAAGGCTTGCTGAAGCACCATTTAATAGATTAATCTACTACATCAGTGTTTTTCAAACTTTTTTGCCTGGGACCCATAACTCATGCTGCCCAAATTTCATGAACCACCATTTCCGTTTACCTTTTAAAGTGACTGGTGAGCCTGCTTGGTCATCACAATATTACTTGCTTTGCCATTCAATGTTACATTTCTGCCAAGGACTTCAGCTGATGATTTAAGATCTCACTGCATCCGTGAAAAAAATCAAGAGGTTTGTCCTCGAACTCTCCATGTTTAGTCTTTAAATGCCTTCAGTCCCCAGGGCCTGATGCTCTGTATCTCAGAGTACTTAAGGAAATGGCCCTAGAAATAGTGGATGCATTGGTGCCCATTTTCCAGCATTCTATAGAGTTCCAATGAATTGGAGGCTAGCTAATGCCTTTGAAGCTTCTGATCCTTCATTTGCTTCTCTGCATATAACACAAAAAAACTTTGCATCTTGATTTTCATTTATCTTTAATGTGACAGATGAATCTGCTTGGTCTTCACGATGTCACTTGCTTTTTTATTCAACGTTACATTTCTTATAATGACTTCCGCTGATGATTTAAGATTTCACTGCATTCGCTGAAAAAAGAGGTTTGTCCTCGGTCTCGCCATATTTAGTCTTTAAATGTCTTTGAGATTTTGAAGGTTTTAAACTTTCATTTGCCAGTGCTCCTTGCATGTAACGCATATGAACATTGAATCCTGATTTGCAGTGGAGCAATTAATAACTCAGTCGCAAGTAATTGTCTTTTGCTGTTTTGTTCCTGTTTTCAGCTTCTTAATGTGTTGTTCACCAGAGCCCCAGGAGTTCATACCAGTACAGTGGGCTAAACAGCTGGCTTGTAGTGGAGAACAATGCCAACAGCACGGGTTCAATTCCCGTACCAGCCTCCCCTAACAGGCGCCGAAATGTGGCGACTAAGGGCTTATCACAGTAATTTAATTGAAGCCTACTTGTGACAATAAGCAATTATTACGACTACTACTGGCATCTGTAAAATGGAGGAATCTCTCTCCCACCCAGAACACATGGGGCGGTATTCTCCGTCCCACCAGCCAATGGGATTTCCCATTGTGGGCAGCCCCACGCCATCAGGAATACCCTGGGTGTGGGTGTGCTGCCGACGCAACAGAGAATCCCAACAGCAGCAAATCCAGCCCATGAAGTCGACGTACCTACGGTGCGTGACCTACTCTCTGCTGCTGCTTCTGGTGGGAGGGCTCTGTCGCTTGCTGAAAGAAAACTGGCTCTGGATAACACGCTGACGTCAGGAAGTGGCGGTCCACCCTGCTGGGCTCTGGGCCTGTGCATTGTTTGATCTGGCATGCAATCTTAAACGTCTGTCGCGCCCGGCATTTTAAAAATCCAGTCATTGCTGTTGGACGTTCCTTCCACGATTGGGAAGGTCAGGACTGAGCGCCATGACCCTCCTGAAACCCACCCGCGGTGTGCGACCCCAGGTTTGTAAACCCCTGGAGTAGGAGACAATGCTGTGTAAAGTTTTTGGGACGAATTTCTCCAAATGTAACTTCATCGAGGGGCAATCTGTCAAGGTGTCTTTGCTTTACCAAGGAAGCTGTGACTGACCTATGTCATAGAACATAGAACAGTACAGCACAGAACAGGCCCTTCGGCCCTCAATGTTGTGCCGAGCCATGATCACCCTACTCAAACCCACCCTATACCCGTAACCCAACAACCCCCCCCCCCCCCCCCCCCTTAACCTTACTTTTATTAGGACACTACGGGCAATTTAGCATGGCCAATCCACCTAACCCGCACATCTTTGGACTGTGGGAGGAAACCGGAGCACCCGGAGGAAACCCACGCACAAACGACCTGGGACCCTGGAGCTGTGAAGCATTTATGCTAACCACCATGCTACCCTGCTGCCCTTCCAATGCCTTGTGTGTTATCTGGGTCAATTGCTAGTATTAAGTTGCGATGTTCACCTTCGCTCATGACGCCCTTGACATACTTGGTCAAGAAATAGTCATGCATTACATTTATCAGGCCAGGTTCTAAATGATCTTCTGCAGCCATGGTTGGAGCTTCAAACTAGGGCAGGGAGAGAGAGCACTGCCTTATGGCCATCAATGCTGCACTGGCCATTACCTTTTATGGCATTCCATTGTTTCAGGCTGCAAGGTGATATTACCATCTCCCAGTTTGCTGTATATCATTGTATCAGAGGTGACCAAGGCACTAAACAACAGAAGAAACAGTTCCAATACTTTATTTCCAAAAGGCCAGTAAAGTTGGATGAGAACACGACATTTTGCTTGCATTACAAGCTTCTCCAGAATCCATTGCATCCAACTGACATGCAAGGTTCTCTTCACCATCCAGATATATTTCTGGAAAGAAAGGGATTCCACTCCCTTAGTGCACAGCTTGTGACCACAAGCAGCAGGTAATGCAGGTCTAAGCAGATTTTGTCAAAACAGTAGCAATTGTTTGTTCCAGCACCAGTATTCTGCACCACCTGGGGAATGGAGGTCCGAGTGTATATGTAAGCACTTTTCTGATGAGGACAGTGAGTCATAGCTCACTGAATAACTTTGGAATTTTTGTGTTTTACTCTTTGCAACAATCACCTAGATATGTTTCAGAATTTTTCAATTTACTTCTGTCCTTTAGTATTGTGAAATACACACTCTACATTAAATTGCTTAAAATTCCCTTTCAGTTGGACTGTTGAATCTCCAATTCTGGCTGTCAATCTGCATTAGTAAATCCCAGATTTTATTCAGCTTGATCATTTTGTGGTCACTGTCATTCAAGAGGTCACTTCCAATGCCTTGTGTGTTATCTGGGTCAATTGCTAGTATTAAGTTGCGATGTTCACCTTCGCTCATGACGCCCTTGACATACTTGGTCAAGAAATAGTCATGCATTACATTTATCAGGCCAGGTTCTAAATGATTTCAGTGTTTGTTTGTTAAATCTCCATATTAAAATGTTTTTGAATCCAATTCTCTCTTCAAAACTAACTTTTCCATCTTAGTCTGGCAAACAGTTTAGCGTTGCCCTTTTCAATTAAAAATATCCCAGCAGAGTACATCATTTTATAGTTGTACACTTCTCTTACTATTCACATTGGACTTGGAAGACATTCAGAGCTATGATGAATGTGAAACATAGTACAAAGTGAGTAAAATAATCAATACATTTTTAAAGGTCAATCACATTCAAAATTAGACAAAGTACCAATGAATTTACAAATGCTTTGTTGTTACGAAGTAGCTCGATGTCAAAATGTTTTCAAAACATATAAATAAAATAGCTCTTTCTTACAATTTCTTCTATTTCATCAGCTTTTTTCCTCCACTTCTGATGGCAACCTTTAGCTGCCGTGGGAAATTAGTTGTTTCCCCATAGTTTAACTGTGTAGCAAGAATGTTAGACACAGGTCTGGATTTTATGGTCGGTGCAACGCAAAGTGACTCACTGCTGAACCCAGATAAAGCCTTGCTGAGACTGAGCAATCTTTGTTGTGAGGACTTTTATCTCCTCATGTCATGCAGTGGATCGTAAGGTCAATAGCAATTCCCCGTGTGGAGCTGCAATGATGCCACCAAGTGGGCGGCACGGTGGATAGCACTGCTGCCTCACAACTCCAGGGTCCCGGGTTCAATTCTGGTCTTGGCTGACTGTCTGTATGGAGTTTGCACTTATTCTCCCCGTGTCTGTGTGGGTTTCCTCCGGTGCTCCGGTTTCCTTCCACAGTCCAAGGTGTGCAAGTTCGGTGGATTGGCAGTGCTAAATTGCCTCTTGATGTCCAAAATGTTAGGTGGGGTTACTGGGATAGGATGGAGGTTGGATTTAAGGGTGCCCTTTCCAAGGGCCGGTGCAGACTCGATGGGCCAAATGGCCTCCTTCTGCACTGTAAATTCTATGATTCTAAGTTCTCCAAGCAGCCAATAAGAATAAAGAATCCTCCCGGACAGCCAATAGCCAACCAGGAAATGAAAAGCACTTAAATCAAATTACTTCTTAAACTCTTTATATGTCGCAAAATAAAGATTGAGGGTGAGAATGGAAACTGAAATAATAATCTTTATTATTGTCACAGGTAGGTTTACATTAACACTGCAATGATGTTACTGTGAAAATCCCCTAGTCGCCACACTCCAGCGCATTTTAAGGTACACTGAGGGAGAATTCAGAATCCCAATTCACCCAACAAGCACATCTTTCGGGAATTGTGGGAGGAAACCAGAGCACCCGGAGGAAACCCACGGGGAAAACGTTGCTGAACAACAGATAGAGTCATAGAGTTTTACAGCACAGAAAGAGGCCCTTCGGTCCATTGCGTCTCCACAGCCATCAAGCATCCATATATTCTAATCCCATTTTCCAATGGGGACAACTTGCAGACTCCGCGCAGACAGTGACCCAAGCAGGAATCGAACCCGGGTCCCTGGCACTGTGAAGCAGCAGTGTTAACCACTGTGCTACCGTACCACCCACATAATAAATCTCATGAAAAACATTAAATAGTTTAAACATCTAACAACTATTCATAATGGAGACGTTTAACAATATTTAGCAAGTGTGTCCAGTGGTGTACCACAGGGATTGGTGCTAGGTCTCTTGCTGTCTGTAGTGTACATTAGCGATCTAGACCTAAATCTGGGAGGTACAATCAGTAAGTTTGCAGATGGCACAAATTGCTGTAGTAAATAGCAAGGAGGAAAGTCTTAGATTACAGGATGATACAGACGAGCTGGTAAGAACAGT
This sequence comes from Scyliorhinus canicula, assembly GCF_902713615.1. Taxonomy (NCBI): domain Eukaryota; kingdom Metazoa; phylum Chordata; class Chondrichthyes; order Carcharhiniformes; family Scyliorhinidae; genus Scyliorhinus; species Scyliorhinus canicula. The sequence goes on from NC_052149.1 coordinate 165,661,475, forward strand.
GGCAAATGAAATTTAACTCTGTAAAGTGTGAGGTGATGCATTTTGGGAGACTATCAAGGCAAGGGAATACACAGTGAATGGTAGGACGCTAGGAAGTACAGAGCACCAGAGGGACTTTGGGGTGCATGGCCAAAGATCCCTGAAAGCAGCAGGGCAGGTAGATAAGGGGGTTAAGAAGGCTTATGGAATACTTGCCTTTATTAGCCATGGCACAGACTACAAGAACAGGGAGGTTATGAAGGAGCTGTTAGAAGATTCACCAGGGTGTTGTCTGGGCTGGAGCATTTCGGCTATGAAGTGACGCGGGATTGGCTGAGATTGTTTTCCTTAGAGCAGAGAAGGCCGAGGAGGGACCTGATTGAGGTGTGCAAAATTATGAGGGACATAGAGTAGATAGGAATAAACCTTTCCCCTTAGTAGAGGGGCCAGTAACCAGGGGGGCGTAGATTTAAAGTAAGGGGCAGGAAAACCTTTTCACCCAGATGGTTGTGTGAATCTGCAATTCACTGAATGAAAAGATGGTAGAGGTGGGTACCCCATACCATTTAAAAAGTGTTTAGATGAGCACTTGAAACGCTATAGCAGTCAACGCCATGGACCAAGTATTGGAAAATGGGATTAGAATAGATAGGTACTTGATGGCCGTGCAGACACAATGGACCGAAGGGCCTCTTTCTGTGCTGTAAAACACTGTGACTGTATCTATTCCTCCAATCACCATTAAAGACCCTGTTACATCAGACTGTACAAGATGGAACATTTTTATGGGATTTCTAACAAGGATGTTGGCGCGGGGGGGTTCTTACCACAGGCACTGATTTAACTGATTGCATGCTCTGACGGGAAAGGGGATGGGTGGCAAAGGAAGATTGATCAAGAGCGCATCCTGAGGTGGAGCAATGAGTGACAGGCCGCAACTTCAGGATTCAAAAGCAAAATACCGCGGATAATGGAATAAAAATGGAAAATGATGAAAAATAATCAGCAGGGCTGGCAGCATCTGTTGGAGAGAGAGAAATAAAGTTAACATTTTGAGTCCAATACGACTATTCTTTGGAATCTTCTCAGACTGTATAATATGCGCTTGCAGTAAATCCTGAAGTTGTGGTCAGATTCAGAACGCTGGCATCCCAGATATTCTGGGCCAAATTCGGCTTAATATTTGTTTGACCACACTGGTAACGCACCATCAAATTTTGTGTATTTCTTTCATCTTCTGAACTGGTCCCACTGGTGGATGTGACAGACACACCTTTCGATAAAGGTTAAAGGGATATGTGGGGAGGTGGATTTGAGACCTGGAAGAGATCAACAGGTTTATTTCGAATTGCACTACGAAAGCTAGTGATTCGAAACAAACCTGTTGGACTTTAACCTGGTGTTGTAAGACTTCTTACTGTGCTCACCCCAGTCCAACGCTGGCATCTCCACATCATAGAAGAGATCAGCCATGATCTGATTGAACGGTGGAACAGGCTCGAAGGGCTGACTTGCCCACTTCTGCTCCTAATTCCTATGTTCCTAAAATGAACCCAAAAAGCATGGTCCCAGATAGTGAAATCAAGTGACTTATTGAGAATGGTAAGAATTTGACACTCAGATGTTTCAAAGCAGCTCCCTTTTTAAATTAAAATGTGGGTCCTTCACATCCGTGAGCGACAGCTCCTCTAAAGTAAACTGTGGACTCTGACAAATACAAACTTAAAAAAGGTAAAATGTTGCAAATACACAGTGGGCCAGGCAGCAGCAGTGAAGAGAGAAACAGTGTTTAGTCTCTCAGGCCAAGGATGACCCTCAAAAATGAAATGAAATGAAAATCGCTTATTGTCACCAGTAGGCTTCAATGAAGTTACTGTGAAAAGCCCCTAGTCGCCCACATTCCGGCGCCTGTCCGGAAATGAAGAACAATAGAGATATTAAAAACTTACCTGTGCTGGTACGAATGGAAGTGTTGCTTGGAAAAACTGTCGGCAGTTTTAAAGAGCTATTGCACGGCCAGCCATGTTATTCCTCGGTAACCGTAATACTATTGCAGCATGTGGTCCGCGCCAACGGTTGCTTCATTTGAATTCGCAGTCAGCGTCTGAAACCCGGTCCGTGCAGCCAGGGCGGGAGAGGCACGCAGGATCCATTCAGCGCGCGCGCAAAACCTTGCGCTCTAAAGGGGCGGAATGAGCCTATCACCGCGCAGATCTTTGAACTGCGGCGAGACGGATGCGCCAATCACAGTACAAAACGTTGAACGCTAGCCGGGGTGGGGGGATACGGGCCAATCAGAGCTCACTATGTAAACTCCAGCCGGGTACGCCTGGGCCAATCACAGTGCAGAGAGATTTGCGCGGGAAGTGGCGCCGGGCGCGTGCTGATGTTGGGGATTTGTCATCCACCCTGTGGCCGCGTTAAAGCTGGGTAGACAGACTTGGTGTTTCTGCACTGACGCTTCAATTAGCTGTAGGTCGTTCGCCGCCGGAGAGACTTTTTTTTCCGGGAGTAAATGGCGCAGGCAGAGAAGGCGAAACCCCGAAAAGCGAAAGATCTCCTCAGCGCCGTCTACGTGAACCGTTTCGGCAAACATTTGTCGGGCGCGGTGATCAGGTTCGGAGCCAAGGAAGAGAAGAAGCAGCGGCAGGCGGCTGTGTACTCACCCGAGGGGAGTGCATGTCCGCTCACTGCAAACCCCGCTCTGGATGTGGGTGTGAAAAGTCACAGAGAGCAGAAAAGGACCACTTTCACTCCTCCAACACATGTTAAAAGTTCAGAGTTGCCCCTCGAACAAATTGACGCAGGGGCAGTGAGGCAAAATAATGGTAGGTTTTCTGCCTTGCTATCATCACCAAGGATAAAAATCTAATGCAAATTTAAATCTATTCCCCACCTCAATTTCCTCTTCTGAAGATAGTTAATGTTAATAGCTGTAAATATCTGGGAAATAATTATGTAAATGTTCCATTAGTCCACATTTCACATCTGCAGTCACCTGAAGTGGAACAGTACCAGTTAAATCCAGTCCTTCTATTGTACCAGACAGCATGGCAAAGTTAAAGATAAAGGGCTGGATTCTCCTGTTGGGATCCTCAGTTGTGCCGGCAGTGCACTCACGTCCGGGCATTTTGCAATGGCATGGGGCTGCCCGCAATGAGAAACCCCATTGGCCAGCTGGCGAGATAGAGAATCCCAAGAGTTTTTGATATCACCAAGTTTAAAGTAACATAAAGTTACAGTTTCCATAGTTCCAGATGACCATAGGCTGCTTTCCCCTTTGAAGGGAGAGCTGACTGGTGGTGATTTAATCTGAGGATCACCACACCTCAGGTGAGGGACAAGGCTGAGAAGGCGAGGCCTTCAGGAATAATCTCAGCCGGTACGGGAATTGAATTCTTTGCTGCTAGCCTTGCTCTGCATCACAAAAGGTTTGGAAAACCCTGCTGTACAGGATTGATTTCCGTATTCAAGGAAAGATGTAAATGCATTAGAAGCAGTTTAGAGAAGGTTGCTAGACTAATACCAGGAATGGTTGTGTTATCTTATGAGGAAAGGTTGTGAGGTTAGGTTGGAGAGGTTAGGTATGTATCCACTAGAGTTTTGAAGAGTAAGAGGTGACTTAATGAAACCTTTTAAGATCCTGAGGGGTATTGACAGGGTTGATGTGGGGAGAATGTTTCCTTTAGTCAGAGAATCTAGAACTGGGGGTGGTGGGAGGTCACTATTTAAAATAAGGGGTCGCTCATTTAAGAGAGATGAAGATAACTTTTTTCTCTCAGAAGGTCCTGAGTCTCTGGAACTTGCTTCCTCAAATGAGCAGTGGCAGTGGAGTCTTTGGATAGTTTTAAGGCAGAACTGGATAGATTCTTGATTTAGAAGGGGCAAAAAGTTACTGAGAGTAGGCAGGAATGTGCAGTTTAAATTACAATCAGATCAGGCTTGAGGGACTGAGTTGCCTAATCCTGCGCCCAATTTATATGTTTGTAAGAGAAACTTAGTGAATTGTATGAAAATGAAAAGCCTATCTCACAGCACTGAATGCACAATTACAGCCCACAAAGAGTGATGATGTCACAGGGGCATTTGTGAAGTTTAAACAGAAGTACAGATTGACATTCAGTAGTTTCCTAAAATGCACTAGCAATGAAAAGAGGACAGTAAGAAGTCTTACAACACCAGGTTAAAGTACACCAGGTTTGTTTCGAATCACTAGCTTTTGGAGCACTGCTTCTTCCTCAGGACATTCACCTGAGGAAGGAGCAGTGCTCCGAAAGCTAGTGATTCAAAACAAACCTGTTGGACTTTAACCTGGTGTTGTTGACTTCTTACTGTGCTCACCCCAGTCCTACGCCGGCATCTCCACATAATGAAAAGAGGGTGAGTTATTTCCTTTTGTGGGCAGGGCAGGAGAAATAGGATTACGTTCATTTAGCTGGGAGTTTACTTTGAGAGGACAGCAAAGACCCAGGCAAGTTGTTTGAAACATTGAGCACCCATCTCTGGTCAAAATTGAATCATAGGACCTACTGGTATGAATTTCAAGGCTTCAGGCAGGAGGTAGGCAAACTTATTGATGCCTTTGTAACAAGATTGAAACCTGCACTGGAAAACATAAGTTTAAGGACATAGATGAAAGGCTGTTAGATCAACTAATTGGTTTCTGCACACCCTGAAGTACGAAAAGCACTAATTGGGAAGCACATGTTTACAATATCACAGGCTGTAGAAACTGTCAGAGCATATGAAGCCACAGGCAAGTAGATGAAGACACTGACTACCCAAACAGCTATCCTTCAGTTAAACCAAAAGGAAGTCAACTGACTTTATGTAGCGAGCAGAAATAGAAGAACGCACAACAGTGAGAAAGATTTGCAGGAGCTGTGGATGACCAATGAATTCAGACAGGACGAAATGCCCCGCATATGAATCAATTTACAAAGCCTATGGGAAGTAGTCATTGGCAAAAGATCTGTAGAACAAAAGGAGATGGTGGTAGGTGAGAAGCCAAAGCAAGGGGCAAATGGACAGGAAAAAAAATTAAGAATATGATAGACATTGGAATTGAACAACAGCTTGAAATGGCTGGAAAGGAATTCACACAACCATTCAGATCAGGAATGAAGGAGGTAAATCACCTGAGGAAGGAGCAGCGCTCCGAAAGCTCGTGTTTGAAACAAACCTGTTGGACTTCAACCTGGTGTTGTAAGACTTCTTACTATGATTATTATCTGTGATAACCCTCACGAGGAGCATGAGGGATCACTCATTAAATCTCAATAGGGCACATGGAGTACGAGCTCCTGTGGTAATGGGTGGAGGTCTCTCCAGCTAGGACTCCTTATCGAGCCTGTGTCTGCCAGGCAGTTCCAGACATAGACCCAAAAGGATCCCATGCTGGCGAAGCTATGCCATATTATCCATAGCGGCAGAATTCAAGAATGCCCCACTGAGGACCTGAAGCTCCTCCCATCTAAATGGCAAGAATTCAGCGTGGAAGATGGCATCATCCTGTGTGGCGCCCGAGTGGTTGTCCTTTCCCCTGACCAGCATCCAACTTTGAAGGACCTTCACAGTGGTCACGCTGGAGTATCCAAGATGAAGGTCCTTGCAAGGAAGGATGGTGGCCTGGGCTTGATTCCGACATTAAAAGATTTGTGAAACTTGCCTCTCACATCAGGAAAATGAGAAGCGCCCGCTGTTGGCCTCGCTACATCTGTGGAAATACCCAGGAAGGCCTTGGGTCCAGGTACACATGGACTTCGCCGGGCTATTAATGAGGTCAATGATTTTAATCTTGGTCGACGCTCATTCTAAATGGATGGACATACATTGAATGTCCTCCACGACTTCAAGCGAAAGAAAAACTCTGGCTGTCATTTTACACTCTTGGGTGAGCGGAGGTCCTTGTGTCCGACAACGGGACCTCCTTCACCAGTGGAGAATTCCAGGTGTTCACAAAGTCCAGTAGGTTGAAGAACTGCGCCCTGCAACCATCTTCTAATGGTTTGGTTGAGTGAATGGTCCAAACATTTAAAAATGGTATGAAGAAACTGACCACCGGCTCCCATGACACCACATTGGCTCGGTTCCTCGGGGGTTGCGCCAGCGGAATTGCTGATGGTTCGACGCCTCCGGGCCAGATTCAGTCTAATGTTTCCTAACCTAAGTGGGAAAGTGGGGTCAACAGGAGGCTCAGAAAAAAACTTATGACAACAATGACCCGATAGGAATTTCAGGATTGGAGATACTGTCTATGTTCGCAATTTTGGAGACAGGTCCACTTGGATCTGGCCTCTGAAGATCATGAAGTAGAATCAATATGGTTGGAAATTAGAAATAACAGCAATGAGAAAATATCGGTAGGAGCAGTTTGTACATCCCAAACAGTGGTGATGCCCACCTGTTAAAGCAGTCGCCAGATGATTCATATTCTTTTCGAAGTGCTGCGCCTTCTGCATCAAGGCATGGGATGTAGATGGGTCGATAGCCATGGTGGATCGTCGTTCAAGCAGCTTTAATTTAGACTTGCACCTGCTTAAAAGCTGCCATGTACAATGACTTGGTGAGGGCTTTGAAGAAAGGCCTGTACTATATGGAATTGCTTAAGGATGTGCGTCAAAAGAGTACTGATCAGATTCCACAGCGGCTATATGTTGCTAAAGCTACTTATTTAAGCATAGTGTAACCGAGTGTTTTCCAAACTTTTTTTCTGGCGACCCATTTTTACAAAATGGCTGATTCGCATGACCCACATCATGTTCACAATAGATTCTCCATAGTTACTTTTAAAAATGTGACATTCATTCTGTATTATTAAATGTAAAAAATTGTGAAGGATAATATATTTCCATTTCTGTTGTTATTTGGAGATCTAAATAACTTGTAATAAAAATCTCTGCACAGATCGGTGTACGAAACCTTTGATCGTAGACTCGGGTGTTTGAAGGGTAAATGAGGAAATTATGGGAAACACACCTGGGTTTTGGGCTGATGGGAAGAAAGGAGACACGCTATTGATCGCAAAGTCCGTCTCACTGAGAGAGTGATTAATTGCACAAAGTGAGCAGAAAGTGTCTCCCCATTTTAAATATACATCAAACCCCTTGTGCACACACAGCACAACCTTAAACATAAATCTGATTAACAAGGTTAAGAGTAACATAAAAATCAGACATCAACAAGATTAACTAGCAGAAATTCAACCAACATTGGCAACGTTAATACTAACAAAAATTCAAGGTTTATTATTGACAATGTTAACAATGGCAGACATTAACCATGCATCTAATTCAGAATGTTAACCCTGAAGTCGATCTTTTTGTTGACTCCGTGCTTCCTATGATCTGTATTTGAACAGATGTATTTTTTCCCCTGACCGGTATGGATGGAGTTCTCAAACCCATAACCGTCGCCCCAGAGACAAGTTCAGAACGGGGCAAGCTGAATCAGCTTTGTAATAATGGGCCAATTGAAAGGTGGGGACATCCCCACAGGATACACAGGAATTATCTGCTAAATCCTGTGTATGGGAGTACTCTGGTTATGAGTTGCTCACTGGGGTACTTGTAGAAACATTTTACAGTCACTTGGTTTTGGGTGGAGAATGCAGACCTGGAAAGAAAAGAGCGCAAAGCACTACTGGAAACCAACTCTGTGCACAAAGAATATCTTCAGGAAATAAATTTAAACATAATTTTTTTTCTTTTAAACTTGTCAGTTGTAGGTGCAGGTGCTGACTAACTTGGTCGATCACTGCTTCAGAAATGGGAGTCACTGCTGGATGCTGTGCTGGTGGCGGTGACTAACAGTGACCCTGGGAGGCAAGAAAGTCCACGGCACCCGCCTCTACATCAGCCTCATGTGGTCAGTACTGTCTTGCAGCAAGAATTTACCCAGGGAGAAAATAAAGAAAAAAACTCAGGCGATCTTTGGGAATCATTTTCGGAGACCTTTGGCATCCTATTTTACATCATCTCGTGACCCACCCACGGGTTGCGACCCCCACACTGGTTTAATCCTATTATTGAGACATACAGTAGGGACATTTCTATGATAATATAAGAGCATTTGACTTTTGGCTGAATTCCTCGAGGAGATTGAAGGCGGTTGGGTGTTCTGTGCAGCAAAATCTGAAGAAAATTAAGACATTAAGAATTTGTCAGCATATTTTTCTTCCTGAAATCTTGTAGCTATTATTATGTGATGTGCACATCTGCATCATACCTACACAATGGTGTCTTCATGTGGCTCATCTGAATCCCTGGTCTTTTCAGATGCACTCCCTTCAGCATGCTCCTCACCTGAGGAGACATCTTGCTCCTCGATTTCTCATTGGCAAAGTATCTCCACTTTATAGCACTAGGTCGTGCGGGATGTAGCGAACAACAATTATGCGGATCACTTTCTGGCACTTATTGGAGAGACCCGCCTGACTTCCAAACATTGGAAATTGCATCCTCAAGAAGCAAAATTATTTTATCGATCAAAGATCTGGTGGCAGAATGTGTAGCGTTGTATCTCTCTTCAGCACCACTATGTGGATGGCAAACGGATGTCATCAGCCAGATCTTTTGGGGGTACCTCGTGTTCCTGAGGAGTCCCTGCCCTGTGAGCACCAAGGCTCCTCAAAGATCTGTGATACTTATGAGTGAGTCAAGATGTAAGAGGCATGAGAGTTCCCAGACTACATCTTACAAACATGCAAGATCCACTTTCATAAATTAGCTGAATGTTTGAGGAGTGAAATTATTTCCTTATGATGAGACTCACAGGATGCTAGTAGTAAGCTTTCAGGGCCACATGTGAGCAATCGATGGTGCCCCGCACTTGCTGGAAACATATGATTGCTGCGAATCCAACAGCTCTGGCAGCCTGGCTTGCGTAACCCATGCAATGGACATAACGGTGAGCTTTATTAAAATGGTCATCTGTCACCTCGCTTCTGCACGTATTTTGCCAATTGTGATATTCTGCAAAGGTCCCCAGTGGAGCCCTAGAAGGAACCCCTAGCAAAAAATGGTCAATGTGGTGGTCACTTTCAAAGCCACTGGTATGGGATGCCCTCCAGGTACTTGAGATATTAGTTCTTCAAAGAGAAGGTGGGAATCCCTGGTCTAACAAAGGCACCTGTGGCATTGTCTTCCACTATCTCATATCAGCTGTATCCTCAAAAACTATTGGTCCCCATGTGGTTTCGTGGATTTTTCTCCTTTTCAGGAGCACCTGGGACTTTCTGAAGCACCACTCTCAACTGCTGCTCAGGTTACGCTTTTGGACCTGTGCCAATTGGTGATGGGCAGAGCTGTGACCTATTTTTTCAACTTCCCGGACGGGATTCACCGACCCCTCGCCGGGTCGGAGAATCGGCGGGGGTCGGCGTGAATCCCGCACCCATCGTCCTCCAAATTCTCCGACCCACCAAAAAGTGGCCCGGAGTGAATCGCGCCGCCCGCCTCGGGGAATGGCGGGGACCGGCACAACTCAATGGGCCCCGGGGCTGCCCGAATTCTCAGGCCTGCGATGGGCCGAAGTCCCGCCTGTTTTTTGCCAGTCCGGCCGGCGTAAATTAGCGTAGGTCCTTACCGGCGGGACCTGGAGGCGCGGGCGGCCTCCGGGGTTCTTGAGGGGGCACGGGGGGATCTGGCTCCAGGAGGTGCCCCCATGGTGGCCTGGCCTGCGATCGGGGCCCACCGATTCGCGGGCGGGCCTGTGCCATGGCGGCACTCTATTGTTCCGCACTGGCGGCTGTAGCAGTCCGCCATTGCCCGTGCGGAAACGAAGCCCTCTGCGCATGCGCGGGGATGACGCCAGCATACACTGGCGCTCCTGTGCATGCGCCAACTCGCGCCGGCCGGCGGAGGCCCTTCGGCGCCAGTTGGCATGGCGCCAAGCCCCTTTCCCGCTGGCCGGCGGGGCGCAAACCACTCCGGGGCGGGCCTAGCCCCTGAAGGTGCGGAGGATTCCGCACCTTTGGGGTAGCCCGACGCCAGAGTGGTTCACACCACTCCGTCCCGTCGGATTTGCCCGCCCCGCCGATTACAGCAGAATCCCGCCTCTATATCTGAATGAAGAGAATTAAGACATCATGGAAACTTCCACTTGAATGCTCTCCTAACATCTCCAAGCCTGAAATCCTATTCAACCTGACGTCTGTCGAGGCATGGCATCCCAGGCCACCCCTTGCGGTAAAGCACATCATGACGGTCCGTATGTGGCTGAGTCTCCCCCCCTTGGACATGACTGCATTTACAATGAAGGCCTTGAATAGGGCGAGTTCAACCATATTCTATAAGGCTCAGTCAGGCTATTGTAAGCTTGCATCCATTAGCTTAGAAACTAACTATCGATAGACGAGCCTTGTTCAAATGTCATGACCAAGCCATGAACATTACATTAGGAACATTAAGACTTTTAGTGTGCATGCAGCTTTTGCCTAGCAATTGTGGCCCTTGATTGTTTGATCCCATTTCCCTTTTTACATGTTCTTGTCAGGAACATATGGCCATTCAGACCACCTTAAATGTCGCCCCAAGCGTAATAAATTCTCACCATGGATGCACCCTATTTGTAAAGGAGCAATACTCCTTCAGTGGGCATTTGACTCTTTACACCAGTACTCAGCTAAGACCTGTTCTCCACGGCTGAAGAAAATAATTAATAGATTGCCCCTTCAATCGTCCCCAAAATAGTAGTACTGAACTCTTCCCAAGACTTTGAGCCTCTTCCCATATCATTTTCTTAAACTTCTTTTTCCAACTGCATCAGTAAAGGCGAAAATGGTGCTCCTAACCTTGAGTATGACCAGAACCCTCCAATTTCCTCCAGTCACCCACGATGTCCTTCCCACCAACCCCCTCAGTCACTGCCTCCTATTTTCAATCCCTCCTTGTTACATTCAAGCCTCTTCCCTCCCCCCCCCGCTACCTTCAATGTTGATGGCTCCATGCCCATTGTTGATCTGATGACTGTTCTTCGCGAGGCCACATGCACCCTTTCTTTCTGAGCCCCTCCATGTGACCATCCAGTTACACGCTACTGACTTTATAATTGCCTAACTGCAGAATTCAGATACTTCCCATGAATGTACCTATGCCCTCAACTTCCCAATACCATGACTCTGACCTACAGTCTTAATTGACTGACCATGCCTACACACCATTGCCTACATGTCCTCACTGCCCAAAGAGACCTTCCCTCACCCAAGACTAGGACCAAGATATGTGTGACATGCAGAGCCCGCTTACAAGACCTGGAAAGTGCCAGAAAGTCTTGGACATGCCCCTGACAGCATGGCCTAATGCCCTGGAAGGTCTTATAAACATGTTCCAACAGGATGGCCTCAACTCCTGGATGGTCTCTGAAACATTTCCCCCCCCCCCCCCCCCCCCCCCCCCCCAGCCCGCTGTCCTTTCCATCCCCTTGCTCTATCTCTGTCTCACCTCCTCCCAGCTAGTCATGCCTCCTATGCCTAGACTTGGCATAGCTTGTGTTACAGGAACTCGATATATTTCAGCATCAGTGTGTAAGGAAAATGGAAGCAGCATTTATTGACATGGATGAAATGCGCGCCTCTTATAGATAGTCATTAAATGGAATGTTCTAATTAGCTGCATTTGGGACACTTAATTTGGTGGAAGAACACAATACGAGCCAGTTGATCTTTTCATGAGCATTTGTGAGAAATTAATTAATGCAAATGTGGTTAATGACATTGTAAGTGGGATATTTGACCTGCCTTTTACCCGACTTGAAAATTGGAAGAACAAAATTCCAAACTACAAACGGCGGTGAAATTATTTATTCATTCAGGCCAAATTAAGTATGCCTGCCCACCACCCCTGATTCCCGTACCAGCCTCCCTGAACAGGCGCCGGAATGTGGCGACGACTCGGGGCTTTTCACAGTAACTTCATTTGAACCATACTTGTGACAATAAGTGATCTTCATTTTTCATTTCATTTCCTGCTGCTACAGGGAGGGGAAGGTTTCCCCGCAAGCCTCATTCCAGCATAGTCTCTTCTTCCTGTGGCCCCTTTGTACCAGTATTAGAGACTAATGTTCTGCCAGTAACAACAGAGGAATAACCAGCTTAAGTTAACAATTTTAAAATTGACCTTAGATGGTGAATTTCCATTAGACAAATTTACATAATTTTCCCGCAATTTCCATTCCAAAGTTCAGCGTTGGAATGGAATACCAATTGGAAGATATTTGGCAATTATACTGATTTCTGAGCTCAAGAGAACAAATCTGGTAATAATCAGTAAATGCCACTTAAAATGGTACATCTCCTTTGTAAAATGTGTGCATTTGTATGTTGCAGAGAACGCCGATATCTTCAAGTTCCCTTTAATTGGAAAGAGTGATGCTGCAAAAGGCAAGGACAGGAAGCAGAAAAGTGCAGTATGTGTTGAACTTAAGAACCTTTGTACATTCATAAAACACTTACATTTAAGCAGACATTTTACTTAACCATCCATTTAAACTCTTTTGAGAAAGCTCATATGATAAATATTAATACTTGTTCTTTTTGAATAATTACTGGGAATTTCTGTGGTTGGGATGGAACTTTCTGCAGATTGGTTGCTGTAACTTCAGTGGAAGATTGGCAGACCCCAACAAGGAAATTGCCAGCAAATGTTTTACCTGTGCCACTAAAGGTGATTGGAGGTAATGTCGTAAACCCTGTTTGTTTGCAAACAATATACCACAAAACCTATTGGACAGACTTCAACTATAGCTGGAATACAGATAGGGTATGGCCAAGGAACAACTGGTTAGTTTCTGGTAGAGATATAGATGCAGATCCTGGAATTCTTTTGAAAGGATCTGTTAACATTGAATGAGAGAGCAAACTGATATAATTTTTAGAATGTTGTGGGTTTTATTTAGAATGTTGTAAATTGTCTATGGCTGTGGTGGAATTTGTCACAGCTGTCAAAATGTGAGAAGAGTTTTCTGAACAGGTTATTGGATGTGGATTGGCAGAAAGCCCCTCAATAAGATGGAAGCTCTGAATAAAAATATTTCTTTTTTCAGTTTTCTAGTTACAGAGCATCAAACAGACAAGGAAAAGCCCTAAGAGCTGCATTGTTGTAATAACAGTGAGGTAACACAGCGTGGCAGAGGTGTGCACTCTACTGTGTGCCCTCATTATTTGTTCTATGATATTATAAATACTGTATTTATACTGTTGACAATGAAAATGTGTACCATGGAAATTAATTGTATTTTAGATATAATGGAATTTTTTTAGAAGGAAGATTTGTGTTGAAGATTGGAAATTTATCTTTAAGAATATTGAACTCTTTTGTAGAAGCATTTAATGATAGTATACGGTTGTTTTCATGAAAACTTTAAAATCTATTACAGAAGAATGTGATTCTTTGAAGTTGTGCTTTGTGGTCTACAAAGAGCATCAATTTTGTAATTGGAGCTTCCAGTGGTGGGAAATACCTCCAGCAGTCAAACTTTTTCCAATTTGCTGACATACTTTCAGAGTAATATCACTTGCCTTATACAATGTTTCACTCTTGCACTAGAATGCCACATAACCTGGAAGTGAAGTCAGACATGGTGCAACCGCTCTTTGGCAGGATATTCAGTGGCTGAAGCAATTGTTGATGCACATATGAGATTTCTTTTGAGTTGGAGCACTGAATCTTTCACTTCTATTCTCTTTAGCAGAGCTAAGACCTGAATCTGTGCTCTAGTGAGCCACCTACCGCTCTATCCACTATCACTATTATGTTCAGCAGCTGAATGAGCCATCCTGTATAGACTCCTCTGACAGGCCATCTATACTGCCAGGAATGCCAATTTGTGTTGTATTTTTAAAGAATTTACAGTGCAGAAGGAGGCCATTCAGCCCATCGAGTCTGTACCGGCTCTTGGAAAGAGCACCCTACCCAAGGTCAACAACTCCGCCCTATCCCCATAGCCACTAACCCCACCCAACACTAAGGGCAATTTTAGACACTAAGGGCAATTTATCATGGCCAATCCATCTAACCTGCACATCTTTGGACCCACTCAAACCCACGTATCCACCCTATACCCGTAACCCAACAACCCCCCCCCCTTAACCTTACTTTTATTAGGACACTACGGGCAATTTAGCATGGCCAATCCACCTAACCCGCACATCTTTGGACTGTGGGAGGAAACCGGAGCACCCGGAGGAAACCCACGCACACACAGGGAGGATGTGCAGACTCCGCACAGGCAGTGACCCAAGCTGGAATCGAACCTGGGACCCAGGAGCTGTGAAGCGATTGTGCTATCCACAATGCGACCATGCTGCCTTTGGGTTCCAATCTTCCCATATCTAATGCTTTACATCCTTTTTGTGGACCGTGAAGGCGTCCACACTGAGTCGTTTAAATGAAACAAATTTTATTACAATAAACTATTATTTACAATACACCAAAGATCTCTGCCAGGTCTCTCCTATTGGTACCAAAATGGGCCAACATTATACAAGAGACTTTATAAGAGATAATTGCACATGGTTTTGAGTTCTCGACGCCTTCATGGGGGAGCTCTTACTTCGGCGAGGTTTACGGGGGGCGGGATTCTCCGAGCCCGCGCCGGGTCGGAGAATTGCCAGGGGGGCGCGCAAATCCTGCCACATCTTCAATGCCGGGCCGCCGATTCTCCGGTGACTGGAGAATCGGCGGCAATCATGCCGGCACGGTTACCGCAACGCTGGTCGGGGACCGTTGAAAGCAGCCCCCGTGGCAATTAGGGCTCGCTGTGTAGGGCTGGCTTTCGGTGCCGGAGCAGCACACAGCACTCTGGCATCGTGCTAGCTCCTGAGGAAGGGGAAAATGACTGGGCCTGGAGGCCCGTTGACGCCGGCGTCGCTCGTGCCGGTTTTGACGTCGGCGTCAACACCTGGCCGGGATTTCAGAGAATCTCGGCCGGCGTGTCTAATTGTTGCCACCCTGTAACCCCATGCTGGATATGACAACCTTGTCTGCCCAGTATTCTCCAGTGCCTCCTTATCCATTTCAATGAGGACAAAGATGGCTAAACTTTCCGAGGTTGGGTCCTCTCACTGGTGTTACTTCTGTAAAAGTAGAATGAGATAGTGTGAGACATCTGGAAAGTGCATTAGCTGCACTCAGGGAACCAGGCCTAGTAATTGCTTCAGATATAGAGAGTAATTAAGTTACCTGAATGTGTAACTAGGTGTAACATTAACCCCTATGAAAGAACCATGCTGCAGTTCCCAAAATCTCCAATCTATTGCTGCCAACTTCAAGCCATCCCGCGGCCCTCATTCCCAAACAACGCACTCAGCATTAGTCAGCCCCAGTTCACCCTATCCTGGCTGAAAACTCATCTCCAACCCAGCTCCAGGTCCCACTTTGGATTCAGGCCTAATTCTAAAAACACTTACTTGGGAGCTACTGTGACACTAACAATGGCCCAAATCTGGAGGCTTTTTGGACCAGCCACACTTTTGTTCTGCTTTTGACTTCCTCAGCAGATGAATGTAATGCCGCCTAATGTAAAATTACCTACATCTTCCAGCACACTTCACTTAAAGAATGTTTAATTTTGAACTCTTCCTTTTATGCTTGACATTCATAAATTTTACAGGTTGTAACAGGGTTCTCAGTCTATGATCCGATGCTGATACTCTTCTTTTGGACACTGACAGTCGCGTGATGATGTTCCAGTGTCACATGTAGCTTATAACTAACTATACTGAGCAAGGCATTCCCTCCCAGATTGGAGAGGACCCTCCTTGATGCTTGTGGTTTTTCTTTGCATTGTTTTGTCTATGGTAATGCTTGGCCAGGCATTGCAATGGTTTGCTATTGCCTTTGCAAGTTAGTGATCAACTAACAACAACTTGTATCCACCATTGTTAACACCATTTCAACCAGGTTTCTGCAGGAGATGGCGCCTGTCTTGGCAGATGGTATTTGAGATTTGTGCCCTCACTGAGGAAGATCTCTGACATAATTTTGCATTCATGTTGAGAGGGCTGGAATACAAGAGCAGGGATGTACTTTGAGGCTGTATAAGGCTCTGGTCAGGCCACATTTGGAGTATTGTGAGCAGTTTTGGGTCCGTATCTAAGGAAGGGTGTTCTGGCCTTGGAGGGTCGAGAGGAGGTTCACAAGAATGATCCCTGGAACGAAGAGCTTGTCATATGAAGAGCGGTTGAGGACTCTGGGTCCGTATTCATTGGAGTTTAGAAGGATGAGGGGGGGATCTTATTGAAACTCATAGGATACTGAGGCTTGGATAAAGTGGACGCGGAGAGGATATTTCCACTAATAGGAAAAACTAGAACCCGAGGCCACAGCCGCAGACTGAAGGGGTAATTCTTTAAAACTGAGATGAGGAGGAATTTCTTCAGCCAGAGGGTGATGAATCTCTGTACCTGATTATTGCAGAAAGCTGTGGAGGCAAAATCTTGAGTGTTTTTAAGACAGAGATAGATAGGTTTTGGTTTAAACGGGGATCAGGGGTTATGGGGAGAAGGCAGGAAAATGGGGATGAGAAATATATCAGTCATGATTGAATGGCAAAGCAGACTCGATGGGTCGTTGGCCTAATTCTGTTTCTATGTCTTATGGTACTAGTTGCCACGCCTTAAAATCACTGTGACGTTGAACTTTTCACCTCGAGCTCATTGCAACGATAGGCAGTGGACCTTGGTGGCATCTCTTAAGTGGCAGCATCTGATTGCATATCACGGGTCACTGATGCCCTATTTGCAGTACATTCAATTCCACAAAGGCATGGGCCGGGATTCTCCCTTTTGGGGACTAAGTCCCCACGCCCGCCGGAAAACGGGCGAGAATCACTCCAGACATTTTCCTTGAAAGTCCGGGGTGGTTCTCCGTTTTCCAGGGGGCGAGCAGGGCCCCGGTGTGCGCCCCGCAGCTCTGGCTGCTGGCAGGGCCCTGCTGTCCAGATCACGCAGCCACGCATGCGCACGGCGGCCGCAACCGGGTCCGCGCATGCGCACAGCGGCTCACTGCGGCGTGGGCGCCGCCGACAAGGCGGAGCCACACAGAGGACCAAGGTAAGTCCCCCCCCCCCAGATTGCGATGGCCAGCCAATCGGTGGCCCCCGATCGTGGGCCTGGTCACTGCTGAGGCCCCCCCGGAGTCAGATTCCCCCTACCCCCCACCAGGACCGCCATTGCGGCCGCCGGTCTGAGCTCCCGCCAGGTAGTACCAGATGTAAACCATGCCGGCGGGGGTTCGGCTGGTTGCCCGCGGAGAATTGCCACGGGGGCCTATTTCAGCGGCCCCCGACCGGTGCCGTGCGGTCGCGATTGGCACCGATTCTCCGGCAACCGGTGAATTGGCGGCGGAGCGGAGTGGCGGGAATTTCCCATGCCCCCGGCGATTTTCCGACCCGGTGTGGGCTCGGAGAATCCCGGCCATGGCCTTCCATTGCTGGATTCCCACAGGTGCAGGGTATTACCATGTGGCTATCAGGGCATCAAATGAACAGACAGTGAGATTTGTCAATAGGCAGGGCTTCCACTTCCTTTATGTTTGGCTATCGTGACCACTTGTAAAGCGTTTTAAATGTAATGAAATCTGGGGCAGCACGGTGGCACAGTAATTAGCATTGCTGCCTTCTGTGTTGAGGACCTGGGTTCGAATCCCAGCCCTAGGTCACTGTCCGTGTGGAGTTTGCACGTTCTCCCCGTGTTTGTGTGGGTTTCACCCCCACAACCCAAAGATGTGCAGGGTAGGCGGATTGGCCACGCTAAATTGCCCCTTAATTGGAAAAAATAATTTTCCAATTGATATACAATACACTATAATATATGATATTAAAAAAATGTTATGAAATCTGCCGCACTTAACAGGAGCACTTTAAAAGAACGTATGACAGAAGGAGGCATGTCAGATGATCAAAAGGCATTGTCAAAGAGGTAGGTTTTAAGGAGTGTATTAAATGAAGAAAGCAAGTTGGAGATGTGTAGGTAGAGAATTCTAGCACTTGGGCCGAGACAACTGAAGGGACAGCGATCAGCAGTAGAGCAAGTATAGTTGGAGAGTGGCCAGAATTAGAAGTGTGCAAGTAACTTGGAGAGTTGTGGTACTGGAAGAGATTATAAAGTTAGAAGGTCAAGGCCATGGTTGGATTTGAAAGCATGGATGATAATTCTGAAATCAAGACCTTGCTTGACCCAGAGCCAATGTATATCAGTGAACACAGGGGTCTTGCAGCAGAAATTTGGATGAGCTCAAGTTTATGGAGAGTAGTATGTGAGAGATACAGTCAGGAGTGTGTTGGAATGGTTGATTCTAGAGTGAACAAAGGCATCAATGAGTGAGATGAGGAAGTTAATTTGAGCCAGATGCAGTCAGTGTGTATATAAAACACTGAATAGTCTCTTTGACAAGCTGAAGAACAAAGCCAAACGGCGTGAGGTGAGGGACAAAGCAGCCAGAACAAAGCTAAGACTTGTAAGTGGCAGTGTAGCAGGATACCAAAGCAACTTGAAGCCCCTTTGGTTTGCTGAAGTACCAGGAGGGAAACTGGGATTTAGTCAGATTAACTGGCAGCACCCGAGTATAAGAAGCCCCAGGAAGAGAGAGGGGAACAGGATTTCAGCCAGGAGCTGGGCAGTAGGACCAGCGTACACATGCCTGGTAAATGCTGTATTGAATATTCAAGGTCCTGTTTAGGACAGTGATCTGGAGCATCAGCAGTGAATATTCTCTATAAATAGTTGTTTCTTAGATATTCTCTCCCTTGATATCTCATGCTGTTTTGATGTCAACGTAATAAAGGCATATTGTTTTCTTCACCTTTGTAGTCTGTGCGCTTAAGTCACATGTTACATTTTGGGGTAGACAGCAGGATTCCACAGTACAGGCATCAGGTAATTGGGATGAAATGGAAATGTGGATTGCTGATAATGTGCACGAGGAAGGCTGAAGCTGCTCCAGTATTGTTGGGGGCTCAGGAGTTGGCAGAGGAAACTGAACCTTCAGGGTAAAAGGCAGACGCTCCCCATTTGCTTTCTGTTAACTCAGAAAGAAGAACACGGTGCCCCACTCAGATATTCTATATGCCAACAGGTGGTAAGCTGGACAGATTTGGGGGAAGGCCAGGAGACCAAATGAGCCGGTGGCTGAAGACTGGATCCAGGAAGCGCAGTTGTCATGGTGTCAAGTAGCCTCAATAAAAGCGGCATTTGTGATGGAACATCTGTGCAGAGAACATGTCAGAAATACTGGGAAGAGGGCAGCACAATGACGCAGTGGTTAGCACTGCTGCTTCACGGCGCCGAGGACCCAGGTTCGATCCTGTCCCCAGGTCACTGTCCGTGTGGAGTTTGCACATTCTCCCCATGTCTGCATGGGTCTCACCCTCAACAACCCAAAGCTGTGCAGGGTAGGTGGGTTAGCCACGCTAAAATTGCCAGTTAATTGGAAAAAAGAAGAGTCAATGAGTTATAGAAGTTAACAGCATGAAAACAGGCCCAACATGTCCATGCTGCCCAGTGTTTACCACTAAGCTAGTGTCATGTGAGAGTACCTTTAAGAAATGTACCTTTAAGAAATGGGGGTTTATCAGTGATGTCAGAGTGTGGGTGGAGCTGTGCTGTCTGTTGGCTTTTTACTTTCATTTTAGACTGTTTGCTGCAGGGTGTGTTTTCGTTTCGTTTTCAGTGTTGGAGCTTAAACCAGACATGGCAGGTGTACTGTTGATCTCTCTGCCATGAAAAGACTATCTGTTGATCATTTGGTGAATTCAGAATTATAAATGTCCTCAGTAGTGAATGTAAACCTAATGTGCTTCTGTTAAAAGGTGTTTCTTTTGTCTTCTGGATGTTGTTTGGGAAGTTATTAAGGGTTACTTAGTGTTGTATTCTTTGGGGGTTGTATTTCAATTGCTTGCTAAGATGTTCACTGTATGTTTTAAAAGGTTAACTTGAGTTCATAGAATAAACATTGTTTTGCTTTAAAAATACTTTTCCATTTCTGCTGTACCACACCTGTAGAATGGGCCGTGTGCTCCCCAGACCACAAGCTATTAAAAGTTGTGGGTCAGGTGAATTCCATGATACACTTTGGGCTTCTCTAAACCCTGGCCCATAAGAAATTGGGGGCTCGTCCTGGATAAAAGTCTATCTATTGGATTGGCTTAGTGAACTTAAAGACAGTGAGGGGTGAGCATATTGTGGTTGCTTTTCAGGTGTGGTATTTCAGTTTAAGTAGGGAATGTGTTGTGGACAATGGCTCTTTCAGAGGCTCAGATGTTTTTGGGGGTGGAGACGGTCACACCCAGTACCTTACGGACAGAGACTAAAAGCAGACTGTTAGATTTGGCAAAAACATTGCAGTTAACATTACCTGACAAAATGCGAAAAGATGGGGTAATTATGGCGGTGGCTAAGCATTTAAAGTTGCCTGAAATACAGTTTGACTCACTGGAAATGGCAAAAATTCAGTTACAAATTAAACAAATGGAACTTGAGAAAGAATTAAAGCAGCTTGAAGACGAAAAAGAAAGAGAGAGAGCGGAAAAAGAAACAAAGAGAGAGAGATAGAGAGGACAAAGAAAAGGAGAGAAGAAAGGAGAAAAGAGAATAGCCCTAGCAGAACAAAAAGAAAGAGAAAGGGAGATACAGATCAGGGAAAAAGATAGAGAGAGTTTGAACTTCGGAAAATGGCCGTGAAACATGACAGTCAGTTAAAATTGGCAGATGTAAAGGGAAACGTACAGTTGGATGATAGTGATGAATTTGGTGAATTCCACCATACCCAAAACCTCTCCCATCACCCATGGCACCTTCCCATGCAATCGCAGAAGGTGTAACACCTGCCCCTTTACCTCTTCTATGCTTAACATCCCAGGCCCAAAACACTTATTCCAGGTTAAGCTTTTCACTTGCACCTCTTTCAATCTGGTGTATTGCATTCGCTGCTCCCAATGTGGTCTCCTCTATATCGGAGGGACCAAACGCAGACTGAGTGATCGCTTTGCTGAGCACCTTCGGTCTGTGTGCATTCAGGACCCTGACCTTCCCATTGCTTGCCATTTTAACACAAGATCCTGCTCCCATGCCCACATGTCTGTCCTTGGCCTGCTGTAATGTTCCAGTGAAGCTCAATGCAAACTGGAGGAACAACATCTCATCTTCCGGTTAGGCACGGTCTCAACATCAAATTCAACTACTTCAGATGATTAGCTCTACCCCACCTCGATCCATTTGTTTTCATCCCATTTCATTTTAACTGTCTTTTACCATTGTTTTTGTTCTTTCTTGTCCTTATATGTATATATTTATCCCTCCCCCATCTTATCCATCTTTCCTTACCCTGTCTCTCCTTTGCTTCCCCCTTCCCATCTCCCCACATCTACATCTGTCACAGTTTACCCTATGATGTTAGTTTCTCTGCTGTTTAGCCTTTCACAACTTTTGTTCTCTGGGGACTGCCATTAGCACTCTTTCCCCTTGTCTTTGCGGCTATAAGCACCTCGTTTTTCTGGGTTTCTGTGGCTATGACTCATCTTTCATTCTCACTCCACAATATAAATATTTCCCACTTTCTCTGTCTTTTAGCTTTGAGAAAGGGTCATCTGGGCTTGAACCATTAGCTCTTTTCTCTCCCGACAGATGCTGCCAGACATGGTGAGATTTTCCAGCATTTTCTCTTTGGAGCGTATGTTCACATGTTGACAAGAAACTTGACGAACCAAACTGGATGAGATCAAGGAAGTGACCAATAACGACACCACCCCGAGTAAACTGCAGCAAATTGTGCCAAATGGCAGTCACGCGTTGGAGAAGAGCCCCCTCTGCTGTACAAAAGTATTAGAACTTTCGTGAGGAACATGGGCTGGTTTATCCATTTCTGAAACAAACTGTTGACACTACTGAAGCATGTGTGGACTTGCACGACAGGAAAATCGGAATCACACCTACACCGACTCCAAACCCGCTAATGGGCTAGCACCGACGGCACATGGAACACAATCAATTCCATTAAAAACAATGCCGCATTTGCCAGGCCCTTGATTGCAGCCGTACATAAACGATTCTCCCCCCCTACACATACCGTTCCAGCCAACAGGATGGCTGTAAGGAGAGCAGCGACGTGGTTTCTGATGCCGAGCTGGAGACCTTCCTGGACGCGGTTGAGGAGAGGCGGATGACCCTATACCCCGGCCTTGGAGGAAGGGCGCAAGGCACCGCTGTCCGCAGTGCCTGGGTGCAGATGCCAGATGCAGTCAGCGCCGTGTGCAACGTTGTCTGGACTGACATCCAGTGCAGGAAAAAACTGCACAACCTCCTCAGGGCAATTAGGGTGAGTTGTCAGCGCTGTGCCCCGGCACTAACCCCGCCCCTCACACACATTTAACCCCCCCCCCCCCCCCCCCCCCCCCCCCCCCCCCCCCCCCCCCCGGGCTACGGCCGGATCCCCATCCTGCCCCACATGCCATCTGCCATTGCTGGGCCTGGGGCATTCTGTGCAGGCGGTGACTAAGACCTAGGAAAGGTCTGCCCTCTCACAGGCAGCCATGTGCCAGAGCCACCTGGACGTTGCAGTGGCGCTCCTCAGCGTGGCCTAGTCACAGCAGGCCATGGGTAGGAATGTCAGCGGCATTGCCCAGGTGCTGGCCGGCGTGGCGCAGACAAAGAGGGAGGTGGCCCAGTCCCAGAGCGAGGTGGCACAGTCACAGCGTGAAGGTCCACTCTCTGTGCTCCATCGCCATGAGCATGCGGACCATGGCCAAGACCAGAGCAGGCCTCCAGGACTGGTATCGCCAGGTGGCACACAAGGGGATGGCCCCGCTCGCACTCCCGTCGCGTGGAATAGCCCGGGGGCCATCGGGCACCCCGAGAGAGGAGGCGATGATGGTGCCCATGCTGGTGACTCCTACAGGGTGAACTGGGCTGGGCTGGCCGAGGAGGGGGAGGAGAATGGTGTGGGCCCTGTGGGTGGACCATGCTCCCCATTTTCCTCTCCCCCGAACGTCCGCACCACCGCTACCCCAGGATTCCGGTGCGACCTTGCGATGGAATGGCCAACCCACATGCAGGGATCACCAAGGTGGATGGTACAACCGTGGGCAGGAGCCAGACATTTTCTTATGATGTGGAGCACCAGGGATCAACACAGAGCGTGTTGCCATCGCCCTCCATCCCATGGACCAGACCCGCTGTCAACCCAGGGCCCACACCTCGTAGTGCTGTAGGTATGTATAATGGAGGGGTGCAAGCGGAGGATTTGACAGGATGGGAATTGAGGGGGTGTGGGGTTGAGATGCGGGGTCCATGCTCATGGCCAGCTCTCTCTCTCTCTCTCTCTCTCTCTCTCTCTCTCCCCCCATCTAGTCGGTGAACCTGGAGGCGGTCAGAGTGTCCCGTGCGTGTTGGCCCTGGCGCACACATCGTGCAGCCTCCCTTGGTCCCATGTCCTGCCCAAGGGGGGTGCCCCTCGAATATGTTAGTAATTGTGTGTGTTTAGGAAGTATAGTAGTGGGCTAAGTATGCAGTCTTGTGGGGCCCTGGTATTGAGGATTATTGTAGAGGAGGTGTTGTTGTTTATACTGACTGATTGTGGTCTATGGGTCAGAAAGTCGAAGATCCAGTTGCAGTGAGAGGAGCAAAGACCTAGGTTTTGGAGTTTTGATATGAGCTTGACTGGGATTATGATGCAGAAGACAGACCTGTAGTCAATGAATAGGGGTCTGAGGTAGAAGTCCTTGTTGTTGAGATGCTCCAGGGATGAGTGTAGGGCAAGGGAGATAGCGTCTGCTGTGGACCGGTTGTGGCGGTATGCGAATTGCAGTGGGTGTAGGCATTCTGGGGATATGAAGTTGATGTGTCTCATGACCAACCTCTCGAAGTGCTTCATAAAGATCAATGTCAAGGCCACCGGACGGTAGTCGTTGAGGCTTGTTATCTGGTTCTTTGGCACTGGTATGATGGTGGTTTTCTTGAAGCAGATAGGAACCTCAAATGGAGTCGGGAGAGGTTGAAGATGTCTGCAAAGACACCCGCCAGTTGGTCCGTGCAGGATCTGAGTGCACGGCCAGGGACTCCGTCAAGTCCCGTTGCTTTCCGAAGGTTCAGTTTCAAGAAGGTCAATCTGACTTTGAAAGCTGCGATGGTCGGTATGGGTGTTCCGAGGCTGCTGGGGTAGCTGTCAACGGCTTGTTGGTTTCCTGCTCAAAATGAGCATAGAATGCATTGAGTTCATTGGGGAGGGGTGCGCTGCTGCTGGAGATTCTACTTGGCTTTGTAGCAGTTATATTATTTAAGCCTTGCCACAACCGACGAGTGTCTGTATCAGTAGTCTGTGACTCTAGCTTAGTCTGGTATTGCCTCTTGGTGTTCCTGATGCTTTAGGGAGATATTGCATTGCCGCAAGGACTGAACCTTAGGGCTGCCCTGCCACAGGTGTCTGACACTCTCCCATTCCTCATTTCTCCCCAGTATTGCGTTGCAATTTGGCAGCCACAATATTAGTTGCTGACTTCCCTTTAAATCGACCCCCAACTTTTGTCCTCCAGCCTCTTTCTTGCACTCACTGACTCTAATGAGCCACCAAGCCTGCACTCAAGCCAATTAAGGTTAATCTACAGGAAAATTGCATCCAGTGCCTGCTTCCCTCTTGGAGCAGGGTTGGGAACTGGAAATTATGCCAATGTGGTGTCCTGAACCCAAACAGAAAAACAAACCCAAAGTTTCAGGTTGATGTTTTTCAGCAGATTTGTTGGTGGCCATTAGGTACACATGTATTGACACCTTTGCGAAGATGAGGGCCGTGAATCTCCGACCCTGTGCCGGATCGGAGAATCCAGGGGGGGGGGGGCGCCGCCGGCTGCCCTATTCTCTGGCGCCATTTTTCGGTGGCCGGCTTGGGGGCCGTTGACAGAGCCTGCCCCCCCCCCCCCCCCCCCCCCCCCCCTACAGCGATTCTCCGGGCCCCGATGGGCCGAGTGGCTGTAAAGTTTTGCCCAGTCCCGCCAGCGTGAATTACACACCTCACACACGGCGGGACCGGCCTGTGATCGGGGCCTACCGATCTGTGGACAGGCTGGTTCCGTGGAAGGGGCCTTCTTTCCTCCGCGCAGGGCCCCTGTAAGGCTCCACCATATTGCCCCAGGGCCGGTGTGGAGAAGGGAAACCCCGCTCATGTGCGGAAATACGCCGGCCGGTCTGCGCATGCGTGGAAATACGCTGGCCAGTCTGTGCATGCGTGAGATCACGCCGGCCATTCCGCGCATGTGCGAACTCACGCCGGCCCTTCGGCGCCGACTGGAGCGGCGCCAACCACTCCGGCGTCAACTTAGCCCCCGGGAAATTGGAGAATTCCTCACTTTCAGGGTCTTCCGGAGTGGTTGGCGCCAGGTTTCCCGCCGGTGTGGGGACATAGCCCCATTTACAGAGAATCCCGACCCTGGGGTGTCAGCCCCATTTCCCAACAGAAAAGTGTACGTGTGCTGTGGAAGCCATTTTCTTAATTGAAAGGCCATTGCAGTGCCCAAAATATTGGCATTTCAGAGCGCGATTTTGCTGCTGCTGATTCTTAGGATTTATTTCCAAGGATACCAGTATCTCCAGTTCAGGGGTTCCCAAACTGGTGTCCATGGACCCCCGGGGATCGGCAAAGGCTCTCTAGGGGGTCCATGAAACTGGTGGCCACAATGTGACTGGAAAACGCTGGTTCGAATGCGCAAAGTTTAAAAAGAATTATTAGAGAAAACAAATAAGCCAATCAGAGCAAGGCCTCTTGGAGCATTAGATGCTCCAAGAGGCCTTGCTCTGATAGACCCATTTGATTTCTTCAATCTTGCTGTTGCTGGGCAGAAAGGCCCATGACTAACAGCGAAGATCATGAGGAAGAAAGGTGGGGGGTGATGGGGCCTCGGAGTGAGCAGACCTACGAACGAGTGGGGATCCCTTAGAGCGGGCAGGTGACATCTGAGCAGGTGGGCCAGCTTGAAGTGGATGGGTGCGCCTTGGAGTGAGTGGGTTAGCCTGCATCAGAGCGAGAGGACGGTCCTTGGAGTGCGCCGGCATTCCTCGGAATGAGCGGATCAGCCTTGGAGCGAGCGGGCCAGACTCTGAGCTGGCGGACCAGCCTTGGATCATGAGGGCCTTGATTTTTGAGTGTGTGAGTGAGAGGGGTGAGTGTGTATAAGAGAGGGGGTGAGTGTATGTATGAGAGAGGGGCGTGTTTCTGTGAGAAAGGCGTGAGTATGTGAAAGGGGTAAGTGTGTAAGAGAGGGGTAAGTGAATGTGAGGATGTGAGTGTGTATGAGAGAGGGGTGAGTGTGCGCGCGCACCGAGTGAGAGGTATATGAGGGAGAAACGTGTACATCTGATTTTGAGAATTAACTTTCCGGCATCACTCCTCTCATTAAAAATAACAAAGGTAAGAATTAAGTTTTTTTTTGGCAAGAAAGCATTTTAATTATTAGCCATTTAGTCACTGCTAAAGTGGGTACAACTTCCAGGGGTTAATGTTTAAGGGGCCATGGGAGGGTGGCTTGGCCAGGGTTAATGTGAGGGGGCCACATTTTTAGTGACTGTATTTGTGACTGTGTGATTCTTCTTAAAGAACAAAAAAAATTACAGCACAGGAACAGGCCCTTCGGCCCTCCCAGCCTGCACCAATCCAGATCCTTTATCTAAACCTGTTGCCTATTTTCCAAGGATCTACTTGCTTCTGTTCCCTGCCCGTTCATATATCTGTCTAGATGTATCTTAAATGATGCTATCGTGCCCGCCTCTACCAGCTCCACTGGCAAAGCGTTCCAGGCACCCACCACCCTCTGCGTAAAAAACGTTCCACGCACATCTCCCTTAAACTTTCCCCCTATCACCTTGAAATCGTGACCCCTTGTAATTGACACCCCCACTCTTGGAAAAAGGCTTGTTGCTATCCACCCTGTCCATACCTCATAATTTTGTAGACCGCAATCAGGTCCCTCCTCAACCTCCGTCTTTCCAACGAAAACAATCCTAATTTACTCAACCTTTCTTCATAGCTAGCACCCTCCATACCAGGCATCATCCTGGTGAACCTCCTCTGCACCCTCTCTAAAGCATCCACATCCTTCTGGTAATGTGGCGACCAGAACTGCAAGCAGTATTCCAAATGTGGCCTAACTAAAGTCCTATACAACTGCAACATGACCTGCTGACTCTTGTACTCAATACCCCGTCCGATGAAGGCAAGCATGCTGTATGCCTTCTTGAGCACTCTATCGACCTGCGTTGCCACCTTCAGGGTACAATGGACCTGAACTCCCAGATCTCTCTGCACATCAATTTTCCCTAGGACTCTTCCATTGACCGTATAGTTCGCTCTTGAATTGGATCTTCCAAAATGCATCACCTCGCATTTGCCTGGATTGAACACCATCTGCCATTTCTCTGCCCAACTCTCCAATCTATCTATATTTTGCTGTATTCTCTGACAGTCCCACTTGCTATCTGCAACTCCACCAATCTTAGTATCATCTGCAAACTTGCTAATCAGATCACCTATACCTTCGTCCAGATCATTTATGCATATCACAAACAACAGTGGTCCGAGCACGGATCCCTGTGGAACACCACTAGTCACCTTTCTCCATTTTGAGACACTCCCTTCTACTCTCTGTCGCCTGTTGCCCAGCCAGTTCTTTATCCATCTAGCTAGTACACCCTGAACCCCATGCGACTTCACTTTTTCCATCAACCTGCCATGGGAAACTTTATCAAACGCCTTACTGAAGTCCATGTATATGACATCTACAGCCCTTCCCTCATCAATTAACTTTGTCACTTCCTCAAAGAATTCTATTAGGTTTGTAAGACAGGACCTTCCCTGCACAAAACCATGCTGCCTATCACTGATAAGTCTATTTTCTTCCAAATGTGAATAGATCCTATCCCTCAGTATCTTCTCCAACAGTTTGCCTACCACTGACGTCAAACTCACAGGTCTATAATTCCCTGAATTATCCCTGCTACCCTTAAACAAAGGGACAACATTAGCAATTCTCCAGTCCTCTGGGACCTCACCTGTGCTCAAGGATGCTGCAAAGATATCTGTTAAGGCTCCAGCTATTTCATCCCTCGCTTCCCTCAGCAACCTGGGATAGATCCCATCCGGACCTGGGGACTTGTCCACCTTAATGCTTTTTATAATACCCGAAACGTCCCCCTTCCTTAAGCCGACTTGACCTAGAGTATTTAAACATCCAACCCTAACCTCAACATCTGTCATGTCCCTTTCCTTGGTGAATACCGGTATGCAAAGTACTCATTAAGAATCTCACCCATTTCCTCTGACTCTATGCATAAATTCCCTCTTTTGTCTTTGAGTGGGCCAATCCTTTCTCCTGTTATCCTCTTGCTCCTTATATACGAATAAAAGGCTTTGGGATGTTCCTTAACCCTGTTAGCCAAAGATATTTCATGGCCCCTTTTAGCCCTCTTTATTGCGTGTTTGAGATTTGTCCTACTTTCCCGATATTCCTCCAAAGTTTCATCAATTCTAAGTCGCCTAGATCTTATGTATGCTTCCTTTTTAGCACAGGGCTAAATCGCTGGCTTTGAAAGCAGACCATGGCAGGCTAGCAGCATGGTTCAATTCCCGTACCAACCTCCCCGAACAGGCGCCGGAATGTGGCAACTAGGGGCTTTTTACAGTAACTTCATTTGAACCCTACTTGTGACAATAAGCAATTTTCATTTCATTTCATTTTTCATCTTAGCTAGTCTCACAATTCCACCCGTCATCCATGGTTCCCTAATCTTGCCATTTCTATCCCTCATTTTCACAGTGACATGTCTGTCCTGCACTCTAATCCACCTTTCCTTAAAAGACTCCCACATTTCAAATGTGGATTTACCCTTAAACAGCTGCTCCCAATCCACATTCCCTAGCTCCTGCCGAATTTTGTTATACTTGGCCTTTCCCCAATTTAGCACTCTTCCTTTAGGACCACTCTCGTCTTTGTCCATGAGTATTCTAAAACTTACGGAATTGTGATCACTATTCCCAAAGTAATCATCGACTGAAACTTCAACCACCTGGCCGGGATCATTCCCCAATACCAGGTCCAGTATGGCCCCTTCCCGAGTTGGACTATTTGAAAAATGAAATGAAAATCGCTTATTGTCATAAGTAGGCTTCAATGAAGTTACTGTGAAAAGCCCCTAGTCGCCACATTCCAGCGCCTGTTCGGGAGGCTGGTATGGGAATTGAACCGTGCTGCTGGCCTGCCTTGGTCTGCTTTAAAAGCCAGCGATTTAGCCCAGTGTGCTAAACCAGCCCTATTTACATACTCTCTAAAAAACTCTCCTGGATGGTCTTTACAAATTCTGCTCCATCTACACCTCCAACACTACATGAGTCCCATTCAATGTTGGGAAGTTAAAATCTCCCATCACGACCACCCTTTTGCTCCTTTTTCTATAATCTGTCTGCATATTTGTACCTCTACTTCACGCTCGCTTTTGGGAGGCTTGTAGTAAAGTCCCAACAATGTTACTGCACCCTTCCTATTTCTTAGCTGTACCCATATTGCCTCAGTGCTCGAATCCTCCATAGTGCCCTCCTTAATCACAGCTGTGATATCATCTCTGACCAGTAATGCAACTCCTGCACCCCTTTTACCTCTCTCTCTATACCTCCTGAAGCATCTATACCCTGGGATATTTAGTTGCCAATCTTGCCCTTCCCTCAACCAAGCCTCAGTAATACCAATAACATCATATTCCCAGGTACTAATCCAAGCCCTAAATTCATCTGCCTTACCTGCTACACTTCTCGCATTAAAACAAATGCACCACAGACTACCTGTCCCTTTGTGTTCATCATCTCTTCCCTGTCTATTCTTCCCCTTAGTCACATTGAGTTTATTATCTAGTACCTTACTGGCTTTAGTTGCTACCTCTTTACTGACCTCTAATTTCCTAATCTGGTTCCCATCTCCCTGCCACATTAGTTTAATTCCTAACATATGTATAGATATAGCTAGAAAAGACTTGTTACATTTGATTTCTGTGTTCACACCTGTTTCATGGCAAAAAGAGGCCGCCTACATTATGAGAATGTTTGGGGTTCCCCAGTGTTCTTGGGAGGTCACTAGGGATTCTGCAGCTCCAAACCTTGGAAACCCTGCCCTAGTACATCACCCAATAGTGCTAGTACATACACTTCATGTTTGTAGCAGGTATCAAAAAGCTCATCAGTTCTCGAGAGTATCATGGCCAAGACAGATCCTGTTCTCACCTAACACTCGCATCAACAATTAATTAACTACAATCACCTAACATAAGTTAGGGGTAGGAAGCTCACTCTTGCTTCCTCCCCGCCATGTTTTCAATCTTGAATGGAAACTGTGAATGTTTTTCCTCCCTCCATCCCAAGGAGTTAAAACAAATT
Organism: Scyliorhinus canicula; assembly: GCF_902713615.1. NCBI lineage: Eukaryota > Metazoa > Chordata > Chondrichthyes > Carcharhiniformes > Scyliorhinidae > Scyliorhinus > Scyliorhinus canicula. The sequence continues at coordinate 165,691,852 of NC_052149.1, forward strand.
ATAACCTAAAGATAGCAGCATCATGAATTGAGCCTGTGACAATCTGTTTTCCTTTGCTTACACCACGGGCTGGATTCTCCGCAGCTCCTGCCGAAATCGCTTTCGGCACGGGGATGGAGAATCCACTTTCACGACGAAATCAGGCCCAGCGCCGGTCTGGCGATTCTCCGGTACCCGAGAATCGGCGTGATCGCAGAGTACGCTGTGCAGCTGGGGGCCCATTGCCAGAGAACCGCTCAGCGATCCTCTGCTCCCGACCGGCCGAGTTGCTGACGTCCTGACGGCGTGGAACTAACCAGCTATTGCTGGTCGGGATGGTGGCTGCGGACTCTGTCCACGGCCACCCTGGTGGGGGGGCGGGGGGATCGGACAACGGGTGGGGGGCCTTATAGGTGGCCGGGGAGTGCTTATGCGCGATTAGATGCTTGGGTGCGCGGCAGATCGGGGGGGGGGAGGGTCTAGTTTTTATGACTGGCTCCGAAGTCTGAGTCCGCCATGGACCTTGGCCTGGCCGCTGGAGGCCGCCGCCCTGCGCATGCGCGGACTCCAAACCGGAATTGCGGGGGCCCGTATCCGCAGCTGAAGCTGCAATATTTACTTTCCTAACCATTCAAGGCCTCAAACACTCCTTTCAGGTTAAGCAGTGTTTCACTTGCATTTCCTTCAATTTGATCTATTGTATTCACTATTCCCAATGTAGTCTCCTTTACACTGGGGAGACTAAATGCAGGCTGCGTGGGTGACTGCTTTGTGGAGCAGCTTCGCCCAATCCACAAGCATGACCCCGCAACCTCCCTGTTAGCACCATGCAGAGCATTGAATTAGCTGCACTTTTTTCCAGGAATCTCTGGAGTAAAACTCCAGCGTTTTTACGCCTGCGTGGGGACATAGTCCCATTTTGGCAGAATCCAGCCCCACGTATTTCCTCCACCCCCAAGCTATCAGTGGAGGATTCTCTTTTCTAATGTTAAAAGTTTTAGGATGTACATTACAAATTTGTTCCAGAGCCAACATGTGCTCTCAACCTTGTCGACTTTAACACTTTTCCTTTTAGATCCAAATTCCAATTTTAACAGATTTGAATATTTTGTCAAATTCTTTTCTATATAGTTTGGCAGGAAACGAGAGGCTTTTAGAGTCATTTACAAAATGCTCCATGAGAATGAAAAATTCAGGACCCGATTGCAGGCTAACAGTCAAAAGAGCACATTAGGTCTGTATCAACATGTTAAGCATCGTGTTTACTAGGAAAATATATAGTAGCTAATTTTGGAGTTAGGAATGGCATGTGCCTATTTATAGCATAATTGTGAATATCCGAATAACGGAAGTTAATTTTAACGTAATTCGGCAGATGGAAAAATCCTGGGATCATGTGATTAACTTACTTTTTATTTCCTAACCATTCAAGGCCTCAAACACTCCTTTCAGGTTAAGCAGTGTTTCACTTGCATTTCCTTCAATTTGATCTATTGTATTCAATATTCCCAATGTGGTCTCCTTTACACTGGGGAGACTAAATGCAGGCTGCGTGGGTGACTGCTTTGTGGAGCAGCTTCGCGCAATCCACAAGCATGACCCCGCAACCTTCCTGTTGCTTGCCATTTTACCTCAACACCTTGCCCACAAGTTCATCCTTGGCTTGTTACACTGCTTCAGTGAAGCCCAACACAAGCTGCAGGAGCAGCATCCCATCTTCTGATTAGGCAAATTACAACCTCAGGAATCAACATTGAGTTCAACAACTTTAGAGTGTGAAATTTCCCCTCCATCTTAAACCACTTTAAAAAAAAAGTCCCATCGATTTATTGTGCTCTATGCAATAACCCTCCCCTTCTTACCACACCAGGCTATTTACATTGTTGCAATCTCTCACAGCTACAGGTTAAATCGAACACATTTCTACCACTCCTTAGTTCTGATGAATAACCAAACAAACTTGAAAAGTTAACTCTGTTTTCTCGGCAGCACGGTGGCGCAGTGAGTAGCACTGCTGCCTCACGGCGCCGAGGTCCCAGGTTCGATCCCGGCTCTGGGTCACTGTCAGTGTGGAGTTTGCACATTCTCCCCGTGTTTGCGTGGGTTTCACCCCCACAACCCAAAGATGTGCAGGGTAGGTGGATTGGACAAGCTAAATTGCCCCTTAATTGGAGAAAATGAATTGGGTACTCTAAATTTAAAAAAAAAACATTTAAAAAAAAACTCTGTTTTCTCTCCGGATGCTGCCAGACCTGCTGGATTTTTCCAGCATTCTATACTTCTGTTCCAGATTCATTTCAAGCATCCACAGTACTTTACTTATTTTACTTTTTATTGATCCAGCAGAGAGTGACATCTGAGAAGATGTAAAATCAGTGTTGCTCTCTATCTCATTAGTTTCCCGACGCGCATGTCTAGTTAAAATTGACATTATGTTAATGCACAGTGGAGGTTTCTGGAACAGGGCATTTGGAATGTTAGTATTCCTCCATTTATGACTGCAATCTGCTCCTTCCGCAATTACTGAAGAGATCTTAGGAGGAACAAAAGAGTGTATTAGACTCCTTCTAACTATATATTTCTAGAAGCCACAAGATTTATCACATCCCTCCATAATATAAATAAGAAAACTAGTGGGTGATGGCAAAATAAATCAATTTGTAATGCCGACTATAAAGTTCAAGTTTCAAGATGCAGATTGTGTCATGAATTTAAAAAAATGTTTTAATGAGCCACTGTTTATTTCATTGATACACATACATATAATAATAGTTGATGTATTACCCATATAGGATACAGCTTTAGGAAAAATTAAACTTCACTTTGGGATGGTAGTGTTTTGCTTTTGGTCAGTATTTAAAATAAATTGTTAATTTATTTTATATATATATATATTTATAATTTCATTGGTCTCCTCACACAAAATATTATTAAAGCAAAAGATGGTGAATTCCATGGACTTTGCAAACTGTCTCTGATACTAGCTACTAATCAAAGAAGTGCATTGATGCAGCAGTAACAATTCACCTAATTTAAAATACTCCATGGACCCCAGTGACTGGTAAGGACTAGATTTGATCCCCTATGACTAAAAATCATGCTCTGAAATTAATCCTAATTATAGTGAGAAACATTTATTTGTTTTTAAAGTTGTTAATTTAGGATATTGTTCATCGGTGATTTTATAATCTTTGTCGGCTTTATCTGATTGGTGTTAGATATTTGCTCCCATTACAAATTAAAATCTTTACAAATTATAATCTTTCTTGTTAGTTCTAGGATTATAATCTAGTAGTGGGAGAATGATCATCACAGATTGCATTATTTTCCATATCTTATTGCTCTCATGTTACTATTTTTGTTAAGAATAAGATCAAAATCTCATCAATCACACTTCATAAAGGTACTTTTGAATCCACAAATTATGCAGGGTTATGATTGTAATGCTGCAGAATGGCCAGTTTGACTAACCTTCACATTTGTACAATAAAATCAAATCATTTTGAAGTAACAAATGCTGGTGATAAAAACAACCAGTGATTAATAATCAATTGCTGGGGGGCAGCTCGGTGGCGCAGTGGGTTAGTCCTGCTGCCTCACGGCGCTAAGGTCCAAGGTTCGTTCCTGGCTCTGGGTCACTGTCCATGTGGAGTTTGCACATTCTCCCTGTGTTTGCATGGGTTTCGCCCCCACAATCCAAAAGATGTGCAGGCTAGGTGGATTGGCCATGTTAAATTGCCCTTAATTGGAAAAAATGAATTGGGTACTCTAAATAATCAATTGCTGGAGGAAAGCTCAGAGGCCCTGCAAAATATGAGGATTACGTAATTTTCTTTCTAGTAAGGACCCGGCATTATGACTAAGTCTATTTATTAGCAAAAGAAAATAAATGTGCAGTTATGATGCTCTGTATTAGTGCAGAAATAACATAATTTCAGAGTGCAATGTTGCAAGGCTCCAGAGAGCATGCCTGGCAAGTGTTTTCAACTTGATTCTGCATCTAGCTTAATTTAAGTACATTGCTAAGCCAGTTTTAGAAAATACTCAGGAGAATTCATGGATTCTTTGCCTCCTTTAGCCAAGATTTTCCTGAGTCTGTGTCCAGGTACGCTGGATGATCTGGTCACCGTGGATGTTCGAAAATTGGGCAGATTGGATATGTGCAATGTACAATTTTTCTCCACTTAAATAAATGGGGGAAAATAGGCTAGGTTTCTTTAGAGAAATGTACTCTGACTTGGATTGTCACATATTTACTGGGGATGGGTGATTCACAGTGGCTGGAAACACACCTAGAACAATCTTCACTTTAATATTTTAAATACGGGAGACTTTTGAACATTCAGAAAAAAAGCAATTTTTATTCCAGAGGACCATGTGGGTTTGGATATGAATGAAAGGGGTAAGTGGTTAAAAGTATGAAAAATGTCAGTTGTTGTGAAAACGGAGCCACCTCACCACCTTCCAGGTAGTGTCCTTGCATGCAACCATTTGTTGATTGATATAGTTGTGCAATACTTAAACATTTTCAAATTTTAAGTGTGCATTCACGGGTTTTCTGGACTTCCTGAATCTGACCAGTCAAGGAAAATGGCAATTAAGGAGGCAAAATCAGTGAAGACAAGTAGCAATCAAGGGGGAAAAATCAAACTCAAGGAAATATTGTAAAAATACTCGATACTCACAGATACTTTTATCTGTTCATGGAAAAGGGTTTATTCACAGCACTTTCGCTGAGAGGTTACTTTCTGCATTTTGTAAAATTTCTCAGTTTCCTGGATGTGCTGGTTTAGGGTGGACCTTGGACTAGGACCAATAGGTTAATCATGCTATTCAAGGACATGTAGCTGAACAGAAAAGATGAGAACAGAGAGCGGAGAAGCAGAGTTACAGATCGCTGGAGATCCCACCTATAAAATTAAGTACAGACTCATTTTATTGCGCGTCACGGTGGCACAGTGGTTAGCACTGCTACCTAACAGCGCCAGGGACCCCTGTTCAATTCCAACCTTGGATGACAGTGTGGGGTTGCGTGTTCCACGTGGGTTTCCTGCAGGTGCTCCTGTCTCTTCCCTCAGAGTAAAGGTGTGCATGTTAGGTTGATTGGTCATGCTATAAATAGGTAGGTGGGGTAACGGGGAATGGGCCTAGATGGAGTGCTCTTTCTGAGGGCCGGTACAGAGTCGATGGGTCGAATTGCCTCCTGCACTGTTGGGATTCAATGTATTTGCCAATTTTGAACAATAGTGACTCGGGAGGCGAGCATGCCAGATAGTGGCAGAGATCTGCAGCCTTCTGGAAGAGGGTTTCCTGACCTGGTGGCCAGACATTAGGAGCCGTTAAAGACACCACTGCCATCAGCCTTTTATTTCCAGATACCCTGTAAAGTTCTGGCGCGGACATATCCCAGTCAGCAGAGCACAATTATTTAAATGGAGTAGGACTGCAGAAAGCTGTACCACGGAGGAATTGGGGGTCCTCATACATAAACCAAAAAAGCTAGCTTGAAAGTTCAGCAGATAATAGGGAAGGCAAATAGAATATTGGCCTTTATTTCAAAGGAAATGGAATACTGTGAAGTTTTGGTCTCCTTATATAAGGATAGATATACTGGTATTGGAGGCTGTCCAGAGAAGGTTCACTCGGTTGATCCTGGGTAGGGAGGGATTTTCTTTGTTTTAAATATTTTTATTAAGGATTTTTAAGGTATCCGAAACAAAGACAATTGTGAACATACATTAAGAACAACAGAAAAGAAAGAAAAAAAAATTAGATATTCATTGATTGTTTTTTGCTATTTACCCCCCCCCCCCCCCCCCCCCCCCCCCTCTCTACTGAACCCCCCTACCCTTCTAATCATCTGGTGTGCCTTCTTTCTTCTTCAGCTCCTATATCTTTTCCTGTATGATTCGGGTGATGCCGTGTATTTTGTTATTTGTTGCGCCTGGGTGGGCTCCATGTTTCTTTGTTCCACCTCCCCGCCCCTATTTCATTGGCATTCGTTTTTGTGTTGTGGCTTTCAGCGCCCTCTCGTTTACTGGCTGTTGACTGCAAACAACTGAGTGAATGGCAGTGCATTTGAATGGCAGTGCAATGAAAGTGCATTTTTTTGAAAGCATTCTTCTGACCCCCGGATGCAACTTTGGCTGGTGTTGCTGATCGCCAGCCGAGCAGGATTCTCCGGCGGGCTATTAGGCCGGCAAAGGCAAGTGCATCGGCCCTACTCCCCATGCATAGATCTGGCTGTTCTGAGATCTCGAGGACTGCCACTCTCGGGCACGGCTCCACCGTCATCCCAACCACCTTGGACATTGCCTCGAAGAAAGCTGTCCAGAATCTGACAAGTTTGGGGCAGGACCAGACCACGTGGGCAAGGTTGGCCAGGCCTCCTTGGCACCGTTCATATTTAAATTCCACCTACAGGAAGAACCTGTCCACAACCACACAACAGCCGTTGCTAGAGGACCTACTGGATGCAAACATTAGGGAAGGGGGACTGCTGCGACATGTATGGACTACTACTGGGTAGGGCAAACACACATTGAGATTGAGTGGAGTGGCGCAGCAATGACAATCTATCTCTCAATGCCAGCGAAACTAAAGAGCTGGTATTGACTACAGAAAGCAAAGTACTGCACACACCCCTGTCAGCATCAATGGGGCCAAGGTGGAGATGGTTAGCAGTTTCAAATTCCTAGGGGTACACATCTCCAAAAATCTGTCCTGGTCAACCCACGTCGACGCTACCAGCAAGAAAGCACAACAGCGCCTATACTTCCTCAGGAAACTAAGGAAATTTGGCATGTCCACATTAACTCTTACCAACTTTTACAGATGCACCATAAACAGCATCCTTTCTGGCTGCATCACAGCCTGGTATGGCAACTGCTCGGCCCAAGACCGCAAGAAACGTCAGAGAGTCGTGAACACAGCCCAGTTCATCACACAAACCTGCCTCCCATCCATTGACTCCATCTATACCTCCCGCTGCCTGGAGAAAGCGGGCAGCATAATCAAAGACCCCTCCCACCCGGCTTACTCTTCCAACTTCTTTGGGCAGCAGGGTAGCATGGTGGTTAGCATAAATGCTTCACAGCTCCAGGGTCCCAGGTTCGATTCCCAGCTGGGTCACTGTCTGTGTGGAGTCTGCACGTCCTCCCCCTGTGTGCGTGGGTTTCCTCCGGGTGCTCCGGTTTCCTCCCACAGTCCAAAGATGTGCGGGTTAGGTGGATTGGCCATGCTAAATTGCCCGTAGTGTCCTAATAAAAAAAAAAAAAAAAGTAAGGTTAAGGGGGGGGGGGGGGGGTTGTTGGGTTATGGGTATAGGGTGGATACGTGGGTTTGAGTAGGGTGATCATGGCTCGGCACAACATTGAGGGCCGAAGGGCCTGTTCTGTGCTGTACTGTTCTATGTTCTTTCATCGGGCAGGAGATACAAAAGTCTGAGAACACGTATGAACAGACTCACAAACAGCTTCTTCCCCGTTGTTACCAGACTCCTAAATGACCCTCTTATGGACTGACCTCATTGACACTACACCCCTGTATGCTTCACCCGATGCCGGTGTTATGTAGTTACATTGTGTACCTTGTGTTGCCCTATTATGTATTTTCTTTTATTTCCTTTTCTTTTCATGTACTTAATAATCTGTTGAGCTGCTCGCAGAAAATTACTTTTCACTGTACCTGGGTACACGTGACAATGAACAAAATCCAAACTGGCGAGACAAGAGAAAAATGGGAGGAGGCATTATGGCTTGAAATTGGGTGGGGACTCTGGAGCGAAGCATTGCATTGGGCCAACTCCACCTCCACTTGCACAAGGCTATTCCTAATGCAACTGGAAGTGGTATACAGGCCACTTAATTAGGGAGTGATTTTCTGATGAGAGGTTGAGTAGGTTGGGCCTGTACTCACTGCAGTTTAGAAGAATGAGAGGTGACCTCATTGAGATTTATAGGGTCCTCAGCGGGCTTGACAGGGCAGATATTGAGAGGTTTTTCCCCTTGTGGGAGGGTCTATGACCAGAGGGTTTAATCTCAGAATAAGGGGTCACCCATTTAAGACGGAGATGAGGATAAATTTCTTCTCTCAGAGCGTAGAGAAACTGTGCATTTCCTTACCACAGAGGGCTGTAGAGGCTGGGCCATCAAGTATGTTTCAGGCTAGGGCAGCACGGTGGCACAGTGGTTAGCATTGCTGCCTACGGCGCTGAGGACCCGGGTTCGAATCCTGGCCCTGGGTCACTGTCCGTGTGGAGTTTGCACATTCTTTCCATGTCTGCGTGGGTTTCACCCCCACAACCCAAAAGATGTGCAGGATAGGTAGATTGGCCACGCTAAATTGCCCCTTAATTGGAAAAAATAATTGGTTACTGTAAATTTAAAAAAAAGTATGTTTCAGGCTAAGATAGATTTTTAACCAGTAAAGAATCAAGGGTTATGGGATATGGTGGGAATGTGGAGTTGAGGATTGCCACATCAGGGGCGAAATTCTCCGACCCCACGCAGGGTCGGAGAATCGGCTGGCGGCGGCGTTATTCCCGCTCCCGCCGGGTTTTGAATTTTCCGAGCGGCCAAAAACCGGCGTTGTGCAAATCCCGCCGGCAGCCTCTGAGAACAGCTGGCGCCGGCGGGAAGTCATTGACTTTTCACAGTCAGAAATTCTCGGTGCCGGATGGGCCGAAGTCCCGCCGACGTGGCCACGGGTCACGTCGGCGAAAAACACAGTAGCTTTAAAACGGCGTCAACCATTGATGATGGTTGGAAGAGTGATGCCTAACCAGGCAATATTCCTAGGTTTAGGCAGATTGCAATATACTCACCAAAGCCCTGCTCTCAGCCAGAGGACAGACGGGACTCCCTCTCTCTGTCTCTCTCTCTCTCTGTCTGTCCCCACAATCTCCCTCTCTCTCTCTCTCTCAAACAAAGACAAGGCAGCTGGGAGGAAGGGGAGCCTTGAGGAAGATCTGCTGATGCCCCCATCCAATGGATGCCCGGGGCCAACGCACCGTCGCCCCCCCCCCCCCCCTCTGCACGCCGCTGCCCCCTACCCCTCCCCCTCCCGCAACCCCTACCCCCCCACCCCTACCCCCCACCCCTACCCCCACCACCTCCACCCCTACCCCCCCCCACCCCTACCCCCCCCACCACCACCCCACAAACGGCGGTACTCTCCCCCCCCCCCTTCGACTGGAAGACTTGAGGTTCCATTGACACAAAACTGCCTAACAAGGGAGTCCAAACTGGTACATAAACTGCAGATGTGTTGGAAGAGGATCCCAAAGGAGGGTGGAATTTATATTGGCTGGTTCTTGATAACAGGAGCGAGGTGAAGCAACATAGACAATATTTGTCTTTGGAGTGATATTAATTTGTATCCAGAAGAGTCATGGGCGGAATTCTCCGACCCCCCGCAGGGTCGGGGAATCGCCCGGGGCAGGCTTAAATCCCGCCCCCACTGTGGCCGTAATTCTCCGCCACCCGGGAATCGGCGGGAGCGGGAATCACGCCCTGCCGCGGCGATTATCCGGCCCGCGATGGGCCAAAGTCCCGCCGCTGTCAGGCCTCTCCCGCCGAAGTGGTTTAAGCCACCTCTGTGCCGGCAGGATTAGTGGCGCGAGCGGGCCCCTGGGGTCCTGGGGGGGGGGGGGGCAGGGCAATCGGACCCCGGGGGATGCCCCCAAGGTGGCCTGGCCCGCTATTGGGGCCCACCGATCGGCGGGCGGACCAGTGCCGTGGGGGCACTCTTTTTCTTCCGCTGCCGCCACGGCCTCCACCATGGCGGAGGCGGAAGAGACCCCCTCCACCGCGCATGCGCCAGTGGTGACGACAGCGGCTGCTGACGCTCCGGCGCATGCGCAGCCTCCCGGCGAAGGCCTTTCGGCCAGCCCCGACGCCGGCCGGCGTAGCGCCAGAGGCTGTTGGCGCCAGTCGGCGGAGCGGGAGCCACTCCGGCGTGGGCCTAGCCCCTAAAGGTGCGGAATCTCCTTTAGAATCTCCGCACCTTTGGGGAGGCCCAATGCCGGAATGGTTGGCGCCACTCCGCTACGTCGGGACCCCCCCCGCCCCGCCGGGTAGGGGAAAATTTCGCCCCATACCTCAGAAGCCATAGTGTCACTGTGCCAACAAGGATTACGGTTTCTCAACTTTTATCCACCAGCCTCCCATTCCCCCTGTTTTTGGACATGGTCAAAATTCACTCCTCCAATTGGTTATAGAATGTAAATCACCTGTGTACCCCAGGTGTTCAGCAACCCCTGCTTTTTGGGGTTATAAACTCCAGGGGCGGAATTCTCCGACCCCCTGCCGTGGACCGAATTCTCTGCCACCCGGGAATCGGCGGGGGCGGGAATCGCACCGCGCCGGTCGGCGGGCCCCCCGTGGCGATTCTTCGGCCCGCGATGGGCCGAAGTCACGCCGATGACAGGCCTTTCCCGCCGGCGGGACTCAAAGCACGTCTGGTGCCGGCGGGATTGGCGGCGCGGGCAGGCGCCGGGGTCCTTGGGGGGGGGGGGGGGGGGGGGGGCGCGAGGCGATCTGGCCCTGGGGGGTGCCTCCATGGTGGCCTGGCGTGCGATGGGCGGGCGGGCCTTTGCTGTGGGGGCGCTTTTTCTTCCGCCCCGCCATGGCCTTCACCATGGCGGGGGCGGAAGAGACCCTCTCCCCTGCGCATGCGCCAGTATGATGTCAGCAGCCACTGACGCTCCGGCACATGCGTGGACTTCCGTCGGTAGCGAAGGCCTTTCGGCCCCCTCTGGCGGGGCGACAAAGGCCATTCGCGCCGGCCGGCGGAGCGGGAGCCACTCCGGCACGCACCTTTGTGGAGGCCCAACGCCGGAGTGGTTCACGCCACTCCGTCCCGCCGGGACCCCCCGCCCCGCCGGGTAGGGGAGAATCCCGGCCCAGATGTTTCCATTCCATCACAAACAAAGGTCAGATACAGAAAAATAATAAAGTCACATTCTCTTACCAACATATTTTAACCAACCCCCCCCCCACATTAACGCTATTAAAATCAACAGTTAAGACCACCTCCTCTTATAATACCAGAGAATAAAGTTTTCCTCTCTGGTACAGATCAGTTACAACGATGCATGATTTTTTCATATCAAAAAGTCAAAACTAAACTACTTAATTTAAAATATGGTTATATATCAATAGATATTAAAGATTGTAAAAATTAATAGAATGTTCAATATCCTATATTAGGTGTTACTGGAAGCACCAGATCAGAAGAGGCCATTTCGAGCAAATGCTTGATATTATCGCAAACTACAATTTGCCCAGACCGGTGGATCCCAATATGCTAACTGCCACACCTCAATCAAAACTGCTAATCATGTAATTGCTCCGATAACAGTCACTATGATATGTCTAGTTTCCTGGGTTGCATTCCTCCAGCAGGGAAGTAAGCAGCAGGGCTACTAACAATCAATGGCAATGTTGGGGGACAACACCAAGAAGGAAGCCTGGTTGACTCTGGATCCCTCCCTGTAAGGAGCAGTGTATTTGATGAACTAAGGAGCAGAGATGGATGCCATTAGGCAAGGGAGAAAGCATGAAGACCTGATCCAGTACTTGTGAGTCGCAATGTTGGAGGAGTCTACAGCAGCCCATGAGTGTGGCTAGGTAGTCTGGAATAGAATTGGAATCCTAGTCAAATTGATTGCAGCAGCCGTGACTCAGAGAAGTTTCATAAGAGTGAGACAGTAGGACTGCAGCCAGGAGTTGTGGAGCAGATCAAAGTTGATGAGTGATTGCGTTGAAAAGTCAAGGCCCTGAATAGGACAACGATCTGGAGCATTAGCAATAATTATTCTTCATAAATAATTTGCTTCTTGTAGTTACACTTTCCGTTGGCAGGTGATTTGCTATAAATGGAATGAACTTTGATGTGAATTCTCTGTTCAGCACGCCAGACGCGTGAATCGCAATTGGGCAGAAAATCGAGGGTCAGCTGAAAATTGAGGTCGGCGCCCAATGATCCGTCATGCTCCGGTGCCTTGCTGGTGGCGTGAATGCATTCCACGCCCCCCCCCCACCGGCGTGAGTATACAAAACATAAAGTAGCATGCTTTAACATCATTACCGGGCTCCCTGTACTCTCCGGCCTGACATGACACTCTGCCCCCACAAGGCGGAAGTGACGCCAGCCTGGCTCACTTGTGGTATTTAAACACGGGGATTGGGCACCGTGGCTGCTGAGGGAGAGAGAAGAGGTACGAAAAGTGCCCAAAATCGCAATGGTGGGCTTGCAGTTGTGCCGCTGGCTCGGTTGGTGGGGGGGGGGGCTGCTGATACACTGCTGGGTTGGGGGGGGGGGGGGGGGAGGGACTGCTGATACACTGCTGTGGGGGGGGGGGGCTGCTGATACACTGCTGGGGGGGGGCTGCTGATACACTGCTGGGGGGGGGTGCTGATACACTGCTGGGGGTGGGGGGGGCTGCTGATACACTGCTGGGGAGGGAGGGGGGGGCTGCTGATACACTGCCCCTCTCAGGGCGGATGCCCCACCAGTGCCACTATCAGCTAGCGTACCCCATGGGACCACCCACCAACATCCAGCCCGTATGGCAGCTTAAACTCTGCCCCGACCCATCCTGCCCCCAAAGAGGCAGACACAACCCGTGTGTTGCACACAGGATCCACAGCACCTTGCAGCCATGGACCCAACAGGTGCCTATCCCCTCGCCCAACCTCATCCTTGGGCTCTGCCCTCATGCATGACATCAAGCATGGAGCCTATCTGTGGTACATGGTTTCACTCCTCCTCCACAACCAGGTGCTACCCTGCTAGCGTGGTATCACATGGCCTACCCACGGAAGACACCCACAATAGACCCCTCAGGATAGTGCAGAACAAGTGTCGCAGTGTGTATCGCTGGCATGGTTAGTGCCAGGTACTGCTACCCCTGCTGGCAAGAATGGGTGACAAAGTTGGAGGCTCTCCCAGTGCCAGGCACCGAAGGGGATGCCGCATCAGACCTCATGTATATTACAGTGCTCATCATTTGAGGACTTCAAGTGTGTCGCCTACGGCTGCGCAGGGAGGCCATGCGACAGCACTGCCGGATTATGGCGCATTTGGAACCGGGAGGACATCCGCTGGCATGGTTAGTGCCAGGTACTGCTACCCCTGCTGGCAAGAATGGGTGACAAAGTTGGAGGCTCTCCCAGTGCCAGGCACCGAAGGGGATGCCGCATCAGACCTCATGTATATTACAGTGCTCATCATTTGAGGACTTCAAGTGTGTCGCCTACGGCTGCGCAGGGAGGCCATGCGACAGCACTGCTGGATTATGGCGCATTTGGAACCGGGAGGACATCCGCTCCCGGTGGCTGTCAAGGCGACGGTCGACCTGATTGTCTATGCCATGGGGTTCTTTCAGGTGGGGACCTGTCTGGGATCCCCAGACCTTTGTACACACGTGCATCCACCTATCACGGTTTCCCTGTATCCCCGGTGGTGCACTATATAAACTTCACTGCGGACTGAGCCCACCAGGTCGCCCGAGCAGCAGGAGTTTGTTATCATCCTCCATCCCATGGGTCAGACCTGCTGACACTGCCGACCGGGGCCACCAGTTTGTAGCGAAGCTGGAGGGAAGTTCGAAGTGGGGTGCAAGTGCTATGGGTGGGGGAGGGGGGGTGATGTAGTGCAGGAAAGAGGGACAGAGGCATGCCCCAGCCCCAGTGGGTGATCAATGGGATACACAACCATTACGAGCACCACTGCATGAGGGGTTTGCCTTTCATAAGTCGGAAGGTTTCCCACTCCATGGATGTGCAGGTGTTTGAACACCGGCTGCACATATGCGCCTGATATCCAGGCAGCGTGCACGACGCACCTCTGTTGAGAGGTTGGTTCTTCGGCAACAGCTTATTCGCTGCGGTCGTCGCCAAAGACCGCACGGAGAACTGTTAAGGTGATGCCCATGCAGTAACCAAAAAATGACATTGAGTGGTGCAGAGGCATCCTGAAAATGTGGTTCAGGTGCCCCGACTGCTCTTGTGGGGCTCTCCCACATCGTGCTGGCCTGCTGTGTCCTCCACAACATCACATTGCAGAGGGGCGACATGCTGCAGGTGGCTGTCAAGGAGGTTGCGGATGAGGGCGACGATGAGCAGAGCATAGGGCCCAGGAGGCCGCAAGACGTGTGCACCAGGGTTGCCGTGCACGGGACAACCTAATCATCTCCAGGTTTATTGACTAGGCAGCCTGGCCGCTGGCAGTTCAACCATCCCATTCCACTCTCACATACCCTGCCTCTCCATGGCCACCCACCACCTCCTCTGTCCCTCCTTCCTGCACTCCATCACCCCCACCCCCAACACAGCACCTGCACCCCACTTCGAACTTCCCTCCAGCTTCGCTACAGGCTGGTGGCCGCGGGTCGGCAGTATCAGCAGGTCTGGCCCATGGGATGGAGGATGAAGGCGGCCCGAAGTGTGATATGCTCTGGTTCTTCACATTGTTTCACAATCGGAATCATGCCCTGGTGTTCCCTGCATATGTGCTGGACATTCCATCACTGGCCCACAGACCTTCAGGGGGTGAGTGAGTGGGGATTGGGCCCGGGGTGGGGAGGTGGGTGGTGGTTATTGGGGTGGTGAGCATTGATGGGCCTGCCACACCCTCTTCACCCAGCCCATCCCTCACACCCTTCGGACAGAGGACCGAGGCAGTTCGGAGCATCGGTGAACAAGTGTTGTGTAAGTATTGTGCCCTAGCTCCTAATGCTAACTTGGGGGTTCACTGTGCCAACTTAAGTGGTAGTCTATCTTTCTAATCTTACATGTCCTAAGTCATTGCATAAATATATCGTCTTGCCTCGCTTGCGAACTGGAATAATGGGTGCAGCCCACTCAAAAACCTGGGCAGGCTGAATTATTCCCAGGTTCCACTTTTTCTTTTGGGGTATAAAGAACTAGCCTGGTCTTGAGGAAGAGTGATGTTGCCTGGAATTCGATGTGTATTTTAGCTTCAGTTTTTTCATTAATCCTGGAAAACAGTGTCATATTTTCTCAACAGTTCCGGAATTCAGTTGGACATCAAATTATTATTTCTGAGCAGTCTAGTTTTATTCTTTGCATCCAATCTTGACCCAAAAGACTGGGCGCCTCCCCTCTCTGGCCATCACAGGATGCTGGGCTACCTGCAGTTTGTGGCAGACTGGAACAGCAGCAATGCCATTAACATGAATTGGGTCTCCAATAAAGGTTCTCAGTTAGATGGACCTGTGTTCACCTGGTGCGTTCAGTGGCTTATTTCATTCACTGAGGTGCTCCCCAGCAACAGTGGCTGAATCTCTGGTGTCTACCTCCATCTGTAGATGCTTGCCATTCACCTGTACTGTCACTGCAGTGGGCACAGATTTAACAGCAGCCACCTGATACAGAGAATATGCAGCAGCATCAGCACAGCTTCCGCAGTGTCAGTTGACTCAATCAGATTTGCACTCTGACCTGCTGTTGGTTTATTTTTTGTTTTGCATTTCCTAGCTATGTGTCTGCTCTTGTGGCAATATAGCACTATGCTTCTCTAAATCGGAATGTCTCTGCTCTATGATTCCCTACATATCTATAGCAAATGCCTGACTTGTCAAGTGACAAATTGGAAGTAAGCTTCCAGACTTGTGGTTTGGGAATCACGCTAAAAATCTGTTATGCCACCCTTTACGTTATATTTGGCATCAGGCTTCTGCCTCGCATGGTGCAGTGCTTCATTGTTCATGTGCTGCATATCTTTTGCGTAATTCTCCATGGCGAGAGAAAGTTCCAAAATTGTTTTGAAATCACTGCCTGGTTCTGCAAAGAAACATTGTTTTATGGCATAGCCATTCTACTCGCATAAAAACTGTTCCACAGCATATCATTCAAGGCATCCTCAAACTCAACAGTACTCAGTGAGCTGTTTCAGGTTCGCCATAAAGTTGGGAATAGGTTCTCCCGGAGCATGAGTCTCTCATGTTAAACTTTAAAAAAAAACTTAGAGTACCAAATTCATTTTTTCCAATTAAGGGGCAATTTAGCGTGGCCAATCCAGCTAGCTTGCACATTTTTGGGTTGTGGGGGTGAAACCCACAAAAACAGAGAGAATGTGCAAACTCCACACCAACAGTGGCCCAGAGCCAGGATCGAACCTGGGACCTCGGCGCCGTGAGACTACAGGGCTAACCCACTGCGCCACCGTGCTGTGCCTCATGTTAAACGAAGGACAACATAATGACAGACAGTTTTGGCTGAAAATGTGACTTGACAAGCTCCACAAACTCATTGTACGGCTTAGCACTGGATGCAACCACGGCCTTCCGGTTTCTGGTCAGGTAATTCACTTACCCACACATCAAGCAGGAAACCTCACCATTTAGCCTCATGAATAATTTCATCTGCTGGAAATAGAAACGAAGTCTCTGAACGTATTGGCTGGGATTCTCCGATCCAGCGCCGGGTCGGAGAATCGACAGGAGGGCGCGCGAATCCCGCAATGCCGCTCCGACGCCGGGCGGCCATGCTCCGCCGACTGGAGAATCGGCACCAATTGTGCCGGCGCGGTCACCGCAGCGCCAGTCGGGGGCTGTTGAAAGCGTCCGCCCCCCCCCTCCGGCGATTCTCTGCACTCAACCGGCCGAGTGCCTGCCGGGTCCCGCTGGTGTGGGTTATGTGTGGTCCTACTCAGGGGGGAACTCTGGCTATGGGGGCTGTCCTAGTTGGGGGGGGGGGGCCTCCACGGTGGACAGGCCCTGCGATCAGGGGCAACCGATCGGCGGGCGGGCTCATTCCGGGGTGGGGTGGCCTTATGTTCCTCAGCGCCGGGCCCCTGTAGGGCTCCGCTATGTTGCCCGCGGGCCGGAGCGGAGACGACTGTGGCGTGCGCGGACCCACTATGGCCGTGGAGCGTATGTGCGGACCTGCGCTAGCCATGGCGGGCCAGCTTTCGGCACCGGCGCAGTGCACAGCACTCTGGCGCCGTTCCAGCCCCCTAAGAAGGGGTGAATGCCTGGGCCTGGAGGCCCGTTGACGCCGGCGTTGCTTGCGCCGGTTTTGACGCCGGCGCCAACACTTGGCTGGGAGTTCGTAGAATCCTGGCCACTGACTCCTGTTCTCACCATCGGCATCGTATGGATTGATCCTCCCAAAGAACAGCATGATCAGCAAATCTTTTTATTTGTTTGTGCAGGTGGCTGGCTGTGTTGTTTATTTTGTTTACTGCTTTAAGAGCATTGCTGCTTTATGAGCATGTGGTGAATGTATAAATACGGTTAATTCACCAGTATACTGTATTACATTATACCATGTTATTAACCCTTTGGGCACCATCTATGGGCCACTGTGTGGCTTCACCCACAGGGGGAGATGTGGAGCATGTACGGGCTCCGCCCATGGCTCCGCCCCTTATAGGAAGTAGAAGAGCAGCAGACCTGCGGGACCGCCTTCAGTATTGTACCGGTCGCAGGCAGGCAAAGTTGTAAGCTGATTAAAACCACTGTTTACTTCGACACGAGTCTTCGAATGAATTGATGGTCGCATGAATTTAATCAGCTTAAAGAACTACTATGGAGTCAGCCCTCAAACCTGACAGACTGGAACTCGATCCACAGGCCGCGGAGTCGGAATAAATTTTTTCACATTGGCCTTCGGTGTTTCAAGGCCTACCTGGCCGCGTCGTCGACATCATCCGTCACGAACGAACAGAAATTGAGTCGCCTCCATGCACGGGTGAGCCATCGCATTTCTGCCCAACTCGACGAAGCCACCTCCTATACTGAGGCCCTCGCGATATTCGAACGCATCTACGTGCGGCCTGTGAATGAAGTCTAAGCGCGACATATCTTCACTACTCGCCGCCAGCGCCCCGGGGAGTCGCTAGATGACTATCTGCGCGACCTCAAAGCCCTCGCGCGCGACTGTAACTATCAGGCCGTTACAGCCACTCAGCACATGGAACTCGCTGTCCGAGACGTTTACGTTGCGGGGGTCCGATCGAACTATCTGAGGAAGAGCCTGCTCAAAAAAGGGTCCAGGACCTGGAGGACACGGTAAAACTGGTGACCTAGCTGGAGGTCGCTTTTCAGAGTCTCACTGCGTTCCCGGCCGATCACGCGACTCCCTCGTGAGCCCCCGACCAGAGACTACCCCAGGCATGCGCGCGTGGCCGCCTGCCCACCACGGGGGGCTATCTTGCCATTTTTGCGGCCAGCCTCAACACGCCAGGCAACAATGCCCGGCCCGCAACACGAATTGCAGCAGCTGAGGGCGAAAAGGACACTTCGCAAAGGTCTGCCTGGCCAAGCCTAAACACTTGAACTCGAACACACAGACTCGATCCACCGACTCTCAGGTCTGCAGATCCCGTAATGTGGCAGTTTGTCTGCCGACTCTGACTCCGCACAACACGTGGGACTCACAGGGGCCGCGATATTGGCCATCCTCCCCCACGCAGCCGGCCACGTGCGATCCATGGGGGCCGCCATCTTGGGCGCTATCTTCCTCGCCGCCCGCCATGTGTGATCAACGGGGGCCGCCATCTTGGCCATCACCTGCTACGCCGCTCGACGCGTGCGACCTGCTCGGACAGTCATCGGGGGCCGCCCCAGCACCGCCGACCACGCCGCTGACTACCCTCAACTCAGTGCAGTCACCTTGGATAAGTCAAGACCCAAGCACCTCAAAAGCTCCATGATGGCCATCCGGGTTAACGGATACGAGACACCTTGCCTTGTTCGACTCCGGGAGCACCGAGAGCTTTGTTCACCCGGATCTGGTAAGACGCTGTTCGCTCCCGATATTCCCGACGCAACAAACAATCTCCCTTCACATTCTCACTCCACAGTATAAATATTTCCCACTCTGTCTGTTAGCTTTGACAAAGAGTCATCGGACTCGAAACGTGAGCTCTTTTCTCTCCCTACAGATGCTGCCAGACTTGCTGAGATTTTCCAGCATTGTCCCTTTCGTTTCAGATTCCGCAGTAATTTGCTTTTAAACAATCTCCCTCTCCTCTGGGTTGCACTCAGTACAAATCCAAGGGCGCACTACTGCAACCTTAGCGATACAGGGCGCCGAGTATACTAATTTTCAATTGTACGTGCTCCCAGACCTCTGCGCCCCTCTCCTCTTAGGACTCGATTTTCAGTGCAATCTCAGGAGCCTAACTCTTAGTTTTGGCGGACCCCTGCCCCCGCTCACCATATGCAGCCTCGCAACCCTAAAAATCGACCCCCCTCCCCTCTTCGCTAACCTCACCACGGACTGCAAGCCAGTAGCCACTCGAAGCAGGAGGTATAGTCTGCAGGACAGGGCATTTATTAGGTCCGAGGTCCGGCATCTCTTGCGGGAAGGAGTCATAGAAGCCAGCAATAGCCCCTGGAGAGCTCAGGTGGTGGTCGCCAAGAGCGGGGAAAAGTTCCGGATGGTGGTTGATTACAGCCAGACTATTAACCGGTTTACGCAACTTGATGCGTACCCCCTTCCCCGGATTGCAGACATGGTAAATCAGATCGCGCACTATCGCGTGTTCTCCATGGTGGATCTGAAGTCTGCATACCACCAGCTCCCAATCCGCCCGGAGGACCGCCACTACACAGCGTTTGAGGCAGATGACCGATTTTTACATTTCCTCTGGGTCCCCTTTGGCGTCACGAACGGGGTTTTGGTGTTCCAACGAGTGATGGACCGAATGGTGGACCAGTACGTGCTGCGGGCCACGTTTCCGTACTTGGACAATGTCACCATCTGTGGCCATGATCAGCAGGACCACGACGCCAACCTCCACCGATTTCTCCAAACCGCCCAAAAGCTTAACCTCACTTACAACAAGGAGAAATGCGTTTTCCGCACTACCAGGCTAGCCATCCTCGGCTACGTCGTGGAAAACGGGGTTCTAGGGCTTGACCCTGACTGTATGCGCCTCCTCGTACAACTCCCTCTCCCTCACTGTCCCAAGGCCCTCAAGAGGTGCCTTGGATTTTTTTCATATTACGCCCAGTGGGTCCCCCAGTATGCGGACAAAGCCCCCCCACTATTTAAGGCCAGCCTTTTCCCTCTGTCAGTCGAGGCACGCCAAGCCTTCAACTGCATCAAGGCGGACTTCACCAAAGCCACCATGAGTGCGGTGGACGAGTCTGTCCCCTTCCAGGTGGAGAGCGACGCATCAGAGGTCGCTCTCGCCGCCACCCTTAACCAAGCAGGTAGGCCGGTAGCGTTTTTTTCACGCACCGTCTCCACCTCTGAACTTTGACACTCCTCGGTCGAAAAAGAAGCTCCAGCCAGCATGGAAGCCGTGCGGCACTAGAGGTACTACCTCGTTGGTAGGACCTCATCACCGACCAAAGATCGGTTGCCTTCATGCTTGATAATTCGCAGCGGGGCAAGATCAAAAATGATAAGATTTTGAGGTGGAGGATGGAACTCTCCACCTATAATTACGATATAATATGTCGTCCTGGGAAGCTCAACGAGCCCCCAGATGCCCTGTTCCGCGGCACAAGCGCCGGCGCACAAGATGACCGACTACAGGCTATCCACGACGACCTCTGCCACCCGGGGGTCACCCGGCTCGCCCATTACATCAAGGCCCTCAACCTGCCCTTCTCCACCGAGGAGGTCAAAGCTGTAACCAGGAATTGCTAAATCTGTGCGGAGTGTAAACCGCACTTCTATCAACCAGTTAAGGCCCACCTGGTAAAGGCTTCCCGGCCCTTTGAACGCCTCAGTATTGATTTCAAAGGGCCGCTCCCCTCAAATAATCGCACTACCTATTTTCTTAACATTATAGATGAGTTCTCCAGTTTCCCGTTTGCCATCCTATGCCCCGACATGACCACCCCCACCGTTATCAGAGCCCTGCACAGTGTCTTCACCCTGTTTGGTTTCCCCAATTATGTCCACAGTGACAGGGGCTCGTCCTTCATGAGCAACAAACTGGGTCAGCACCTGCTCAGTAAGGGCATCGCCTCGAGCAGGACTACCAGTTACAACCCCAGGGGAAACGGGCAGATGGAGAGGGAGAACGCGACAGTCTGGAAGACCGTCTTACTGACCCTACGGTCCAGGAATCTCCCGGTTTCCCACTGGAAGGAGGTCCTCCCCGATGCGCTCCACGCTATTAGGTCCCTCCTTTGCACGGCCACAAACCAGACTCCTCATGACCGCTTGTTTGTCTTCCCTAGGGGAACTACTACAGGGGCCTCGCTTCCGCCCTGGCTGAGGACACCAGGCCCTGTCCTCCTTCGGAAACACGTTCGGACCCATAAGACCTGGGAGAGAGGGTCCATCTCCTGCACTCGATCCCACACTACGCATACGCCGAACCGTCTCCCTCCGAAACTTGGCGCTCGCAGGTTCCTCCACCACTACCACTAATGTACCCCCCACACTATACCCTGCCCAACCTTCCATGTCCTGCGCCCCCACACCTATTTGGTTTCCGCGCTCCCTTCCACCCGGCACACCAGTCCGCAGGAACGAAGCTCCGGAAGAACCGCCCCCGGGGTCCACCCCCTGGCCCGCACAGGGGGCCGAAACAGCTGCGACACCAGTGCTTCGTCGGTCGCAATGTACGATCCTGGCGCCCGACCAACTAAATTTATGAACCCGTCACCCCTGCCGGACTTAATTTTTTTTTACAGTGGGTGAATGTGGTGAATGCATAAATACGGTTAATTCACCAGTATGTATTACATTATACTATGTTATTAACCCTGTGGGCTCCATCTATGGGCCACTGTGTGGCTTCACCCACAGGGGGAGATGTGGAGCATGTACGGGCTCCGCCCATGGCTCCGCCCCTTATAGGAAGTATAAGAGCAGCAGACTTGAGGGACCGCCTTCAGTATTGTACCGGTCGCAGGCAGGCAAAGTTGTAAGCTGATTACTTCGACACGAGTCTTCGAGTGAATTGATGGTCGCATCAGAGCATTGCTGCTTTCAGAGCTGCCAATGCAGCCAGAGACTGTCTCTGCAGCTTGCTGGTTGTGTTTGAGCTTTTCCCGCCATCTTCTGTCTTTGGCAGAATCCTCAGTGATCATGGGCCTTCTTTGCCTAGCTTTTAAGGTTAGAGCATTTATTTTTTTTCTCTCTGCTGGCCCTGTTTATTTTGATTTCTGTCAGCTTTCTCTGTGTTTGATCTTCCTGCGCTTTAGAAGTTTTGGTATGTGTGCTGTTTTAAAAAATAGTTGTGAGCTGTCAACTCTACCCCGATGCATTTTTTTGCTGAACTTTTAAAAATATATCCTGACTTAAAACAAACTGCAGCAACTTGTTGAATTTCAGGGCAATTCTTTGTCCATTTTTTAATAAATGTTTATTTTCTCGCTATTTCTTCCTGCACTTTTTCTGGGAGGTACCGCAAGCTTGCCAAACAGCAACCAGGGTGAAGTATGCAGCATAAATTAGGTTGATCTTCATTGCCAGTGTTAAAACTTGTGGTCAGAGTAGGTTTGGTGCAAACAAACTTAACCTTTATTGGGGGCATACATTGAGGTGTTTACAGGCCTGTCTCCATCTTACTAGCCAGAGCAACCTGGTACACATCAATAAACTCAAGTCAGTTTTTAAAACAGGACCACGCTTGCTGTTGGGCAGACATCAACAGCAGGTCTTTGATACAATCAAGCACATGGTCACATCTACCCAAATCCTGGCCCATTACAACCCGGAATTCCATACTATTGTTGCAATCACACCTCCATTGGCTTGGGAATAGGTTTATTTCAAATTAAACATGATGGATCCCGAAGGTGAGTCTGCGACTCCAGGACACAAATGGATGCTGAACATTGGCCGCTGTCATCGAGAAGGAGGGCCTGGAATTGACATGGTCTGAAAAAAGTTTTCTGATTATGTCTTCTGACTCAAATCCACATTACAGAATGATTCTAAGCATTAGTAACCCACCTCAATATTGAGAAGTCAAAAAAGCCACCTCGAATTCAGGTTCTGATTATGTCTTCTGTGGAGACAGAATATGTTCACGGTACATCCCAGATGCTTTATCCTGCATCGTTCAGGGGAAGGCTGCAAAAAATGGTGTATCCTTTGTTGCTGGCGTAGAGTCCTATACCTCTTGGTTTCTCCCAGTGATTCAAACATTTGAAGACATTCATACAGTTCAGAAAACTGCGCAGAATGGCACAAATTCAGGAGTATCGCATCACTATATTCCCACTATTTGCAATATAAAATAATACTTTGAACAAAGCATTATCTTGGCCTTCTGGGGGCACAGTGGTTAGCATTGCTGCCTACGGCGCTGAGGACCCGGGTTCGAATCCCGGCCCTGGGTCACTGTCTGTGTGGAGTTTGCACATTCTCCCCGTGTCTGCGTGGGTTTCGCCCCCACAATCCAAAAGATGTGCAGGTTAGGTGAATTGGCCATGCTAAATTGCCCTTTAATTGGAAAAAATAATTGGGTACTCTAAATTTAAAAAAAAAAAAATCTTGGCCTTCTGGATGACCTACAAGTCAATAAAAATGTCATTGTTATTCCAAGGGGCCGCAGGTAGGACATTCTCCAAAGCTTACGCCAGAGACACCCAGTGCGGGGCACAAGCATGCAACTCCGTCTGATGGCTTGGTATATCGAAGGCCACTGAAAATGTGGTCTCTTAATTGTCCATTATATGCTATCCATAGGCAAGACTACAAAGATCCCTTGTCAGTCTCATCTTTCCCATCTTGCACATAGGAATGCCTCGGGATGGATCAGTTTATCTTCAAGGGTAAAACATTGTTCATTGTCGTTGACTATTGTTCCTGATGGATTGAGGATTAATTACACAGCCCTGCCTTGAAGGTGGGTATTGTTATGCTCAGTGATGTTCGCCACACGTGACACTCTAGATACGGTAAATTCAGATAATAGCCTGCTGTTCACTAATTATTAATTGTACGGTTCTGTGCACATCCCCAGCCAATGATGAGACTGAATGGGAAGTCCACACATTCAAGGCCCTGTTAAATAAAAACTTAGAAGTCT
The DNA here is from genome assembly GCF_902713615.1 of Scyliorhinus canicula. Taxonomy (NCBI): domain Eukaryota; kingdom Metazoa; phylum Chordata; class Chondrichthyes; order Carcharhiniformes; family Scyliorhinidae; genus Scyliorhinus; species Scyliorhinus canicula. The sequence goes on from NC_052149.1 coordinate 165,715,810, forward strand.
GACTCCTTCAGAGCTCCTAATGGGCAGGAGGCTCTGTATTTGGCTAACAAGTATTCTTCCAAGTATACCTTTTGACTAGGTAATCACAAAGACTGACTTGGGTAAGATCTGGCAGAAGAGGATCACTATTGTGCAACCAGGCTGTCACCATTGACCGCTGCCATTCTGTGCAGGAACTTCTCGCACTCTGTCCTGGGGCGTCTCTGGATCCCGGACCAGATCTGACCTGGCTGAGTTTTGAGTTCCTTGGTTCATCTTCATTATTATTTAGTCAACACTGACCACAACGTCCTCAGATGCTTTGGTGTCTGCCAGCAACCACCGTTGCAGGCTGGATTGACTGCGCAGATGTTCAGAGGGTAACTTGACCCCAGTAAACTCTTTACATCCTCCTTTGCAGTGGTTGTGCTCTCCTATGAAGACGCAATCAGGCTGATGAATTAAGTTTCCCCCTCTGACTCAGAGGGCCTGACAATAACTTGGGGGGGGGGGGGGGGGGGGGGGTTGGCGGTGTAGGAGGATAAAAATGACAAAAGCTCACGTGTACAATGAAAGACTCGGGGGGGGGGGGGCATGCAGTATAAAAGGTCAAAAGTCATTATGCTTAATGCTCAAATGCATCATAAGTTATATCAGATCACATGTGGCTGGAAACAAGGCAGAAGGTTCAAATGGAATCTGGCTAAAGTTCATCTCTAAATAGTGTTATGGGCCAGGGTTTAAAAACTCCAAAGTGTATTAAGGAGTTCACCTGACCTCTAACTTTTTGTTGAATTTGGCTAGGATGAGCAAAAGAGCCTTTCCTTCAGGTGTTATTCAACAGTTTTCCGAGACACTTTAATCAAACGAGCTTTATTCTAATAACATAGTTAACATTGATATAAACAGACAGCAAGATGTTTTATCAATTACAAACATATATACACCACCCAGCTACAGTAATCTATGTATAACATTTAATGAATTCCCACTTAACTGTTTCAATTCAAAAACAAAACCCCATAAAACAAAAAAAAACCTTTTCAAGGGCGCGGCCCAGCAGTCTGCATTGTCACTTGAATGAGACTGGCTTTCCCTGAAATTCTGACCCCGTCTCACCAGCAGGTTTATCCTTCCGAGAAGCAATCTATATCTTTTAAGTTACTAAAGCAGGTAGCTATAATCAATTGTTTTTTTTACTGGAACAGATATTTAAAATGAAGCTAGAGACAGGAACAAAACACTTTCTCACTGAGTCCACAGTGGTCAAATGTGAAAGCGAAAGTAAAACCGCTCACAGAGCCACAACCCACCTCCACCCACACAATGACATTACTGAAGCCATGTGATAAGACAAACCTTTCTTAAAGGGACACTTCCATGACACCTCCCCCAAGAAAAAAAATAAACCATCAACTTCAAAGATAGTTTCATTTTTCACTTGCCCATTCCTAACACTTGCCAATAAACATACATTTTAAAACATTAAGACAGGCAAACATTTATTATAATACAGTCCATTTTTAGTTTGTTGTTTTCCACCATTGAACCTGCTTCTTTTCATTACATTCGTGACAAAGCATCGGCTATCATGTTTTCTCGTCCTGCTACATGTATAAATTTTAAATTAAATGGCTGTAATAATAAACTCCATTGAAACAGTCTGGCATTTTTATTCTTGAATTTCTCCAAAAACGTCAATGGATTATGATCAGTATATATAATTGTTTCAGATGAATTTTTGGTAACATAAATGTTAAAATGTTGCAAAGCCAGCACCAAGCTCAAAGTCTCCTTTTCAATTGTTGAATATTTCCTCTGGTGATCATTTAATTTTTTGGAAAGATATCTAATAAGCCGTTCTATTCCTTCATCATCAATGAATGTTCACTGGTTTGCAATAGCATGGTTTCAGCTCTCTTCTATTGAAGACAATTGGAGCCTGATTGTGATATTAATAAAACCATCCATGGATGGTTTTTATTATGGGATGTGGATATCTCTGGCAAGGCGCAGCATTTATTGCCCATCCATAATTGCCCTTGAAAAGCAAGCTGTCTTGAATGATTGCAGCACATATGGTGAATGCACTTCCACACTGCTGTGAGGAGTTCCAGGATTTTGACACAGCAACAAAGAAGGAATGAGGATATATTTCCAAATTAGGATGTTGTGCCATTTTTTGATGATCGAGTGTAGGAAGGCATAAGGAAGGAGGAAGATGTTGAAAAGTCCGAAGAAAGCCGAAGGGAGGGAGTGAAGGTTTGCTGTCAAGTGAAAGGGCCAGCACGGGAGCTGGCAAGATGGCGGAGGCTGGGTCGTTGGGTGGGCTGCACTACTTGCTGCAGAAAAGACCGAGGTGATGGCTTTGGAATTGGAGAAGCAGTTCACAAATCAAATCACATGGAGGTGTTGAGGAAGGAGATGGCAGTGGCATTGAAGATGTTCGTGGAGGAGGTAATTGACCTGGTGAAGCAGAGCAGAGTGAGAAAATGAAGGGAGTGGAGGAGGCCATGTCGCAGCACGTGATCATCTCACCTCGATGGGGGAGGAGCTGCAGAAGGTGGTCAAGGGCTGCGAACAAAGTTGGTGGATTTGGGAAATCGATTGAGGGGCAAAATTTGAGGATCGGGCCTACCTGAGGGGGTGAAGGGCCCGAGGCCGACGGAGTACTTTGCCAAGATGTTGCCGGAGTTCATGGGGGAGGGAGAGGATCCCTCACAGTATGAACTGGACCAGGCTCATCGGTCATTGAGGTCTAAACCGAAGACAAATGAGCTGCCAAGAGGAGTGATTGTTTGCTTCTACAGGCACCATGTGAAGGAGAAGGTCCTGAGTTGGGCGAAGCACAAGCGGGAGGTGCAGTGGGCTGGAGCTGGTGTTCGTATCTACCAGGGCTTAACTGTGGAACTGGTGAGGAGGTGGGCGGCCTTCGGCCGAGTGAATATGGCACTGTCTAACAGTGTGGTGCGGTTTGGCGTAGTGTACCCAGCGAAGTTGAGGGTGACCTACAACGCCAGAAACTTTTACTTTGAGGCGTTTGTGAAGGCGGAAGGATTGGTGTGGAAGTGAGGAATGGGACTGAGGACTGGTCTTGGACTGTGGGGAGTTAAGTTGGAAGATTGTATATATAGTTCTGTTTTCTATTTTTTCCTTCATGCTGTTATGGGTCAATGTTTGTCTTGTAGCAACTTTTTTTTCTGGGATTTGTACATTTGCATGGGATATGTTTGGTTGAGGGGGCTATGTTTTTTCTTGTTGTTTTCCTGGGACTGGTGGAGGAGAGGAGGGCCTGGCAGTGCTCCCGCACTAACAAGCTTAAGTTAGCTGGTGAACAGAGCTGTTGTGGGGAAGGGGCTGCGGACATTGGAGCCTGGTGAGCAGGGCCTAGAAGGTGTGAAAAGGGCGGGGGGGGGGGGGGGGGGGGATTGATACTGGGGCTCGGGAAGCCATGTGTTTTATTTGGGGTTTGACAGTGGGGCGCGGGGTAGTGGGTTTGGTTAGTAAGAGAGAGATTTTCTTTACACTAGGGAATGCGTTGTTGGCCGGAGTACTCGGCAATAGCAATTTTGGATCATGCACCACATTTGTGAACGTGGTTTTGTAGAAGAGGACATTGCCGAGGCCTGGGTGGAGATTGGATGTGGGGTTGCTGGGGGACTGAGGTTTTTGTGAAAAGATCGGGATGATAATTGAGGAATACGTGTATTTTAATTGAATGGGGGAGGTATCACAGGTGGTGGTATGGGAGGCTTTGAAGGTAGTGGTGAGGGAGGAGGTGATATCGTTTAAGGCGAAGGTGGATAAAGTGGAGAGGGTGGAGCGGCAAAGGTTGATAGATGAGATGTTGGAGGTGGACAGGAGGTACGCAGATCCAGTGCTTTTGGATAGAAAGAGGGAGCTACAGGCTAGTTTAAATCGGTTGTCCACAAGGAAGGCTGTGCGGCAATTGAGGCGGGCGAGGGGAGCAGTTTATGAGTACGGGAAGAAAGCGGGGTGCATGTTGGCATGCCAACTTTGGACGGAGGCAAGGGAAATTGTCCAGGTGTGGGATATGATGAAGAAATTGGTGGTGGCCCCGAACCAGATCACGAGGGTGTTCGAGAAGTTTTATGAGATTTTGTATAGGTCGGAGCCACTGGGGAGGACCGAGAGATGCGGGAATTCCTGGACGGTTTGGAATACTTAAGGTTGTGGGAGGAGGATGGGGCCACATTGGAGGGGTGGGTAGGGGAACAGGAGATAATTGGGAGGATGCAGTCCGGTAAGGTGGCAGGACCGGATGTGTTCCCAGTGGAATATTATATGAAATTTAGGGACAAGTTGGAGCTGCGGATGGTGGGGATGTTTGAGGAGGCGATAGGGAAGGGTGTGCTACCACAGATCTTGGGGCAGGCCTTGATTTTCTTGCTGTTGAAGGATTCTCCGAAATCCCGGCCAAGTGTTGATGACGGCGTCAAAACCGGCGCAAGCGATGCCGGTGTCAATGGGCCTCCAGGCCCAGTCATTCTCCCCTTTCTCGGGGGCTAGAACGGCGTTGGAATGCTGTGCACTGCTTTGGCGCCGAAAGCCTGCCCTACACCACCGGTGCAGGTCCACGCATGCGGGTCTGCGCATGCGCGCCACGGCTGTCTCCATACTGGCCTGCGGGCAACCTGACGGAGCCCTACAGGGGCCCGGCGCGAAGGAACATAGGCCCCCCCCTGGAATTAGTGTTCCCGCTAATCGGTTGCCGCCGATTGTGGGCCTGGCCACCGTGGAGGCCCCCCCACCGGAGTCGGCTCGCCCCGCCCCTCCCACCAGGATGGCCCCCACAGCCAGAACGCCGAGGTCCCGCTGGGTATGACCATACGTGAACGACGCCGGTGGGACTCGGCCCGTCGAGCGTGCAGAATGGCCACGCGGGTCGCTTTCAACGGCCCCCGATCGGCAACCACTTTCAACGGCCCCGATTGGCGACCGCGCCAGCACGATTGCCGCCAATTCTCCGATCGCCGGAGAATCGGTGACCTGCCGTCAGAGCGGCGTGATGGGATTTGCACCCCCCCCCCCCCCCCCCCCAGCAATTCTCCAAGCCCCGAGCCGGCACGGGCTTGGAGAATCCCGCCCCATAGACTTTCATTATCTGAGGAGTTGCAAATATAACAACACAGTGCACTCATCAGTGAATATCCCTGTGTCGATGGGAAAGCAAATGAAAATAGTTGGGCCTATGACACTGCCCCGAGGAATATCTGCAGCAATATCCTTGGCTGATATGATTGACCTGCAGCATCCAGAACCATCTTTCTTTATGCCAGGTATGACTAGCCAGTGGAGAGTTTCCCCCCAATTTCCATTTGCTTCAATGTCACTTGAGCTGCTTTACGCCACAACCGGTCAAACAATACCTTATTTTCAAGGGCAGTCACTTACGTTACCTCTGCAATTCAGCTTTTTTGTTCACTTTTGTACCATGGCTCCAATATGGGTTGGAGCTGAGTCATTCAGGCAAAATCAAAACTGAGCATCAGTGAGCAAGGAATTGTTGAGTAACACTTGATAACATTGCTGATGACACCTTCCGAAAAATGAAAATGAAAATCGCTTATTGTCACGAGTAGGCTTCAATAAAGTTACTGTGAAAAGCCCCTAGTCGCCACATTCCGGCGCCTGTCCGGGGAGGCTGGTACGAGAATCACCGTGGCGGTGATTGAAAGTAGATTGCTGCAGCAATAATTGGGCGAATTGACTTTTTTTGGAAAGGACATTTCAGAGTAATTTCCCACTTGAGTTGACGGCAGTGTTGTTGCTGTACTGAACAGCTTGGCTAGAGATGCAGCTTGTTCTGGAGTATATGTTTATAGCACTATAGCCAGGATGTTGTCAGAGCCCATAGCCTTTGATGTAACAAATATAATCAGCCATTTCTTGATATCAGGTGGAAATAATCTAATTCGCTGAAATCTGGCATCTGTGATGATAGGGTGCTCAGGAGGAGGCTAAGGTGGATCATCCACTCGGCAATTCTGGCTGAAGACTGCTGCAAATGAATCTTGCCATTGGCACTGATGTGGTAGTTATTACGATTTTAAGATGAGGATATGATTGAAAATTCTTCCCCTCATTAGTTGGTTAATTGTCCACCAATGATGGAATGTGGTAGGACTACAGAGCTTTGATCTAACCTGACCACTTGATACGGAATGGGTTACCTTTTGCTTCCGTGGTTTTGAATGCATACTATCTTTTGTTGCTGCACCAGGAATGGGTGGTCTCAAGGCTGTTTCAGTTTGAGTCATGGACAAAGAGTAAAATGGCCATTAACAACAACACCAGCCTGCTGTGGAGGGAGATGCAGTTGGACAACTGTTCCTGCCAGCATGTATTGCTCATCTCTAGTTGCCCTTCAAAAGGTGATGAGGTGCCTTCTTGAACTGCTGCAGTCCATGAGTTAAACAGACTGAGGAAAAAGGCTGCTAGCAGCAGAGTTAGAGGGTATGTCCATAGCCTGAGTGACCTTGTCCCATTCAGGCTTAACCTCATTAGTTGGAATACACAGGGTGATCCACTCAAATCCATTGTCATTTGGAAAAACCTTGTTTGATCAGGCAGCATCCCATCCAGAATCTGATGACCTATCTGTCCTTCAGTGGAAGGTTAGTTGCATATAAATTGTATTTTACTGTTATTTTGTATAAACGGGAGTTGGCAATCATCTGGGATAAGGATAATGGATTCAAGTCTGGCCACCTCCTGGGCGAACCTTTCTTTGAGGGGGTGGGCAGAGCATAGAGAACAAGAGAGGAAGAAATGATTTTTGAACAATTACGGCAGAAGGCTGTGGAGATCCCTCGGGAGGTCATGAAGGAAGCTGCTCCAGATTACAGACTTTCAATATGGTTCTAAAAGAACATCTTTGCCTGTCTATGTGAGTGGAATTAGAGCTGCATGTTTATTAGATGCATTGTCTGATGGCAAGTAATTTGTTATGGTTAAGAAACTGCATGTAGTCTGTTAGGGTTAGAATTGAAGTAAAAGTTTAAATATTGTTTCTTTTTTAATAAAGTTTGTTTCTCAAATATCCAAGTCCTATTATATTATCACTCCTGAAACAAATTGATCATTCCGCACCGCATTAAGTTAAAAAAGTTATGGCATCTGGTCCAACCTCTGAGCCACTGTTGAGAGCTGACTAGGCGTCCATAACAATTCTGTCCCCCAAAACCACTGCACATACGTGGCAGTGAGCTTGAATAATGGTTCACACTCCGGTAACAAATTAGGCAAATGTTCTTCTGAATAGTTCTTGAATCTAAAAAATTATTGCACTACTTTCAAATATGTTGGTCGCTGCATCATTTCTACAGCTCTCACCTTGTCAGGATCTGGGTGAAGACCTTTTGCTGCCAGTATATAACCTTTTTTACCCTACTTCAGGCATCTTCAATTGCAAAGTTCTCTTGTTTAATTCCAGGTTCATCTGGTGAGCTCCCTCCAGGAGTCATATTAAATTGTGATAATGGTAGCTATGACTCCTTCCATTGTGTCTCCATATCCATAGATTAATAGATCATCCATTATGGCTTCCGCTCTGGGATGTTCACTATCTCATGTTGTCTGCGTTGATACTCTTCTGGAGCTGTGGAAATTCCAAATGACAAGTGAAACCATCTGTATCCCCCGAACAACATCCAGAATGTAATTAGAAAGCTGCTGCTTTCATCCAGCTTTATGTCAGTAACCATCCTGCACATCAAGGGTAATAAAAATTTCTGTCTTGGCAAGTTTTGCAAAATTCCTTCAATAGTTCTCCAAGTAGTGAGATAGATCTCTTGAGCGCTTTATTTAGATCCTTTGGGCCTAAGCATACTGTCAGCTTTTCAGGTTTTACTGCTACCACGGGAACTAATCAAGTATGAAGGCGTTGTCATATTCTTGATTACTCCCCTCTTTTCCAGCTCTTCAATCTTGTTTTTGAAGCTTGAAGGGAGCTAGATCTCTTCCCGGCAAATGCTGAATTGGTCTTACGCTCTCAACTACTTCAAGATGATATTCTCCAGATAGACATCCAAACTCGATAAATACATCTTTGTACTCCTTTAGGCTATGTTCAACAGTCAATGGTTTTGTGGGCTCAACACATTATAAATCTTTGGCATGGTTAGGGTTGCCTGTCCAAGCTTTAGACTGCTCCAGCTGAGATGAGTGGCGTTAAGATTTGGAACTCCGGATCTTCGTTTTTGCCATTACGTTGGGCTCTAAGACTAATGTGAACTCTCACGATAGCCTGAACCTTTCTTTCAAGGGCTTCATTTTGCCTTCGTCATGTTAAGCCACTTCATACAGATTTGTGAAAGTCATTATGTTGCATGACATAGAAGTGTCTATCTGACACTTGTTCATTTACTTCTCCTTCTTCAGTCATCATCTGCAGAATAATGGTGAGAGTGAGGTGCGCGTGATTACCCTTGACATCAAGGCAGCATTTGATAGAATATGGCATCACGGAAGCCTAGCAAAACTGGAGTAAATGAAATTAAAGGGAAAGTCTCCACTGGTTGGAGTCATACCTGGCACAAAGGAAGATGGTTGTCGTGGTCAGAGGTCAATCACCTTAGCTCCAGGACATCACTGCAGGTTTTCCTCAGAGTAGTGTCCTCGGCCCAACCATGTTTAGCTTCTTCATCAGTGATTGTTCTTCCATCATAAGGCCAGAAGTGGGGATGATCGCAGATGACTGCCAATGTTCAGCACCATTCACGACTCCTCAGAAACTGAAGCAGGTCTTATCCAAATGCAACAAGACTACTTGGGCAATACCAGGCTTGGGCTGACAAGTGGCAAGTTACATTTCCACCACACAAGTGCCAGGCAATTACCATCTTCAACGAAAGAGGATCTAACCACCGCCCCTTGATATTCAATGGCATTACCATCACTGAGTCCCCCGCTATCATCATCCTGGGGATTACCATTAACCAGAAACTAAACTGGACTGTGGCTACCAGAGCAGTTCAAAGGCTAGGAATCCTGTAGAGAGTATCTCACCTCCTGATCCCCTAAGCCTGTCCATCTCTAAGGCATAAGTTGGAGTGTAATGGAATGCTCTCATTTGCCTGGATGACTTCAGCTCCAACAACATTCAAGAAGCTCAACACTATGCAGTCCTCTTGATTGACACCCCTTCCACAAATAGTTAATCCCTTCACCACTGATGGACAGTGACAGCAGTGTGCACCATTTACAAAATGCAAGAACTCAGCAAGATTCCTCAGGCAGCACCTTCCAAACACACAGCCACTACCATTGAGAAGGACAAGAGCAGTAGATACCTGACAGCATCACCCCTTGGACGTTCCCACCCCCAAATCACTCACCATCTTGACTTGGAAATATAGCATCATTCCTTCCCTGTCGCTGAGTCAAAATCCTGAAACTTTCCCCCTTACAGCACTGTGGTTGTATCTACACATCAGGGACTGCAATGGTTCAAGAAGGCAGCTCACCACCACCCTATGAATAGCAACTTGGGATGGACAGTAATTGCTGATCTAGCCAGGACACGTCCACATCCTACAAACAATGTATTTTCAAAAAAAATCACAACCATCCATATCACCTATAGACATGACAAATCCCAACCTTTTGCATTATTTTGTCTGTGCGGAGTCTGCACGTCCTCCCCGTGTGTGCGTGGGTTTCCTCCGGGTGCTCCGGTTTCCTCCCACAGTCCAAAGATGTGCCGGTTAGGTGGATTGGCCATGTTAAATTGCCCGTAGTGTCCTAAAAAGTAAGGTTAAGGGGGGGGTTGTTGGGTTACGGGTATAGGGTGGATACGTGGGTTTGAGTAGGGTGATCATTGCTCGGCACAACATCGAGGGCCGAAGGGCCTGTTCTGTGCTGTACTGTTCTATGTTCTATGTTCTATTATCTACAGTGCTACGACAGACTCTTGCTGATATATCTCCAGTGGTCATCGGTACAGACGTGTTTTGCTTCTTTCTAGCAAAACACTTCTGTGGGAAATAATTTGGCTTCCTTCAGTTAAAACACTCCTTTCCCCATGCTAGACAATCCTTATTTTCCTTTGTATGATGTCCTATGCAGTATTTACATCCAACACTTGTCCATAATGGTTCTGCATTTTCCGCATGAAATGTGTCTCGGGATAATTCACCTCTTGGTCAGTTCTAACGTAAGTGTGCTCTAGCTAATGTTTATAATCTCCATTTCTGCACATGCCGATTGCTTTCTTGAGAGTGAGCTTCTCTCTGTTGATTTTCTCTCATTGTCAAATCTCTTGTGTCTGAGACAGTTATAACTTTAATGAAATATTTTTTGAGTTGCCCATATTCACATGATTGTGTGAGCCGTGTTACTGATGTTACATATTGATAAATGGACTCTTTTGAATTTTGAGTCCGAGTGTGAACATAGCATTAATAAGTTATGTTCACTTGGGTTTCAAAGCATGACCTCAAAGCTTTTAAAATTTTTGTAGTGTTTTTCGGATAGATTTGGGATGGAATACAATTTGTAGCAGTCTCTCCCCAGCAGTGTAAAAGGTGTTGCTACTTGTATCTTTCTGGCTTGTTAATTAATATGTTGCAATTTTGTATTTTTGCTATTGTAAATGGAAAAATTGCCAGTTCTGTCTCATATCTCTTTACATTTTGACAGTATCTGGGAGTGAGAAATTTACAGCAATCTTTTGTCTCACCCTCTATTTTACTTATAGCATTCAGCTTGCGTTAGCTTTTCCTTGTCTGTTTTTCTCATTATCTTTTAGATTTCAGTGATCCTTCTCTTGCAGCTTTTTAAAACTGAACCAACTTTACTTCAGACAGCAGGCCATGAGCTCAGTGTAGTGTCTTTCTCGAACTTAATGTAAGTTGGCTGCCTGCAACAAGTCCCTCTCGGCAGAGGGCATAGAACTACGGCGAGATAGTTAGGACAGTCCCAAAGACTCCTTCAATGGTCAGGGATGCTGAAATGCTGTCCTCCAGCGTTTCCCCCTCTGCAGTTGTTAACTGCAAAATCTGGAAAACTATCTCCAGTTCCCCCCCCTTCCCTGGGTATTTTGTGCTCTCTTCTGAACTGTGGAAAAACAGATCCATCAGTGACTGTAAAGGCATCTGTTCAGCCAAGCGATATATTGCATTTGGTGAGGGTAACATGAAGGACAAGCATGAAATAGCATAATGTTGAGGGTGAGTGGCAATGGTGGCTACATGAATGGGATGTCAAGCAGTGCATACCAAGAGAATGATGGGTGAACTTACAAAGTAGATGGGTATGAGGAGTTTTGAAATTGAGGAGGCTTGACAATATAGAGTGAATGAGGGATCGGTGGTGGTGGTGATGTGCACAATAGATGTAGGTGAATGTGCATCTTTCCGGACCTGTTTTTTTCTGCACTGAATCCTGCTGTAGTCCTCCTCGGCTACGACAAGCAATGCCTTTTGTATTTCGACTACAATTTCTTCAATTGCTGGGAAGAATACATCTCTTCTACTCCCCACTGTGCCTAACACTTAAATAGTTTAACAATTATTAAACCAAGGTGCAGCCTGATGCACCATCGACACAGCCCTGAACCATCCTGACCTCTATTTGTGCCCCTAACTCTTCCAAATTCACTGTTTCAACTGGTCCCTTAAATATGCCAGAAGAGATCATATGCAAGTCTGCAGCACACCCACTGCAGTGTGTTCAGTGCCCAAACCACTAAACGTTCTTCAGGTTTTCCAACTGTATTTGCACCCCTCAGCTCCAATTGTGCCTTGGGCTTATTATTAAGGAATCCATGCGGTCAAACGAGATACTGATTCATTGCTAATTTAAAAAAAGGGTTGGCATGGAAGTGACGAATAATGGTAGGAAAACCAATGGTGGGAGGGCCAGGAAGGGCTGGCGGTGTGTTTTTAATAAGCCATGTTGATTACGGTTTGTGTTCGGGGGGGGGGGGGGGGGGGGGGGGGGCGGGTGATGGTTATTTTGTGGGTTCTGTCTCTGTTGGGTGTTGTTGTTGAAAAGTGTTAAAATTATAAATGCCTCAATAAAATATTTTCTAAAAAAAAATTTGAAAATGTAAATCTCTAAAGTACAGATAAAGGAGAGAAACATTGATTGAAACTAAAATAATATCAAAAGCCAATGTCGAACACATAAACTATTATTTTCAAAAGAATTGAAAGTACTGCATAATTGCAACATAGTTAATTGTTTATTTTTCCTGTGCTTTTGCGATGCAGCTAATGATATAATGCTGGAAATCATTTACACAAAACTTGATTTCAAGGTTCGTTTTAACTTCATTCAACGTCACAAAAATATATCTAGGTTAATTTGTAATGATCATAGTTTATAGTAGTATATTTCCTATTATTTACAACTTATTCTGTGAATATCTAAATCAAATTTAAATCATTTAAGTTTAAAATAATCCATTTATACACATGTTTCATTGTAGTCCCAGATGAGCAAACAATGTCAGAAAGCGAGAAAGATTCTCCTAAAACCTTGGTAAGTACTTAAAATGCTGTTAGAAATCAGATTTACCATCAGCAACTTTGAGAGCTTATTTCTAGATAACTTAACCTGCTGAATCATTTTATATATTGTATATTATATATTTATAACTAATTTCTTTAGTTTGATTTGGTAATCATCTTATTTCTTTTTGTGTTTATTAATGCATGAGGCTACCCATTTGTTCCATATTCAGAAAATAGTACCCTGTGTTATTTCTGTGATTAAAATCTTTTTAATATTGTTAGCTTGAGTTACAACACCTACCAGAAGAACAGGCTACATACAATAAGTGAGAAAGCTGTGGTGGTGTTGATGAGGGTGGAGAGTATGGAGAAAGGAGGGGGAGCTTGGTATGGTTGACACTCTAGAGCTGCATCAAACAGAAGAACCCTGCTGGGTGTCAATTCATTATTCAGAAGTTAGATCTCTGATCTGTTTGCTGGGGATACATGTGCACCTCATTGGAAGTGGAATTCTCATTTTCTCTGGCTGGGGTTTGCTCTAGGAGTGCTTAACCCCATAACTACCTCATTCAGAAGTAGGAAAGGACAGCTAATTCAAGGCTTACTCTGACTTTACGAAAGCAAAATATTCAGATGTCAGAAATCTTAGTAAAAAACAGAAGATTATGTAAATACTCAGCAGGCCAGGCAGCATCAGTGAATCAAGAAACTAGGATCAATTCTCCCATCTGGGACTAAATTCCATGGCGGAGAGGCGGAATATTTCCCACTGTGGAGGCTGACAGGAAATCACGCCATATTTCCCTGCCCTGACGTAATTAATTATGCATCCAGAGATATAACACCATACACCATGGTGGAATGGGCTTGTTTGTGCATGTCGCGCTGTCATATCAGGGTGTCATATTAAAAAGGTACCCAATATCACTGACCCAAAGTTGAAGAAAGAAGATTGACCTCCAGGGTCGCTGGTGGCCTTTATTTCAAACTCAGCAGGCAGCCCCAGGCACTGTTCAAGTAAGTCCTGATTTCTTCATGCCACATTGTTCCAGACGTATCCTTGACCCATTAGCGGAATGCAATTCAGTTTTACGCCAATCACATGCAGGTTTCCCACTCAGCCATGACAAACACCAGCGGAAGATCTTATGGGAAATTCATGCTGATTTAAAACCGATTTTTGGGCCTCCTGCCAAATTCTCCCCCACCTGCTATTGAACCCACCCAGCAGGAGAATGAGAGACTTCCACCCTAAATTAACTATTCAGGTTGATGAAATTTCATCAGAGCTGGGCAAAATTAGAGATGTAACAAGTGAAAAGTGAGGAGGCAAATCGGGAGATCAAGAAAGAATAAAAGGGCAGGCTTGCCCCAGAATGGAAGGCAGAGTGATTACGTAGCAAAAGTGATGATCGTGATAATCTGAATTAAAGGGTGCGATTCTCCCAGCCCCGTGCCGGGCCAGAGAATCAGTGCAACCGTGCCACGCCGACCCCATGCCAGCACGCGATTCTCTGAGGTGCGGAAAATCGGCGTCATTTTCTCCGGCGCGTTTGGTGCGGTGACAGTCGCGGGCCGCTTTCTCAGGCCCGGATGGGCTGAGTAGTCGCGTGGAAACAGCAGTGTTCCGCCGGCGCCGTTCACCCCTGGTCGCTGCCGGCGGGAACTCTGCGCAAAGGGTCGGGGGGTGGGGGCAGCCTGTGGGGGAGGGGGGGCTCCGTCCCCGGGGGGGCCTCCGATGGGGACTGGCCCGCGATCGGGGCCCACTGATCGGCGGGCCAGCCTCCCCCCCCCAGGCCTACTTTGTTGCGCGGCCGGCCCGTGAACCCCTACACCATGTTGCGTTGGGGCCTGCGCGCTGAAGAAGTCCTCCGCGCATGCGCGGGTTGGCGGGGCGCCCATTTGGCGCTGGGAAGGGAGGCTGGAGCAGCGTGAACCGCTCCAGTGACAGCGTTCATGACAGCGCGAACACTTAGGGGGTCGGCGTGAATCCCGCCCCGCCGGCTGCCGAATTCTCCGGCCCTCCAAAAGTCGGCGAGGCGTGAGCCGCGCTGCTCGCTCCGGAGAATGGCGGAGACCGGTGTGATTCAATGGGCCCCGGGGCTGCCCGAAGACTCTGACCCGCGATGGGCCGAAGTCCCGCTGGTTTTTTGTCGGTCCCGCCGGCGTGGATCAGACTAGGTCCCTTACTGGCGGGACCTGGCGGCGTGGGCGGGCTCCAGGGTCCTGGGGGGGCGTGGGGCGATCTGACCCCGGGGGGTGTTCCCACGGTGGCCTGGCCCGCGATCGGGGCCCACCAATCGGCGGGCGGGCCTGTGCCGTGGGGGCACCCTTTTACTATGCGTCGGCCGTGTCAGCCTCCGCGATGGCCGACACGTCGGTGACCCCCACCCTGCGCATGCGCGGGGATGACGTCAGCAGCCGCTGACGCACCCGCGTATGCGCGGACTCTCGCCGGCTGGCGGAGTCTCTTTGGCCCCGGCTGGCGTGGCGCCAAAGGCCTTCAATGCCGGCCGGTGGGGCGCAAACCACTCCCGCGCCCGCCTAGCCCCAGAAAGTGCGGAGGATTCCGCACCTTTGGGCCGGGCCCACGCCGGAGTGGTTCACGCCACTCCATCCCGCCAGGACCCCCCGCCCCGCCCCCCCCATCACCAACACCCCATCCCTGTCATAATATGCACTCATGTTCATAATGAGATACAGAGACAGGCAGCGATGGACACACACAGGAACCAATCACCACACAGAATGCAGAACAACTATTCACCAGGCAGGACACCACAGGGTACATTACCAGTATAAAACACATCAGGCAGGAAGGCTTGGCCTCTTTGTTCTGGTGATGGCTGTAGCAACAGTCAGGGTGCAATGTACAGTCAGCACCTACTACACATGGCATAGAACAAGTCTGGGCAAGGTTAGCAAGCTTAGATTAATAGAGTGTCGACCCACAACGAACTGTGTGCATTACTCGGCAAGTTCAATAAAGCAGTGTTGAACCATCTACAGCGTTGGAAGCCTGTTTTCAAGTGATACTGCATCGAGTTGCAGTCCGTGTTAATCCAACATATATAACACATCAACCCCCATCCCCAACAGTACAGAACCTACACACAAGATCTGCAGCAGTTTAAGAAGGCAGCTTGTTACCACCTTCTCAAGGACAATTGGAGCTGGACAATAAATGCTGGCCTAGCCAGAGATGCCCATATCCCATGAATTAATAAAATAAAGTAAATTGGGAACTGTTAGAGTGACAGATGGCATCAGAGGAATTGTGGATGTAGGTTGGAAGAGACCAGAATTAAAAAATAGTGAAGTCAGATTTTGTTTAACTGTACTTTTTGGTGTATGAAACCCAGCTGCAGGGGCAATCTGCTCCTAGGTTTTCACGAATGTTGGGTTGGATTCTCCATTTGGGAGACTAAGGGCTGGATTCTCCGATTTTGAGGCTAAGTGCCATCGCCGGCATGGGAACCACGGCATTTTACGACAGAAAAGGCGCAACAGATGCGCTGATTCAGCTACTTTAAATGGGCTAGCACCTTCGCCACATGGAACGCAGTCAGTTCCATGGAAAACGGCGCAGGATTCGTCGGATCCATGATTGGCGCACATGAGGCTCACACGCCAGAGCACTTAAACGGTCCTTTCCCCTGCACACACTGTCCCAGTCAACAAGATAGCTAGAAGGAGATCAGTGCAACGGTTCAGGGACGCTGAGCTGGAAACCCTCATGGACGCTGTGGAGGAGAGAACGATGACCCTATACCCAGGCCCAGGTGAACGGCCGCCAGGCACTGCCGCTCGTCGTGCCTGGGTGCAGGTGGCAGAGGGGGTCAACACCATGGGCAATGTCACTCGGACTGTCATGTAGTACCGGAAGAAACTTCACAACCTCCTCAGGGCGGCCAGGGTGAGTCGGCTGCTCCGTGCCCCTGGCACTAATCCTGACCACCCCACACACCTCTAACCCAGCCCCTCCCCCTCGGGGGCGGCCGAACCCCCACTCTGCCCCACATGTCAGCACCCATGCCAACCACCATGGCCGGGTGCCCTGGCGACTGAGGCCACCATCTACCATAGCCCTGGGCTGCATGTGTCGGACCGTCTAACGGTGTTGTTTTTTTGTGTTTCCCCCCCTAGGAGGAGGCCACGCACAACCGCTGGGGGTGGGAGAAGACCGGAGGGGGACCACCAGATCTGCGGCCCCTCACCATGCCCGAGCAGAGGGCACTGGACGTTGTCATTGGCCCCGAGTAAAGGGAAGTCATCGTGGTGGAGTTCGATGGCCAGCAAGGTAGTGAGAACCTGTTTAGTTGCGGATCCCCATGACGTGTGTGGACAACCCCCCCTACATTCCTCTCAAACCACACACCCCTCACCCCCCTCAACCTGCACCCCACTCAACCTGTTCATCCCCCTCAGCCCTCACCCCCCGGCCCGCTGTCTAATCATACATGTCGTCTTGTGTCTTTGAGCACCTGCCGGAGATAGGGTCGGTCCATCTGGAGCCCCCGCTCCCAGCCGGTGTCAGAGCCGGTGCCTCCAGAACAGCCGAGCACTGTCCGGGAGAGCAGCCCGAACACTAGCTCTCCGCCTGAGACTTATGACACTCCGGAGCTTGGGTTGGAGGATGACACTGACTTTCCGACACAGCTCTCTCCTACACCCTCCACCATCCCAGAGACTATCACCTCGGTTGGGCACATCAGTAAAAATGCACTTGGGACACTATCGGGTGCGCACCACACATCGCATCTGGTACAGCAGGTGGAGGTAGGATCAGCCGAGGGACGTCCCGACGGGTCCCGGGATTCTGGAGCATCCAGTCCAGCCATAGTGCAGATGCAATCAGAGACCCAGGGACCACAAGAGGGGATAACGGCTGGAATCCAACACCTGCAGGTGCAGGTGGAGGAGTCCATCCACCTGCAGGAGCAGGCGGTGGTGCCGGTCATGCGTGCCACCTAGGCCGACACTGCACGGGTGGCGACCGCGATGGAGGCATGAGGGTGGGGGGGCGGTTCGGCTATGGATCAGCGTGTCCAAGGCCTGGGGCTTTCTACGTAGGCGGTGGACGAAGCCCAGGACAGGGCTGTCATCTCTCAGGCAGTCATGTGCCAGAGCCACCTGGACATTGCAGCGGTGTTCCTCAGCATGGCCCAGTCACAGCAGGCCATGACTGGGAACATCGGCAGCATTGCCCAGTCACTGGCCAGCATTGCGCAGACAATGGGCGGGGTGGCCCAGACCCAGAGGGAGGTGGCCCAGTCACTGGCCGCTGTGGCACCGTCACAGCGTGATGTGGTGCAGTCCCAGAGAGCGATGGTCCACTCCCTGTGCTCCATGGCCACGAGTGTGCAATCCTTGGTCGAGACCAGAGTGGGGCTCCAGAACTGGCAGCGCCAGGTTACCTAAGGAATGGCTCCGATCACACCCCTGTCCAATGGAGTAGCCCGCCCGGGGGCCATCGAGGGAGGCGGTATTGCGGATTGGTCGGCCGATGACGCAGAAACGGCGCGTGGCTCGCATCATGATGGTGCTGGTTTGGAGGGGGCGGAGCGTGGTGTACCGGGGTCAAACCGGCGCTGGCCCCAATTCCAGCTTTGGAATCCATTCTCCGTCCGATCGCCGAACACGATTTCGGCATCGGGCTGCAGAGAACCTAGCCTGTTGTGTCTCTAATCACCTGATAGAGTGTGTCATCATTGAGGAGATAATTGAAGAACTTCACAGACCAGGCTTTGGGGGTCGGAGTATCTCTTATTTCCTTTTGTTGTCAGTGCTTTTTGACTTGGATTTTGAGTGCAGAGTCTAAAGATATAGGTTAAAAATGTTTTTATTGTGATTTTCACATGTTGTACATTATACAAGCAATAAAGGCGACTGTGCCGATTACACTGTACATTGCATTTTCTTTTGTGTCAGTGTCACCCCCCCCCCCCCCCCCCCCCCCCTTCCTCCGCCCCCTTCCCTTATTGTTTCAAGACCCTTCCCTGGGCCTTTCATTGTACAAAAGTTAGTTATTCGGTATTTACACATGGGTGGTGCCCTCCCCCCTTCTTTTGACATTGGGCCTTTTCCCCTTTCCTACCCCCCCCCCCCCCCCCCCCCCCCCCCAATCTTCCTGTCCTGCTTTCAGGCTTCCCTTTTCCCAGTAGTCTCCTCTTTCCCCCGTTCCCTTACATGTCCGTCCCGTTGGCTCCCTTGTGTTTCCCCACCGTTCCCCTGTTCTATTAGCTGTTGACTTCAAACTCGTCCCCCTCTGCCGGGGAGGTGAAATAGTGTTCTTTGCCCTGGTATGTTACCCAGAGCCCAGCTGGGAATAACATCTCGAATCTGAGCTTGCTCTTGTACAGGGCCACTTTTATGTGGTTACATTCGGCCCTGTGTTTTGCCAGGTCTGTCCCAGTAACCTGGTACACTCATTTTTATGTTCTTCCCAGTTGCACGCCTTCACCTGTCACGCCCAGTGAAGGATCTTTTCTCAGTCCTGATATTTGTGGAGTTTGGCTATTTTCTCCCTTGGGTGCTCCCTAGCCCTGGGCTTTTGTCGGAGCGACCTGTAAGCCCTGTCGATCTCTGGCAATTTGGGGAAGCTGCCCCTCCCAACCAGGTTGCCCAGCATTTGGGCTACTTAGTCAGTTGGGTCTCTGCACTCGACCCCCTCTGGCAGGCACACTATTCAAATGTGCTACCTCCTCGACCGATTCGTCTGGTCCTCGGCCTTCCCTTTCAGGCTCCCCTGGGTCGCCACCAGCCTCTTTATCTCGGCCTCCAGGGTGACGATTCGGTCGCCCTGATCTGTCGACGCCTTTTCCAGCTCTCGAATCATGTTCCCCTGGGCTTCCAGTTTCCTCCCCATGCCGTTGAGCGCCATCTGCACGGCGGCTAGCACCTCTGTCACCACCACCTTGACCATTGCCTTTATTCCTTGGTTAGAAGCATCCTCCATCAATTGCCTGGCGGGATGGGTGAGCTTGTTTTTTTTTTTAATTTAGAGTACCCAATTCATTTTTTCCAATTAAGGGGCAATTTATTGTGGCCAATCCACCTACCTTGCACATCTTTGTGTTGTGGGGGTGAAACCCACGCAAACACTGGGAGAATGTGCAAACTCCACACGGACAGTGACCCAGAGCTGGGATCGAACCTGGGACCTCGGCGCCGTGAGACTGCAGTGCTAACCACTGCACCCCCGTGCTGCCCTGGGTGAGCTTATTTTATGGATCGCTGGTCTCCTTCTCTCGTAGGAGGCTGGGACCCCTCGCCTCGTAGGTTCTCTGATCCGCTTGCTCACCGCTCCTGCCCCTTACCACAATTTCTGCGGCCTCGAGCTGATGCTGGCATTTTATTGTTCGTACTATTGCTGAGGGTAAGCTTAAGTCCAATTTTGCAGGCCACATTTGGCCGAAAGTCTTGATTTTTCGCGAGGAGGAGAGCCACCTGATGTGCGACTACCCAGAGCATCCCCATCACCAGAATTCAAATAGGTTCAAAATTGATATACTTCATGAAAAACTGAGGTATGAATACTGAATATGTAGAGTAAACTCCATAGACAGCAGATAAAGTTTTGTTAGTTTCCTCAGGCAAATATCTGGTTAGAAATGTGATTCAAAGGATAAGTAACAATTGAATTAAAATATTTCAGAGTGGTTCTTGGGCTCATGGAGTTGAAGGATTACTAATGCAGGCCAATGAATTTATTTGTGGAGACTATACAATACTGGATAGCAATTCAATTAGATTTTTTTTGTATTTCTGATTATACAAAATTCTCCATCAGGTGCAATGGAAAAAATATATGTTGTTTGACCTCTTGATTTCCTTTAACAGGCACAGGCTGAATTTTATTTTTTATTCAGTTTTTGCGGACCATAGACATCCTGCAGAGATAATTTTATTTGTTTTTATTAGGATGCATCTCCATTTGGATGGGTATAGAAATTGTGAAACTTCATACTTGACTTCAAGGATCTAAAATTTACTGAACATACATTTCGATGAGATATCATTTGACATAAAAGATATGTAATGTTATGTTTTGCAAACAATTCATCTAACTTATGTTGTGTAACAAGTATGGACATAGTTATTTTTGTTGCAAATCCTTGAAATAAGTTTGATTGAAGAATTAGATGACATTGGAATAAAGATTTCGGAGGAGAACTTGAATTAAAATGTAAAATTAATATGTATTGAGTTTAATATTGACAATGTTTTGAAAGATTTATTGCACATGAAATTGTTCAAACTTACTACATTTTACTGACAATAAAATAGTAAAAAAAACATAAAGCATTTGGTGTTATATTAATTTAACTGAAATTTATCATTTTACATGAAACCATCATTGACTGTATTTTCTTTTGATACATCACATATTTTGGTGATGAAATGAAATATGCCACTAAACACTACCTGAATTGGTGGGACAGGAAGTGGGAAGTCTACCTTCTCCCTGAAGTCTTGGAATTAACCTCTTTACTGCTGGTTTAACCTTGGGTTTTCTCAGCGGCAGAAAAATATTGGGTGGGATTCTCTCAGCCCGGAGCCGGGCCGGAGAATCTCCGCGACCGGCGCGAATCGCTCCATGTCGCCCCGACGCCGGCACGTGATTCTCCGCAGGGCGGAGAATAGGTGCCATTGGCGCCAGCATGGTTGGCATGGCACCGGTCGGGGTCCACTCTACGTGGCTGGCCCGCCGATTCTCGGCCCGGGATGGGCCAAGCGGCCATCGAAAATACCGTTGAGTCCTGCCGGCACCGTCCACACCTGCTCTCAGCCGGCGGGAACTCAGCGTGGAAGGGTCGGGGGGGGGGGTGGCCTGTGCGGGCGGGGGGGGCCTCCGATGTGGCCTGGCCCCCGATCAGGGCCCACCGATCAGCGGGCTGGCCTCTGGCTGGTGGCCTCCTTTCTTCAGCGCCGGCCCCTATAGTCCTGCTCCATGTTGCGTCGGAGCCGGCGAATTGAAGGAAGCTACTGCGCATGCACGCATTGGAGCCGGTGCCACTGTGCATGCGTGGATCCCGCGGGGTCTAGTTGGTGCCGGGATCAGCAGTTGGAGCGGCGTGAACCGTTCCAGTGCCATGCTGGCCCTTTGGAGGGGCCAGAATTGCTGATCATGAGGCCGTGTTGACGCCGTCGAGAAACGCGACGGCGTTTCCGACGGCGTCAACATTGAGCCACAGGATCACAGAATCCCGCCCATTATGTGCACAAAGAGCATTACTTCATTGCGCCTGAAGGAGCAGGAGTGCTTCTTTCCAGCCCAACAAGTTCTCTGCTCTCACACCCTCCCTCCATGCTATCGGACTCTACTGCTGGACCTACATACCATTGGTATCGAGGATTGACCTTTGACCTCCCATCTGGTTCTCTCCACCCTTATTTTGTACCTCACTGGGGGTTCTGACAGGAGGCTTATATGCTCGCACATCCCTGATGGGCAATGTCAACTGGATGGTGATGGCTGCTGTGGGAGTCAAAGGAGCCTCACTGGCAGGCATAGGGCCTGGCACATAGACAAGCACAGCGCCTCTCGATCCCATGTACCCAAGCATTGAGCCTTGAAATCTGAATATTCAACCCATTCCTTGAGTTTGAACCTGTGGGCAGCTGACATTGTTAAGGGTTAACTCTTGATGGCCAATTAGTTTGACGAGCATGAGACTCTAGAACGTTAGTGGGCGCAATTGCTTTCTGCTTCTTATTCAGTCTGTATCATTCAGACTCCTAGACAGCCACTTCAGAGTTTTTGCCAACTCTCTGTCCCCAGGCTGGACACTGTGTTCCTGTCTCTTTTAGGGTCTCATCCAACCAATCCATTTGGCCACCTCTTTGCCTCGATTCACTCTTCACCCCCTAAATCATGTGGTCTGCAGCAACATCCGCCCTATGCCACAGTCAGCAGAATAACACAGCCCGCTAAGTTGATTACAGCAGCACAGGCTTCAGGACCATCCACACTAACTGTGAACCCCCGCCCTCGCCCTCGCCCCCGCCCTCGCCCTCGCCCTCCCCGCCCTTCACAAAGCTGGCCAGCAGTCTGTAGCTCGTGGACTCTTTGTTGCAAGTTGAAGACAGTGGTGCTCACCTCCTTCCTCTCCCTCAGAAGTCATGATGTTAGCTTCCCATTTTAAAAAAGCAGTAGTAATTCCGTCAGCGTGATGTCACACCTGGGCGATGAAATGATTCACTGAGGGCTGAAGATGCGACATTAACCACACTAAGTATATTATGATGCATTCAAATTGAAACAATTCAGGTTAACACCCTTATGGACGTACCCTTTAGTACTCTTATTGGTCAATCGGGTACTAAAGTCTTGCTGCCGCAAGTCCCGTTTTTTGCCGCATAAGGTTTTGCGACCATGATAGGATTCGCTCCCTTGGCTAACAGACCCACTAAATCCCGTTCCTTCTCTTCTATGCTTACGAATCCTGCTCCTGTAAATGTCCCAGCCTGTGTTTGCTTTGAGCTGAACAATGGTATCAAAGATATGGATATGCATTATGGGAGAAATTTTGATTGCTTCAGCTGCAGGTTAGTTCCACTTTGCCATGCATATTAACTTTGGTTGCATGGGGCTGTGGAGCATTTGTCAATTTTACAGCCCCATGTAGTCAGCTCTGGTAAGTATTTTGCTCTGAGGACATTGATTTTCTAATTGAAAGCCCCTTTATTTTTATATTGTGAAGAGGTGGCTCTTAGAGTGAGGCATGAAAGAAGGCAAGTTTGGTCCTTGTTGCGCGGAGACTGCTTCAGAGGAGGCCACAGGAGCAGGTAAGGAAACTGCTTCCTTGCATGCACATGTTCATTTTTTGAGTTGTAACAATGTGTGTTTTTAAAAATGTATTTATTGAAATTTTTCATTTATGACAGGTAAGTCTTATGCTCATACAGTTCAATTATACAATTGCATTAATCATAACTGAGGTTATAAATAGTTTACATCATTTTACTATACATGTGTCACATTAGTGTTAACAAACAAAAACAGAGCAAAAGAAAACATACCTCAAAAGATATATGCGGTGTGGTGAGATAACCACTGTAGTTATGTGTACTGCAGTAGGGGGATGTATGCCTGTACCTGTAATACAGGTTCCTCCGGTCAGCCCCTGCCGGCTAGCTCCGCCCACAGGGAGCTTATGTATAAATGTATGAGAGCTGCTCAGACCCTCAGTCTACAGTTGCGGATGGAGGGACAACATCGTACAGCAATAAAGCCTCTATTGTACCAGTCTCTCGGCTTTGAGTATAATTGTTAGCGCCACAATTTATTGCTGTACGATTTCCCAGTCACCATGGACATCAGAGTCAAGCCTGACCGTCTGCAGCTGGATCCACATTCGCCTCACGCCAGAAAAGACTTTGATCACTGGCTCGCAGTCTTCGAGGCCTACATCTCTTCAGCACACCCTCCCCCGACGGAGGCTCAGAAAAAGCAACTCCTGTACTCCAGACTTAGCTCCAGCGTCTTTCCGCTCATTCGAGATGCGACCGACTACACCGTAGCTATGGAACTGCTCAAGGAGAATTATGCACCATCGACGAACACCCTGTTTGCGAGGCATCAACTTTCTACTCGCGTCCAGCAGCCGGGTGAGTCGATTGAGGACTTCTGGAGGGCCCTTATACCTCTGGTACGAGACTGCGACTGCCGGGCCCTCACAGCCGCGGAACATTCGGATTTACTCATGCGCGATGCCTTCGTTACAGGCATTGCATCGGACCCCATCCGGCAACGACTGCTGGAAGGGGTCGCCCCCGACCTCGCGGCCGCAAAGGCCCTGGCGCTCTCCATGACGGCCGCCTCCCGTAGTGCGCACACTTACTCCGCTAGCCACTCGGCCCACCCGTCCTACCCCTCGTGGACCCCGCAAACGGCTCCCCAGGCCCATCCGTCCCACCCCTCGTGGACCCCACAAACGGCCCCCCCAGCAGCCGCCCCCGCGCACTATGCCTGCGCTGCCCGCCGCACCGCACCCCCTGGGGGTCCCCACTGTTACTTCTGCGGCCAACAGAAGCACCCTCGCCAACGCTGCCCGGCCCGCACAGCGACCTGCAAAGCTTGTGGAAAGAAAGGCCACTTTGCAGCGGTGTGTCAGTCCCGGACGGTCGCCGCTATTGCGTCGCCGGTCCCCACGCCTCAGCCGCTCCCTCAATGGGCCCCGCCGTCCGCTTCCCCCGACCCCACGTGCAATCAGTGGGCGCCGCCATCTTTTGCCGCCCCCGCCACGTGCGCCCCATGGGCGCCGCCATCTTCATCCACCACAGCCATGTGCGTTCCATGGGCGCCGCCATTTTGTTCCGACCCCATAACGTGCGCTCCATGGACGCTGCCATTTTACCCACAGGTACTGCGGATGCCGCCATCTCGTCTCCAGGGGCCGCCATCACGGGACACGGGTCGCTACCGCTCCTCGTCGGACTCATCTGACTCAACCGCCGACCAACCACTGCTCGCCTCCGTTACGCTCGACCAGTCCCGTCCTCGCAACCTGGCACCCTCTTCCACATCGGTGCTGGTCAACGGCCATGTGACCTCCTGCCTCATCGACTCCGGGAGCACCGAGAGCTTCGTCCACCCGGACACGGTAAGGCGCTATTCCCTTGCGATCCATCCCGCCGACCGGCAGATCTCCCTTGCCTCCGGTTCCCACTCTGTCCCGATCCAGGGTTTCTACCTGGTTAAACTCACTGTACAGGGTGTGGAATTCGACCGTTTCCGTCTGTACATTCTCCCCGACCTCTGCACTTCACTCCTACTAGGCCTGGATTTCCAGTGCAATCTCCAGAGCCTCACCCTCAAATTCGGTGGACCCCTACCTCCCCTCACCGTTTGCGGCCTCGCGACCCTCAAGGTCGAGCCCCCCTCCCTCTTTGCCAATCTGACTGTGGATTGCAAGCCCGTCGCCACCAGGAGCAGACGGTACAGCACCCAGGACAAGGTCTTCATCAGGTCCGAAGTCCAGCGGCTGCTTCGGGAGGGTATCATCGAGGCCAGCAACAGCCCTTGGAGAGCCCAGGTGGTAGTGGTTAAGACCGGGGAGAAGCACAGGATGGTCGTGGACTACAGCCAGACCATCAACCGGTACACGCAGCTCGACGCGTACCCCCTCCCCCGCATTTCTGATATGGTCAATCAGATTGCACAGTACCGGGTCTTCTCTACTATTGACCTGAAATCCGCCTACCACCAGCTCCCCATCCGTAAATCGGACCGTCCCTACACTGCCTTTGAGGCGGACGGTCGTCTGTACCAATTTCTGAGGGTTCCCTTCGGCGTCACGAATGGGGTCTCGGTCTTTCAGCGAGAAATGGACCGAATGGTTGACCGGTACGAATTGCAGGCCACCTTCCCGTACCTCGACAATGTCACCATCTGCGGCCATGACCAGCAGGACCATGATGCCAACCTTTATAAATTCCTCCACACCGCATCTCTCCTTAATCTCACGTACAACAAGGAGAAATGCGTGTTCCGCACAGACCGCTTAGCCATCCTTGGCTACGTAGTCCAAAACGGACTACTGGGGCCCGATCCCGACCGCATGCGCCCCCTCATGGAGCTCCCAATTCCCCACTGCCCCAAGGCCCTCAAACGCTGCCTTGGGTTTTTCTCTTATTACGCCCAGTGGGTCCCGCAATACGCAGACAAGGCCCGGCCACTTATCCAGTCCACACATTTTCCCCTCTCGGCCGAGGCACAACAGGCCTTCGCCTGCATTCGATCTGACATAGCCAGGGCGGGGATGCACGCCGTAGACGAGACTCTGCCTTTCCAAGTAGAGAGCGACGCTTCAGATGTCGCCCTTGCCGCCACGCTGAATCAGGCCGGCAGACCCGTGGCATTCTTTTCACGCACCCTCCACGCCTCCGAAATTCGGCATTCCTCTGTCGAAAAGGAAGCCCAGGCAATCGTTGAAGCGGTGCGGCACTGGAGGCATTACCTGGCCGGCAGGAGATTCACTCTCCTCACTGACCAACGGTCGGTAGCCTTCATGTTCAACAACACGCAGCGGGGCAAGATCAAGAATGACAAAATCTTGCGGTGGAGAATCGAGCTCTCCACCTTTAACTACGAGATCTTGTATCGCCCCGGCAAGCTCAACGAGCCCCCAGACGCCCTCTCCCGAGGTACATGTGCCAGTGCACAAGTGAACCAGCTCCGTGCCTTGCACGACAGCCTTTGCCATCCGGGGGTCACCCGCTTGTACCATCTGATCAAAGCCCGCAATCTGCCCTACTCCGTCGAGGAAGTACGGACAGTCACCAGAGACTGCCAGATCTGTGCGGAGTGCAAGCCGCACTTCTACCGGCCAGATCGCGCGCGCCTGGTGAAAGCATCCCGCCCCTTTGAACGCCTCAGCGTGGACTTCAAAGGGCCCCTTCCCTCTACCGACCGCAACACCTACATCCTTAGTGTGGTCGATGAATTTTCTAGGTTCCCCTTTGCCATCCCATGCCCAGATATGACGTCTGCCACCGTCATCAAGGCCCTGGATTCCATTTTCGCCCTGTTCGGTTTCCCCGACTATATCCACAGTGACAGGGGATCCTCATTCATGAGCGATGAGCTGCGTCAGTTCCTGCTCAGCAGGGGTATCGCCTCCAGCAGGACGACCAGCTACAACCCCCGGGGAAACGGGCAGGTAGAGAGGGAGAACGGGACGGTATGGAGGGCCGTCCAGCTGGCCCTACGGTCCAGGAACCTCCCAGCCGCTCGCTGGCAGCAGGTCCTCCCTGACGCGCTCCATTCCATTCGGTCGCTACTGTGCACCGCAACTAACAGTACACCCCATGAACGTGTTTTTGCCTTCCCTAGGAAGTCCACATCCGGAGTGTCGCTCCCGACTTGGCTCACGACTCCGGGCCCAGTCCTTCTCCGTAGGCATGTACGGCACCACAAGGCGGAACCCCTGGTGGACAAAGTACGCCTTCTCCACGCCAACCCTCAGTATGCCTACGTGGAGTTCCCCGACGGCCGCCAGGACACAGTCTCGCTCCGGGACCTGGCTCCCTCAGGTGCCGATCCCATGCCCACACCCCTTCCTGCGCCAACCCCAGCGCCCCCCTATTCGTCCCCATCAGGTCCATCCCTCATCCCCCTGCCCACCCTGGAGGACATGGAAGATTTCGGCTTGCTCTCGGAGTCATCCCGCCAGCAGCCAACACCAACACCGCCAGCACCTGCACCATCGGGGCCATCACCGCCTGTGCCGACGTCACCACCACAGCTACGCCGCTCACAGCGGAACGTCCGACCACCGATTCAGCTCAACCTGCTAACCGGATGGACTCTTGATTTTCCTTGTTGGACCCTCTTGTAAATAGCATCCTTTGTATTAGAGTTACATGTCACCCCCGCCGGACTCATTTTTACAGGGGGTGAATGTGGTGAGATAACCACTGTAGTTATGTGTACTGCAGTAGGGGGATGTATGCCTGTACCTGTAATACAGGTTCCTCCGGTCAGCCCCTGCCGGCTAGCTCCGCCCACAGGGAGCTTATGTATAAATGTATGAGAGCTGCTCAGACCCTCAGTCTACAGTTGCGGATGGAGGGACAACATTGTACAGCAATAAAGCCTCTATTGTACTAGTCTCTCGGCTTTGAGTATAATTGTTAGCGCCACATGCGGTGTCTTTACATTTTAGTAACAAGGATAGTGTATAGTCTGAGCTGCCCCATCGTAGGCTGAGGCAGCAGATAACCAGCATGTGCCAACCCCAGGAAGAAGCGAGACAGGAGTTGCGCTCTGGTGGTTACGCCCTTTGTAGGGCAGCACCCGCTCCCCTTGGTGAGTTGTCCAGATTTCACCTTCTTCTAGCTGTGGTGTGGGTGGTCCCTCCTCCACCCCCACCCTGTCTAACATCGCCCCCCTCCCGTCCCCTATTTCCCTTCTCAGGTTGTTTCTCTCTCCTGCCTGCCCAGTGTTCCCTCCCCCCTCCCCGAGCTGCTGGTCCTGAACAGGTCTTCAAAGAGGCTGATGAATTGTTTACACGTGTGGTGGAACCCTTCCTTTGATCTGATGACAAATTTTATTTTTTTAGTTTTAGAAACTCTGTTAGGTTGAATACCAATCTGAGGCCCTGGATGGTGCTGCCAACCTCCATCCAGGCAGAAGTCTCTGCTGGGCAGTCAGGGAGGTGAATGCCATGCTGTCGGGCCCTCTCCCCACAAAGAGCTCTGGATGTCCCGAAGACCACCACTGAAGGGCATGGCTCCATTTCAGCCCCACCACTCTGGGCATGGCATTGAAGAAGGCTGTCCAAAACCGTATGTGTTTGGGGCAGACCCAGAACATGTGGGTGTGGTTGGCCGGACCCACCTGACACCGCTCACACTTATCCTCAGGAAAGAACCTGCTCATCTGTGTCCTGGTTCAGTGCGCCTTTAGCTGCATTAGGCTCAGCCCTGCGCATGAGGAGGTAGGGCTTACCCTGTGTAGAGCTTCGATCCAGAGTCGTTCCCCTATCTCCATACCCAGTTCTTCCTCCCATCTTTCTCGCGTCACGTCTAATACCTCTTCTAACAATCGTCCATTTTTGTCGACACATTTACTGTCCCTAGCAAGTCCTGTGTTAGTAGTTTGTCCAGTAGGGTGTGTCTAGGTTTCTGGGGAAAGTCGTGGTCTCCTTGGGGAGGTAGTCTTGCACCTGCAAGTACCGGAGCTCATTCCCTTTCGGGAGCTGGAGCTTCTCTGTTATCTCCCCCAGGGTCGCTACTCTACCGTCCACGTACATTGTTCACGGTTTTCCCAGTGGAGAGCAGGTCAAATTCCGTTTGTAGATTTGTCCTCTCCATCAGCTGTTCCACGATCAGGGGCCATGGAATACCGCCAATCCACTTCCGTCGATCAACTGTGACCTAGCCGTTCTTTCCTTCCTATCTCGAAGAACACCATAGGGTATTATTTCTCCCCGATCACTGCCTTCAGTGCCTCCCAGAAGGGTGACACCTCCCTGTTTGAGTTGTAGATTGCATACCTGTCGATGGCTTGTGCCAATTTTCCACAAAACGCCTTAGACAGAGAAGATAGAGAATTTACAGTGCAGAAGAAGGCCATTCGGCCCATCGAGTCTGCAACGACTCTTGGAAACACCCCACACCTCCATCCTATCCCCGTAACCCAATAACCCCACCTAACCTTTTTGGACACGAAGGGCAATTTAGCATTGCCAACACACCTAACCTACACATCTTTGGAATGTGGGAGAAAACCGGAGCACCCAGAGGAAACCCACGCAAACAGGGCTAGAGCATACAGACTCTGCACCCGTTTTACGAATGGCGAGCTTGAGACCCTGCTAGACGCTGTGGAGGAACATAGAACATACAATGCAGAAGGAGGCCATTTGGCCCATCGAGACTGCCCCAACCCACTTATGCCCTCGCTTCCAACCTATCCCTGAAACCCAATAACCCCTCCTAACCTTTTTGGTCACTAAGGGCAATTTATCATGGCCAATCCACCTAACCTGCACGTCTTTGGACTGTGGGAGGACACCGGAGAAAACCCATGCAGACACGGAGAGAACGTGCAGACTCTTCACAGACAGTGACTCAAGTCGGGAATCGAACCTGGGACCCTGGTGCTGTGAAGCAACTGTGCTAACCACTATGCTACCGTGCTGCCCTGTCAGCAAGGAGGGCTGGGTTCAGCCTCCATGGGGCGCTGGGCCCAGTCTATCTCCAATCTCACGTCCATGTAGTGTGTGGTGTGGTCCGAGATTACTATCACGGAGTCTATACAGGAATTGGCTTTGCGTACATGGGAGAAGAAGGAGAACTCCTCTCTCGCTGAATCTCTATGGGTCTAAACTCCCCTGCCCCTCCATAAAAGATGGTTAACTCTTTTGGCTATTCCTGATTTGACTCCTGTTGTCGGGCTGGATTTGTCTGTTTTTGGGTCCTGCATACATTTGAAGTCTCCCCCATGATGAGTTGGTGGGAGTCTAGTTCGAGGATTTCTGCCATTGTTTTTTTAACGAACCTGTGTCATCCCAGTTCAAGACGCATATATTTACAAGTACCAACGTGGTCCATTCTCGGACATTGTTAACCATTACGTATCATCCCCTGTATCCGTCACCGTGTTCGTCGTTGTAAACGCTACTCGTGATGAACAGTATGGCTACCCCTTTGCCCTTGTGTCAAAGCACACCGGTTGTGTTTGTCCCAGCCAGCTTTTCCTTACCCTCAGTTGCTCCATCTCTCTTAAATGTGTCTTCTGTAAAGACCCTCAGGCGTTTAAGGTGAGCGAAGACTCTGGATCTTTTCACCTGGCCCGTTGAGTCCCTTACATTCCAGGTGACTATTCTGATGTGGGATTTCTGTCCAACTCCCATGGGGTCATCCATACTTACCTCGTGGACATGCCTCTGCATGCCGGGGTTTCCATTCATTATGGGCCATCCAAGATGGCCATCTTTTTCCCCTTTCCAGCCATCTCCACGTGTGACCTGTTGTAACCAGCATTCTGCACTTGCCTTCCCCTTTCTTTCCTATGCCTCTTGCCCCTGCCCCTCCCCCCACCAGTTTGTTGCTCCTCCCCCCCCCGATCTTCTTACTCCCGTGCACCAACTTGCTCGCTAGTGTAGTGGCTTCCTCCAGAAACTTTGTTTGTATCCATCCCATCTGATTCCGTCCCTGAAGTCCCCAGGTAGATTTGCCCCTTTCCCCCCAGATCGTGAAAGTTTACATTAAGTTTGTTTTCCCCCACTGCTTCTTCCCAAGCTTGTTCTTTTGGACAAACTCGCTTGCCTCCCCAGCATACCGACATAGTATTCTTTGCCCTGGTATGTGACCCATAGTCTAGCTGGGTACAGCAAACCGAACTGCTCCTTGCTTTTAAATAATGCAGTTCAGGCCCCGTTAAATTCTGCCTGGCGCTTGACCAGGTCCACTCCCATGACCATGAATGGTGTGTCTTTCCCACAATTCTGCCTGGCGTTTGGCCAGGTCTGCTCCCGTGACCATGAATGGTGTGTCCTTCCCACAATTCTGCCTGGCGCTTGGCCAGGTTTGCTCCCGTGACCATGAATAGTGTGTCCTTCCCACGTGCTTGACCGTGTGCTCTTCACCCACCTTGGAATACGTTCTTTGTGTGGAAACTGTGGACCATATCATTGTCTGTGGTGAGGATTCTCCCGACTTGGGTCTCTGTCGGATTGACCTGTGGACCCGGTCCACATCTGGGAGCTTGGTGAAACCCTCCTCGCTGAGCACTTTCCAAGCATCGACGCCACAAATTCTGTTGTGTTCCTCCCCTCTGTGCCTTCCGGTCGCCTGACGATGCATAGGTTGCCAGTGGGACTTGTTTTCTTGGTCATCGACCTTCCCTTCAGTGCCTTTTGGGGCGTCGCCCACCTTGGCTTAGAACGAGGCGATCCACTTCCTCTGGTCCGTGGCTGCCTTTTCAGGTCCTGCACTGTTGCCTTCTGGACCCCCAATCTCCGTTCTGCCCTGTCCATTGCCTCTTTTATGGGAGCCAACGCGGCCTCTACTGCTGAGCTCTTTGCCACCATGAAGTCCTTTCCCCGCTTCCCTGTACTTTTGGAGTTCGGTTGCAATGAACTCTATCAGCTTCTCCATCATCGACTGGGCTGGTGTTGGCGATTCTGTTGGGTCCGCCATGCTCGGTTCTGGGACACCATATGGGCCTCCATGTTCTGGGGTTGAGGTTTTCTTCTGTCTGCTTTTACTGGTTTTGCTGCCTGGCTCTCAGTATCCTGGTCAGTTAAGTTCTAGACGCTGATTAAGCTGGGGAACTTTTTTGCACTTTTGGTGCCCTTTTGACAGGGTTTAAACCGAAATTTTTAGGAGAAAGCCACCTTTTGTATGGCTACTCCGCTCATTGCTGCCACTGGAAGTTGTGTTTCTTTTTAAGCCAGTGCCTTATTAGGCCACGGTTTCCCAGAGGAATTGATGAATTATTTCAACTGCTGACTGATGATCTGGAGCTCCAGTTGTAGCAAAGTTTGTACCAGTGAAAGTTATTCTTGTCTTGAATTTCTTTGCACCTGGATCTTTCCTGGCATTATCAGATCGCCATTAATCAGACATGCCAATGCTGCCTCAAGAATGAAACTAGAGAAAAACAAAGCGAATGATCTAGCTCTATAAACTGCCACGGTTCGTTCCCACAAATGCAAAGAACAGTAAAACAGATTACATGCATTTAATGTCCCATCAACTTTCTGAACAAGAATAGCTTCCATTCAAGGTGATGTGGACCGTCAGTCACCTTGCCTTTTGATATTGCTACGGACAGGAGGGCGATTAATTTAATCAGCCCTCATAGCTCCTCTTATCATCCATCCGTAAACTGAAAGGTGTTTTTAATCTTTGAATTTCCCCATTATGATTAGTGGCATATTTCCCCCCAACGTTTCAGTTTTGGAGTGATCCAATCTGCTATTAATAACCCCGCAAAACCTTGAGGTAGAGTAAAAGGTTGATCTATTTTCTACACACAAAACACTGGGAAGGGGTTTTGCAACATTTGCCCCGTCTTGCATTTGTACAATACAAGAGTAACAAGGAAAATAAAGGGTTACCGGGTAAATACCACATTAAAAAGAAGAATTATAGTTTCATGTGAGTCTAGTAAATCATGTCCAGTAAAAGTTCTTTCAGGTGGCTTTGTCTTACAGAATTCCTGATCCTGGTGTTTGCTGGTCCTGGAACTCAGTTGCAGGTTCAGTCTGTTGAAGGTGCAGAAAAGTCTTTTTGCACCCTGGAAGTTAATCACTATGAAATAGTAATAAAGGTTTATTTCTGTAATTCAGATTTGGAAAGTGATGGCGGCCAAAAGTAGGTTGCTAGCCTGGAGCCTGGTTCTCTTTGGAGGT
The DNA here is from genome assembly GCF_902713615.1 of Scyliorhinus canicula. Classification (NCBI taxonomy): domain Eukaryota; kingdom Metazoa; phylum Chordata; class Chondrichthyes; order Carcharhiniformes; family Scyliorhinidae; genus Scyliorhinus; species Scyliorhinus canicula. Next base: position 165,749,138 of record NC_052149.1, read on the forward strand.
TAAACAGCAACTGAAGATAAAATTCAAAAGCTGTATAAGGAAAGGAATTTCAACAGTTTAAATCTCAGTCATGTGACAAGTGGTTTTGGGTTGTGCTATTCCGCTAATGTGGCTCCTTGTTATAATCCATTGTGTTTGAACAGGTAACTGTCTAAACATTATCACAACATTGGAGAAGAGGAGTCACATTTGGGCTCTTTCAGTTCCAGTGATGTCCATGCAAACTGGAGAAACAGCATTTCATTTTGCAATTAGGCACTTTAAAGCCTTCAGGACTTAATTTGAGTTCTTCAACTTCAGATGACCACCCTTCTCTATCTTGACTCCCTTTATTTAATCCAAATCTTTAGTTCCAATGCCCCCACCCCAACCCAAGAAGATCACCTGTCACTTGCTCTTTAGTTTTGCTTTCACAGAGTACTGACCCTTGTTCTGATATTAACGCATTCTTTTATAATACTTTATACCATTACCGTCACCTTCTTCAGTCTTTAACACCACGATTAACACTTCCTTTATTTTGTGCCCATGGCATCTTTGTCAAATCTCTCCTAGCTCCCACCTATCTGCTCCACCCCCTTTTAAGCAGTATAAAATCCATCACTTTTTTCTCTCTTTAGCTATGAAGAAGAAGACTCACACGGACTCGAAACATTAACTCGGTTTCTCTCTCCACAAATGCTGCCAGACCTGCTGCATTTTTCAGAATTTTCTGTTTTTAACTCAGACATAAATATTTCTGCGTTGCCCATAGCTGGCTGATGCAGGCTGTTAGGACGTTGGTATGAAATGAAAAGTAAATACGAATAAAATAAACTGATTGTCATTCAGCTACATTGAGGACTTGTACGATGCAGATTAAACTAGTACAGGGTCGAACAGATACTTTGTTGAGCAAAGTGGAGACCAGCGGTCCAGGGACCTAGATCAGGGTTTTTCAAAGTGGGGGTCGTGACCTGCAGGTGGGTCGTGGATGGGTGTCAGAAGGGCCGCGGAGCCCACGGTCAGTAAAAATTCTGTATTTCATACAGAGAAGCTGCTCCCCTGGAAGAACAAGTGTTTAAAAAAACCATTAACATGATGCACGATCAATTGCACAAAGATGATAGTTGAATACAACTGAGGCTTTATTACTCTAAGATGTGTGGCCTCCTACAGCAGCTGGCGAAATGGCTGCTGTACAGGGAGCACACATATTTATACTCCGCCTACTGGGCGGAGCCAGCAGGCAGGGACTACCCCCGTACCTGTAGTACAGGGGGTACAGGTTGTGAAGGGTAGGTCGTGCCTCACAAACCTTATTGAGTTCTTCAAGAAGGTGACCAAGTAGGTGGATGAGGGTAAAACAGTTGATGTGGTGTATATGGATTTCAGTAAAGCGTTTGATAAGGTTCCCCACGGTAGGCTATTGCAGAAAATACAGAGGCATGGGATTCAGGGTGATTTAGCAGTTTAGATCAGAAATTGGTTAGCTGATAGAAGACAAAGGGTGGTGGTTGATGGGAAATGTTCAGACTGGTGTCCAGTTTCTAGTGGTGTGCCACAAGGATCTGTTTTGGGCCGCTGTTGTTTGTCATTTTTATAAATGACCTGGAGGAGGGCGTAGAAGGATGGGTGAGTAAATTTGCAGATAACACTAAAGTCGGTGGAGTTGTCGACAGTTCAGAACGATGTTACAAGTTACAGAGGGACATAGATAAGCTGCAGAGCTGGGCTGACAGGTGGCAAATGGAGTTTAATGCAGAAAAGTGTGAGGTGATTCATTTTGGAAGGAATAACAGGAAGACAGAGTACTGGGCTAATGGTAAGATTCTTGGTAGTGTGGATGAGCAGAGAGATCTCAGTGTCCATGTCCATAGATCCCTGAAAGTTGCCACCCAGGTTGAGAGGGTTGTTAAGAAGGTGTACGGTGTGTTAGCTTTTATTGGTAGAGGAATTGAGTTTCGGAGCCATGAGGTCATGTTGCAGTTGTACAAAACTCTGGTGAGGCTGCATTTGGAGTATTGCATGCAGTTCTGGTCGCCGCATTGTTGGAAGGATGTGGAAGCATTGGAAAGGGTACCGAGGAGATTTACAAGGATTTTGCGTGGTATGGAGGGAAGATCTTACGAGGAAAGGCTGAGGGACTTGAGGCTGTTTTCGTTAGAAGAAGGTTATGAGGTGACTTAATTGAGGCATACAAGATGATCAGAGGATTAGATAGGGTGAACATTGAGAGCCTTTTTCCTCGGATGGTGATGTACAGCACGAGGGGACATAGCTTTAAATTGAGGGGAGATAGATATAGGACAGATGTCAGAGGTAGGTTCTTTACTCAGAGAGTAGTAAGGGCGTGGAATGCCCTGCCTGCAACAGTAGTGGACTCGCCAACACTAAACGCATTCAAATGGTCATTGGATAAGCATATGGACGATAAGGAAATAGTGTAGATGGGCTTTAGAGGGGTTTCAAAGGTCGGCGCAACATCGAGGGCCGAAGGGCCTGTACTGCGCTGTAATGTTCTATGTTCTAAATTACCACACATCTAATATACACAACAGTGGTGATTACCACAACTGAATAAGAAGCGCAGAGGTGATGTGCTGTGGCTGCCAGCACTCCCGCACATGTGCCTTTGCATGCAGCTGCCCACCAAGTTTCTCTCAGCACTGCCCAGCTCCATGAAAGCTGCATTCAAAGTCCGTCCTCTTCCCAACAACACCATCCACCCCCCGCCACCAGTTAGCATAGCTACAATCCCTGGGTGTTAGCATTTTTATGGAAGCACAAAGGCTTCTTTGATTGAGAGCCACGAAGGAAGATCTTTCATTTCCTTTCCCTTACAGCTGCGTCAAACTTTGGGACCGAATATCAAATTCACCGGACAGTCAGTGGATCCACTTGATCATTCATTCGATCGCCGGTCATGGGTTTGCCTGACAGTGCGGAAATTATTCTGTCACTGGCAGTTTTTTAAAAAAAAAACGTGCTTCACTCACAACAGATTGGAATAAAATGACATCTTCACAGCGTGTTTCCTCTTTGGTTTGAATGAGCTTTGTCCTAATCTAAATAATTGGAAAGTCTTCTGAAAAGCAATTCTGACGGGTAATATACACTGTGTGGTAGTCACCACTGATATATATACTGTATATATATGGGTTTTATGGTAAGGCCCCTGTACTACAGGTACGGGGCTAGATCCCTGCCTGCTGGCTCCGCCCAGTAGGCGGAGTATAAATATGTGTGCTCCCCGTTCAGCTGTTGTAGGAGGCCACACATCTCTGTGTAATAAAGCCTCGATTACATTCTACTCTCATCGTAATTGATAGTGCATCAATTTATTACACAGAGACGTGTGGACTCCTACAGCAGCTGACGAAATGCTACTTCTGTGGACAGTCAAAACACCCCCGGCATGCTGCCCAGCACGGCAAGGCCTGTGGCAAGATGGGACATTTTGCTGCAGTGTGCCAGGCCCGCTCAATTGCCGCTATTATCCCAGCAGCCCCCAAGTGCGGCCAGTGGGCGCTGCCATCTTCCCCTCCTCGGACCACATACGGCCTGTGGGCGCCGCCATCTTGCTCTACTCACAACACATGTGGCCTGTGGGCCGCCGCCATCTTGCCTGCCCCAGGACAAGTGCTGCCCGTGGGCACCGCCATCTTACTCGCACCAGGACCCCTGCCTATTGGGCACCTCATCAGGCCGCTCATCGCCTGCAACCGCCGACGACCAGCCGCGTCTCGCCTTGGTCACGATTGACCAGTCTCGACTACACAACCTCACGACCGCTTCGCCAAAGGTGAAGGTCAATGGACACGAGATCTCCTGCCTGCTGTACTCCAAGAGCACTGAGAGCTTCATCCACCCCGTTACGGTAAGACGCTGCTCCCTCGCGGTACACCCCGCTAATCAGAGAATCTTCCTGGCCTCCGGTTCCCACTCTGTGGCGATCCGGAGGTACTGCATCGCCACCCTCACCGTGCAGGGCGTCGAGTTCAGCGGCTTCCGCCTCTACGTCCTCCCCAACCTCTGCGCTGCCTTGCTACTCAGCCTGGACTTCCAGTGCAACCTCCAGAGCCTAACCCTGAAATTTGGTGGGCCCCTACCACCCCTTACCGTTTGCGGCCTTGCGAACCTTAAGGTCGACCCGCTGTCCCTTTTTGCAAACCTAACCCCGGATTGCAAACCCGTTGCCACCAGGAGCCGACGGTACAGTGCCCAGGACAGGACCTTCATCAGGTCTAAGTCCAGCGGCTGCTGCTTGAAGGTATCATCGAGGCCAGCAACAGTCCCTGGAGAGCCCAAGTGGTAGTGATGAAAACCTGGGAGAAAAGCAGGATGGTCGTTGACTACAGTCAGACCATCAATCGGTACACACAGCTCGACGCGTACCCCATCCCACACATATCTGATACGGTCAATCAGATTGCACAATACCGAGTCTTCTCAACAGTGGATCTGAAATCTGCCTACCACCAGCTCCCCATCCGTAAGGCGGACCACCCAAACACTGCATTTGAGGCAGACGGCCGCCTTTACCACTTTCTTAGGGTTCCCTTTGGCGTCACCAACGGAGTCTCGGTTTTCCAACGGGAGATGGACCGAATGGTTGACCGGTACGGACGGCGGGCCACTTTCCTATACCTGGACAACGTCACCATCTGCGGCCACGACCAGCAGGACCACGACGCCAACCTTTCCAAATTTCTCCACACCGCCACTCTCCTCAACCTCACGGATAACAAGGAGAAGTGCATGTTCAGCACGAACCGATTAGGCACCCTCAGCTATGTGGTCCAGAACGGAGTTCTGGGACCCAACTCCGATCGCATACACCCCCTCATGGAACTCCCCCTCCCCCACTGCCCCAAGGCCCTCAAACGATGCCTGGGGTTCTTTTTGTATTACGCCCAGTGGGTCCCAAACTGTGCGGACAAGGCCCGCCCACTCATTCAATCCACCGTTTTCCCCCTGACGGCCGAGGCTCACCAGGCCTTCAACCGTATCAAGGCCGACATCACCAAGGCTGCGGTGCATGGGGTTGACGAGACGCTCCCCTTCCAGGTTGAGAGCGATGCATCAGACATCGCTCTGGCTGCCACCCTCAACCAGGCAGGCAGGCCAGTGGCATTCTTTTCCTACACCCTCCATGCCTCCGAAATTTGGCACTCCTCTGTCGAAAAGGAGGCGCAAGCCATCATTGAAGCTGTGCGGCATTAGAGGCATTACCTGGCCAGCAGGAGATTCACTCTCCCCACTGACCAATGGTTGGTTGGTTGCCTTCATGTTTAATAACACACAGAGGGGCAAGATCAAAAACGAGGTGGAGGATCGAGCTCGCCACCTACAACTACGAGATCTTGTATCGCCCCGGTAAATTCAATGAGCCCCCTGATGCCCTATCCCGAGGTACATGTGCCAGCGCACAAGTGGACCGACTCTGGGCCCTGTACGACAATCTTTGTCACCCAGGAGTCACCCGTTTTTACCACTTCATTAAGGCCCGCAACCTGCCCGACTCCATCGAGGAAATCAGGACTATCACCAGAGACTGCCAGGTCTGCACGAGTGTAAACCGCACTTCCAGACCGTGCGCGCCTGGTGAAGGCCTCCAGCCCCTTTGAACGCCTCAGCGTGGACTTCAAAGGGCCCCTCCCCTCCACCGACCGAATCACATACTTCCTCAGTGTGGTCGGTGAATATTCCCGATTCCTCTTTGCCGTCCCATGACATGACGTCTGCCACCGTCATCAAAGCCCTCAACACCATCTTCGCTCTGTTCGGTTTCCCCGCCTACGTCCACAGCGACCGGGGATCCTCATTTATGAGCGATGAGCTGCGCCAGTACCTGCTCAACAGGGGCATTGCCTCGAGCAGGACGACCAGCTACAACCCTAGGGGAAATGGGCAGATAGAGCGGGAGAATGGGACGGACTGGAGGGCCGTCCAGCTGGCCTTACGGTCCAGAAATCTCCTGGCCTCCCACTGGCAGGAGGTCCTCCCCGACGCCCTTCACTCCATTCGGCCGCTCCTGTGCACCGCGACTAACAAAACCCTCCATGAACGTTTCTTTGCCTTCCCCAGGAAGTCCACCTCCGGGGTTTCGCTCCCAACATGACTGGCAGCTCCAGGAGCCGTTCTCCTCTGTAGACACGTGCGACTCCACAAGGTGGACCCGTTGGTTGAGAGGATACAGCTACTCCACGCCAACCCGCAGTACGCTTACGTAGCGTACTCCAACGGCTGCCAAGACACAGTATTCCTCAGGGATCTGGCACCAGCTGGTTCCACACATACACACACCCACTCTCCTGCCCCATCGTCACCATCCCCCCCCCCTCCCCGGTCCACTCCACCGCAGCCCCCGTGCCAGGACAATTTATCCTCCCCTTGCCCCCACCCGAGGATGAAGAGGATTGACACGCTCCCGGAGTCACCGAATTACGGTAAGGCCTCTGTACTTCAGGTACGGTGGTACATCCCTGCCTGCTGGCTCCACACAGTAGGCGGAGTATAAATATGTGTGCTCCCTGTACAGCAACCATTTCGTCAGCTGCTGTAGGAGGCCACACATTTCTGTGTAATAAAGCCTTGATTACATTATGCTCTTGTCTCGTCGTAATTGATAGTGCACACTGGTCATGCTGTGAGGGGACGTTTTGGTCTCCTTACCTGAGAAAGGACGTACTGGCACTGGAGGGTGTGCAGAGGAGATTCACTAGGTTAATTCCAAAGCAGAAGGGGTTGGATTACGAGGAGAGATTGAGTAGACTGGGACTGTACTCGTTGGAATGTGGAAGGATGTGGGGGGATCTTATAGAAACATATAAAATTATGAAGAGAATAGATAGGATAGATGCGGGCAGGTTGTTTCCACTGGCGGGTGAAAGCAGAACCAGGGGGCATAGCCTCAAAATAAGGGGACGTAGATATAGGACTGAGCTTAGGAAGAATTTCTTCACCCAAAGGGTTGTGAATCTATGGAATTCCTTGCCCAGTGAAGCAGTTGAGGCTCCTTCATTAAATGTTTTTAAGACAAAAATAGATAGTTTTTTGAAGACTAAAGGGATTAAGGATTATGGTGTTCGGGCAGGAAAGTGGAGCTGAGTCCCCAGAAGATCAGATATCCCCTCATTGAATGGCGGAGCAGGTTCAAGAGGCCAGATGGCCTACTCCTGCTCCTAGTTCTTATGTTGCTGGTGGTTTGTACTGGACAGAATGTTTTTTACAAGCAGGGATGTGGAGCTGATGTTGAGCTGCTTTGTGATAATTGGAACATTGCAAAACCTAGACTGGTCTGGGAAAAGGAATATCGGTGTCACTTGCTGGATACCTGATTTTGATTTTGCAAAGAGGAATGTTTCCATGCTCAAGTTTGAGTATTTTGGGGGGGTGGGGTGGCGGTGGCGCGGTGCGGTAACGGGATCCTAACAGGCATAAGGGTTGATAGGACCGGCTGAGGTTCTTGTCGCGGACTCTGAGGCGCCGGGCAAGGCGGTCAAATCCTCAATGGAGAAAATACCCAGCAAGAAGCTGCGGCGGCTGCTCTGCTTCGTGGGAATCGTTGTCTGTTACTTTTATTCCTGGATTTTACAACAGACGGTGTAAGTACTTGGTGGCCAAAACAAAGAGCACCCAGTGAAAATAGGCCATTAATTGATCATACGCAAAATGTCCTTCCATCAAGGATTAATGATTCTCTAAGGTGGAATACCTCCTGCGCCTCTGTTTCATAGATAGGAGAACATCAATCTCAGCTGTGCGTACCTCATCCTGTCTTCACTCAATTCTGGCATAAATTCAATGCATCAGGAGCTACAGCATAGTGGTTGCTAACAGGAAAACTAGATGATTTTCATTCCCTCCCTTGCCTAGGGCAAGAAATCTTTAGTGTCCCAAACATTGCCTTGACTCAGGATAGAGTGGGAAAGCAAATGTGGCATTGGTCCCAAAGGTCAGCCAGCGTGGGTCCCAAAGGTCGGCTAGCATGGGCCCTGAAGATCGGCCAGTTGACAAAATGTGGGTCCCTGGAAAAAAGTTTGCAAAACACTGACCTAGATCATAGCCATGCCCAGTTGCAAAGCCGAGCTCTCACAGAATCAAGCTGTTGTGCAGAAGAAAGTAGCAGAAGTCTGTTTGTGTGAGACCCCATACAGTCTACTCTAAATTAGAAAAGTTTCCAAAAAAAAGCTACAGGTCCTTTTAGCAATTATTTTCTGGATTTAACTCCAGTGTTAAAAAATATGGGATGCTGTTTTGGGGAAGGTGTATTCTTGGAATTCAAGAAAGTAGATAGACTTAAATTGGGCACGCAATTTAAGCATACTGTCTGGGGTAACCATCATTGAATTTAATTATAAATGTTGTTCTTTACTTGTATGCTTTTCTTGTATATTTTAAGGTTCAATAAACATTTTGTTATTTGAATATTTTATAACAAGATTGATCCTTTTCCTCACCGGGTTTAATTTCTTTTCTCACTTTTTTCCAACTAGCAAAACTAATAGTTAAGAACTGGCGTTCCAAGTTTCTCTTCTGGGATTTGGGACGCCCTTGCATTGAACATTGAACAAGACACCTGGTCTACTGTTCTTTGTGTTGGCTTGGCTGAAATGTTTATGCAATGCAAGGAGTGTTACATTCCTGGGGTTTGGTGTATTGTCCTTTGCCCATGTTTAAACTGTGCAAACACCCCCAGAACTATCATCATATGGTCAACAGCGGCCATTTTATCAGTCCAGACATTTTTCCATGTAAATAAATAATTTTATCAAGTAGCCAGGCTGATCTAGGCACATAAAGTTTTCTTTCTATCTTCTGGAGGGGCCAAAATCCATGAGCTGACGTGGAGCTGGATTTTGCAGGATGGGGAAGCCCCAGTAGAAATTTACTATGCAGCAATAATACACTGCAGGCACCTTAGCCATCTAAGCATAAGCCTTCTGCCCCTCAGTGGAAGGAAATCTTGTCTTCAAGAGCTGCCAGCCAATCTGATTCCTTTCTGTTTTTTTACCAGAGTTGGGAAAAGTGGCCTTCCTACTCTTGCCCTTCCACTGCCATCTTCTTATGGCAGTAGAGGTGGAATTAGGCGCTTAACTGCCTCTTGATTGGGCAATAAGGGCCTCAATAGGCTTAAGGGCAGGCAAGATAACAGGCACCTTACATGCTCACTATATTATGGGTATGGGGGGGTGAAGATGTGGGGAACAGGAAGCCAGTGGGCTAGCACGGTAGCACAGTGTTAGCATAGCTGCTTCACCACAGCTCCAGGTTCGATTCCCGGCTTGGGTCACTGTCTGTGCGCAGTCTGCATGTTCTCCCATGTCTGCGTGGGTTTCCTCCAGGTGCTCTAGTTTCCTCCCACAGACCAAGGTTAGGTGGATTGCCCATGCTAAATTGCCCAAAAAAAGGTTAGGTGGGGTTAGTGGGATACAGGGGTAGGTTGGAAGTGTGGACTTAAATGGGATGCTCTTTCCAAGGGCTGATGCAAACTCGATGGGCCAAATGGCCTCCTTCTGCACTGTAAATTCTATTATTTATATATTTTTATAAATTTAGAGTACCCCATTATTTTTGTTTCCCAATTAAGGGGCAATTTAGCATGACCAATCCATCTAACCTGCACATCTTTGGGTTGTGAAATGAAATGAAATGAAAATCGCTTATTGTCACGAGTAGGCTTCAATGAAGTTACTGTGAAAAGCCCCTAGTTGCCATGTTCCGGCGCCTGTTCGGGGAGGCTGGTACGGGAATCGAACCGTGCTGCTGGCCTGCTTGGTCTGCTTTAAAAGCCAGCGATTTAGCCGAGTGAGCTAAACCAGGTTGTGGGGGGGTGAAACCCATGGCACAGACACAGGTGTAAACTCCACATGGACAGCGACCCAGGGCTGTGATTTGAACTCGGGTCCTCAGCACTGTAGTCCCAGTGCTAACCACTGCTCCACCTTGCTGCCCTACGATTTATATTTTACGTGAAACACTGCCAAAAACATGCCCTTTAAATGCCTTAAAATCCAGCCCATGGTCATGCAACACCTGACCATGCTAACCCTAATGAATCAGAGCCAAATATAAATATAAAAGCCAAATATTATGGATGCTGGAAATATAAATAAAAGCAGCATTCATGCTTTAGGAAGCTGAAAATGCATATGCAAAGAAATTAGCATAGCAAATATGATATGCCCTGTAGCAATACAAAAAGTGTCATAGAGCCAGGGCAGCGCGGTGGCCTAGTGGCTAGCACAGCTGCCTCAAGGCTCTGAGGTCCCAGGTTCGATTGCCGGCTCTGGGTCACTGTCCGTGTGGAGTTTGCACATTCTCCCCGTGTCTGTGTGGGTTTCGCCCCCACAACCCAAAAATGTGCAGAGTAGGTGGATTGGCTACGCTAAATTGCCCTTTAATTGGAAAAAATAATTGGGTAATCTAAATTTATAAAAAAAAGTGTCATAGAGCTGACAATAGATAATTCAGAAATCTTGGGCAGGATTCTCCCCTACCCGGCAGGGCGGGGGTTCCCGGCGCCAAGGAGTTGCGTGAACCACCGCAGAATCCTCCGCACCTTCAGGGGCTGGGCCGGCCCCGGAGTGGTTTGTGCTGCGCAGGCCGGCGGGGAAGGGGCTTGGCACCACGCCAACTGGCGCCGAAGGGCCTCCAACGGCCGGCGCAATGCGCGGGAGCGCCACCGTGTGCTGGCGTCATCCAGCGCATGCATGGAGGGCTTCGTCTCTGCACCAGCCGTGGCAGAATGGTACAGCTGTCGGTTCAGAAGAATAGAGTGCCTCCACGGCACAGGCCCGCCCGCGGATCGGTGGGCCCCGATCGCGGGCCAGGCCACAGTGGGGGCAATTCCCGGGGCCAGATTCCCCCACGCCCCCCCTGGAGGCCGCTCCCACCAGTAATGACCTACTCTAATTTACGCTGGTGGGACCGGCAATAAAACGGGCGGCCACTTGGCCCATCGCGGGCTGGAGAATTGCCGGGTGGGGCGACGCCAGTGGCCGCCGACCGGCAGAACGCAATTCCCACCCCTGCCACATCTCTGCCGCTGAAGAATTCGGCAGCCGGCAGGAGCGGGATTCACGCCACCCCCTGGCAATTCTCCGACCCGACGGGGGTGGAGGGAGGGGGGGGGATGGGGCGGGGAGTCGGAGAATCCCACCCCTTGTTTTAGGTACTGGGGTAAATTTGTTGGAGCCCTGCAATGCAGCCCAATGAGAATCTCTACTATCATTGTTTCTTGTTGCATACTATATAACATTGTAATAATTATGCTTTGAGAAGATGGAGGAGAAAGGAACACCTCATTCTATTTATGGGAGATGTGAAGCAGGGCAGCCAGAAGCTCGAGAAAGGAAAATAAAACTTGAAGTGAGTTCAATGAAGATTGAAACGCAAAAGAATGCCAGTCTTCCCCACCCCCCTACTTCCAAGCCCCTCATAAAGTCGGAAAGTAGGAGCAGTAACAGGCCATTTGGCCTTCAAGCCTGTTCCACTATTCAGTATGATCATGGCTGACTCTATCTCAATGCCATTGTCCCAACTCTCCCCATAGCCTTTGACACCACTATTGTCTATAAATCTATTTCCTTCTTAAATAGATCCAGGCAAGTTGCCTCCACAACTACCTGTAATAGAGAATTCCAAAGATTCACTATCCTTTGAATGAATACATTCTTCCTCATCTCAGTCCTAAATGGCCTCTGCTATTTCCTGAAAATGTGACGCCTTGTGCTGGACCCCACAGCCAGAGGAAACATCATTTCTGCATCCAGACTATCCAGCCCTGTCAGAATTTTACGCGTTTCAATGAGACTCCCTCTCATTCTTCTAAACTCTAGTGAATACAGGCCTAGTCAAACCAATGGGTCCTCATGCTACAATCCAAATGCCAAGGATGTTCTGGACAGAGTCAATATGGATTCATGAAAAGGAAAATTTGTTCAATGAATTTGTTAGAAATTGAGTTGTAACTAGTAGGTTGAATAAGCAGAAAACAGTTTCAAAAGCTTATGATATGCTGTACGGCTGGTTATTACACAGAATTAGAGTCCATTGGATTGGGTGAGTATATTAGCATGGGGAGTATATTAACATGGATTGATGTCAAAAGAGGATAGAAAACAAAAACAAGTGATAAACAGGTCATTTTCAGGTAATAACTAATTGGTTACCGCAAGGATGAGCAATTAAGCATGACTAACTTTGATGAGGGGATCAAGGGGGCGGGATTCACCCATCTGGGGCCTAAGTCCCCACACCGGCGCCAACCACTCCAGCGTCAACAGCCTCCGAAAGTGAGGAATTCCCCGAACTTTCAGGGGCTAGGTGGACGGCGGAGGGGCTGGAGCCGCTCCAGATGGCAACGAAGGGTCAGAACGGCTGACGTATTTCAGCACAAGCGCAGACCGGCCGCCGTATTTCCGCACATGCACAGACCGGCCGGCATATTTCCGTGCAAGTGCAGGGGATTCTCTTCTCCGCGCCAGCCCCCGGGCAATATGGCGGAGAATAGGGCAGCCGGCAGCGGGATTCGCGCCTCCCCGTGGGAATTCTCCGACCCGGCTGGGGGTGAGAGAATCCCGGACCACGGGCGGGATTCTCTGAACCCCCCGCCGGGTCGGAGATTCGCCATGGACCGACGTCAATCCCGGCCCTGCCGTGTCCCGAACTCTCCGCCACCCTAGATTTGGTGGGGGCGGGAATAGCGCTGCGCCGGTCGGTGGGCCCCCCGCGGCGATTTTGCGGCCCGCGATGGGCCGAAGTCCTGCCGCTGACAAGCCTCTCCCGCCGGCGTGGATTAAACCACCTACCTTCCTGGCGGGATTGGCGGCACGGGCGGGCGCCGGGGTCTTGGGGGGGCGCGGGCGATCTGACCCCGGGGGGGGGTGCCTCCACGGTGGCCTGGCACGCGATCAGGGCCCACCGATCGGCGGGCGGGCCTGTGCCGTGGGGGCTCTCTTTTTCTTCCGCCTTTGACATGGTCTTCACCATGGCGGAGGCGGAAGAGACTCCCTCCCCTGCGCATGCGCAGGTATGATGTCAGCAGCCGCTGACGCTCTGGCACATACGCGGACTTACGCCGACCGGCGAAGTCCTTTCGGCCCCGCTGGCGTGGCGCCAAAGGCCGTTCCCGTCAGCCGGCGGAGCAGGAACCACTTCGGCGTGGGCCTGGCCCCTCAATGTGAGGGCTTGGCCCCTAAAGGTGCGGAAGCGGGGCGGCCCGACGCCAGAGTGGTTCACGCCACTCCAACACGCCGGGACCCCCCGCCCCGCCGGGTAGGGGAGAATCCCGGCCCTCGTTTCCAGATTTGACAATGTCAAGTTAGGTAATTTTAGTGCAGGAAGGTGATTAATTATTGGATCAGGTTCAAGGAGCCAAAGGGCCTCCTATTAATTCCTTTTGTTCATAGAATCCCTACAGTGCAGAAGGAGGCAATTCGGCCCATCCAGTCACCACTGACCCTCTGAAAGAGCAGATTAACCAGGCTCCCTTCCTACCCCTGCATCCCTGTGACCCCACTTAGTCCTCATATCCCTGGACAGGAAGAGGCAATTTAGCATAGCCAATCCACCTAACCTGCACATCTTTGAACTGTTTTTCAGGCATGTCTAGATTTCTGCAGCCTTCATTCAACATCTAAAAGTTGGAAGGATGTTGAATGAAAAAGGAGTCTTTTAAAATAAATGTTAAGTGCAGACAGTTCCTTCAGAGTTCCCACTGTCCTTCTCCAACAATTAGAGCAATCTCTTCTCAATTGAAATGGTTATTTCAATGACAAGAGGGATAATGTGCTCCATGTGTTAGGTAAGCATTTAGTAAAATGAAATCTTTGTCCATAGCCATTTACTGTGCCTATTGATTATTCAGCTTGTGTCTGAACGATAAACTATAATCAGTAAGTCATTTTACCTGAAAAGCCTTTTGAAGTCCATGAGAACTCAAGAGCACAGAAAGACCCACTTCAAACTTTTGAACCCTACAAAAATGAATACAACAATACTTTTTCTTATTTGTTTGTACAGCCAGCCATCGTGGCAAAACCACCATTTATTGCCCATCTCTACTTACCCGTTAAAAGTTGATGAGCCACCTCACCGATGCTGCTGCTGGTGTGAGGCTAACAGCTGCATCATGTAAAACTCCCAGCCTCCACATAATAAATGGCCGGAGAATGGCCAGGTCGGTGGTCGCGTAGGCGACGACCATCAGCGGTTGCGCAGTAAAACATAGCGCCGGCTTTGTGCAGACCTGACCTGCCAGATTGTGCTCCCCTGGCCATCCCCCACCTGTCCCCCCAGCCCTCGCGGACGCCCCCCTCGTTGCTGGCCAGAAGCACAGCTCCCGCCTCACTGGTGGCACTGGACACAGTTCCCAGCGGCCATGCCGGGTTCCCGCAAGGCTGAGACCAGAAGTGAACCGCGCCATCGTGAACTGCAGTGAAGCAGTTTTGGAGAGGGTGGAGCTTACGTAACCTGCGTCAACAGGCGCTGCCCCCGATTTTGGAGTCAAAAGGGATTCTCCGCCTGATTGCTGATAACAAATCGGCATCGGGGAATGGAGAATCTCACCTGATATATTTCTAAATCGGAGAAGTGTGTGAGTTGGAGGCAAACTTTCAGATGACAGTGTTCCAATCAACTTGCTGCCGTTTTTTTTTGGTGGTAGAGTTAGCAGGTTTGGAATGTGCTATTGAAAAAGCCTTGTCAAGTTGCTGCAGTGCATCTTGTATATGTTACACATATGCAGTCACTATTATGAGATATCATACAGGAACCTGGAAAGTAAGTAATTGACCCAGAAAGTCATGGTCATTACAATAAATTAATACAAGTAAGCAAAAGGGAAGTAAATTTAGCGTATAGGAGATAAGTTAATAGTATTCTTATCAAAGCATAATTTGTTTTAAATGAGAATAAATAAGGGGCTTCAGGGTAATCATGGCAGAAGGGATATGCTCCTCCTGGGCTATGTGGCAAACCATGGAAGCTTCAGTTGTCCCTGGTGACCACGTGTATAGGAAATGTGTCCAACTGCAGCTACTGGCTAACCGCATTTTGGAGCTGGGGCTGATTGTGGATTCACTGTAGAGCATCTACGATGCTGAGCAAGTCGTGGATTGCATGCTTAGTTAGGTGGTCACATCACAGGTGAAGATTGAACAGGCAGTGAGGAACTCAAAAGTTGCTAAAATGAATACACTGTACTATTGGAGATATAGGGTGCGATGCTCCAGCCTCGTTGTGCTAACTCGAGTGAAACGAGGCCTATGAATACTGGGAGAGGTTGAAAGTAAGAACCGCGCCGGCCAGACGCCAATCAGTTTGTGATGCAACCGGCCCGCTCCGGGAGGCGAAAATCGGGATCCCGCTGTAGCATGGCGACAAACCACTTATCACCATTTAAGCCCTATTTCCATACCATTAATGGGAACGACCCCATATCCAACGGCTTCCCATGATTCAACAGCCTCCCCAACAAGTGGTCATGCTGGCGCCGATTAGTACTTCTTTCCTGGTGGGAAAGGCTGCTGCGGGGAGCCGAGGTGGTGGGTAGCCATCTTTTGCTGACAGGCAAAGAGCCTGGGGGAGCTGGGCTTGTGGCCCCAGTGCTCGAATGGAGGTAGGGGATCCTCCACAGGGGTGAGCCAACACGCGATGTGAGGGGAACCGGGGAGGTGCTGGGAGGGGGGGGGGGGGGAGGGGGGGCGGTGGGGAGGGGGGGGGGTGACAACTGCACGCAACACCAGCATGCCAACCCATGGATCGTGTGTACCCTTTCTGGGGGCAACTCTAGCCCCCACCGACCACCCAAAACCCCCACCGACTGCCAAGGCCTCTGGCTGGGCGGCTAAAAGACCGTGCTAATAGGGAATTAGCAATCGTGGTTAAGTGAGCTGGCTGTGTAACTGCTGTTCAAGTGATGCTTGACCTTGTTGCGGGCGGGGGGGGGGGGGGGGGGGCATACTGGAGAGCACGGTCATGGCAAATTGGTTGGCGAGCCTTCATTTGTGGCAAGAAGCACGTGGAGCCTCTTTAAGTGGACCAATTAACGTTGAATAGCGTTGCCAGACCGAGCGCCAGGAAGCTCGCTCTCTACCACACTGAGAATCACAGCCATAGTATTGCTTTTTGGCACCCAAGAGATCGGAGGGATTCAGTCTGACTGACTGGCTGGTGGCCAGTGAATTTGCCAATGGCCGTATTCTGCTCGGTGACATTTGATGATTGGGCCCTGCCTGGGAGGGATGGTTTTCAGAGAACCAAATGATAGTCAGATCCTGGACGCCAAGAGGAGCAGCTGGAGAGTGTCTCTCCAGAAATACTGCCTCGTACTGATTTCTGAACCTGCAGAGGTCTTAAGACTTGAATGAATCTATAGTGAAAACTGTTACAGACTGAAAGCAAAAACCTTGAACTTAAAGTTTAGACTTACTTGGCACCAGAAGTAATCCAGGTGTACTGGAAGGCAACCATCTTGAATTGGCCACGCACTAGCCCTGGGTGTTGTAAAACAAGGCAGATGAGTTGAGGGCACAAATTAAAACTAGGATGTATGATATTATTGCTATCACCGAGACATGGTTGGGACAAGGGCAGGACTGGCGGCTTAGTATTCCAGAATTTGGACCTTCAGGTGAAATAGGGATGAAGATAAAAGAGGAGAAGGTATCACAATTTTGGTCAGGGAATCAATAACAGCAGTAAGGAGGGACAACATCTCAGAAGACTCTTCAAATGAAGCCATGTGGGTAGAACCTAAAAACCAAAAAAGACCAATCACACATAATTGCTGGGAGTGTTCTATAGGCCCCCTATCAGTCCAAGAGAAAAAAAGAGGAAATATGCAGGAACATTTCAGAGAATTGTATAAGTAATACGGGAGTGATAATGGGGGATTTCAACTTCCCCATCATTAACTGTGGTAGTCATAGTGTGAAAGGTTTAGAGGGGACCGCATTCTTTAAATGAGTTCAGGAGAACTTTTTAAGCCAATACTTAGAAGTCCTGCAAGATCCTGGGCTTAAATTTAGGTAACGATGCCAGGCAAGTGGTTGAAGTGTCAATGGGCGAGCACTTTGCAGACAGTGGTCATAATTCTGTTAGATTCAAGATTGTTATGGAAACTGAGAAGGATGGGCCTGTAATCAAAGTTCTACATTTGGGGAAGACTGATTTTAATAAGGTCAGATATGATTTGACCAGAGTGGTCTGGGAGCAGACACTTTTACATAAATCTGTGACAGAACAGTGGGATGCATTCGAGATGGAAATAGTGAAAGTACAGAGCCAACACGTTCCAATAAAGAAAAACAGTGGGACCAACAAATCCAGTGAATACTGGATATCGAGGATACACAACATTGAATAAAAAGAAAAAGGGATACTTCTGGCAGATATCGAGGTCTCAAAACTACAGCGGCCCGAGAGCTGTATAGAATGTGCAAGAGAGAAATTCAAAATGAAATTAGAGCAAAAAGGGGGCATGAAAGGATACTGGCAGACAAAATAATGGAAAACCTCTGTTGTTTTACAAGTACATTAAGAGTTAAAGGATAACTAGGGAAAGAGTAGGGTCCATGAAGGACCACAGTGGTAATTTATGTGTGGAGCCGGAGAACGTAGGTGGGGCTCTAAATGAATACTTTGTGTCAGTGTTCACCCGTGAGAGGGACGATGTGGGTATAGAAAATCAGGAAGAAGGACTGTGATAAAATTAAAGAAATTAACATAGACAGAGAGGCGGTTCTGAGTGGTCTGGCAGATTTAGTAGATTAGTCTCCGGGGCCGGCTGAAATGTATCCCAGGCTGTTGAATGAGGCAAGGGAGCACTGTCATGTCTGACCAACTTGATTGAATATTTTGAAGAGGTGACCAGGCGTGTCGATGAGAGCAATGCACTTAGACCATAAGACATAGGAGCAGAATTGGGCCACTCGGCCCATCGGTTCTGCTCCGCCATTCATCATGGCTGATATTTTTCTCATCCCCATTCTCCTGCCTTCTCCCCATAACTGCTGATCCCCTTATTAATCAAGAAGCTATCTATCGGTCTTAAAGACATTGTGATTTGGCCTCTACAGCTTTCTGCAGCAAAAAGTTCCACAGATTCACCACCCTCTGGCCGAAGAAATTTCTCCTCATCTCTCAAGGATTGCTCCTATAGTCTGAGTGTTTGCTTCTAGTTTTTCCTATGCTTCTAGTTTTTCCTACAAATGGAAACATCCTCTCCATGTTCACTCTATCCAGGCCTCACAGTATCCTACAAGTTTTAATACGTTCCCCCCTCATCCTTCTAAACGAGTACAGACCCAGAGTCCTCAAGTGTTCGCCATACAACAAGCTCTTCATTGCAGGAATCATTCTTCTGAACCTCCTCTGGACTCTTTGCAAGGCCAGCACATTCTTCCTTAGATATGGGGCCCAGAATTACTCGCAATACTCCAAATGGGGTCTGACCACAACCTTTTACAGCCTCAGAAGTACATCCCTGGTCTTGTATTCCAGCTCTCGTGACAATAATGTTAACATTGCATTTGCCTTCCTAACTGCTGACTGAACCTGCACGTTAAGCTTAAGAGAATCTTGAACAAGGACACCCAAGTCCTCTTGTGCTCCTGATTTCCCAAGCATTTGACGTCGTCTACTTGGACTTCAGCAATGCTTTTGATAAGGTCCCACATGGGAGACTGATAGCAAAGGTAAGAGCCCATCAGACTCAAGGAAATTTGGCAAATTGGATCCAGAATTGGCAGAATGGCAGGAAGCAGAGGGAGGGATGATTTTCTAAGTGGAAGCCTGTATCCAGTGGAATTCGCAGGGATCAGTGTTGGGTCCTTGCGGTTTGTATCAGTGATTTAGATATGAAAATAAGAGGGTTGATCAGTAGGTTCGCAGATGATATGAAACTTAGTGGAGTAAATACTGAGGAGGATAGCCTTAGATTACATGAGGATTAGACAGGCTGATCAGTGGCAAATGGAATTCAATCCATAAAAGTGTGAGATGAAGTACTTGGGCAGGACAAACAAGGCAACGGAATACATGATTAACGGCAGTACCCTGGGAAGCACCGAGGAACCTTGGTGTGCATGTACAACAGTCCCTTAAGGCAGCAGGACAGCTGGATAAAGTGGTTAAGAAGACATACTTGTCTTTATTAGCTGAGACATAGATTTAGAAGTTTGGAGCAGGGAGGTTAGCTGGAACTGTATAAAATGTTGGTTAGACCACAGGTAGAGCACTGTGTGCAGTTCTGGAATCCACATCATAGAAGAGACGTGACAGCACTGGAAAGAATGCAGAGGAGATTTACCAGGATGTTGCCTGGGCTGGAGGGTTTTAGCTATGAAGAGAATTTGGATAGAGTGGGATTATTTTCCTTGGGGCAGAGGAACTGAGGGGGACATGATTGAGATGTATAAAATTATGAGGGACATAAATAGACAGGAAGAAATGTTTCCCATTGGTGGAGGGATCAATAATCAGGGGGCATAGATTAAGATTAGGGGCAGGAGGTTTAGAGGGGATGTGAGGGAAAATCTTTTCACACAGTGTGATGGGAGTCTAGAACTCACTGCCTGAAAGGATGGTGGAGGCAGAGACCCTGATAACATTTAAGTGGTATTTAGGTGTCCGCTTGTGATGCCAAGGCATACAAAGTTATGGGCCAAGTGTTGGAAAATAGGATTAGAATACTTAGGTGGTTGTTTTTGACTGGTGCAGACTTGATGAGCCAAAGGATCTTTTCTGAGCTGTAGACCTCTTTGACTAGAACTTTTATTTACATATAAGTACACAATAAAGTACAGTTGTGTGATACAGGCATGAAATTGCAATTGGGATGATTATTAATTGGGCCAGCCTTCCTGACAACACTTAGATAATTGGTAATTGAGTGACCCCTCTAACCTGGGAAAAAGCCTCTGACTATCCACTCTGTCTATGCCCATCATAATTTTGTCGACCTCTATCAGGTCGCCCCTCAACCTCCATCGTTCCAGTGAGAACAAACCGAGTTTATTCAACCGCTCCTCATAGCTAATGCCCTCCATGCCAGGCAACATCCTGGTAAATCTCTTCTGCAAACTCTCTAAAGCCTTAACAACCTTCTGGTAGTGTGGCGACCAGAATTGAACACTATACTCCAAGTGTGTAACTAAGGTTCTATACAGCTGCAACATGACTTGCCAATTTTTATACTCAATGCCCCGGGCAATGAAGGCAAGCATGCGTATGCCTTCTTGACTACTTTCTCCACCTGTTTTGCCCCTTTCAGTGACCTGTGGACCTGTACACCTGGATCTTGGACTGTCAATACTCTTGAGGGTTCAACCATTCACTGTATATTCCCTACCTACATTAGACCTTCCAAAATGCATTACCTCACATTTGTCCAGATTAAACTCCATCTGCTATCTCTCTGCCCAAGTCTCCAAACAATCTAAATCCTGCTGCATCCTCTGACAGTCCTCATCGCTACCTGCAATTCCACCAACCTTTGACGTCTGCAAACTTACTAATCAGACCAGTTACATTTTCCTCCAAATCATTTATATATACTACGAACAGCAAAGGTCCCAGCACTGATCCCTGCGGAACACCACTAGTCACAGCCCTCCAATCAGAAAAGCACCCTTCCATTGCTACTCTGCCTTCTATGACCTAGCCAGTTCTGTATCCATCTTGCCAGCTCACCCCTGATCCCATGTACCAGTTGTACCAGTCTGCCATGAGGGAGCTTGTCAAAGGCCTTACTGAAGTCCATATAGACAACATCCACTGACCTACCTGCATCAATCATCTTTGTGACCTCTTCGAAAAACTCTATCAAGTCAGTGAGACACGACCTCCACTTCACAAAACCGTGCTGCCTCTTGCTAATACGTCCATTTGCTTCCAAATGGGAGTAGATCCTGTCTCAAAGAATTCTCTCCAGTAATTTCCCTACCACTGACGCAAGGCTCACCGGCCTGTAGTTCCCTGGATTATCCTTGCTAACCTTCTTAAACAAAGGAACAACATTGGCTATTCTCCAGTCCTCCGGGGCATCACCTGAAGACAGTGAGGATCCAAAGATGTCTGTCAAAGCCTCAGCAATTTCCTCTCTAGCCTCCTTCGGTATTCTGGGGTAGATCCCATCAGGCACTAGGGACTTATCTGCCTTAATATTTTTCAAGACACCCAACACCTCATCTTTTTGGATCTCAATGTGACCCAGGCTATCTACACACCCTTCTCCAGACTCAACATCCACCAATTCCTTCTCTTTGGTGAATACTCATGCAAAGTATTCATTTAGTACCTCGCCGATTTCCTCTGACTCCACACATAGATTCCCTTGCCTGTCCTTCAGTGGGCCAGCCCTTTCCCTGGCTACCCTCTTGCTTTGTGTTCGTGTCAAAAGCCTTGGGATTTTCCTAAACCCTCAGAGTTGATTACAGAGGTCTTTGCCTGCATTTGCAGTCCATGTTTGCAATAAGCTATCCACAATTTTCTGGGGAGCATTGAATGAGAAGGCTCCGTTTGTGCCGAGATCCTATCATGGACCTGTGTAGCCTATTGTAACAAGATTTGTAAATCAATACCAGCTGACAAAACAATTTGTGTAGCATTTAAAAAGGTTGGCATCTTTCATTTTTTTTGGGGGGGGTGGATTATGCCAGGCTGAAGCAGATGACATCAGTCATATAGTTCAGTCTAGCCTGGTCACTGAAGCAGTCTTTACTGACATCAATTTTTTTTCCCCATGGATACCAAGGGCAGAATGTTATGGTTCCCTGTTTGCAGCGAGAGGGCTGTAAAATACTGCAGGTGCCCAAACTGGCTGCAATTTTACAAAGATTGAGCAAGGTTTAGGCAGGCCATTTGTAATAAGTTCACAGAGGCAGAAGTCCCTTCACCAGAATTCCTTTTATTTACAAAGCCAACAGCCGAACAACTAGGTGCATTCAGTTGCTGTCTACACTGGGAGTGCAGAGGATCGGACACTCCCTGATTGGGCCACTAATCAGGGAACTCGTATTCTAATTGGCCAATCTCAAAGGCCTGGCCTCAGTCATTGCACCATTTGAGGCCCATAATGACTATTCAAAGGCTAATTCCTAACTGGTTGCAATTTTCTGATCTTTCTGCACCATGTAGCCACAAGTGCACCTCCTGATAAGCCATCATGAATAGTAAAGTACTTTTGGCCTCTGCCATCAGAGTCGGCTTGCTACCCAATCAGCATCCTTTTCTCCTGCAATATAAATTGTGGTGATCTTTTGAAATTTGGCATTCTTGTGTTTGCCCTGATGAGAGCAAAACGAAAAGCTTCAGCAACCTGTCTCTTTTCTCAGCGATATTCAAGTTCTGTGTTACCAAAGCATTTTATGGTCAATTTGAAGATAGTCTGGGTCAACCGGTGTGAAACAATAAACTGACAAATCCTTAAACCCCAAATGAATAAATTTCAACATAAGTACAAGTGATTGAATGGAATAGTGTTATTTATGTTTTATGAAAAGATTAATCAGCTGTAGTTTCTAAATACATTGTCTCTCTCTCCAACCTCTTCCCTCTTTGGCCTTTTCAACTGGAAGACAGGGTAGCTGCTGCTAATTGTGTTTTCTGGTCAGCTGACAAATATTTTTAGCAAGCAAAAATATATTATGCATTTTTCCCTTGTGCCATGAAGCAATATATTATTGTGACATACAGTGCTTGAAATGTTACTGAAGAAATGCTGGCAGGAAGGATTTGACTTGACAAACCATAACCATCTGATTTGGAAGCTACACATAAAATGCTGAATCTATGGCCCAGCTTTAGCTTTTGCTATAATTATTAATGCAGAGCTGCTTGGTTTAGTTACAACTTCAACAAATGCTTCAAAATACTAAACAAATTGAATACATTAAAAAAACCTGGGTTTCTGGTTTTAGGTTTTAATCAATGAATCCCTTGGAGATAATAATTAGGAAGTTATTATTTATTCTGGTCGCACCAATGACACAACTAAAATAAGAAAAGATTAAAATCACCTCAGCTATATATTTGTCTACGATACCCATGTCTTGCACGTGAAATTAATGAGAATGGGGATTCTGTAATTTTGACTTTAGCCGGTAGTGTAAAATGCATGACAATGACTCACTCGCCCATTAAACAACTCTCAAAATCTCCTTTCCTATTAAATCAGGAGGGGTGTTAAAGGGGTGGCCAAAACCATTGTCACATTTTTTACACTATCAGCCAAAGTGAAAATTACCCCCAATAGCTCAAAAGTTAGGGTTAACTAAACAGAAGTCATAAGGAAGCATCATTCTGTGAAATCAAACCGAACTGTCCAATAGGAATGAAGCAATAATGCTTTGCATGATATTACTGCAGCCAATTTTATTCCAACTTTATTTCTTAACAAGGAGGATGGAAATCCATGAAAAAACATTGTTTTACTGTAATGAAGAAAACAGAGCAAACTATGTCCACTCGGGATTTAATTTGTTTATATTGTATTGTAATTGATTTTCAAGAATTTTCTTAACATTTGTCAGAAATATGCAAAAACACAGTTTAAATATGTTACAGGATGATCATAATTTGTTTGGCAATGTGTAATTTGCTAATAGATTCATTTTCTTTAAAAGTTATATATTCATACTCATGAGATTAAATGAACAAAGGCAGATGATTTAATGAAGGTAAAAAAAAGCACCATTCATTGAATGATATTCTCTCCAACTTAGAGAAAATAAACCAGCCAATAAAATCATTCCGGGAAGATTTTCTAAATGCTTTATTTCTTTAAGGGCTTTGTCACATAGTTCTGTCATGTGACTTATCATTCTGTGGCCTATATAGCAGCACATACCATCTGTTATCAGTTGTTTTCTACCAGCTGAGGCCAATATGCAGCATTAGCAATTTAAGCACTAACAGAGAGATGTCTCGATTTTTTTCTCTCTCTTTCGAGATTTATTTTGTTACCGAAATATGGTATTTTACTATGTTTTTCAAATAAATCTTTTCTCCCATTATGAAAATAGCTCCCCAAGTTCTCTCTGCTACAGGATAAAACTTCATTTTGATTATTGTAATGATGTTTAAATGTAGAAATGTAATCCTAGTATATATTTCAGTTCAAATCATAATACAGAAGAACAAAAGGTGCGATCTTATGATGCTGTGTGAAGAATTGAATTTGAAGAATGTGGACTGCTGTGTCTTGAATGAACAGTATTTACTTAGTAATTTGCTCTATTTAAACCTATTTGGTAACTATGACATTGACTTGACTGTTCAATTACTAGAAGCACCATGCTGCCAATGCTTTGTCCAATCTGCTATTCAAACTTTTAATCAATAAGTAACATATCTTGCACATTGTTTTTTTCAAATACATTATGTGGTTATCTGCAGAAGTGGAATAATCACAGGAGAGCCCAGGATCATTTGAAATTAGGGACACAACATTGGCTGGTCTGTTTATATTTGTAGGTTAGAAATCTCATTTGTGTTGACTTTATACCAATGATAAAGTAAGCTGATAGACACAAGTTAGAATATTTGCTTCCGAACATACATACAAACATATGAATTAGCAGCAGGTATAGGCCATTCTTCCTTCATGCCTGCTCTGCCATTGATAAGATAGTGGCTGATTTAGTGACAATGCTTTGCAAAAGTAGCATTTTAAATATGAATTTAGCATTATAATTCCAATATTGACTTTTATTATAGGAAGAAATTACATTGTGATCTCCAGAAGATTGAATTTTGTATCTCCACTTTCCATAATCTAAAGCATTTGTTTTTCCTTTACATTTTATTTCCCAGAATCCTTTATCAAGTTTGTATCTATTGACAATTTTATGCCAGAATGATTTTTTAGAACGGCTTCCAAGTTATCTTCACTTAAAATGTATGAGATAACTAATTACTGGAATATTCTGGAATGCTGGTGATTAATATCAGAGTTTGTGTTTTTGATATATAGCCTCATGTCCATTGTGAGTTCTTTATATTCATGAATGCCAAATAGAACCAGGAATTTATATATATTGTAAAATATATTTTCACCTTGTAATTATTTGAAATAATTTATGTTCAAAACCATACTACGAAGCACCGCTATACCCTATTTACTAGAGAAACATTAAGTACACTTTTTCAATAATGATTATTTTTAAAGTTAAGAGACTATGGAGAACAGGAATAACATCTGAATGTTGGAGCACACTTTTATTCAGCTGTTTATGTTAAATACATGTTTACAGATTCCTGCTTCTGTTGATTAGATCATGGTCTCATATGTAGTTTGGTAGATCAGTCTCCAGGAGTCCCAATTGGTCATGATCCAGTTAAGCTGGAACTTTGTTAGAACATTGAACTTGGTATGCATTTACCTGTAAACCAATTGCAGCATTTGCTTTGGAACAAACTGCTGTTCAAGGTATAATGCATTTGATTGATGTACACTATTCTAAGGCATGTGTGCATGAATGATTTATCACACAGTGACACTGGTACTCAGAAACAACAACAATTGACAGCACTTCTGCTTTCCTGTGTTCAAAAAGATACAGAACCTGTAGCACATTTTACTGGGTAAAACAATGAGTATTTTTTTTACAATAAATGTGAATTTGGAAGCAGTGATTTATTATTTGCAGGCACCATTTAAATAAATGTGGTCCTGGGTTTCACAAGTAGCTTCCTGTTGCCACTCCAAACATTGAGCTTTCACCTGTTTCCTTCCAAATGTTTACAAGCACATTGTAACCTATCTGCAAGAACGTTTAGGACTAACTTAAAGTGCTCTTGATGAATTTGTACAGGTCAAACAGTAGGCTGCTGTCAATGCATTGCTTTGAATTTCAGGTGCTCTTTGTACCTATCGTCAGATGAAAATTGCAGGAATCCATGTGGTGACAAATTGAATTATGCCAGTCACAAGTTTAAGCAGGAAATGAGTAGGCCTAAGCCAAGTTAATGACTCCATATACATCTAAGAATTACATTACATTATGCAATTTAAACAAAAAATGTAATAGCTGAAAATGTTAACTTGCAGGATAAGTCAACTTAACCTTGGAGTAATGGAAGCAAAAGGAGTTCACACATCCTTAGGCATACGAGTTTGCAAAAAGTTAACTTGTGTTTGTTACCTTTTGGTACCACTTTCACATTTTTAGATGCAGTTCATTGTCAAAGACATATGGTGCTGGTGGTTAGCCAAAAGTGAAACTTTGTTAAATCGCAACGTTTGTGTCCTGTTGACTTTATTCACTGGCTTCAGGGCCACTGCTGAATTCTAGCCAAACCTTCACTGTTGCATTCGCAGATGGTTGAGGCTGGGAGTCAGTCTCGAAATAGAAATTAGTGGCGAAATGCACATGTTGTAATTTGGGAGATTAGCGTTGATGTTCAATTTATTTTGCCCTGGTTTATTATTCATACGTAAACCTCCATTTTACCCTTTCCCTAACTTTAATATTACCCAAATAGGGTAGGCGACTGCAATGATCCTGAAACAAAACCGTGGCATGTTTTCTTGTGAACGTTTAAGGAAATTAAGACTCTTGGCGTATTTTCAGTTTCAAGAAAACGTTGTGATTTTTTAAACAAGGCGATTAATTGTTGAGATCCACCTCGTACCAGAGTTTCGCCAGTAAATGCGATAGGCGGCGTTGTTTGTACAATGCAGAGCGGAGCATCAAGGGCTCTGGGTTGGACGTCAGTGTCCCGCAGCGCACAGAGCTTTCACTTTCAGCACCAAACCTGCTCAGTCTGCGGCAGGAGCGCTCTCTGGTCAGAATCCACTGCAAAACCTTCCTTATCAAACGCCATCTTGTGACATCAGGTGCTTTTTGTAAAGGTAGAATCACCTATTCTGTAAGTATACATACCAGTTAAAACCACTTTCGACATTTTCTCGTGCGGGCTTCGGACGGTCCCCTTTTCAAAGGGACCTCACGTACCTCCAAGGAGATAATATTCGATTGGCATTTTCCAACGTGTAAGATATTAATTCAAGTTGAAATGTAGTTAAACGGCTAGACTTGACCTATTGCAGAACAATGGCATTTTTTATTTGTGATGATTATCATCATGCTCCATATTTTAAGCAAGTAGAAATGCTTTGAGGACGCTGGGTTGGAGCAGGTGCTGCGCTGACTGTAACGGCACCAAGGACAACAGAAAATGGCCATGGGATATGGTCATCCACTTTGTTGGTGCTTTTTCTAGGGGGTGGATAGAGGCATGCGTGTTTCTTTTTCTCGTTTCAGTCCCATCTGAAATGTAATTCTTAACAATTCTTCAAGTTGCAAGGAATCTTATCGTATAATCTTGAAAGCGATATATCGATAACAATGCAGTCACCGCACGGAATGCAGCCGCCCAGGAATCAAAATGCGAATTGCTCCTTTCTATTTTACTTCGTAAACACTGAGCGGGGAATGGAATGAATGCAATAGCCCATCTTTTCCTCTTCGAGATCCTATTGGCGTTGAAGTGCACATAATCCTTATAACAACGCGGGTGCACTGTCGTGTTAAAGAGTTAATATATCTGCACTGGCTGAAACCGATCAGCTTTTATGTCTAGGATCCATCTGTGATGTTGCGGTGACTGATGGCTAAATTATATTGCTTTATTTAACATATGGTGCTTTATAAATCACTTTGGGATTTATCAGTGTGAACAGGAAAGAGATCATTTAGTATTCCAACCTCGTTCTTGCCAAACGCTGTATGGAAAAGGATGGTATTGTACTGAATACACGGCGCGGATTAAAACGACGATCTTGGAATTTTTTGCCCCCTCTTTTCTGCAGGAGCCAACTCTTCTTTCCGCCCCGTGTCAAAACACTGCCCTCCTCTTTGTTGTTGCAGATTTCGGAACGCGCACTGAGCAGCAATCCTTGTGAATAATGGTGAAGCTGGGGAGTAACCTGAACGAAAAAAATACCAAGCAATCTTGTAGTGATGATAATTTTCACACCGTCCCCTTGATCACACCCTTGGATGTGAATCATCTGCAGTTCCCTGCTCCAGACAAGGTACCGTGCTATTTAGGCAACTCATTGGGAAGGCTTTGATGATGCTACAAAAAAACACAATCGCACTGCAAGTCAGCCAAATGTATTTTTTCTTGAATAGTTACAATTATTCGACAAATTCACAATACCTCGATAGAATAAAACATTTCCTGCGTTTATTTCGATGTTTCTGGCATCCACGGATGTGTTCAGTTTTTTCCAGGGTTGCCACAGGCCAATGAAAAGTTAAGCAAAGACTAATATATATTGACTGAAACAGCGTGGGTGCTGACCCCAATGAATAAACTGTGGAAGTCGGCGTGTGCAGAAGGGTGGGGCAGGATTAAAGATACATTTGCAGGATATTATATAATTTGATGTGTATTTCTGCTATGCCGCAATGTATTTAATAACATGTTTTCAATAATAGTTACGACAAACCTTACAGGTTAAAGAGCCCGACACGCCCTAATGTTCTTGTCTCACAGGTTGTGGTGAAGACGAGAACCGAATTCCAGTCAGATCAAAAGAACAAAGGGAAACTGCGGGTACCGAAAATAGCTGAATTCACAATCAGCTTCAACGACGGAGTGTCCGAAAGGCTCAAGGTAAAGCTTCAGAATTTACTGATTTTAGTTTTAGGCGGTGAATCTGAAAACATTTCTTAACGCAATATCCATTATCTTCCGCTCAGTGTGAAGGTCAATTATGCAACTAATCGAAAAGTCACATAATGAAAACTCGCAATTGAAGTAATTTCGCACAGAGCGGTAACTTGTCTCGACCAATCCATTTTTGATTCTGGAAAAGTAAAAACTACACTCGATAGTTTTGTTTAAAAATCATTTCTCTTGCTGTAATGAAAGCCTTTTAACACCAACTTTTAAAATTGTTGTCCTGTTAATGAGAAAATGTATCAAGGTTTTAAAATTTTGCCGCATAATATAGTTATAATTTAAATATTTTGATTGTCAGAACCATTTATATTTGAAAGGGATTGAAGTGGTTTGATTTGGTCTGAAGATATAAACTGATTTACAATTTAAAAAAATGAATACTTCACATGCAATAGGCACCTGGGAAATGTGCAATAGGTATTGGAGTGTATAGTCATTTATTTTCTTCAAGTGTAAAAAGTAGAATGAATTCTAATCAAGTATAAAGCAGGTAGGTTACACAATGTATTTTAAATGATCTAGTTATGCATGCGGACAATGCCTGAAGGGATCAGGCATCAATTGTTCTTTTTGCAGGAAAGGAAATTTCCCTGCTTGCTTCCTGTTTACTATCCCAGAAGGCCAGTTTATTCGTACTACATCCAGAAATAAGTCTGGTGCCGAAACAGCATGATTGATAATAAAAATAACCCCCAAAAACAAACTGAAAATTGCTTTGCGTTTCTTTTGGACGATATTACTCTGTTCCAGCATAAACATCAGAAAATATATGTGCATATTCATCATTCCTCTGCAAATTCTACTGGGGATCAAGTATCACTAGCTACTTTAGGAATTCAGTGTGAAAACCATTATCTTCGAATGATGATTCAAATGAAGTGATGTCTCTCAGGTTTAAGTCATTATGTTATTGATAATAATGTTGGCCATGATAGCAAAGTAGTCTCTTGAGACAGGTTTCACTGTAGCTGCATTTCACACAAATCTATTTTAAATTCTGGAGATTATTCAAATTTTATTAGCTGCACATGGAACTTATTACATGAAGTTACATGGAAAACCAATATTACTATTTCTATTTACTTGTGAAACAGGTTTATTTTGGGGCAGCACGATGGCGCAGTGGTTAGCACTGTTTCTTCACGTTACTCAGGACCCAGTTTCGATCCCGGCCTCGGGTCACTGTCCTGTGGAGTTTGCATATTTTCCCCATGTCTGTGTGGGTCTCACCCCACAACCCAAAAGATGTGCAGGTTAGATGGATTGGCCACACTAAGTTGCCCCTTAATTGAAAAAAAAATTAGAAACATTGTGCGGAATTCTCTAATAATGGGGCTATGTCCCCATGCCGGTGTGAAAACCGGCGGCAATGACTCCGGCGTCAACAGCCCCCGAAAGTGAGGAATTCTCACTTTTCTAGGGGGCTAGGTTTCCGCCTGAGTCATCCCCGCAGCTCCAGCTGGCACGAATGGCCTGCGCGAGTCCGTGCATGTGCAGAATGGCCGGCGTATTTTCGCGCATGCGCAGAATGACCGGCGTATTTTCGCGAATGCGCGGAACGCCAGCATGATTTGGCACATGCGCGGGGGTTCCCTTCTCCGCCTGGCCCCCGGGCAATATGGCGGAGCCCTACAGGGGCCCGGCGTGAGTAAAGTAGGCCCACACGGAACCAGCCCACCCGCCGATCGGTAGGCCCTGATCGCGGGCCAGGGCACTGTAGGGGTCGACTCCCCTGGGGTCGGATGCCCCGTCCAACCTCCAGGATGACACCCGCACACTCACCTTCCAGATCCTGCCATGTGGGAGGTGAGTAATCCACACTGGCGGGACTTGGCCAAACTCGTCGGCCGCTCGTTGCATCGGAGCCCGCAGAATTGCCGGGGGGGGGTTTCAACGGTCCCAGACCGGCGGGGTGGCGATCCTGCCGGCGCCTGAAAACGGCGCTGGAGAATGGTGAAGCCGGCGGCGGGGCGCTGGGTCGGAGAATCCTGGCCATTAAATTTATAAAAAAGAAATAGGTTTGTTTTGCTAGTATCATGTGAGCAGCACGGTGGCACAGTGGTTAGTACTGCTGCCTCACGGCGCCGAGGTCCCAGGTTTGATCCCGGCTCTGGGTCACTGTCCGCGTGGAGTTCGAACATTTTCCCTGTGTTTGCATGGATTTCGCCCCCACACCCTAAAAGATGTGCAGGATAGGTGGATTGGCCATGCTAAATTGCCCCTTATTTGGAAAAAATGAATTGGGTACTCAAATTCTTTGCTAGTGTCAGTTAAAGCCATTCCATTGAGACAAATTAGTACTTAATAGGGACTTTATTTCCAATTCCATTTCAAGTGTGTATTTAAGCTGACTGTTTAACCTAGTCTATGAAAGTATTATTCAAACTCCTTAAAGCAAATCGCCAGATCACTTTCTGTATGAGACTAAAGTAAACCAGAAATAAAATCTGGACTTGGACATGGTGAAATTTGCTTTTCTGATAGGAACAAATATGTTCAGGGATAGTCTCAGATTTGTATGGGGAATCCATTTTTATTTATCAATGAATAATTATTGTCATGTCAAGATGTTGCACTCCAGCATGTTCCATAACAAAATTGGATTGGAAGGATTTCCCAAAACCACCAAGAACTTGAATGAGTAACTGCAATGTATTAGAGTTCAGATATTTGATTGGTTACCAGTAGGCAGATTATAGCCATGGCTACAGTAAACAAAAATGAAGTGGTGACTGAGACACATCATCTAATAGTATATCGCAATGCACTTAGATAAATCTAATTTGCCTGGCCAGTTTTTATTAACTGACTCAATATGCAAAAATAATGCCATCTTCGTGAAAACATTAAAGTTAATGTGATTGTAGACGCAACAAAGATGGAACAGAGGAGTATGTCATATCATAGTAGACATTTGTGCTGAAACAATTCACACAGCATAACAAGCAAACACATAGCAAAATTCTCCCAATTTCAGACTAAGTGCCGTGGCATGGACAGGAACGTGGATCGTTTCCTGCTGTGGCAACCAAAACACGCCATCTTCCTGCTCCGACCTTTTTAGTTATGCACCCGGTGTTTCATGTCATTACATGGCAGGGCAGGCCTAGACAGCCGAGATGTAGTCTGCCGTTGTGACCAGGTGCCGTATTTAAAAGGCGGTCAACATCACAGACTCACTATTGAAGAAAGAAAGTAGACTTCCTGAAAATGAAGATAGATATCTGGGAGCACTCTGAGACCTGAAGATGGACCTCCTAAGAATGAAGGTGGATGTCCAGGAACATACTGAAGCTAGAAGATGGACCCTCCAAGACACCCTATCTCGAAGGTGTACCTGCAGATGCAGCCCAGAACCACCACTAGTATTTTAGGGTTCAGGGTAGCGAGCAGCCTCCATCATGTACTTTGGGGGAAACCCAGGCATTGTTCAGGTGAGTTTTGACATCTGCATGCCATGCTGTACGAACATGTTTCATGCCAGCTTGTTTTTCCATTGACATTAAGAATCTGGCATGAGGAGGTTGGGCCTTCATCTGCATTCCATTCATGCTGTCCTCTTCCTATTTGTTATAGCATTTTTAAATAAATAAGAATATATAAATGAAATGTATATAATTTGCAATGTATAGGGGTTTCATGTTCATTGTGATACTGGCGCATATTGTTTTCAATCTCACTCATTATTAATATATGTGCAAAGAAGATGTGAGAAAATGATATATCCAGATGGTTTGTACTGAAAATAAGAGCATCTTAAAAAAATGGCATGTTTTCTGACCCGCCATGGTGGTCACCAGCGGAAGATCCGGCTGTAAATTCACATCGGCATGAAACCAATTTCTGGCCCTCATGTCATATTCTCCCACCATGCCTGTCATCAACACACCAGCGGGAGCTTGGGAGAATTCAACAACAGTGTTCCAGCAGTGGGCAGCACGGTAGCACAGTGGTTAGCAAGGTTGCTTCGCAGCGCCAGGGTCCCAGGTTCGATTCCCAGCTTGGATCACTGTCTGTATGTTCTCCCTGTGTCTGCAGGAGTTTCCTCCGGGTACTTTGGTTTCCTCCCACAGTCCAAAGATGTGCAGGTTAGGTGGATTGGCCATGCTAAATTGCCCTTAGTGTCCAAAAAAGGTTAGGTGGGGTTACGGGGATAGGCTGGAGGTGTGGGGCTTAAGTGGGGTGCTCTTTCCAAGGCACAGACTCAATGGGCCGAATGGCCTTCTTCTGCACTTCAAATTCTTTGTTCTATGTTCCTTGCCAAATGTATTTATTTAGATCTATGATTAATAATGAGAATGCTTAATGTAAATTGGAAAACTGCTTAGTAATTAAAATAATGCACTAAATGTTTTATGAAGTAAAATCATGTAAAGTATTATTTAGAACATGAAAGTTGAAACTGTGCCCGAGGACCATCGGCTGCTCTTTTTTGAGAGAGAATGGACTAACCTGAGGGTCACCACACTCGGGTGACCTCGGCCATTACAGGAATTGAACCTGCACTGTTGATGTGACTCGGCATTACAAACCAGCCGTTCAGCAAACTGAGCGAACCTACCCATTTAGAACATATTTGGTGAACATATTTAGTAAAATGAGTGATATTTAACATTAATGCAGTAACCTTCAGTAAACGGAAGGACTTTGTGGTGCCGTCTTCCTTTCATCACCAAATATTTAGAACATATTTGGTGATTAAAGGAAGATGGCACCTCAGAGTTTTTCTGTTTACTGAAGGTTATTTGCATTAACGCTAAATATTACTCATTTTACTAAACCTTAAATTTCAGCATCTCTATCTTAACATGCCATTTTTTATGGTGCTCTCGTTTTCAGTACAAACCATCTGGATATATCATTTTCTCACATTTTGTTTGCACATATATTAATGAGTGTGATGGAAAACGATATGTGGCAGTGTTACAATGAACATGAAACCCCTATACATTGCAAATTATATACATTTCATTTATATATTCTTATTTATTTAAAAATGCTATAACAAATTAGTATATGTAATTGAGGTCCAATAAAATCTGCGTGGAGTCATGAAACCAGTAGTACAGCTGTATTTCATTATTTGATTCTATGTTATCCTGTAGCTGACTGAGTGGATCGTTTTGATTTTCACATCACAAGCTTAATGCAGGGATAAATTAAATGTACAGCTACGCTGGTTGAACTAAGTTTGTATTACTAAAACTCTGCATCTGAGGCTTATTCATGGCATGTGAGAAAGCAACACGTTTATGTATCCGCACAAAGCATGCTCTGTTGATTTCTTTATGTCCTTCGTGCCGACTAGATAATGCAACTCTAATAAGACATCCATTGCTGTTGCTACCTGGCCTGTTCCATTCTTAGAAATCTCGGATATGCATGCTGCTCTGTTGTAGAGTTCTTACTGTTTTCTTCTTTTCTTCTTTCTTCTTCTTTGGACCTGAAACACAGCGTGACCTCATTGCATATGCCACTATTGGACTCAACCTGACAGGCTCTTAGGAAATCTGGCAGTAGTGTCTCCAGGTCCTAGTCTCCTGTACTCTCTGGTTACACAGCAGAGTAAGATATGCTCCAACTTTGCTCCTGGCATTACTTCTGATGCATACTGCCTTTGAGAATGTTTATGTAATATTGTTATACAGTTAGCCATACAAGCACAGTTAATCAGCAGAAATTAAATTTGATTAATCAATGGGTAAACTTCACTGGGAACAGGTTATTCTTTAGTTTTGTTTATTGACCTGTTGAAATAGTACAACATATTGTTGAACAAAGCAGAACATTTATATCTCATCTCGGCATCCCACTAAGATTCAGAATAGGTTGTAGTGACATCAGTAACAATAGCAAAGATGTAATAATAGCTAAAGGAAGAAGATCCTGCATATATGTATAACACCTTTCATGACCTCAGAATATCTCTAGCCAATGAAGTATTTTTGAAATGCGTTTACTATTATAATGTATGGAAGCAGCACTGCCAATATGTGTACAGTAAGGTTCCACATAAGTCAATGATATAATGAACAGGTAATTTTTTAATGATGTTGGTTAAAGAATTGATATTGCCCAAGATACTAAAAGATCTCCCTGACTCTTTGAATATTGAATATTGGAATCTTTTAGTGTTCACCTAAAACAGGCAGATGGAACCTTGGCTTAACGTCTCATTTAAAAGATAGCGGGCTGGTTTCCCCGTTTTTGTGACTATGTTCCCACACCGCTGTCAAAACGGTGGAGTTTTACTCCTGAAAATCTTGGATTAAAGGGACACGAATTCATAGCCTTCCAGGGGGCTAGCAGGGACCTGGAGTAAATCTCGTAGCTTTTGCTGCAGATCCGGACCCCAACACTTCTGGGTCAGAGGCCGCGCATGAGCATGGCGCTGTGTTCCATGGCGGACTTGGACCATGGAGGTAGACCCACAAAGGAGACCCCCCCGATTGGCCGCGTGTCTGACCCTTAAACCCACACAATCATTCCCCGGCCTCCCAAAAAGCTCCCCCCCCGGCCTCCAATCATCCCACGCCGACCAGGGCATCCACGGACTGAGTCCACAGCCGCCACGTGAGTATCCCGACATGCTGGACCAGGTTAGTTCCACGCCGTTGGGACTTCGGCCGGTCTGGGGTGGAGTACATTGGAGCAGGCCTCTGGCAATGGTCCCCGGTGGCGCGGCGTACTCCCCAGTGTCCCCGCTTTTCGGTGCCCGGAGAATCAGTGAACCGGCGCTGGTCCCGATTTCCGTGTCAAACTGGATTCCCCGCTCCGCTGCTGGCCGCCATTTCGGCATCGGGGTGCAGAGAATCAAGCCCAGCATTTCCAATCATGTGGCAGTGCCTGTCAGTCTATATGTTCAACCCTCTGGATTGGGGCTTGAACCTCTCAATGAGAGAAACATTGTGTGCTAAGACTAATTATCTATACTCATGTTTAATACTATACTTTTTTAACAATAAATTTAGAGTGCCCAATTATTTTTTTCCAATTAAGTGGCCAATACACCTAACCCGCACATCTTTGAGTTGTGGGGGTGCAACCCACGCAGACCTGGGGAGAATGTGCGAACTCCACACAGACGGTGACCCAGGGCCGGGAGTGAACCCGGGTCCTCAGTGCCGAAGGCAGCAGTGCTAACCACTGTGCCATGCTTAATACTATATTTAACATTACATTGTGTGTATGTGAACATCATATACCCTGTATCATACTTTAGTGTCACACTCAGCATAAGTTATGGGTGAAAATTTGTCAGCAAATTTCATTTGGTATATCAGAATCAAATAAAAATTTAAAGCCAAAAAACTGATAATCAGATTTTTTTCAAATGAAAGAGACTGCTAAATATAGCTTCTCAAGGATTTTTTTCTCTCCTTTTTTCTTTTCACAAAGTGGAATATTAATTCAAAACTAAGGTTCATAATACAACAAAGAGAGGAAAAATTCCAGTGCTGGAGCTGTCTTTCAGGGAAAGTGTTAACAGAGGCCCTATGTTCCCTTTCAGATGAATTAAAAGAGCCCAAGGCATTTTTTTGAAGAAGAGTGGGGTAATATTTCTTGGTGTCCTGGTCAATATTTACCGATCAATCAACAAATTGAAAAAAGAGATTATCTAATAATTATCACATTGCTGTTCATGGAAGCTTGCTGTATGCATTTTGGCTGCCGCACTTCCCACTTTACAGCAGTAACTCCACTTCAAAAGTACTTCACTGACTGTAAAGTTCTTTAGTACATTCTGAGGCCACGAAAGGCATTATGTAAATTGAAGTCTTTCTTTATTAGAAAGCAAAAACCAGTTCTTCATTCTCTTTTTTTCTCACTTTGAGAAGTGACATTGGGGTTCACCAAGCAGCTACTAGTTTATCAAAAAGTACTAATCACCTCTAATTGATTTCAGGATGTCCCATGACAGGATGGATCTGTCTAGGCTGTTTTACAGGTATAATGTTTCTTCCTTTATAAAATGGCAAATCCTGTAGCTTACATTGTGCAGTACCATGGGAATATGATACTACACATAGATTCGATATAAAGGGGGTCGAATTCACGGGAGCACAAAATGGGCAGTTACACAATCCACCCAATTTTCATTCCCATTAACTTTCAGTAGTCAAGAAATTCAAACAGACAATTAACAGGTGGCTGAGCAGATTGTCTTGTGCCCTGCCATCGTTTCATCCCCAAATACTCTATGCATTGTTTAAGCTCTAGCTGTTCATCATTGCACTGATTTATAGTATGTATTTCTTTTAACTAGAGTATTGATTGAACCAGTCTATTCTGAAGAAATGTTGTTACTTTGAACAAAGAAAATCTAATTTGGCCAATTGATGTGGAATGGTTTAAAATATGACATATTATGTGAACCGTAAGGCATTATTATGATGGTCCTATTATTATAAAATAAATTCCTCTGTTCACCATGAACGAAGCCATGGGTGAGAACATAACATAAGAACTAAGAGTAGGAGTAGGCCATCTGGCCCCTCAAGCCTGCTCTGCCATTCAATAAGATCATGGTTGATCTTTTTGTGGACTCAGCTCCCTTACCCGCCCGTTCAACATAACCCTTAATTCCTTTATGGTTCAAAAATCAACCTTTTCCTTAAAAACATTCAACGAGATAGCCTCAACTGCTTCACTGAGTAGGGAATTCCACAGATTCACAACCATTTGGGTGAAGAAGCTGATCTTCAACTGAGTCCTAAATCTGCTCTCTCTTTTTTGAGGCTATGTCCCCTAGTTCTAGTTTACCCGCCAGTGGAAACAACTTCGCTGCTTCTATCTTAATGATTCACTTTAAAGTTGTATATGTTTCTATCAGACCCCCCCCCCATTTTCATCTCAATTCCAATGAGTAAAGTCCCAGTCTAAGTCTCTCCTCATAAGC
This sequence comes from Scyliorhinus canicula, assembly GCF_902713615.1. Taxonomy (NCBI): domain Eukaryota; kingdom Metazoa; phylum Chordata; class Chondrichthyes; order Carcharhiniformes; family Scyliorhinidae; genus Scyliorhinus; species Scyliorhinus canicula. The sequence goes on from NC_052149.1 coordinate 165,786,723, forward strand.
CAATCTTCTCAACTCCGGAATCAACCGTATGAATGTCCTCTGCACTCCCTCCGGTGCCAGTACATCCTTTCTCAAGTCAGGAAACCAAAAATGTGCACAGTACTCCAGGTGTGGCCGCACCAGTACCCTTTACAGCTGCAACATTACCTTGCTGCTTTTAAATTCCATCTCTCTAGCAACGAAGGACAAAATTCCATTTGTCTTTTTAATTACCTGCTGCTCCTGCAAACGAATTTTTTCGATTCATGCACAAGGACATCCAAGTCTCTCTGCACAGCAGCATGCTGCAATTTTTTACCATTTAAATAATAGTCCATTTTGCTGTTATTCCTACCAAAATGGATGACATCACATTGACCAACATTGTACTCAATCTGCCAGACTTTTGCCGACTCACATAAACTATCGATATCCCTCGGCACACTTTGCTCTACCACTCATCTTACTGTAATCTGTTAACTTTGATGAATTACACTTGTTCCCAATTCCAAATCATCTGTGTAAATTGTGAACAATTGCGGTCCCAATACTGATCCCTGAGGCACACCACGAGCCACTGATTGCCAATCAGAAAAACACCCTTGTATCCCCACTCTTTGTTTTCACTTAGTTAATCAATCCTCTCTCCATGCGAATACATCACCCGTAATGCCCTGCACCTTTATCTTATGCAGCAGCCTTTTGTGCGGCACCTTGCCGAATGCCTTCTGGAAATCCAGATGCACCACGTCCACCACGTTCGTAATGTCCACAAAGAATTCCAGTAAATTAGTTAAACATGACCTGCCTTTCATGAATCCATGCTGCATCTGCCCAATGGGACAATTTCTATCCAGATGTCTTGCTATTTCTTCCTTGGTGACAGTTTCAAGCGTTATCCCCGCTACAAAAGTTAAGCTAACCGGCCTATAGTTACTCGCCTTTTGTCTACCTTTTTTGAAACAGTGGCCTCACATTTCCTGTTTTCCAATCTGCCAGAAATATTCCAGCGTCCATTTTGGTAAATTACCACGAGCGCATTTGCTATTTCCCCTGCCAGCTCTTTTAGCACCCTGGGATGCATTCCATCAGAGCCAAAATACTTCTCTCTCTTTAGCCCCATTAGCTTGACCAACACTACCGCCTTTGTGATAATGACCATTACTAAGTCCTCTATGGCATCAATTTTTGGCATGCCATTTGTTTTTCCACTGTGAAGATCGACACAAAATACAGGTTCAATGCCTCGGCCATGTCCTCATTTCCTATTATTGAATCCCCCTTCTCATCCTCTAAAGGACCAATGTTTACCTTAGCCACTCTTTTTCACTTTATATATTTGTAGAAACATTTGCTGTCTATTTTTGTATTCTGAGCTAATTAACACTCATAATCTATCTCACTTTTATTTCTAGCTTTTTTTAGTGGCTATCTGTTGACCTTGAAAGATTTCCCAATCATCTAGATTCCCACTAATCTTTGACACTTTGTGTGCATTTTCTTTCAATTTGATACCCTCCTTTATTTCCTTAGATACCTTTGGTTGATTATCTCTTTCCCTACAGTCCTTCCTTTTCACTGGTATATACTTTTGCTGAGTATTGTGAAAAATCGCCTTGAAAGGCGATTACCTTAGCCAACTCCTCCCTCATCCCATTGTAGTCTCCTTTGTATGTGAGCTACTAGTATATATGAAAAATAGATATTGGGCGGGATATAGTGGGTCCATTAGCTGTGGACACAAATCCTTCCATGGCTGCAATATCAGACCAAAACTGGATTTGCGCAGATGAGACTTTCGAATACGAACTTCCCAGGCCCTCCCTGAAGATGTGATCAGGTTCATGCCCAGGAAGGGTGCAAACCTGATTTACTTCAGTTTGAATGTATTGTAATATACTTAGCGTGGTTAACATTGCATCTTCAACCCTCACTGAATCATCCCACTCCCTGAATCATCCCACTCCCAGGTGTGACGTCATGCTGGAACGAATTACTACTGCTTTTTAAAAATGGAACCCAGGCACCATGACCTTTGTGAGGAAGGGGGGAGGTGAGCTCCAGTGTCCCCAATTAGAACCAAGGAGTCCAAGAGTCCAGAGACTGCTGGTCTGCTCCAGAGGGAGAGGGGCAGGCTTGGGGGTGTGCGGGAGGGTGTTGTGTGGGGCAGCGGCGTCATTGGTTACCAGAATGGGGGTCACGGCTCATTTGCGTGGTCCTGATGTCTGTTGCCTGTGCTGTTTCAAAGAGCTTAGTGGGCTGTTAGTCTGCTAATTGTGGCATGGGGTGTGTGGGGCGGATGTGGCTGCTGGCCACATGGGGTGGGGTTGGAGTGTGATGTGAGTCAAGGAGGCGGGTGGTTGAGATCCCAAAAGAGAAGGGAAGACAGTGGAGAAGGCAAGACTCTGGAGTGGCAGTCCAGGAGTCTGAATTATGCAGCCTGAGGAAGGAGGATACCTATTAGCTTTGCCTATCCCTGAAGCAGAAATTAGTTGTGCCCTCTAACATTGCAGAGACTCATGCTCATCAGACTAATTGGCCATCAAGAGTTAACCCTTAACAATGTCAATTTTCCACAGGTTCAAACTCAAGGAACACCCGGTGCAGAGAGGGACGGGGAAGGAGGAGAACATCCTCATGAACCTGCTCCTGGACCAGGCTAAATTTGCCATTACAGGTCCAGGCAGCGGGCAATTGAGGGAGTCATTCAACCCGACTGTCTGCCCCTCTTATGCGTCTTCATTTATGACCCAGTGTCCCGGGAGATGGAGCACACATCTTTTTGGTTTGATGTTTTTAAGTTTTATTTGCTCTTTGTTTTGCCCCTTTAAGGAGTGGCCCTTTTAAATTTGTCCCACTGTTTGATTATTTTAGTTTAATTGATTGAACTTTTAAAATAGTTCAAACTCAAGGAATGAGATGAATACTCGGGGTTCAAGGCTCAATGCAGAGGTGGGCGGAATCGAGAGGGGTTTACGTGCCAGACCCCAACGTCCTCAAGACGGACATCACTGTCCAGTTTACCCAGTTCATTAGGGATGTGTGAGCATATAAGTCTCCTGTCAGAACCCCAAGTGAGGTAGAGGATAACGGAGGGGAGAACCAGACAGGAGGCCAAAGGCGACTCTGACTGGGTGAGGGCATAATCTGGGACCAGTCATGCTATCGAGATGGGAGGCACCTGAGCTGTGAGTGAGCGGTGACCACCAGAACAGGTGTTGGACTAGCTGCCTCCAGGTCCAGAGGCCAAAGGGTCAGGAGAGGTACTGATGTTACGCGGTTGTGGTAACCTGACTGTCTCTCTTTCTCTCGCGCTCATTCGCTCTTTTTTTCTCATCGCTTGCAATTCACCGAGCGATATCGGTATGGAACCAATGGAGCTGGTCTTACACTGGAGGGCAGCAACAAGTGATAGCACCCAGTGAAGACCCAGTGGCAAGAGACCAGGAGACGGGAGGCAGGCTCAGGGGCAGGAGGCCACACCAGCCATTCAGGGGGCAAGAAAGCACAGAAGTAGACAGGGGGATTATAGGACCTGAGTGTCCTTCATGGAGCTGTCGGCCAACATGTTCTGTAGGAGACTCCACCTCACCAGGGAGAATGTGCAGTGCCTGTGCCACATCCTTGCAGACTTGGTGCCATGTGGTGGCGAAGAACATCTGCTCCCTGTGGCTGCGAAGGTCCCGCAGCTCTCTACTTTTATGTGAGGGGGTCGTTCCAGAGTTCCACGAATGACTTATGCGGCAATCTGCAGGCAACCGCCCATAAGTGGGCCTGTGAGGTTTACGGATACACTCTATGCAAGGGCTTTGGACTTTATTCATTTTGATCTGGACCAGGTCCAGCAAGACAAGAGGGTTAAGGGATTCGGCAGAATTGCTGGTATGCCACAGGTACAGGGGATGTTCGATGCACTCATGTTTCTCAATGAACCCCATCAGGAGCATCCCTTCATAAACAGGAAAGGATTCCGCCCCTTCAATGTGCAGGTAGTCTGTGAACACCAGACATGTTTCGTGCACCTGTGTGCATGTTTTCCAGGGAGTGTGCATGACAGTTGCATCCTTTATGTTTTTTGAATAATCTTTATTGTCACAAGTAGGCTTACATTAACACTGCAATGAAGTTACTGTGAAAAGCCCCTAGTTGCCACATTCCGGCACCTGTTTGGGTACATGTCCAATTCACCTAAAAGCATGTCCTTCGGGTCTTGTGCGAGGAAACCGTAGGACCCGGAGAAATCCCACACAGACATGGGGTGCAGACTCTGGGACTCTGGCGCTGTGAAGCAACAGTGCTAACCACTGTGCTGCCGTGCCGCCCATCTTGGGCAGTTTCTGATTCCTGGCATCTTTCGGGGTCACCCCAGGTTGCAGGGAAGGCACATAGAGGACAAGGGACAACCCCTGAAGTCACCGGGACGGAGGCAGGAGACTTCTGCAGAAGGCTGATACAACACTTGGTCTGTGACAGAACGGTGCATTGGGCTCCTGAAGATGTGCCATCACTGCCTGACAGTTCCGGTGGGGCACTCCAGTAAAGCCTCCTGAGGGTCTCCTGCATTGTGGTGGTTTGCTGTTCCCTACATAACCTGGCTCTGCAACGGGGTGATGACATTAATGAGGAGGACCTGGAGGAGCGGCACCTGTCCGCAGATGCGGACGACATTTAGGAGGGAGTTGAGGACTAGGCCGCAGAGGATCTGGAGGATAGAGGCCAGGTGGAGGTGAGCTTGAGCAGGAGGGCTAGAGCTGCCTTCATCACCTCTGACAGCAACTCCACCCCCATCCCCCCCACCCCCTTCGCGCCGGATATCATGACTCCTCTGCTACCAGGGGTTGAAGGTTGCAGATATCTAACTGATCAGGGTGCTGGGGTAGGGGGTTCTTGAGTGCATGCTGCCAAGTTAATGCAGGAGGGTGATGATGACTCGCAGTGAGGAATGGTCTGTGTGGCTCGTGGCTACTCAGCTATTGCTTATGTCTGACTCCTGTCTGTCTGAAACCAGCATGCTGACTCCTCGGCTCGTGTCTGAGTGTGATTCAACGCTACATTCTTTTGTCCCTTGGCTCTAGAGCAGGATTAGGTGTGAGAGTTGAGGGTTCACTGATTCATGCCTGAGTGCTATCACTGCGAATGATGCATTCGCAATGAGTGGGTCAGACCGTCTGCCTGACACTGAGGGGCAGTAAGAAGAACTTTGTCCTGATGGCGAGAAGCACTCTGCCACTGTGTAGGGTTCAAGAATATGAGGCGGTGGTGAGTCAAGGTGGTGAGAAACAATAACAATTAAGTGACAAGTGCCGATGTAACCAGTGATAATGACCCCCAACTAGCTGTGTCTAACTTCACCCATGCCCCTACAACCCCTCAGCCTTGCAAGCTCTCCCACTACATCTTGGTGTATTTTCAGGATGCACTTCAGAAGTGGAGGCGGCGAGGTTGCCTGTCACGTTGTGCTGCCTGAGATGGCCGTGGCTGGCGTCTTCTGGACAGTCGGCATCTGGAGGGCCCCCCGCCCCAATTTGAGTGGTACTGGAGCTGTCACGTCATCCTGTTCTGCCCATTGAGTCTGAATTGTTCTGGTCTCAGGAAGGGAGTATTCAGATTGGCTGGGTTCTCACAGGGTCTCCAGGTGGGAGACTCTGGGAGGTGTTCCAGCAGATCCTCCTCCCTCCAGGTACTTGTGGGTCCCTGGGTTGCTCCATAGTCTGCACCATGCAGTTGAACCCCATCAGCCATGGTCCTCAGGGTCTGATACCCACTTCAGAGTTCTCCCGTCATGGACCTGACCTCTTGCCCCAGGCTTTCCACAGTTAACACCACCTTGCAGTGTTGGTCTGGGTGTCATGCATTGCTGGCAACATCTCCTCCGATGGAAGGCTTTGGAACTCCTCCATTTGGTCTTAAAGCCATAGGAATGTCACTGGCAACCTCTCCTGGTATTCCCGGCTCTGCTTTTGCATCGCCCACAGCTGAGGGACGAACATGTCCAGAGGCGCAGCACCTGGCTGGGGCACAGCTTGGTACTGGGATCCAGCAGACCTCTGACTGTCCAATACCTGATGTCGAGTCATGATGCTTGGGCATTTCACCACCTATGTTCTCTTGCTCATGGCGGTTGTGGGCAAGCTGCTCCTGCAGGAACAGAAATAGGGATAATGTGAGCTGGATGCCCGGTGGGTCAGATGTTGATGACACCTGGCATGTGTGGGCATTGCGCTTAAGCAGGGAGCGGGGGTAATGAGGTGTGAGGCTAAGTGGTCGGGAGGTTGGGTGCTGGGGCCCTGTGAAAAGCCAGCTTTTGGGATTGAGGTGACATTCCAGTGGGGTGACAGAAGGGTAGAGTGCAGAAAGGGAACATTTACCCTGGTGGTTGGGGTAGTTATTCATTTTTTTCTACACCAAACACCCGTTTTCCTGGTTAGGCTGTTAACACTGACCAGTGAAGCAACCCTCTCCCAGGAGGGATTTGTCACCTTTCTGGGGGGCAATCTGCCAGAACGAGGCTATATTGCCACCCGCTTCTCCTCCACAATGTCCAGCAAATGGCTGAGGACACCATCCGAGACTCAAGGCACAGATTTCCTCGCTGCTATCCTCTTGGCTTGAATGATAGCAAAAGCTGAGGAGCCGTTTAAATGCAGCACCCCCGCCCCCCTCCCCTTGATTGAAGTCCTCAGATGACCCCTGGGCCCGGAGCGCTGTTTTTGATGTGGGGGAAAATTTTTTGAAGTGCCTGAAAATTGCAGAGTGGATCGTGCCACTGGGGCCACAGAACTTGCACCAAATTACACTTTGCCATTTTGTTCCTTAAAAGTCCACCCATAGACTCAGAATGAAAACTATTTTTTGCAAATACTGCAGGAAAGAGGCAACACCAATAAATTAGGGATAATTACTACGTGATGTTATTAATTAACAATTATAGGGAATAAGTAGATATAAATGAAAACAATGTATCATAATTCAGGAGTCACGTTTTGTCAGACAGGCACATTTCTGTATCACATAAAAGTAGAAAAACTTCTCGAGTGATAGATGAGCAATATAGTATTCCATATGAATTACCTCAGTATCTATTTATGTACAATTCGCGTCTAATTGACCTCAGACTATGTGTTGTTATGATAATTAAATCATGTGGCAATAAAGAAACACATCAATACATGCAGAGCCACCGTAGGAATTAAATAATAATTCCACTTTGTGATAGTGGGCTGGTTTAGCTCACTGGGCTAAATAGCTGGCTTTCAAAGCAGACCAAGCAGGCCAGCAGCGCGGTTCGATTCCCGTACCAGCCTCCCCGGACAGGCGCCGGAATGTGGCGACTAGGGGCTTTTCACAGTAACTTCATTGAAGCCTACTCGTGACAATAAGCGATTTTCATTTCATTTCATTTCATATAGGGCTTCTGTTTTTAAAAAGTGTTTTTTTTCTGAGAAACACCATGGAAGATCAACTAATATAGGGTGGAATCTTGTGCATTTTGAAAATAATGAAAGATCAGGACCAATTGAGGTTCTGACTTCGAACTGGTTGCCATGGTTCCTGGCTGTGAGATCTTCCTGGAAATTACCAATTTAGAGGCCACCTCTGGGCCTACCATCCACTGGGAAGGTTCCTTCCCAGGCTGCAGGCTCAATCAGAGTAGCTGCAGCCTTGGAGATGGCAGCCTCACTTCAATGGTGGAAACTGCCATTGTTGGAGGGGTAATGCGAAATCACCAGCATGTTGAGATTCCCCGTGAAAAGGTATTTAATTGAAATAAATGGTGGCCAAGACTGCCAGGCTTTCCTAGTGGAGGCGAAATCCCATCATAGGATAGCCGGTAATAAAAGGAAATTCCTGTGGATGCTGGAATCTGAAACAGAAACAGAACATACTGTACAATCGCAGCAGGTCTGACAGCATCTACGGAGAGAAAAGGGAGCTAACATTTCGAGTCTGGATGACTCTTTGTCAAAGCTGGAGAATACTGGAAATAGGGTCAGATTTATACTGTTGTGGTGGTGGGGGGGAGGGGGGGGGGGGAGGTTGTGGAGCGGTAGGGCTGGATAGAGGGCCAGTGATAGGTGGAGATGTGGACAGAAAGACAAAAGGAATGTAAATGGGATGATTAAAGCTAAGAATAGCGGCACATAAAGAGATTAGAATGTGTGAATGGCAGAACAAAGGTGAGCAGCATGTCAAAGGGCAACTAGGGACAGGGAACAAATGGCCCAAGTGGGGTGAGGGGATAACTGTAGCCTGCTGATGGTTGAAGCTCTGGTGCAGGTGCAAAAGGAGTTGGTGTAGGTCCCTCATACTCTTGGTCAGCCACCTGAAAGTCACCTCCTGTACCTGCCAGGCTTGGCCCTCAGTGAGGACCCTTCCTACTGCCTGGAAGGTCTAGGCAGTTTACCCAATAAGCCCACAGATGGGCAGTTAATTATGTCAGTGACTACTTGCCACTGCCAGGCAGGTAACCTTTTCTGATGATTCCCTACCTTCATGAAGATTGCCTGGGGAAGGGAACACATTGACCCGTTGTGGTGATATGATCTGCATACCTGTCTGCCATTGGGCCAGAACATCGGCTTACCATTGGCCCTGGTCGGTCATGTGCCTCTTGACCGATTGGCCGAGAGGCTGAGTTAACCACGCCTCTATTAACGAGGTATAAAGGGTCCGACGCCTGACAATCGTCATTTCCATTGTAGACGATCGCAGAGCTGTGTTCTAGTCTATTAAAGCCGGACTTTGGTAAATCACTCGCCTCGCGTACAATTGATGGTACATCACCCATCTACCAAATGCTTATAACACTGATTTCCCCACAGTCCCCTCTTCAAGCCTTCCCCACAGTTCTTCCCATAATATCTGGTGTAATCAACAATGATTCTGACTATATTCACAAAATGAAAAACAATTTAACTCCCATTTTGTTTTCGACTGGTTCGTGACATTTTACAAAGACCTAATTTTATCAATTTGTCAGACATGTTACTCAATAGAAAAATGTATGAGAACTGTAAATATATTTAACATATGTGACAAATAGGTGGGGCATCGTATTCACAAAGGTACTGGCAATGTGATGAGTGAGGGATTGGTTGCATAAGTACATACTTTTACATATATGTAAAAAGTATATTTTCTGATGGGGGAAATAAAGAAGCATTTTTTAAAAAAGAAATACATATTTGCAGTTCTAGATAGGTAGCACGATCCAATCATTTTAGGATGCATTTGAAGGCATGCCCTTCGTTGTATTTAGGGCCTATTACAGTTTAAATCAGATAGCAGGGAATCACCGTTCTTACATTCAAAACATTTAATTAAGTATTCAGTAAACCCACCTACCCTTTTTGGACACTAAGGGCAATTTAGCATGGCCAATCCACCTAACCTTAATAGTATCTATTAATGCAGAAATATTTTTACTTTAAGAGTTTTTAGTTTGACTCAGTGCTGAAAATAGTCCTACTTCTGAGCCAGAAGATTTTGGATTCTAAGAGACTCACTCCAGTGTTTGGAGGACATGACCCAAGCAAGAAAGTATTTGCCTCACAGTTTCTAATGGTCAAGGAAAGAAAACAAAAGGTTAATTAATTTGTTCAGTGCCACATTGAATAATTAATGCTCATTCAAATTTGAGCTTCAAAGATTGCAGTGGTATCTTTTGGTCGTTGCATTGGACTGATAGGTGGTCCACTGATAACACTAAGAGGGTTATCTACAAATGTCAAAACACATTTTGTTAAAGGTTGTGTGTTACTTAGGTTGTTCACTTCTATAGAAGGTACATAATAACTGGAAAACAGTTACGGTTAGGTGAATTCAAAGATTTAATGTATGTGACAGAACAGACTAAGCACAAAAAAACAAATCATAGAATAATAAGCGTTTTCAGTGCAGAAGGAGGCCACTTGGCCCATTGAGTCTGCACCAGCCCTTGGAAGACCACACCTTCACCCTATCCCCGTAACCCAGTAAACCCACCTACCCTTTTTGGACACTAAGGGCAATTTATCATGGCCAATCCACCTAACCTGCACCTCTTTGGACGGTGGGAGGAGCACCTGGAGGAAATCCAGGTAGACACGGCAGAATGTGCAGACTCCGCACAGACAGTGACCCAAGCCTGGAATCGAACCTGGGACCCTGGAGCTGTGAAGCAACTGTGCTAACCACTATGCTACCCACCCATCCTTCCCAAAGAAGATACCAGATTTAAAGAGTAAAGGCAGCAGGAAGTCATATATGTTCCTCACTGTGACAACATCTTCTCATTTTCTACACTCAGTTATTTCCTATGCAGTTGGCTCCTTGGTTTATGTGCCTGCACAATCAAGGTTAGTCAGTAAATACTGGAATCAGAATAAGTAAGTCACCATTAGGAAAAAGAGCAGACCGGTTAATTTTTGTGTACAGATCCAAAATGTAAAAGGCAATCAGGTATATTAATACAATCAGAATAATAGTAGTAGAGGAAAGACAGTATACATATACATAAAAATATGCAAGTGTTACCCCCTTTTTCTGATTGTACCCTCCTGTCTAGCTTCTTTATATTTTAGTTCTGCAGAAGAGTTTGCCACAGATTGTTGTTTCCACAGATTCTGATTGACCTTTCTTTATATATAGCAGTTTTTGGGTTTTCCTCCCCAGATCTCCATCATCTACAATGTTTTGATTTTTACAAGATTATTCAATTTTGTGATAAAAGAGGGAAAAAAGCTGCAAATACTGGAAATCTGAAACACAAAAAGATAATACTAGAAATAAGTATAAGCCGCATTAGCTTCCTGAATGAAGGTTAAAGTTTTTGGTGTAAACTCTTTATTGGAACCCATAAAATCTGAAACTGTATTTCCTCTTTACACTTGCTGATCAAAACAAGATGGATTTTCAGTATTTTTTCTTTATTTTACTCAGTGTTACACTTTTTAACCTTTGCATACTATTTCCCCAGAAGTAATCATTTTTGTTTATGAAGGTTTGTGAAAATTATTGTGCCCCACTTGATGGATGTCTGTTCAATTGATCTAAGCTTCCACCTGTCTATGCTCCACCATTCAACATACATATTGCATTTCAGTATTTCACACCTAGTACAAGTCTATTAAAAGAACACTTACTTTGACCTTTCAAAAAATCCTCTTAATCCTCCTTTTTCTTCCCTTTCATCTCCAGTGCATTAGCATCCACCAGTGTTGTAGGAAATAGATTAGTACATTCCATTCTGGTTATTTTGGTAGTAGGTAGTCAGACTTGCAATCCACTCAGGCATATAATGGTCAGAAAGCCACCATTTTCAATCAACAACAGGTCCACTTTTCAGTAGCAATTCTAGCTCCATTTCCGCCATGGGATTTCCATGTGGCTACTGTTTTATTTTGCATCAAATGAGAATTCAATATACTAACTATACCCAATAATTCTGTTGATTGTTGACAGATAATAATTTGTGGCTAAACCATGCAACATACATCAAACTCTCAGGATAGATTTCCTGTGGATTACTCACTTTAATCATTAGACTAAGTATGTCTATGTGACTTGATAATCACTAGTTTTCATAGCTTAGTTTTCATTCCATGGTTACAAGCTTCATTTGAAGTGAGTAACCATTTCACCATATTAAGTTCTGAACCTCACTGCTGATTGCTACATGTTGGTCTATCTGTCTCCTAACCTAGACAAATCTTTCTTTTGCTTTTTAAAAGTCATTTAACTTTTTTTTCCTAGTTAATATCATTGTGGTGATCCATTTAGGTTTCTGAATTTCTCTCTGATGAGACTTTGCATGAAGGTGCACAGTTGAGAAGGACCATAAGCAAAGAAGACTGTTTTCCTCATACAGCAGTAATGAATAAACCAGAAAATTTGTGCATACCTAGTTAGACATTATTTATTTTTTAGCTTAGAATAAACAGTGTATTTTTAAAATCCTCACTATTTTTGAAAGTTGGGATTTTCCTATTTACAATAGTTTGATTTTTGGAGCAAAATAGGGGTTAACAATTTTGTTTCTTAGTTTTCATAATCATAAAATTGTGAGGTTATAAATAAAGACTCTAACTATTCTTAAAATATGCATTTCTACACATAGTATAATAGAACATAGAAAAATACAGCACAGAACAGGCCCTTCGGCCCACGATGTTGTGCCGAACTTTTGTCCTAGATTAAGAACAAATTAATCTACACCCCATCATTCTACCGTAATCCATGTACCTATCCAATAGCCGCTTGAAGGTCCCTAATGTTTCCGACTCAACTACTTCCACAGGCAGTGCATTCCATGCTCCCACTACTCTCTGGGTAAAGAACCTACTTCTGACATCCCCCCTATATCTTCCCCCATTCAGCTTAAATTTATGCCCCCTTGTAATGGTTTGTTCCACCTGGGGAAAAAGTATCTGACTGTCTACTCTATCTATTCCCCTGATCATCTTATCTTATAATATATTTGCAATAATCTACTTAGCCACGGGTAACATTTTGTTTTGTATATGTTACAATTTGTGAATATATACATATTCATTCTGCTGAATTACATAAATTATTGACAGTATTGTGCAGGTTTACTTGAAACAACAGGGTCCATAATTTGTAATTGATATTGGTGAGTATGTTTGTTTCCACTTCTAATTTAGAAAGCCGCTGATCAATACCAATAATTTAAAGTGTTATATTTATAGTCTCCGAGGACTCCATCCAGGAACTGTCTGATGTGGTTTGCTTGCACACAATATCAGGCATTAAGACAGATTACAATGTCTGGGAGGATCTGGTTACATATTGTATATGGCAGGTTTCATGAAGCTTGCAATCTCTGATCCTTGAGTAGAATTCAGACAGTGCAGTAGATTCATTTGCCTCTAGCTTTCAATTCATTTCAACCTTTCTCCTGTACAGAATAATTACAGTTTCACAGTGATTCTATTATTACATCAAAGACTAATTGTTTTAGTGAGAAAATTACTACACTTAATTTACCTTTTTGAGAGATAGTTACTGAAATATCATGGAATTATAAAACCTTGAAACAGAATTATCTTAATTTTGTTAGATTTAAACCTAAAATTGCAAGCAGCTCAATTATTATTTGATGGTAACAGGAAAAATCTGTTAACATCCGAGAGAGCCAAATTTCTAGGGTATAACTCAGGGTATAATCGCCATTCCCACCCCAACCTCCAACATTGTGATATTCCTCCTGCGATCTCCCGACCCCCACAATTCAATCTCCTCTGTCATGATCTCTCCCCTGCGATCTCTCCTTGCGATCTCTCCTTGTGATCTCTCCTTGTGATGTCATTTCTGCGTTTATCCATGCAAGTGTAGAGTATTCCATCACATTCTTGGCATGTGCCTTGTAGATGATGGAGAAGCTTTGTGGATTTGGGGGTGAGGTGCCTGCTGCAGGATTCTGAGCTTCTGACCTGTTCTTCTAGCCATAGCATTTATAGGGTCAGTCCAGTTCGGTTTCTGGTCAATGGTAACCCACAGAATGTTGATAGAATGTTGATAATGGGGGATTCTGTGATGGTAATGCCATTGAATGTCAAGGGGTGATGGTTAGATTCTTTCTTGTTGGAGATGGTCATTGCCTGGCACTTGTGTGATGTGAATGTGACTTGCCACTAGCCAACACAAGCATTGATATTGTCCAGGTCGTGTGTCATTTGGACATGGACTGCTTCAGTATCTGAGGAGCCGTGGAAGATGCTGAACATTGTTCAATCATCAGAAAACATCCCCTTTTCTGACCTTATGATGGAAAGGTCATTGATGAAGCAGCTGAAGATAGTTGGGCCTGTCAGCAACTTGTAGGTGTATCCATCAGTTAATTATTGTGGAATCATGCAGCATAGAAGGAGCTATTCACCATGTACTGATTGTTTGAAAGAGCTATTCAATTACTCCTACTCCTTTGCTCCTTCCCTTTAGCCCTGCAATTATTCTTCCTACAGTATATATCCAATTCTATTGAATTCAAGTTATTTTTGAATCTTCTTCCACCATCCTTTCAGGCAGTATGCTCCAGATTATAATAACAAAACTACCACGGTGGAATTTGAACTTCTGTTTTCTGGATTACGAATGCAATAGGAAATCTAAAATTAAGATGCTACTATACCACATATTCAACAGGATAAAAATGTACATAATCTCTAGGAGTGCCAAAAAAAATATAGCTGACATTGGTTGCTCGTTGGATTATTTGGCATAGTTAGTTCTTTAACTTACTATTAACACTCTTTTGGTACATTTTTCATAATTGACTCGCATGGACGGTTGATATTTGTTTGAAACCTATAATTATCTGTTAGTTTACTTTGTTTTGTTCTAGTTGAATATCTCTGGACTCATTGATAATGCTATTTAATGATCCTGTTAGCCCAGTGATGTTCTACATCATTTAATACTGCTGTACTGGTTGATGCATCAGTAACCACCAATGTCTCTAATAAAAACAGAAAATACTGGACAATCTTGGCAGGTCTGACAGCATCTACGGAGTGAGAAGGGAGCTAGCGTTTTGCGTCTGGATGGCACTTTGTCGGTGAGGAAGGCAAAGCGTCGGGGAAACGGGTGGTAGGGGCTGCAGCGCAAGCCAGGACCACCATATAGCCCATTGGAGCGAGATGGGCAAGGGAGTGCTCACAATGCTAACATGTCTACTCTTTACCCCCTGCAGACAATGGATTTTGGAATTCAGCCAGGAATAGAAACACAGAAAAAATAGGAACAGGAGAAGGCCATTCGGCCCTTCAAGGCCGTTCTGCCGTTCATTGTCATCATGGCTGATCATCCAACTCAATAGCCTAATCCCGCTTTCCCCCATATCCAGTCCAGTCCTGTTAGAATTGTATATGTTTCTATGAGTTCCCCCTCATTCTGAACTCTAGCGAATACAATCGTAACCAATTCAATCTCTCCTCTTACGTCAGTACTGCCATCCCAGGAATCAGTCTGGTAAATCTGCGTTAGACTCCCTCTGGGCAGTTACAGTAGCACGCTAGTATACTGGTTAGCACAATTGCTTCCCAGCTCCAGGGTCCCAGGTTCGATTCCCGGCTGGGTCACTGTCTGTGCGGAGTCTGCACGTTCTCCCCGTGTCTGCGTGGGTTTCCTCCGGGTGCTCTGGTTTCCTCCCACAGTCCAAAGATGTGCGGGTTAGGTGGATTGGCTATGCTAAATTGCTCTTAGTGTCCTGAAAGGTTAAGTGGGGATTACTGGTAGAAACGTGGATTTGAGCAGGGTGCTCTTTGTAAGGGCCGGTGCAGACTCGATGGGCTGAATGGCCTCAGTTTGCACGGTAAATTCTATGATTCTATGTTTCTATAGCTAGAACATCCTTCCAAAACTTCACACAATATTTCATGTGTGGCCTCACCAAGGCCTTGTATAATTGCAGCAAGACATTCCTGCTCCTGTACTCAACTTCTCGAATGGTTGGCATCTGACTGGCGTGGCGGCCCTTGCAGACGCATTGAGACTGCACGAACAGGAGCTGTCCAGGGAGGATCCTGCAGAACAGGAGCCTACCAGAAGAACAGGGGCCAGCCGGTAAGGCTGGAGAGCCAGCTGTCCAACAAGTTTGAGGAGGTTGTTACGTTCTGGAATAAGTGCACTAAAGAACGTCTAGTTTTTGACTAGTTTAATGTTTTATTGTTGAACAATTACATTGGTTAGATAACCATAAGAATATAATGAAAAAGTACTAACTATTATAAATAATCTAAGAGTTACTACAAATTGTGACTATCTACTATGAAGACCCTCTACCAACTCCCTGAGGTAACAGTGTCACATGGTTGTTCTCTACTGCCACCTAGTGGTTGGAGGTTGTGTATATCACTATATACTGGATCTCATCGCAGAATTGGGAATGGGATGCCGCATCAGGCCTCGTGTATATCGGCAGCACCATCGTTGGAGGACTTGCTAGACTGGGCATGTCGCCGACAGGCACGACGGCGCAGGGAGACTGAGCGACATCACTGCCATATTATGGTGTGCCTGGAACTAGGGGGGTATGAGCGAGGACACCTGCTCCCGGTGGCCATCAAGGTGATGGTTGCCCTGAACTTCAATGCCACGGGGTCCTTCCAGGCACCAACTGAGGACCTGTCCGGGATCTCCCAGACCTCTGTACACAGGTGCATCTGCGATGCCCCATATACCCGGGTGGTGCACTATATAAACTTCAAAGCCCACCAGATTGCCCAAGCAGCGGGATTTGCCGCCATTGCAGGCATGTCCCATGTTCAGAGGGTGATCAATGGGACCCATGTCCCCCTACAAGCACCGCCGCATGATGGCGTGTGCTTCATAAACTGTAAGGGTTTCCACTCCATGAACATGCACCTGGTATGTGACCTCGGCCATACATTATGCACATCTGTGTCCGACATCGAGGCAGCGGCACAACAAATTCATTCTGGAGCATTAGTCACTGCCCGACACCTTGGAGGCGCTCCCTCAGGTGAGGGGTTGGTTCCTGGGCGACCGGGTTATCTGCTGCTGTCGTGGCTAATGACGCGTATCCAGAAGCCCCAGACCGTCAGGGAGAACCGTTACAACGATGCCCATACAGCAACCAGGAGTGTCAACAAGCGGTGCATCGGTGTGCACAACATGCGGTTCAGATGTCTTGACCGCTCTGGTAAGGACCCTCCAATATAGCCCTAGGATGGTCTCCGACATTGTGCGTCTTCCACAACATCGCGCAGCAAAGCGCTGACATGCTGGAGAAGGAGGAGGATGAACGCCAGGCCTCGTCTGATGAGGAGGATGTGGAAAAGGGCCAGGATGGGCAGGGCTTGGGGCCACATGATGTGTATACCAGGCCCGCCATGCCCAGGACAACCCAATCGCCTCCAGGTTTGCCAAACAGGTGGCCTGGCCACTGGCAACTCACCCCATCCCCCCACTTCAGCACCTGCACCTCCTCTGAGTTACCACAAGCTTTGCCACAGGGTGTTGGCCCTGTGTTGGCAGGATCAGCGGGTCTGGTCCATGGGCTGGAAGATGATGATGGCCCGCAGAGCGATGAGCTCTAGTGCTCCACATTGTTTGACAGAGTCTGACTCCTGCCTCGGTGTCACATTACACTATCCACCCGGGCGACCCCTGCATGCTTGCTGGCCATTCCATCAAATGAGCCCACAGACCTTCAGGGGACGCGGGGGTGGGTTGGAGTCGGGGGGGGGGGGGGGGGGGGGGAGGTGGAAGGTTGTCACAGGGATGGTGAGCCTTGATGGGCCACTCACCAGGTAGGCCTTGCCACATTGTGCTCCACATCTCTGGCCCTGTCCCCTGCCGCCTCTGAGGGTGACACCAGGGGGAACCCCAATCCCAACACACTCTCTGCACTCAGCACAGCCCATCCCACCACTCCCTTCCTTTGGTCAGAAGACAGGTTCACCACCCTCCTAAGTGAAAACGTTCATGCTCATCTCAGTCCTAAATCGTCTACCCCAAATCCTGAGACTGTGACCCCTCAGCTGAAGGATACAATGGGCGGGATTCTCCGACCCGCCACACCAGTTTTCTGGTGTAGCGTGCCCCTGTTGGTAGCGGGATTCTCTGTCCTGCCAGCCGGCCAATGGGGTTTCCCATTGTGGGCAACCCCATGCCATTGGGAAATCTCCGGGCGTAGGTGCGCTGCCGGCGAAACAGAGAATCCCGATAGTGGAGAATCCAGCCCAATATTCCTGAATCCACTTCGTCCAGCCCTGTCAGAATTGTATACATTTCAATGAGCTCCCCTCTCTTTCTTCTAAATTCTAGTGAACACAGGCCCAGTCAACCCATCTTTCCTCATATGACATTCCGACCATTCCAGGAATCAGTCTGGTGAACCTTTGCTGCACTCCCTCTATGGCAAATATATCCTTTCTGAGACAAGGAAACCAACATTTCACACAATACTACAGGTGTAGTCTCATCAAGGCCCTGTATAGCTGCAGTAAGACATCTTTGTTCCTGTATTCAGGTCCTCTTGCACTGAAGGTGAACATATAATTTGCCTTCCTAACTACTTGCTGTACCTGCATGTTTGCTTAATTATAAACGTAATCCCAATTCCAAATTTATAAACAGTCCCATACGTTGGCCTCCTCCGTTTGGCAGACTATGTTCTCCCACTGGAGCTGAATCGCACCTGACTTGCGCTTAAGCTGGAAGAGCAAATCAGGGGAAGCGAGGCCTAACCCTTTGCCATGCAAATGTATGCATAGTGAGGATTGTGAGGGATTCCCAGGGCCTCCATTTTCAGCAGGCAGCCCAATAGTGAAATCCGTCGGCTGGCCCCCACCCCCGGCAACACAATTCATCCACCCCCGCCTCCCCCACAGTACAGTTTCATTGTGCCATTCATCTCCTTTCACCCTTGAGTGACTTTTAAGTACCAGGTGATGAAACTAACCAATGTTTATAAACATCAAACTATGATTGACAGCTCCTGGACCGCATCAACTAGAGTTAAGTGCTCTCTGCTAGTTTCACAGCTGAGGACCTCAAAGCCACCCAAGCGTGAAGGGAGATAAGTGAAATAAGGCAGAGAGCTATGTGTTTATGTGTGTGGAAGCTGGCAATCACAGCCTAGGGAAAGCAATTTCACAAAGAGATGAATGAAAGACTTGCAGATCAAAGATCTGAGGGGGTTAAACCCAGCTGCCTCATTTTCTCTTTCTGGGAATTGACAGGTGCTATTTCCTGTGCCTGAGCCAGCAGGTGTATTGCACAGGTGAGTTTTACAGCAGTGATTTTTTTCACTGCCTCTCTCTGAACTGCTCTCCAGCTTCCAGGCAGGGTTCTCTCTTTTGGTGGGCTTCCAGGCAGGGGTCTCTCTCCTGGGGGGGCTTCCAGGCAGGGGTCTCTCTCCTGGGGGGGCTTCCAGGCAGGGGTCGCTCTCCTGGGGGGCTTCCAGGCAGGGGTCTCTGATGGGGTCTCTTTAATTAAGGGGTATCTGATGGGGTCTCTTTAACTATGATAACCTTTATTATCACAAGTAGGCTTCCATTAACACAGGAGTCAAGAAGGAGTCTCTGGTTGGGTGGGATGGGCAGGTCTTGCAATGTAGAGGGGAGGGTGGCCCTCCGATGGACTTTGGCGGCAACTCCCTTAAAGAGTTATCCCCTTGGCCCACTACGACATCCACTGCATCAGGGCCATATTCATCAAGAGTCAAGGCCATGTTTAACAAGACATGCACCAATTCTCGCCAACCTGATTCCCAGCCCAGAGAGCTGAATAATCATGAGGGCCCAGAGAATAAGATGCCTGGTCTGTTATTAGGATGCAAATGGGGCTTAATGACACATTAGCTTCTTCCCGTTGGCGCAAACCTCGATGCTGCCGCCAGCGGGAGACCGGAGCATCGAGGTGCCCGTCAGAAGATTGGCGCAGGCACAATGGACCGAATGGCCTCCTTTTGCACTAAATCCTTTTTAAAACCATGATCAATGCAGAAGAGAATTACTTTTAAACAAACACATTGGGGGCGAATCTCCGATATGGAGCCCAAGTGTTCGCACCATTGTGAACGCCGTCGCCTTTCACGAACCGGGCCCTGGTACGACCGATTCTGGCCCCCACAGGGGGTCAGCACGGCGCTGGAGCATTTCACGCCGCTCCAGCGCCGCGCCAACCCACGCATGCGAAGTTAAAAGTTTAATATTCTATTTATAATAAATGGTTTTGTTTTAGAAATACCAAAGTCCTATTTTTCATGCAATCACTCTTGGAGCGAATCATTCTTTCTGCTCAGTCTTAAAATAAACTAAAATATTTCGGACCAGTATCCCAACCACTATTTGGGTAGGTCTGGGACTGTAGTACTGTGCCGCCGTGTTGTGTCAGTCTAGATCTTGCTGTCAAACCTCTGAAGCAGTATTCAAACACAACCTTCTGACTCAGAGGAAAGTACTACCCTGAGTGATGGCTGATTTCAAAGGAAGTTCTGATCTTACTCTGGTACTTGAGTAGACAACCTACCACCACTTAAGCTAAAGATAGGATGGAGCAAACTGCAGAAGGTCAAGCCAGATTTAAATTGTGCTCAGGTGATCCATTGGAAGCTGAAATGCAAGTTCCGAGTTTTACTGCTGTTGTAAGAACATATTAGACCAAAGTTCTAATGGAATATCTATGGAATATTTGTTTGTGTAGTCCCGCTTGAAAGTGGTGCTACGATTGGGATATGGACACGTGGATTGCAGTGGTTCAAGAAGAGCTACCACCACCACCTTCACAAAGGTAATTAGAGAAGGGCAACAAAAACTGGCTCAGCAAGTGGGCAAGTCGAATATCTTGCTGATTGATTTTGTTTATCGCTGGCTCTGAGGGTGATGGGCACAGCACAGCCTGAGTTGGCAGACTGACTGACAGACCACACCTTTAGGATTTCCACATGGATCTGCACATGCCCAGCATGTTTCGTTCAGGTTCAGAGGAGTAATAATGGGCAATGCTGACAGTTCTCTGTCATCTCTCACCCCCCCCCCTCCCCCTGCTGAAAATCCAGACCATTGTATAACTTGCACACAACTGAGCTATTGTCATTGGTGATAAAGCAGAACCTGCTTTGCAATTGAACTGCAATTGCCTTGCATTCACCTGCAATAAGAAAAACCCTGGCACGTGAAAATATGTTACTGTTTGTTCTGAAAGTATCACAAATACAGAACTCCAAAGGACTGGGGTTTCACGCTGTTTGATGTGATTTGTGACTCACTTACTTAAAAATACTTCTGATCCAAGAGATATGAGAGGATACATTGATTGCTGCACAAGAATCTGAATGCTGTTCAATGCGTTATGTAATAATAGTGATCTAATTGTTCAATCTATATAAAATGATTTCTGAATTATTTTATGTGGTCAAATTTATATTGACAGTTTTATGAATTGCACACAACCAATTATTATTATAATGCTCAACATTTAGATTAATATGAAAATCTGCACAATTTCAGTCCAGAGGCAAAAAAAAACAACGTAATTTATTTTGTGATATTGTATAAAATTAAAGAACCTCCTGGCCTGTCAGCAGCTTTATAATCTGCAATGTCAATCCAGTTTCTAAATGTCAACTTGACTCATGGGAACTCCTTAATGGAAGACTGCCTGATCTATAACTATTAATTTAGTTTTTTATCAATAGAGTAAGAGAGCTATAGCACTTACACTAGATCAACGTAATTGCAGTTCAGAAGTAATACTCTAAAGCATTTTGAGGCCTGTTCACTATTCCAGAATTTCAGGGGTGGGATTCTCCATTCCCGAGGCTAAGTGTTAATGCCGGGGCAGGATTTGTGGACTTCCACGACAGCAAAACTGGCACCGCACCTGGACTGATTCAGCGACTGTTAAGGGGCAACCACACCTGAGGATTTCCCGACGGCGTGGGGCTGGGCACAATGTGAAACCCTATTGGCCAGCTGGCAGGACGGAGAATCACACTGCCGGCAGGGAAAACTGCCGCATCAGAAAACTGTTTTTTCTGTTTTTTCTGAAATATTCCTGAGCTGGGATAGCGATGCCCTTTATGACCTTTTGTAACAGCCTGTAGCAGGATATTTATACCAAAGGGTTTGAAAAAGTTCCATCTGGTGCCAGGGAGCCTCCTGGATCTTTATTGTAACCATTCTCCAATTCTAAGGTATAATATTCTGAGTATATATTAATTCTACTTATTATCTATATTTCAACAAACTAATCTACATTTTCATGACAACATGGCTTTCATTACATGCTTGATGCCCACATAAGTATAAGTGATGCACTGATGTTGCACACATATTCATTGATGAGTGTACAATGTTGAGCACCATTCAGGACTCCTTAGGTACTGTTGCAGGAGTTCCTCGAGGCATTACCCGATGCTCAACTATTCCTAGCTGCTTTATCAATGACTTTCCTTCCATCATAAGGTCAGAAGTGGGGATGTTCAGTACCAATTGCAAATGATCAGATACTGAAGCAGTCCCTGCTAATATGCAGCAAGACATAGACAGTATTCAGTCTTGGCTGCTAAATGGCAACTATTATTCATGCCACACAAGTGTCAGGCAATGACCATTTCCAACAAGAGAGAATGCAACCATCTCCCCTTGACATTCACTGTACCACCATTGAATCACCTCCCGTAATCAACATCCTGGAGGTTACCATGGTCCAGAAACTGAACTGGATTCTGTGGCTACAAGAGCAGGTCAGACCCTGAGAATTGTGTGACAAAATAATTCATCTCCTGACTCCCCAAAGCCTGCCCACCATCTACAAGGCAAGTCAGGGGTGTAATGGATGAGTGCTACTCCAACAACAGAGTGACAGCAATGAGGCCAGTGGATGGCTCTTGTTGACCAGTATCCTACCTCTGGGTTCTCATGGTGCAAATGGCACAGTCCACTGCTGCTGAATGAAAACATTGGGTGGAATTTTTCGATTTTTTTTTCTAAGTATTGTCTCTGATGGGAAAAGTGAAAGGCAGCCTTCCAGCTGCCTTACTGGGTTTTCCTACCGTATTTTCAAACACTTAAAAAAAAGTTTAAGGGGCGGGTCCCACTATGTCATGCTAGCGGGGCCAGCCAACCTCAACTTGGCGGACCGATCAAGATAAACAATTTGTAAACCCACTCACACGGAACCCCCAAGGGCACTGAACCCATGCACCCACATGCCCCCACGGATACAGGACATATCAGCTGTATGTTGGTTATGGTATATCTCAGAACTGACATGTAGCGCCTGGAAAGGGACATGTGTACAGTCAATGCACTCACCCGCATCCAGCCCCAGACCCATCCACCCCTCTCAACACACCATAGAAATCCTTGAAAAGTCCAGTCTTCATTCTGTCTACTTCTCTCTGAAAGAATGAAACGTATTCAACACTCTTGAAACATGACCTTTCAGTGACCTCCCTTAGTGGATGGCTATCTGGGAAATGTTGAAAATATATTTTACTCAAGCCTGGACAGAGCCAAATGCATAAATGTTCAGGGCTACAGGCATCTTCATAGCCACTGGCAATGCTATTCTAATCATGCTCTGCGACTCCAGTGGTGGCTACAACAAATGGCACATTTCAATGAGGACCCCCTTAGTGAAGTAGCTTTGTCTATGTCACACTGGATTCTCCGAAATCCCGGCCAAGTGTTGACGCTTGACCTTCTGCAGTTTGCTCCATCCTATCTTTAGCTTAAGTGGTGGTAGGTTGTCTACTCAAGTACCAGAGTAAGATCAGAACTTCCTTTGAAATCAGCCATCACTCAGGGTAGTACTTTCCTCTGAGTCAGAAGGTTGTGTTTGAATACTGCTTCAGAGGTTTGACAGCAAGATCTAGACTGACACAACACGGCGGCACAGTACTACAGTCCCAGACCTACCCAAATAGTGGTTGGGATACTGGTCCGAAATATTTTAGTTTATTTTAAGACTGAGCAGAAAGAATGATTCGCTCCAAGAGTGATTGCATGAAAAATAGGACTTTGGTATTTCTAAAACAAAACCATTTATTATAAATAGAATATTAAACTTTTAACTTCGCATGCGTGGGTTGGCGCGGCGCTGGAGCGGCGTGAAATGCTCCAGCGCCGTGCTGACCCCCTGTGGGGGCCAGAATCGGTCGTACCAGGGCCCGGTTCGTGAAAGGCGACGGCGTTCACAATGGTGCGAACACTTGGGCTCCATATCGGAGATTCGCCCCCAATGTGTTTGTTTAAAAGTAATTCTCTTCTGCATTGATCATGGTTTTAAAAAGGATTTAGTGCAAAAGGAGGCCATTCGGTCCATTGTGCCTGCGCCAATCTTCTGACGGGCACCTCGATGCTCCGGTCTCCCGCTGGCGGCAGCATCGAGGTTTGCGCCAACGGGAAGAAGCTAATGTGTCATTAAGCCCCATTTGCATCCTAATAACAGACCAGGCATCTTATTCTCTGGGCCCTCATGATTATTCAGCTCTCTGGGCTGGGAATCAGGTTGGCGAGAATTGGTGCATGTCTTGTTAAACATGGCCTTGACTCTTGATGAATATGGCCCTGATGCAGTGGATGTCGTAGTGGGCCAAGGGGATAACTCTTTAAGGGAGTTGCCGCCAAAGTCCATCGGAGGGCCACCCTCCCCTCTACATTGCAAGACCTGCCCATCCCACCCAACCAGAGACTCCTTCTTGACTCCTGTGTTAATGGAAGCCTACTTGTGATAATAAAGGTTATCATAGTTAAAGAGACCCCATCAGATACCCCTTAATTAAAGAGACCCCATCAGAGACCCCTGCCTGGAAGCCCCCCAGGAGAGCGACCCCTGCCTGGAAGCCCCCCCAGGAGAGAGACCCCTGCCTGGTAGTACTTTCCTCTGAGTCAGAAGGTTGTGTTTGAATACTGCTCCAGAGGTTTGACAGCAAGATCTTGGTGCCCAGAAAGGCAGAACAGAATTCTTAATTTATTAAATCAAAAATCTGCTTTGTTTATTTAAGTGAACTGGGAGTAACAAAATAGGAAGGATGTGAACGCATTGGAGAGAGTATAGAAGAGGTTTACAAGACTGGTTCCTAAAATGAGAAACTTCAGTTATAAGGTTAGATTGGAGAGATTAGAAACAGAGAAAGTAGGAGCAGGGGGGCTCGACTCTTCGAGCCTGCTCCAGCATTCATTATGACCATGGCTGACCATCCAACTCCATGACTGATCCCGTCTTCCGCCCTTATCATTTGATCCCCCTCAACCCAAGTGCCATATCTAACTGTTTCTTGATAAATAAGTTGAAATTGTCTCCTTGGAGAGGAGAAGGCTAAGAGGAGATTTAATAGAGATGTTCAAAACCATGAGGGACTGGACAGAGTAGATAGGGACAAACTGTTCCTGCTCGTAAAAGGATCAAGAAAAAGAGAGCACATTTAAAGTGATTTGCAAAAAAAGTAAATATGATGTGAGAAAGTCTTTTTCGCACATTGAGTGGTTTGGGTCTGGAATGAATTGAGGCATTCAAGAGGGAATTAGATGATTATTTGAATAGAAACAATGTGCAGAGGTATGAGGAAAAGGCAGAGGTACGGCACTAGGTCCTGATGCTTGTTTGGAGAACTGGTGTAGACTTGATGGGCCAAATGGCCTCCTTCTGCACTGTAACAATTCTCCGAGTCTGTGAAATGCTTATTCATGTTTTCCTGTTCCATTGTGAACATTTAAAATGTGCTGGAAGCTCACCTGCAGAAATACAGTCAACCAAACCTCTTTGCATAGTATCTGTTCAGCCGGGATTTTGCTGCAGTTGTTAAATTAACTGTTTCATTGTCAAACTGCATAACAAAATTGATGATTGTGGATTGTTTAAACTTCAGACTTTTAACTGGATGTGGGAATTTTGGAATAAAACTGCAGTGACCCACAGTTGCCACTTTGCTCGTGTAATTCTGTGGCAGATATTATGAAAATGTAAGGCCCGACTGCCAAAATTCATTTTATAGCATCTGGTTTGTGCTTTGAAGCCATTGATTTTAGATCTTGACTGCATCAGTAGTTTCCATACATGTTGGATCAGGGTATTGAACTTGATGATCAGCCATGATCATAATGAATGGTGGAGCAGACTGAAGGCCAAGTGGCCTACTGCTTCTATTTTCTATCTATGTTTCAATGCTCCATTGTGAGGAAACTGAGAAAACAATGCTGTGACAGTAGGTTGCTCCACTATGTATTAGGAGCCAATGATCAAGTGCATAGGGGTATAGTGGGACAACCAACTATTAGCCTTAATGTAGGGAGAAAAACTGATCGAAAGCACTACTGCTAAATCTCTCATACAAAGCGTGGAACAAAAGACAAGATGCTAGTTTCTGTTTTGACAGATAGTAGCATTATACCCCGTATGCTTCACCCGATGTCTATGTCTATGTATTTACATTGTGTATTTATCATATGTATGGAACGATCTGCCTGGACTGTACGCAGAACAATACTTTTCACTGTACCTCGGTACATGACAATAAATTAAATCTAAATCTATTAAAATATACTCTGTGTTCCTACATATTTAGCATCCGGAGAAAGAGTCCTGTGTAAATTAACAGGTAATTAATCAAAACTGTAGACCGTGGCAAAAGAAAAGTCTCAAGACTTTTACTTGTATAGCATCTTTGCAACCTCTGGGCTTTCCAAAACACTTCATAGCCAATGAAGCACTTTTGAATGTAGACACTATTGTAACATGAGAAACGCGGCAACTACAGCAAGCTCCAACAATTTGATGATGAGCAGAAACATTTTTAGTGCTTGCTGAGGACACCAGGAGAACTTCATAGCTCTTTAAATAGTGTTATAGAACAGTACAGCACAGAACAGGCCCTTCGGCCCTCGATGTTGTGCCGAACAATGATCACCCCACTTAAACCCACGTAACCCGTATACCCGTAACCCAACAATCCCCCCATTAACCTTACACTACGGGCAATTTAGCATGGCCAATCCACCTATCCCGCACATCTTTGGACTGTGGGAGGAAACCGGAGCACCCGGAGGAAACCCACGCGCACACGGGGAGGACGTGCAGACTCCACACAGACAGTGACCCAGCCGGGAATCGAACCTGGGACCCTGGAGCTGTGAAGCATTGATGCTAACCACCATGCTACCGTGAACCCCCAACCACTTTAGAGCAGGCAGAACTTTAATTTAACTTATTGCTCAAACAGTGGTACCTCAAGTCCAGCGCACTCTCAAGTACGACTGATACTGCCTCTCGTGGTTGGGGCCTATAACTTTCACTGAACCTAATTTCTCAATTGCTTAACCTGAGCATTTCCGATCAGCAGTTCACAAGTTTTAATTTATGGTTTTCACCAAGTTAACACATTTCAGATAATTGGGTGGCATGGTGGCACAGTGGTTAGCATTGCTACCTCACAGTGCCAGGGATCCGAGTTCAATTCTGGCTTTGGGTGACTGTCTGTCTGTGTGGAGTTTGCACATCCTACCCCTGTCAGCATGGTTTTCCTCCAGGTGCTGTGCTCTGGTTTCCTCCCACAGTCCAAAGAAGTGCAGGTTTGATGGATTGGCCATGCTAAATTGCCCCTTGGTGTCCAGAGATATTTAGGTTAGATTAAGGAGTTTTGGGATAAAGCTGGGGAGTTGGCTTGGGTGGAGTGCTCTTTTGGAGGGTTGGTGCATATTTGATGGGCTGAATGGCCTCGTGCACTGTAGGGATTCTATGATGAGAGGGTCAGTCTCCGATTGGAAAATGAAAATGAGTTTAAGGACAGAAAGAAGGATGTCATGGTACATAATTGCTTTTTGTACTGGAGGGTGATAGACAGTGGTGTTCACCTGGGGTCAGTTCTAGTAATGGTTCAGATTTTGAATATATAAATGACTTAGATCTTGTAATATGGGAAAAAAATGTCATAATTTTCTGATAATATTAAACTTGGAGGAGTGGCGGGCAATGAAAATAATACTAATTACCTGCAACTTGACACAGATAAGCTAGCAAAGTGGAGCTACAAGTGGCACATGGAAGTTAATTGAGAAGTGAGATCATGCATCTTGGCAATTGCAATACCTCAATTTGACTGAAATTTTCATGTGCGAATCTTCTTCCGCGTCAAGGAAGCTCCTTAAAATTATCAGCATGTGTGATTTCCCCCGCAGGTTCATGTTCAAAGAACCACAACCCCCCCCCCCCCCCCCACCCCAGTGCTGTGTTTGGCCCTTTGTACTTCACGAAGGAACTCACTAAATAGTTTGACTTGTCCAAACCAGAGTCTTTCATCGCGTCTCGTGTGGTAAGATAGCAATCTGACACAGAGCACTTTAACGTGGAGTCTGCTAATTCCTCCTCTGGAATTTGCACCTAGCACTAACTGTTCACATGTGTGTCTTATTACCCTCTCAATCCTCTTCTCCAGATGGTCGGATGTGTCTCCCTTTATATCGGAGTCACAGGCCACCTGACCTTGGTCTAGAGACCGTGTGGTGTGACTGTACTGCCACCTGCTATTTGGAGGTTTCCTTCCAACTATGATATAGCCCTTCGGCACATTACCACATCCTTCTTCCTCACAAAGCATTGAGATAATTTTTTTTAACCGGTAACATTAAACATTAAACTTGATACGTTCATTACAGGTAGCTGGTAAAGTGTCCATTTACATGCTGTGCCTGACAAGTGTCCATTTCCTTGATACAGATCTCATTCTTTCGAGTTGTTGCCCACCTCCCATCGGAGACTGGTTGACTTGCGGCATCTTGCTTCTCTTGCGCGTCGTCCTGTGCCTTTGAAAGGCCTGTGTTGAAGACTGCCATATTTGTGTTACCAGTCGCTTTCTCTTCCGTTTTCTTGCATGCTGTTGCTTGCTACTTGAGACTGTTTTCGTTGCTGGTTGGCTGCTTGGATGAGGCAGTTCTCCCAGTCTTCTCCTTTTTCTTTTAATTTTTAGGACACGGTGATGTATTTTGTTGTGTCTCTTGGTTTTGTTTTTTTCTTTGTAGCAGCCTCTGGCTTGGCGCTGGCCGTCGTGTGTAGGGTTGTTTGCAGAGGTTTAGACATTACATCATCGCTGGGTGGTGTGACCACGCCCACTTCTGTGGCCTCATCGACATGCTGGATCACCTCGGTTTCTAGTGCCGGCATGAAGGATGGAACTGGGGTTGTCGGTTTCACCTCTTGTCGTGCTGGAGCATTGGTAACTTGCTGGAGTTGACTGGTTTCTGGCTGAGCTGATCCAGGCACTGGGTTTTCTTGATCAAACTCTCAAATGTGTGAGTGGTCCGTGGAGCTGCATAATGAGATAGTCATTAGGTTGCCCTCAGAGTCAGTGTCAGAGTTGCCTACTATTGCAATCTCCACGTCGCTATAATCAGCATCTTAATCTCTGTCCTCCCATTCGTCATCAGTGCCGTCGACTGCTTGGGAGTAAATTACCAGAGCCATTTCAAGGAC
The DNA here is from genome assembly GCF_902713615.1 of Scyliorhinus canicula. Classification (NCBI taxonomy): domain Eukaryota; kingdom Metazoa; phylum Chordata; class Chondrichthyes; order Carcharhiniformes; family Scyliorhinidae; genus Scyliorhinus; species Scyliorhinus canicula. Next base: position 165,815,643 of record NC_052149.1, read on the forward strand.
TTGTAACAGGCCACCACTTACCTCCGAGGCCAGTTTTTCGAAGATTGGGATGACTTCTTGCGTCTCTGGCTCAATCAATAGCTGATCTTTGGTTGTATCAGCAGATTCAATTTCTACATGCGCCATCTCCAAACTCCCGCTCTCCACAGAACCCATCGCAGTCTGGCTGTCCCCTGTGACCACCTCGCAGACCACTGGAGCCGTGCTACTGGAGCCTCATCTGTGCTGCTGGAGAAGAGATGTACAAGCAGCTCATAGTTTTCGTCATCCGTCTCACCTTCCATGTCATCACTTTCTGCATCATCGTCGATGACTTCAAGCAGATGTTCATAGTAATCGGCCTCAGATTCAGTATCATCGTCAGTCTTTTCACCTGAAAAATATAACTTTGCATACTGTGGAAGTCCGTGGGACTGAAGAAGTTGAAGGACGATTCATTGGATATGGTTCTTGTCGCTGTCCTTGGAGTGCTCCGACCCCAGTACTTTGGTTTCACTCGAATTGTTCTTACTGCAACATTTTTGCCCTCCCACCAGTCGATTGTGCAGCCTGTGCAGTCAATGATTTGTGGTTCAGCAAAGAACGATTTCAGCAGCTGTGAGGCCAACGGATACACTTTAATGATCACCTCATTTGTGAAATACTCATTAGGCCTGAATGTAAACTCCAGAGTGAAGCTCCACGGCTTTCCATTCTCTGTCCATTTAACACTCACATCTTGCTTTAATACGAGTTCATCGTGTTCTCGTATCATACCATTGAGCCTATGCACGTTCTTCAAGACTGTTAACCAGAATTGTGAATGCTCACCGACATTTCCGTCCCTTTGTCTGGTTTGTTGTCCTCCACTGGGATTTCTTCTAAATCCTCATACACCATGCACACCATAATGCTTTGTAGTGATTCACTGTGCTCAGGTGACCAGCTATCTATTTAGTCATGACTAGATTCAGGGATTCACTTGATTTTATCCCAAGTCCTGAGTCCACATCCATGCCTCCAATGTGAAAGAGTACGTGTGCTTCATGCCTGACGCTGAGAGCACTAGTTCGCAAACATCAAAGGTGTCCAGAGTTCTTGTTCTGAAGTCTATCATCAGTCCTGGATGATGAGCAAAGTCCTGCTGCCCATTTAGCTTTTACAAAACCTGTCAACTCACGAGGTTGGCTGTTGCTTTAGGATCGAGGTCACAATGAATGAAAGCGTCATTTAACATTATCTTTTATTTGAGTACAGACATGAAGGTTTTCGGAGTGTTCTTATTATCTTCATTCTTTGTTAAGATTTTACTTTCATCTTTGTTTTTCTGCTTTCTCACCACGATGAGATTGGTGGAAAACTGTTCTTCCGTGTTTATCTCATCCACTGCATGCACCGCTCGTGCATGGTCCATGGTGGAACGCGCAAAACATTGTTTTGTAAAGTGGCCAACATGGCTGCCACTGGAACAAACTTTTCTTTAGGCCGGACATTACCGTGGGGCATGTCGAGTGCCACATTTTTGGCACAAGATGGCGGCGGCGGTTCCTGTCGGCTGCTTAAAATGGCCACCCGCACTGAAACCATGTTTCTTTATGACGTTCATCACAGCACTAATGGCGCTGGCTTCTTCTTCCATGTTGGGCAAAATTATTTTAGCAGAGTACGCCTATTCTTTGTGCAGCAATCTCGCTTGCCTGGCAAATCTTCATTGCCTTTTCCTGCACCAAATCTTCCTCCCACAATAATACCGCCTGAAGCTTACCATCAAGTAAACCAAAGACAATTTGGTTTCAGATTAACAAAGGTTAATCAGATCACTGAAGTTGCATGACTGGACCTTCAGCCTCAAGTCCATGACAAAAATATCAAAACATTCGCCATACGCATGCGGAATATACAGCGCTCAAATGTTACATTCTTCTTCAGGGAACAATGCTTATCAAAGTGCTTCATCACTTCATCAAATTTCTTGTGATCCTCACCATTATCAAACACAAACTAGTCGTACAGTTCAAGCGTTTGTGGACCTGCCATTGTTAGCAGCAATGCAATCTGCCTTTCACCAGGCTGGGCCTGCAGGCCCACGGTTTCAACGTAAAGTTCGAACTGCTGTTTGAACAGCTTCCAGTTCTCACCTACATTACCGGACATCTGAAGCTGGTGGAGGACCCTCAGTCCATCCATCTCGAGCTTCAGCATTTTCTTATGCATTGGGTCGCCTCAGGTTGCAGTTCACCAGGCTGGTCTTTGAGCCGAATGCCTAATTTTGTCACTGCCGTCACGATCTTGAAATCTTCAGCACTTGTGGTACCATGTTGTGATTGGTGCTTTGTACTTCACGAAGGAACTCACCAAACACTTTGACTTGTCCAAACCAGAATCTTTTATTGAGTCTTGTGTGGTAAGATAGCAATCTGATATAAAGCACATTATTATGGAGTCTGCTAATTACTCCTCTGGAACTTGCACCCAGCACTGACCATTCGCATGTATGTCTTATTACCCTCTCAATCTTCTCCAGGTGGCCGGATGTGTCTTCATTTATATCGGAGTCACAGGTCACCTGACCTTGGTCTGGAGACTGCATAGCGTGTCTGTACCGCCATCTCCTGGTTGGAGATTGCACACCTTCCAACTATGATATAGCCCATAGGCAAAACACCACACATCGGTGGCTTGTGCAGAAAATGTATGAAATTGATCGGGTTGGGTTGGGTTGGGGTTATTGGGTCAGTTCTGAAGGCAGTGGGCGGTGGCGTGGGTTGGTTTAGTGGGGGGGGCTTGGTCTGGTCAGACCAAGGTTGGGGTGGATGGGTTCGGTCGATAACAAAAGAATAGCTGGGGGTTCGGGGGGGTGGGGGTGTGAGGGGAGTCCAATGGGGTATTGGAGGTATTCAGGGGGTGGGAGGAGTCCTATGATGGGTTTGAGGGTTCTCGTGATGGGGGCTTGGGGTTGTATTTGGGGGGGCAAGGTAGTCGGGGGAATCATATGGGAGGTCACAGGGCAGTCAGGGGGATAGTGAAAACGTTGGCGTGGTTATGGAGGTGGAGGAAGTCTCATACATTGAAAATAGAAGCAGGAGGAGGCCATTCAGCCCTTGAAACCTGCACCACCATGCATTATGATCATGGCTGATCATCAAATTTAATACTCTGATTCCGCCTTCCCCCTATATACCTTGATTCCTTTAGCTCCAAATGCTTTATTTAATTCCTTCTTGAAATCACTCGACGTTTATGCCTTTCATGGCCTTGGGGCTGGAGGGGTAAGGCATCCCATGGCGGGCGGGCGGGGGGGCGGGGGCGGTTAGGTGGGTCACTGTTATAGTTACCCAGCAGCTAGAAGTAGTTTTAGTTCTTTTTTCTGGGAAACAACGGGCGGGATTCTTTGATGCTGAGGCTAAGTGTTGACGCTGTCATAAATGGCATCGCGTTTTACGACGGCACCAACAGGCCCCCAGGAGCAGCTATTCCGAGCCCAACAGGAGGCCAGCACGGTACTGGAACGACCCACGCTACTCCAGCAGCCGATACCGGCCTCAAATGGGCGCCGCGGGTCTGCGCATGTGCGCAAACACAGTGACCGGCGCAATTGTGCGCATGCGCGGTGGCTTCCTTCTCCGCGCGGGCCCCGACGCAACTAGGCGTAGGGCTACAGGGGCCGGCGCGGAGCAAAAGAGGCCCCAAGCCCAAGAGGCCGGCCCGCCGATCGGTAGGCCCCAATCGCGGGCCAGACCACAGCGAAGGCCCCCCCCGGGTTGTACCCCCTCCCCCCCACCAGGCCGCCGCCTAAAGGATGCACGCCAAGGTCCCGCCGGGTAGGACTACGCGTGGACGCCGCCAGCAGGATGCGGATTTTTTTGTGGCCACTCGGCCCATCCCGGGCGGAGAATCGCCGAGGGGGGGAGGGTCACATAGAGCAATCCCTGACCAGTGCCGCGCTAGCACCAATGGCGCTGATTCTCCGCTCACCGGAGAAGCGGCGGACCAGCGTCGGACTAACTATCTGATAAGGTCATAAGATATAGGAGCCATTCAGCCAATCGGGTCTGCTCTGCCATTCTATCATGGCTGCAATGTTCCTCATCTGCTACCTACAATGTTACAGACCAAGAGCTGGATTGTGAAATCAGCCCGCGCATCTCCTCCCTAGAACACATGACCTGGGACCTAGGAGCGGGAGTAGGCGATTTAGCTTCCAGAACCTAACACCATCAATTTGATCATGGCTGATCCCATCCTGGCGTCAACTCCACTGTCCTGCCCGTTCTCCATAAACCTTCAACGGAATCCTCCGTACCTTCAGGGGCGCTAGCACCAATGGCGCTGATTCTCCGCTCACCGGAGAAGCGGCGGACCAGCGTCGCGCGATTCGCGCCCAGCCCGGCAATTCTCCAGCCCGGCGTGGGCTGTGAGAATCCCGCCCTATTGCTCTATGACTGTTGGAACCATCGGAAGTTTGTGATTTAAATCACATTGGATGGTTCCCAAATCAGGGCACTTAACCAAAGGAAGTTTGAACTTCCTGGGAAATTGCAGTACAGTCATTCTGGGAGCTTCCAGGTGCGGGAGAGGCGTTCCCCTGCATTTCTGTGGGTTACTGCGACACAATACACCTGAGCTCAGAAGTTATGGTTGCAAACATTTGTGTTCAAAGTCACAATCTCCTTCCGAACGATTTCTTTTTAGCTGAATTTTTGAACTGATGGAGGTCAGTCAAGCTGCTTTTGTGAAATAAACATTTGGTAAATTGAGTGTTTCCTTTATAACTCCATTCCACCACATGAAAAGACTGAATGCGTCTCTGGAAGCCCTGATTGTCCAATCAGAAGGTTCGGATCGAAAGGCCATCAGGGCACTGAAATGTGAACCAATCAAAACAATGCAAAGCTGCCCAATGCCAAACTAGTTTGGGAATGAAACATTCACGTGCTGGGGTCTCAACCCATTACAAATGATATCAACAACTTGGATGAAAGGATTGTATTGTAGCCTAATTTTCCGACGATACAAATATAGACAGCAAATCAAGATGTGGGAGGATACAAAGAGTCAGAAGAGGGATATAGATGGATAAATTTGACAGATGGAGGACAAAATGGAAAAATGTGAAGTTGCCCATTTTGGTGGGAAGAGTCAAAATGCAAGATATTGTTTAAATTGAGAGAAATTGCAGAATGCTGCTGTACAGAGGGACCTGGATGTCCTTGTACATGAATCACCAAAGGTCAGCAAGCAGGTGCAACAAGCAATTAAGAAGGGAAATGGAATGTTGACCTTTATTGTAAGGGGGGGTTGGAGTGTCAGTAGGGAAGTCTTTCTACAACTATATGGTGCACGGGTGACACCTCACCTAGAGTACTGTGTACAGTTTTGGCCTCCTTTTGTAGGAAGCGATATACCTGCATTGGAAGCACGTCAGAGAAAGTTCACTTGATTGATTCCTGGGATGAAGGATTGTCTTACGAGGAAAAATTGAACATCATTGAGTTTAGAAGAATGTGACCATATTGAAATATATAAGTTTTTGAGGGGGCTTGACAGTCGAGATGAGAGGATGCTTCCCCTCATAAAGGAACCTAGAACTAGGTTAAAAGTAAGGGATCTTGTTATATTTAAGGCACTATATAAATGTAAATTATTGCTAAAACTGTAGTTGCAATTTAATCTTTCCATCTGATTTCCAAATACTGACATTTACTGCAGAGATTTGCTGGAATGAAGAATTTTGGATACAAGGAAAGATTAGAGAATTTTTTCTTTACTAACTATCTGATAAGGTCATAAGATATAGGAGCCATTCAGCCAATCGGGTCTGCTCTGCCATTCTATCATGGCTGCAATGTTCCTCATCTGCTACCTACAATGTTACAGACCAAGAGCTGGATTGTGAAATCAGCCCGCGCATCTCCTCCCTAGAACACATGACCTGGGACCTAGGAGCGGGAGTAGGCGATTTAGCTTCCAGAACCTAACACCATCAATTTGATCATGGCTGATCCCATCCTGGTGTCAACTCCACTGTCCTGCCCGTTCACCATAAACCTTCAACGGAATCCTCCGTACCTTCAGGGGCTAGGCCCGCCCCGGAGTGGTTGGTGCCCCGCCGGCCGGCAGGATAGGGGCCTGGCGCCACACCAACCGGCGCCGAAGGGCCTCCGCACATGCACACACGGAGTCACTTCCGCACCGGGAATGGTGGATGACCATGGCCTCCGGTGCAGAAGGAACAGAGTGCCCCCACGGCACAGGCCCGCCCACGGATCGGTGGACCCCGACCGCGGGCCAGGCCACCGTGGGGGCACCTCCCAGGGCCAGATCCCCTGGCGACCCCCCAAGAACCCAGGAGCCCGCTCGCGCTTCCAGGTCCCGCCGGTAAGGGACCAACTCCAATTTACGCCGGCGGGACCGGCATAGAACTGGAGGGACTTCGGCCCATCACGGGCCGGAGAATCCGGACAGCCCCGGGGCCCATTGAGTTGCGCCGGATCCCGCCATTCTTCGAGGTGGTTTTTTGGGGGGTGGGAGAATTGGGAGGACAGTGGGGGGTCGGAGAATCCCGCCCCAGATGTCCACCTTTATTACAATGAAAACACTTAAAGTTTTCTTATCCCTCTACCATTGTCGTAGGTTTCCATTATACCCTGAGGCGCACACTCCTATTCTCACCAACCAGACCTCCTTTGCATTGACCACCTGTGAATTTCTCAATTCCCCAGTTTCTATCCCTCACAGATTGAACTTGATGTCGGAAACCACATTTTGCTTTATGAACCAAATCAAAATTGGTGGCCATTTCTGCAGCCTGTCTAGCAGTTTTAACTCTTTGCTCTTCCACATGAGTTATCTCTACTGAGGGACGTGAGTCTTTAAATTCCTCCAAAGTAATTATTTTTCTACGAGTATCACACGTTTGGTCTATTTTTAATGCTTTTATCCACCTATCAAAATTATTTTGTTTAATTCTTTTGAATTCTATGTATGTCTGACCTGTTTCTGTCCTTAGATTTCTAAAAATCTGTCTGTAGGCTTCTGGTACATGTTCATATACACTCACTATGGTTTTCCTCATCTCATCATAATCCCTAGACACCTCCTTTGATAGCGATGCAAACACCACTAGCTCTACCTACCAACTTCGTTTGAACCAACACTACCCACATGATCTTTGGCCAATTCAATTATTTAGCCACTTTCGCGAATAAAATGAAAAAGGCTTCCACATCTTCTCATCAAATCTTGACAATGCTTGAATATATTTAAACATGTACATGGGCGGTATGGTGGCACAGTGGTTAGCACTGCTGCCTCACAGTACCAGGGACCTGGGTTCGATTTCGACCTTGGGTGACTGTGTGGAGTTTGCACATTCTCTTCATGTCTTTTTTGGTTTCCTCCGGGCGCTCCGGTTTCCTCCCACAGTCCAAAGATGTGCAGGTTAGGTGGATTGGCCAGGCTGAATTGCCCCTTAGTGTCCAAAGGTTAGGTGGGGTTACAGGTAATAGGGTGGGGAATTGGGCCTAGGTAGGCTGTTCTTTTGAAAGGTCGGTGCAGACTCGATGGGCCAAACGGCCTCCTTCTGCACTATAGCGATTCTTTTCCATTCTGCTAAGCTTTTGACTGGGAAGTATTTCTTCTTCTTCTGGACCTTCCTCAGCCTCTACATTTCCTTTTCTTCTGCCATTGCCAATCTCTCCCTTCCCTTTGCTTCTATTTCCAATTTCTTCATTTCTATTTGTAATTGAATTCTCACTTCGTCTAATGATTCAGACGGAGTCTCTGGCAAATCTACATATTGAGCTATGGCTTCTATGTATCTCCACTTTCCTCACCCCTTTTGAGAAGGTTAACTGCAGCTTCCCCGCCAAACCCAGCATTTTACTTTAGTCTCCCTTTGTAACTATTCCGCGTAATTGCTTCCAGACCCAGGAAAGGTTTTGCAACTGAAAGAGCTAATCCAGTCACTCCCTGTTTAAATTTCAAAACCTGGAAGAATGTAATAATTGCATACATACTCGCAGTCTTTAAATTCAATAGCCCAACCCAAACAAGGAATTATACTTAAGTATCCAAGTAAAGACATTACGATCCTAGAGCAGTACCCAACAGTGGCTAGGATACTGGACCAGGACCTTGGGCCGGGATTCTCCCTTCTGGGGACTAAGTCCCCACGCCCGCCGGAAAACAGGCGACAATTACTCCGGAGTTTTTCCTTGAAGGTCTGGGGTGATTCTCTGGTTTCCAATGGGCTAGCAGGGCCCCGCCGTGCATCCCGCAGCTCTGGCGGGGCCCTGCCAGCCAGACCGTGCAGCCGCGCATGCGCACGGCGGCCGCAAGCGGGTCCTCGCATGCGCGTGGCGGCTGCCGCCATGGCGGAGCCACACAGCGGGCCCACGCGGTGGAAGGTAGGCCCCTCCTAGATCGCGATGGCCACCGCTGCGGCCCCCCCCCTCCCGGAGTCAGATACCCTCCGCCCTCACCAGGACCGCTATCGTGGCCACGGATCCCAGCTCCCGCCGGGTGGTACAACATGTAAACCATGCCGGCGGGAGTTTGGTCGGTCGACCGCGGAGAATCCCCGTGGGGGCCTGTTACAATTGTCCCGATCTGCGCGCGGGACTGGTGGGTCCGCGGAGAATCGCAGAAGCGATGGCGTGCCGGATTTTCGGCGTGAACGGCTATTCTCCGCCCCGCGCCAGGCGCGATTCCGGCACGGAGGGTTGGAGAATCCCGCTCTTTGTTTTTGAAAGACTGCGGAAAGAATGATTCGCTCCAGGAGTAAGTCTGAGGCACTGCGCTGTTCCAGCAGGCACTGGCACGGGCCGCATCACCACCTCCTATTTGTGTGCCCGATGGTCCCAGGGCTACTCCATGAGATGGGGAGCGGGTGGAGCTATACCCTGATGCCCCCCCCCACCACCAGGCGCTGCCAATCCTGGAGGACCACTCCGGTCTCAACCTGGGTCTGCATACTCGTGGCCATGGAGCACAGGGAGTGGTGCATTGCATCCTGGGACTGCGCTACGTCACCCCATTGACTGTGCCATCACCTTCTGGGTTTGTGGCACATCAGCCAGTGACTGAGCCATCTCCCCAGGGACTAGGCCACCTCCCCTTGTCTGCACCACGTCGGCCAGCGCTTAGGCAATACCGTCGCCGTTCCTAGCCATGGTCTGCTGTGACTGGGCCATGCTCAGCAGCGCCGCTGCAATTTCCAGGTGGCTCTGGCACATGGATGCCTGTGAGGCGACAACCCTATCCTGGGCCTCAGCCAGCACCTGCACAGAATTCCCCAGGCCGTAGATATGCTAATCCATAGCCTCAATGCTCACTCCCAACGTCTCCACCGCGGACCCCACCTGTGCAGTGTTGTCCTGGTTGCACACATGGTCGGCACCACCTCCTGCTCCTGCACGCGGTTGGACGCCTCCAACTGCAGGTGCCGGATGCTCGCCGACAACCCTTCATATCATCCCTGGCTCTGTGACTGCATCTCCAAAATCGATGTGACTGTCCGCTTCAGAAGCCTGAAATCCGACTGAATGGCTGCTAGTCCCTGGAGCCGGCCTATCCTCTGATGTCCGCCCCCTCGGGAGTTCCTACCTCTACCTGATGTAACAGAGCAGCTGTATGGTGCGCATCAGGAGGTGTCCTAGGAGCCTCTACACTCAAGTGCCCAACCGAGGTGAGTGTCTCTGGGATGGTGGTGGGTGTTGGAGTTAGCTGTGACTGGAAATTTGTGTCATCCTCGGACTGGAGCTCCGGGGTCTCTTGTTGAGGGATGCTGTCCATGCTGTTTTGGTCTTCATTGCTCGGCACACAGGGGGGGCTCTGGTTATGGCACTGGCTGGGGCCGAGGGAAACCAGATTGACACGCCCCATGACCAGCAGGTCCTGCAAGACACAAGGCAAGATGCGTGATTAGACTACGGTCCGGGGGAAAAGTTGTGTGGGGGTGAGGATAGGTTGAGGGTAGGGTGGGGGTGAGGGTGGTATGGAGTTGTTCGGAGGGGTTAACACACCAGGCATGATGAACTGCAACTCAACGGGATCTCACTTCCTCGCCCACGATCGATTTCCACCCGGTGGCCCCCCTCCAGTTTTCTCCCGCTCCCGGCAGTTAATGGTGGCCTTCTCCTTGGGGGGGGGGAGAGGAGGAGGAAATAGATAATGCCAGTGTTAGACAGACCAATGCATGCAGCCCAATGGGTTGACAGCTGCTGGCCTCAGTGGCCAGGGCACCCAGCCATGGCGACCGGTATGGGGGTGGGGGGGTGTCGGGTTACTGGTGTTGGGACAGGGTTAGTTCCCGGAGCACAGTGCTACCTCCTCACCCTGGCTGCCTTGAAAAGGTTGTGAAGTTTCCCCCGGCACTGCATGCCGGTCCAGACGGTGTTGCTGATGGCATTGATTGCCCCTGCCACCTGCACCCAGGCACGGTGAAGGGCAGTGGCTGTCAGCCACCTTCCCAGGCTGGGGTACCGGGTGGCCTGCTTCTCCTTCACCATTTCCAGGAGGGTCTCGAGCTTGGCATCAGTGAATCTTGGCGACGCTCACCTCACTGCCGTCTTGTTGGCTGGGATGGTGCGTGTGGGGAGTGAAATGTGTATATGCGGCTGCAGGTTGTCAGCCTCTTGAGTGTCAATCACGAACCTGGCGAATCCCATACCATTTCTCATTGGAATCGATTGTGTTACACGTGGCTCTGGCGCTAACCCCTCAGCAGTCGTTGAATCGGTCCAGGTGCGGTGCCAGTTTTGCTGTCATAGAAGTCCACGAATCCTGCCCCGGTGTCAACACTTAATGTCAGGAATGGAGAATTCTCCCGCTTTTCTCTGCAGGCTGCAAAACAGATGATCTCCCTGGGGACTTCCCCAGGCAAATCACTATGCATTAGTCCAGACTGAAAAACACATTTCTTCATCAGTTTCAGCTGCTGGCTGCTAAAACAACCCAGGTTCTGCAGAACAGAATTATTTAAACAAACCCAAGCTTTTAACCTTAAATTGCCCACTACATTTACAATTCAATTTTCCTAACATCTTCCAATCGTCACAGCAGGAACATTTAATTATTTATGTACACGGACGCTGAACCCCTTTGTTACTCTATGGCTCCTAATTTCGCCCCAGTTTTTCTGGACCCAATGTGGCTCATACTGATCATCTTACACTTCCCCACATTAAATGCCAGCTTCCATAGTTTTACTCTCTAATTAAACAAGGAAGGACATCAGAGGAAGTGAGGAGAAACAGAAAACATTGCTGGCTAGGAAGAGGGCACCGGGATAAACATACCGCCAATTCCTTTGCACCCCAGTACCCTCATCTACAGAAAGTGTAGCGCTAATTGTCATGTAAGAGTTGGGGCTCCTGAACTGCACCAGGTGTTATTTAATACAGAGTTGACCACTGAGGGGCAAACCATTGTCTTGTGAGACAAAAAGTAGCTGGGGATAAGATAACTGTGCCCTGTTGTAACTTGTGGCTACCATCTGCGCAATTTACTGTACCTCCTAATTTAGTGTAATCTGAAGACTCCGTTGTACAACTCCATACCTAGGGCGGCACGGTGGCACAGTAGTTAGCTCTGCTGCCTCATGGCATTGAGGACCCGGGTTCGATCCTGGCCCCGGGTCACTGTCCATGTTGAGTTTGCACATTCTCCCTGTGTTTGCGTGGGTCTCACCCCCACAACGTAAAGGATGTGCAGAGTAGGTGGATTGGCCATGCTTAATTGGAAAAAAAAGAATTGGGTACTCTAAAGTAATACTAAAAAAAAATAAAAAAATACAACTCCTTTAACCAAGTCATTAACATGTGTTGTGAAAGTCTGAGCCCTAATATAGGCACCTGGGGAAGACAATTTGCTACACCCTGCCAATTAGAGAACAATAAAATCCAGCCACTCTGGTCTCCTACCTCCTAACCAATTACCAACACATATCACAAGGTTACCTCCAATTCCACATAAACTACAAAGGGTTTTAATAAAGGGCTAGGGAAAGATTGCTTCCTTGGGGAAATCAATGATGATGGATCGTCAATTAAAAATTGACACCATTAGCAAAATGTATTTATGCAACATGCATGGTATGCTCTGTCATAGGCAGTGTTTAAGCCACAGACCACTGCAAAGTACTGGTTAGGTATTTGAAGTAACAGGTGTAGAATTTGGGGGAGAGTAGGGGAATCGATTGCTCAAGCAGAGCTGTCAGTAATATTATAAGCTAAATAGATCCTTAAACACTTTCAGCACCTGTGGTTTTATGATATTGACTTCCATTGGATTAGACTTAATGGAATTAAATAATTTACTATCAAAATCATTTTAGTCTCACTGGGCTGAATTATACTTGTCCCTGGTGGGGGTACGGGGCATGTAATTAGGTCGGGTACCCACCCCAGCACCTTACCGCCCACCGCTGAGCTCATCCCATAATATAAGGGGCTGGCAGATGCCAAAGTCGATCCCCCCCCCCATATTTAAATGATTCATTAAAAGTTAATTAGGCCTTTTATCAAGCCATTTGATCCTGGTAATATGCTGTCACGCCATAAAAGGTTTGGTGTAGGAAGCCACGAGGGAGCGGGTAGTCTGATATTTTTCATTAAAATGCTTAAAGGATGAGAAGGAAGGAGGGGAGGTTGTTCTTTCGGGCTGCCCATTGCCAATTGTAGGTGGTCCCTATGTTGAATGCCCCTTCCTACCTGCTCCATCTCTTAAATCCACCACCCCACCGTCGCCACTCTCCCTAACCTTCCCAAACCCTTCCAACCCAAAACTTAGCTGCTGTGGAGATCCATGGGTCTTGGTCTTCTTTTACAGTCCCAGCACTGGCCACTGACGCCTTGCTGGCGTTTCTAAGACTGTTTGGCCAGCAGCTCTGGAGGGTGGGACCCCTTCCCCACTGAGGGGTGAAATTCCCACTCGGCCCTTGTTAATTTGCTGCAGGGCTTTATGGCTGCGGGGAGGGTTGGCATAGAGCATGTCGGCTCCACACCAACATTGTTTCAGGTGGGACAGCCCAGTGCCGAGCATCCTTATTATTCAGCCCGTTGCCTTTGTATCTATTCAGCATTACAGGTCTTTATTCAGGACAGACTGGCAGAAATAGCTTTTGAAATTCTGACTGTAAATGTAGCGTGCTACATAAAACTTATAATGCTGCTGTAAAAACAATCGCTGTCATGATGTTGATATTCTGGAAGAGTTACTTCATCAATTCTGGAATTCTGCCATACATCACATATCAATCATGCACAGCATGAATATCAAAATTGTACAGTAAAGACAATATTTAATCATATTATTATTGATGCCCTGTTAGAATAATGCAGGATGAAATCTAGTTTTGCCTTTAAATTCCGGTGAGAGGGCAGGTGGCGGAGATGTGGTGGGGGGGCGGGGTGCTGGGGGGGTGGGGGGTGGGGATGCAAAAACACAAACATTCCACTGGGCATAAGCCCCGCCCATCACCCTGAACCATGTCATATGTCAAGGAGGCATATCTGATAGGAGTTTCATCCTGGATGCACTGGGCAGACCTCAGCTGAGAAATTGTATGAGACCCAGTGAAACCCTGGTGGGACCCCAAATTCTCATGAACCAAGGGTTTTTGATTGTGATGGGAATTTTTTTTTTTGCCCAATTTTCTGTACTGCTGTTGAGATAGAGCCCACTGAGGTTCCATTCTGGATGCTGATGGCCCACCCTTTCTGTGCAGGTTATCACATCTCTGGGAATTGGGCTTGGGGTTCTATTTTGCTACTTCTTCAATGCTATTAATTCTTTAAATAATCTGTTTAGATTTTAATTCGTTTCTACGTTTTATTTCATAACCTTAACACAGAATGGAATAATTTGCATACCAAACAACCTGAGCTGTCAAAAGGACAATTATATTGATTTGTTTTGAACGTTCAATTCCATCATGCAGTTTAAGACAGGAATAACCAAGGTCCTGCGGGAAATCAAATTTTAATATTACCCTATGCTTTAGAAAGAAACCAAGTGCAGCATAGATGATAAAATCAGCCACTCGTCTGCCAGTTTTGATGAATGGAAAGCTTGAGACTACTATGAAAAAATAATGACGAGTGTGACAAATAATTTCAATAAATTACATATATAGATTGAAATTTAGAAATTAGAAACACAGGGAAAAATAGGAAACACAGGGAAAATAGGAAAGATATGTTTACAGTGTTTACCTATTCCTGATGAGCGATGCAATTATGTTTTTAATTGTCTGCACTTTATGAAAAAAAGTGTATGAAGAGCTCAGTGACCTTTTACAAACATGGAAATATGAAATTCTCCCCCATGACAAGACTGATAGGATGAGATCATTTGAGTGTTTTGTGAAAAGGTCAGTAATGCATTTTTCAACAGTGAGACGAATTTAGTAAGGAATCCTGATCATTAAAACAGATATCGGCACAAGCATTTTGTTTTGTTGTACCCTATTTGCACATCAGTGCGGTAAAATCTCAGAAAGCTTAGGGCAGAAATTTCCCAGCGGGTTCGAATGAAAGTCCTGGAAATTTACTTTGGGTCAGGACCTCAACATAATCTCACCCTCTTCCAGCTTTACCCAGGGCAGGTTTGAAGGACAGCAGGGAATCTCTTTGAATCTGTCGGTTAAGATGTGGTTAAGGTTGGTAAGCAGCCAATTACAAGGCTTATTAACAGCAAATCCTGGATTTTCCAGCCAGGAAACCTGCTCCTCAACCTGTCAGCAGCTTGCCAGGCTCACCAAAGTGAGTGCACAGCAGTGTCATGACAGGTATGAGAAAGAACTGAAACTCCTGACCCCTTTCCTTACTGCCTGTAGTCAACATGTTTTTTCAAAGGGAAGATGTGTGTGTTTATTAACTCCTGAATGTATGGTTGATTTGAATAATCATCAAAGAAAAATCATGGGTTTAATTAAAGAATCATAATTAAATCATACATTCACCACAAAAATCTAATGCCAAATCACCCACTCACCATCCGCGTGCACCCACACACTTACCATTGACTAAAAATGGAATAGCTCATAATTCATATGATTGGCTTGTCTTGGCCTGGTGAAGAAGAGGCTGTTTTCCATCTTGAAATATAGCAAGGTGAATTCAATAATGAAAGTCGTATATCAAAGTTGTTGTACGATTCCCTTGAATGGGTGGATTTTCAGCAATCCATAAAGTTAGTTTCTTCTCGTCTCATTACTAGGAGGTCGATTTCATTGTACTGGTGGACTTGAAAAGGAACAGTTATGGAAACCTTATGACGTTGCAGTGCCCAATTTTAAGACATAGATGTTTCTGCCTTTTCTGCTCTTGTTGCTTCTTGTGTTGTTTTCAGACTGACTGGTTTACCGCAGGTGTTTAGAGTAAGTAAGATTAGTAAACTGAAGACAGTTTTGATCAGGTGACCACCTGCTTAATATTTCTTTTGTCCACCCAGAATGATTTCAAGTTTTTTTTCTCATTTATTTTTTCATGGAATGTGGGCATCGCTGGCAAACCCAGTGTTCGATGTCCACCCCTATTTGCCCTTGAACAGAGTGGCCAGCCACACCATTTTAGCAGGTTGGGAAGAATCATCCACATTGCTGTGGTCTGAAGTCACAGGCCAAACTCGGTAAGGACAGCAGATTTTCTCCTATCCAGGACATTAGTGAACCAGATGGGTTTTTACAACGATCGTTTCATTTTCACCAGTACTGAGAATAGCTTTTTAATTCTGGATTATTAATTGAATTTCAATTCAACTAACAGCTGTGTTGGGATTTGAACCCTTGTCCCCAGTGCATCAGCTGGGCCTCTGGATTACTAGTCCAGTGACACAGAAACATAGAAAAAAGGAGCAGGAGGAGGACATTTCGCCCTTCGAGCCTGCTCCACCATTCAGGATGATCATGACTGATCATCCAACTCAGTAATCCGTTCCCATTTTTTCTCCCATATCCTTGTATCTCTTTAGCCCCAAGAGCTATATCCAACTCCTTCTTGAAAACTTACAATGTTTGTCCTCAACTGCTTTCTGTGGAAGAGAATTCCACAGGCTCATCATTCTCTGGAAGAACAAATCTCCACATCTCAGTCCTGAATGATTTACCCCGTATCCTTAGACTGTGACCCCGGGTTCTGGACTCTCCCACCATTGGAAACATCCTACATCCACCCTGTCTAGTCCTGTTAGAAGTTTACAGGTTTCTATGAGATGCCCCTCATTCTTCTAAACTCCAGTGAATATATCCCTAACGCACCCAATCTCTCCTCATACATCAGGCCCACTATCCCAGGAATTAGTCAGGTGAACCTTAGATGTGCTCCCTTCATAACAAGAACAACCTTCTTTAGATAAAGAGACAAAAACTGCATACACTTTTCGAGTCATGATCTCACCAAGGTCCTGTATAACTGCAGCAAGAAATCCCTGCTCCTGTATTCAAATCCTCTTACTATGAAGGCCAATATACCATTTAGCTTCTTTGCTGCCTACTGCACTAGCATGCCCGCTTTCAGCGACTGGTGTACAAGGACACATTACCATTATGTCACTGTCTCCACTACACAATGGAGGGACTGATGGTGGCCATTCATACTAACAGGATGAATTGGTTTCTCTATAGCTCTCCTTGTCTAGTTTCAAACTCGGAGACAGGGTGCGGAATTCTCTGATAATGGGGCTATGTCCCCACGCCGGAGAGAAAATGGGTGCGAATCACTCTGGACTTTCCTGGAGAAAGTTCAGAGTGATTCTCCGTTTTGAAGGGGGCCAGCAGGGCGCCGGAGTAGTCACGCAGCTCTGGCTGCCAATACGGGGCCCTGCAATTCCGGCCGCCGGTCCGCGCACGCGCAACATGGCGGACCCACACAGTGGACCGGCCCCGAGAATATAGGACCCCCGAGATCGTGCGTGCCTACCGATTGCTGGCCCCCAATCACAAGCCTGGCTGTCCTGGAGGCAGCCCCCCTCCCCCGGTGATGGAGCCCCCTGCCCCCCCCCCCCCCTCCAGGGTGGCCGAGGACTGGGTCCGCAGCCGCCACTCTGAGCTCCCGCCGGGTGAAACCATGAGTGAACCACGCCGGCGGGAACTCGGCCAGTTGTCAGCGGAGAATCGGCGTGGGGGCCTCTTTCAATGGCGCCCGCCAAGCGCACGTGATTGGCGACGATTCTCCGGCGTCGGACCCGATCGTGGGTCTGACGTCCCATTCTCTGCGCCGAGTGCGGAGGCTCGGAGAATCCCGGCCAGGAAATCTAGGAGTCCATAGATTTCAAATTTTGGGTAAGCCCACAAAGGATAGGAAGTGCCACTTCCACAAAAGGTTTTGTTTTAGCATGTCTATTCTTGGGGGGCATTCTACCCATGGCCATTCAGTTAGGAACTTTCAGGAGATTAGAGATACTTCTGAGGCATTTTTAAGCTTTCATAGGATACGTACATCCCAGCATTTATTGCCATCTCTAATTGCCCTTGATAAGGTGATTGATGGCTCACCATCTTCATGAACCACGTGGTACTGCTGCAGTACTGTGTGATCATTATGATGTGGGTACACTCACAGTAATATTAGGAAGGGAGTGGCAGCATTTTAAAAACAAAATCTTTTTATTGGCCTTTTCCACATTTATTAACAGTTATATACATTTTTTGCAGTCTTAATTCATTGTGTCATACTGAAAGGTTTATCCTGACCTTCCCTTAATTTACTTTATGTACATTTTGCCGACCTCTGGCTCGGCCTGTGGTCTCTTCTGCCCTCCCTTGCCCCTCCCTGCCCCCCTCCCCCTCTCTTGTGCCCTCCCCCCTCCCTTTTCTTCCCCTCCGTCGTCTTTGGCTGTGTTTGCCTTGTGATCGGGGAGGACGGGGTTGCTCCCCCCTCCCACGTTGTTCCCTTTTGCTGACTTTCCAGCCTTTCCTCTTTCTCCTCTTCCCCCTCTCCCTCCCCCCGGGTTGCACGTTCCTTTAGTACCCCCTCTGTCTTTGTTTTCCCCTTGTCCTTCCTCTTTTTTCTTCCTATCTTTCCCGTTTTCCAATCTTACTTTTTGTTGCTGGCCTCGAACAGGTTTTGGAACAGGCCGACGATCTGCTCCTATGCATCTAGGAAGCCTTTCTCTGACCCTCGGATGGCGTACTTAATCTTTTCCAGGTGGAGAAATTCCTAGAGGTCAGCGAGCCAGTCTGCAGCTTTGGGTGGTGCTGCCGATCGCCAGTCAAGTAGGATTCTCCGGCGTGCGATTAGGGAAGTGAAAGCTAGGGTGTCGGCCCTCTTCCCCATGTGTAGTTCTGGCTGTTCCGATTCCCCGAAGATTGCCACATTTGGGCACGGCTTCACCCCCATAACCTTGGACATTGCCTCAAAGAAGGCTGTCCATAACCCAGCAAGTTTGGGACTTGCCCAAAATATGTGGGTGTGGTTGGCCGGGCCCCTCTGGCACTGTTCACATTTGCCCTCCACCTCTGGGAAGAACCTGCTCATTCGGGTTCTGGTCAGGTGCGCTCTGTGCACCACTTTGAGCTGCATTAGGCTGAGCCTTGCACAGGAGGAAGTGGGGTTGGCCCTGCTCAGTACTTCGCTCCAGAGTCCCCAACCCCCTTCTGTCCCCAGTTCATCCTCCCATTTCCGTCTGGTCTCGTCCAGTGGTGTTCGAACTCTGTCCAGTAACTCTCCGTACATTTTCCCACATATTCCTCTTTCTTTGCTGCTTGTGTCTATCAGGTCCTCAAATAGTGTGGTTTCTGGGGCTCCGGGGTACCCGACCGTCTCTTTGCGGAGGAAATATTTTATTTGCAGGTGCCTCATTTCCTGTCCTTTCGGTAGTCTCCACTTCTTCATCAGTTCGTCCAGTGTCGCCAGTCTGTGCCCTACGTGAAGGTCCCTGACCGTCAATGTGCTCCGTCTCGTCTCCATCTTTTGAAGGTGGTGTCGAGCATGACTGAGGGGAATTTGTGATTTCCGCAGCTGGGGGCTATTAGTTAGCCCAAATTGCTGTCTCAGTTGGCTCACGTTCTCAGTGTGGCGCTACCACTGGCCCATTTTGTCGAGGGAGATGGGAGTGCTGCTGTAGCCAGGCCCGGAGAGTTGTTCCTTTACAGGAGGTCTCCTCCATCCGTACCCATTCTCAGTTGGGTTTGTGTACCCATCCCCTCACTCTTTCCGTTGTTGCTGCCCAGTGGTAGTATTGTAGGTTTGGTGAAGCCAAGCCTCCTTTGATGTTCCTTCTTTGCAGTGTCGGTTTGGGAGGTCTCGGGTTCTCCCCCCCCCCCCCCCCCCCCCCCCCCCCCCCCCCTCCCCCCTCCCCCCACACACACAAACGCCGTGATTAGACCGTCTATATTTCGGAAAAAGGACTTGGGGATGAAGATCGGTATGGATCTAAACAGGAAGAGGAATCTTAGCAGTCCATTCATCTTGATTGTCTGCACTCTCCCAGTTCCAGCATTTTTACCCAGCAACAGTGAAGGAATGATGATGCATTTCCAAGTCATGATGATGTGCAGCTTGGCAAGGAATTTGCAGGTAGTGTTGTTTCCATGTATCTGCGGTCCTTGTTCTTTTAGGTGGTAGAGATTGTGGGTTTGGGAGGTTCTGTTGAACGGACCTTGCTGAGCTGCTGCATTGCATCTTGTAGATGGTACACGCTGCTGACACTGTGTTTGGTGGTGGAGGGAGTGAATGTTGAAGGTGATGGATGGAGTACCAATCAAGTGGGCTGTTGTAGCTGGATTTTGTCAAGCTCTTGACAGTTGGCTTCTTCTCGTTTAAAGCAACTTCTAGGCACACTACACAGTTAAGTTCCAGACCCCAAAAATGGTCCTGCCGTTCTGATAGGAATTAAGGTGAAAAGATTCTGCCCTCATTTTCACTGACCAGCCACAAAGTAATTAATATGAATAGCTTATTTATTTCTGACACTAAAATGATAACATGTATTTATGTGGAAACAATACTAGCACTTTAAATGGGTTGAACTAGTTTGATGCCACTGTTTATGAAATCAAACCGAGACATTGGAAACAGTTGAATGAACGGCAGAGAGGAATACTCCATGTTTTAGATCATGTGGAATAAAGTAAAACTGCTGAAAGTACTTCAAATCATAAAATGATACAATAAATATATGCAACGAAAGGGAAAATAATGAAAAATCTCAGCAAGTCTGGCAGCATCTGTAGAGAGAGAAAAGAGCTAACGTTTCGAGTCTGATGACTCTTTGTCAAAGCTAACAGACAGAGAAAGTGGGAAATATTTATAATGTGGAGTGAGAATGAAAGATGTGTCATAGCCACAGAAGCCCAGGGAAACCGGGTGCTAATGGCCACAGAAACCAAGCGGAAAGAGTGTTAATGGCAGTCCCCAGAGAGGTCAAACAGCAAAGAAACTAACTTCAGAGGATGAACTGTAGATGTGGGGGACGGGAAGGGGGAAGCAAAGAAGAAAAAGGTGCAGGAAAGGTGGATAAGATTTGGGGGGGGAAATTAAATGTATATTAAGAAAGAAATGGTAAAAGACAGTTAAAATGAAATGAAAACAAATGGTTTGAGGTGGGGTAGAGCTGATCATCTGAAGTTGTTGAATACAATGTTCAGGCCGGAAGGCTGTAGCGTGCCTAACCGGAAGATGAGATGTTGTTCCTCCAGTTTGCGTTGCGCTTCACTGGAACATTGCAGCAGGCCAAGAACAGACATGTGGGCATGGGAGCAGGGTCTTTTGTTAAAATGGCAAGCAACAGGAAGGTCAGGGTCCTGAATGTACACAGACTAATACACATTAATCAATATATTATATATTAATAATGAAAATGAAATGAAATATAATAAATATATGCATATAAAGTCTATGCTAAATAATGAAAATAAAATGATTGTCACCTGATAAGACATAAACAAAATATAGCTTAAGGAATACATTTTACATATTTCCATCAAATTGAGGAACTGTTGACCCAGTTGAAACAGTTGTAAAAAAGCGGAGCAGAGTTCTTCTGAAGATTAATTTGGTAATCCCTCTGAGCAGCTCTGGAAACAGCATGTGTGTGGACTCAGCTTGAGGACAAGAGTTGGCTTAACTATGATGTACCATTGTTTCAGTAATCACAAAGTCCAGGTTTACACTTGAAGAATGGGGCATCTAAGCAAAGTTCCCGAGAGGAACCGGTGGACATAGACCAAAGCAACTGCTGGAGCAATTGTCTTTAGCATTTAAATTGGATCAATTTTACAAAACTCAAGACATCCTAAAAATGCTTCACATTAACTGAACTACTTTATGAAATGCAGTGATGGGCGGCATGTGGCGCAGTGGTTAGCACTGGGACTATGGCACTGAGGACCAGGGTTTGAATCCCGGCCCTGGGTCACTGTCCATGTAGAGTTTGCACATTCTCCCCATGACTGCGTGGGGTTCACGCCCACAACCCAAAGATGTGGAAGTTAGGTGGATTGGCCATGCTAAATTGTCCCTTAATTGGAAATAAAAATAATTGGGTACTCGAATTTAAAAAAAAATGAAATGCAGTGGCTTTGTTGGGTTTAGCAAAAAGTAAACAGTGGTGATGTTGAGGAAGGATTTTGACCCTCGGAGAACTGCACTTTTTAGATACAGTTCTGTGGAATATTTTAGGTACACCTGATTCACCATAACAGGCAAATGAGGCGACACTTTACATGTCTTGTAAAGATTTGAACCATTTACAATGCAGCAGTCCCTCAGTACTGTTCCCTCCACTTAGACCACCCATGTTTAAATTGGGCAACAGTTGAAATCAGGCAAATAGTGCAAACCATTTCCATTACCATTCTTGTCTACAATAACGTTGTTATACAGTACAATGGCTTTTTCAGGCAGAAAGCACAATGGCTACTTTGGGCAGAAGCAGGTATTTTGTGAGTTTTTTTTGCATAGATAATCCTCTGTAAATGGAAAGGGATTTATTGGAACGTTTACATTTGTGTTGAAATATGAAAGAGTAAATTTGCAAGTTCAGTGGAATCTTATTACATTTAATGGTTTGGGATAGACAGAATGTTGAGTATAACATTCATATAAATTGTCCCACACATAAAGTGGGAAAAATACTTGAGCTAAAGTGTATCCATTATAAATGCAGGGGACTACTTCACTGCAGTCCTAGAGTTGGGCTTGAATCCAGAATCTTTGGATGAGAGTATTTACAACTGAACTCAGCTGACAGTTTCATTGGATAAAAAGAAAGTTAAAAACAATGGTCATGGATAATTCCTGAGTTAGTCAGAGTATCGGTTTGGAATTTGAGGGGGAAGAAAAATAATTTTGAGCCCACAATGACGAGATAAGCTGAATAATTTAAAGAATTTTCTGTTTATCTTGTCCTGTCTTGAAGTAGTTTCAGTGTACGGTTCAAATTCTGGAAATTCTATCGACGTCCCTCAGGTGGGCTTATACTAATTTATTATGATTTCTGTGTCCTTGAGGCAACCCAACTGCATCAAAGGAAGGCAACCAAAGTATGTCCGTGATTAGGGACTTGCAGGATCTTGCTTTTGTTGGGACTGGAAGTACTGTTGCCCTTCTGGAACCACTAAGTAACATTTCTAAACTAACTTCTTGGGCCTTACTGACTCCCTGGCAGGAGCTTTTTAAAATTCTATTGGAGTCACATCTGCATCAAGAGATCCTAATTTGCATTGATTAGTGAAGCTGTTGTAAGAGTCAAGCAGAAACCTTACCTGCAATCAAACTAGTGGTGTTAAAATTGCAGATCAGCAGGAAATAGAATCAAAGTGCCATAGGCACCTCTCCTTGTTAGAGAGAGACAAGTGGTTACGTAGTTTGAAGTGTATCACCCCATATCAAGAAGGGGGCAAGGCAAAGAAGCAGTCCTCCATGAACTATCAAAGATTGAATCTACTCTAGCTATCTTGTCAACTGAGGTAGCCGACCCCCGTGGAGAAGGAAATGGAGTTGCTCCATTTTAATTGATCCCTTGCTCCATTCCTGCTGATTAGGACATTTTTAAATCATATATGTAGCTCATAGTAGACCAAATGTTTTCTTGAAATGGATTTTCAATTCAACCACTGAAGCTTCAGTTCATAGTGAGATTATTTTCTCTTTTAACACTGGTCATGCTGCAAAAGACTAGTTGTACAGAGAGACCTACCTTACTACCTGTATTGCTGTCCCTTAATTTTTCCCTTTAATAATTAGTCAAGCTTTTGTACAAGGAAATGGCCCTAAATAAATTAGGATGTATTATCAGAGGGCAAGAGTTTTAATTATTTGATAGAAATGAAACAGGGCAGCATGGTGACGCAGTGGTAGCACTGCAGTCTCACGGCGCCGAGGTCCCATGTTCGATCCCGGCTCTGGGTCACTGCCCGTGTGGAGTTTGCACATTCTCCCCGTGTTTGCATGGGTTTCACCCCCACAACCCAAAGATGTGCAAAGTAGGTGGATTGGCCACACTAAATTGCCCTTAATTGGAGAAATGAATTGGGTACTCTAAATTTGAAAAAAAAAAGAAATAAATATTAATTTTTAATTGTTTTTCCATTTGAAGATGGAAACTCTTGGGTTGGGATTCACCATTGTGACCCTGCTGACTGCATATACACAGTAGAAAGGTATTGGGGGCAGGGCCTGGGGCTCTAGGGGATTTCCTTCTGTCTGCCCCAATTATAGTTACTTTCTGGGACAGATTGGAAGAAAGTGGCAGAAGGCGCAGGGAATTGGTATAAATGACCATGAAGTCCCCCCAGAAAGGGAGAGGGCCCCCTGACCTCCCACTTGGCCTCAGTACTTCTCTGCTGAAAGCCCTTCAAAGAACTAGTAATGGTATGATGACTTCCTTCTCTGCTCTATATTTTGATGATTAACCTTGATTGGGATAGCTGATGTGATCTTCAGGGCAATTCTGCTGATGAAGATCACTGCTGCAGCACTGTTGATATTTTACAATTGGCTCTGATTGCTCGCTATCTTTTTAAAATTCATTCATGGGATGTGGGCATTGCTGGCTAGGCCACCATTTATTACTCATCCCCAACGGCCCTTGAGAAGATTTTGGTGAGCTGCCTTCTTGAACCGCTGCAGTGTGGTGTAGGCGCACCCACAGTGCTGTGAAGGAGGAGTTCCAAGGGTTTTAATCCAGTGGTGTGAATCCCTCCTGAAGCTCACCATGCATCTCCAGTGAGTCCTGATCCAGGAAAATGAGTTGAGCTTGATGTGGGGTTGGAGGAACAGATGGTAGTCCCGATCCATGGGAATCCAACCCTGACAAAGAAAATTTCTATCATAGACTCATGAGTGTCACTCTAGTAGCCTGTTCACGTAGTGTCTTCATAGCCCAGGAGTTACTGGCAATGTAAAGAATTACACTGGATAGCAATTGAAGCTTCCACACAAGCAATTTTGTGAGTCTGACATTTATCGCAAAGAAGGGCTATCAGCTATAAAGGACCTAGAGGATTATGCCCACAAGAAGATGTACTTTGCAAATGTGCATCAGACCTGAGACCACCAGTACTGTATTGCTTAAGAAGATGCAGAGAGACAGGAAGGATGACCCTTAGAGATTAACCCATCCACACACTTTCCTGCCATGGATTTAATAGTGGTGAAGGCTTGAAGATGATGGGCTTCCTGCCTGCCACACTTCCACTTGACAGAATGTTCCCCCACCACCAAATTTGTCATGGTGTAGGCAACAAGATTCTACCCAATGTCTTTCCTTGTGGTCTGGCATTTGCTCATCTTAAATAATAAATAAAACAATAGGGCAAAGATTTCAAATAATCTTAGATAGAATTTACAGTGCAGAAGGAGGCCATTCGGCCCATCGAGTCTGCACCGGCTCCCGGAAAGAGCACCCTACCCAAGGTTAACACCTCCACCCTATCCCCATAACCCAGCAACCCCACCCAACACTAAGGGCAATTTTGGACACTAAGGGGAATTTATCATGGCCGATCTTGGAGATCATTGAAAACATTTGCTGTGTTGATTAGGCTACAAAGAGATATAGACAGATTAAATGAGTGGGCGAAGATCTGGCAAATTGAGTACAATGTGGGAAAATGTGAATTATCTATTTGGCAGGAATAACAAAGCATATTATCTAAATGGTGAAAGATTGCCGAGCTCGAAGGTGCAGAGGGATCTGGGTATCCGAGTGCATGAATCACAAAAGGCTGGTATGCTGGTATAGCAGTAATTGGGAAAGCTAATAGAATGTTATCATTTATTGCAAGGGGAGTTGAATACAAAAATAGGGAGGTTATGCTTCAGTTGTACAGGGTACTACTAAGACTATATTTGGATATATCAGTATCGGTCTCCTTATTTAATGAAGAAAGTTAAAGCATTGAAAGCAGTTCAGATAATGTTTACTAGACTAATATCTGGAATAGGTGGGTTTCCTTATGATGAAAGGTTAGACAGGCTTAGGTTTGTATCGGCTGGAGGTTAGAAACTGTTCAGAGAAGGTTTACCAGAATACCTAGAATGGGTAGGTTGTCTTATACGAAAAGGTTGGACAGGCTAGACTTGTATCTGCTGGAGTTTAGAAGAGTAAGAGGCGCTTTGATTGAAACCTAAGATCCTGAGGGGGTGGAAAGGATATTTCCTTTTGTGGGAGAATTTAGAACTAGGGGTTTAAAAATAAAGAGTCGCCAATTTAAGACAGAGATGAGAGAAAAAACTTTCTCCCAGAGTGAATCTTTGGAACTCTCTTCCTGAAAAGGTGATGGAAGCAGTGTCTTTGAATACTTTTAAGACAGAAGTGGATAGATTTTTGTTAAGCAAGAGGGTGATAGGTTATCAGGGGTAGGCAGGATGCAGATTTGAGGTTACTATCTGATCAGCCATGTTATTATTAAATGGCGGATGTAGCAGGCCCGAGGGGCTGAAGGGCCTACTCCTGCTCCTTGTTTGTACGTTCATATGTTTGGTTGACATTAAAAATCTGGTTGCATAAAAAGCAACTGCTACAAAATAGAGACAGAGTCTGTTGAATGGACTGCATGCGGGCAATCACAGAAAACAGCAGGTAAATGGCAAAACAAAGGAGCCAACAAGATATTTAATGCATATAGGTGATTGTAGATATAAGAAAATAATCAGTGGGGTTTTCCACGCAACCTGCCGTGTTTTCCGTGGAGAGGGCTCACCATTGGTAGCCGGTGAGATCTTCTGGTCCTGCTGTTATCTACTGGGTTTCCCGTTGCAGATTCTTTCTTTTCACAAAGTGTCATAATAAAAAAGGAAGACATTAATGGCGCATGAAAATATTAATTAAAAGTAGCAGAAAAAATGAACCTACTTCTGCTTTACCATCTTCTGATGAGCTTTAAGTAGGGATGTGTTGTTCCAGTATACCCTACCACATAATAGAAATTGAGTGATAAATCAAAATGGGATCAATATGGCATTACTGAAAAGATCAATAGAAAAAATCTTGCTTCCACTTCATTGATTTTGATGAATTAGAAAGGAAGGCAAGAAAATAATAACATTTTGTAGAAGAAATGATTCAGTAACTGCAAGAAGAGCATAATATTTCTGTAGAATTGTATGGAAGCAACACATGGAGCGTAGACAGTTATCAAAACATATGCATTTCTTATTGGACATGAAGAGTATATGTAGAAAAATAAACTTACCTCTCTCTTCTCAAAAATCATGGAAGCAATGGACTAATGAAATGAAATGAAAATGAAAATCGCTTATTGTCACGAGTACAATGAAGTTACTGTGAAAAGCCCCTACTCGCCACATTCCGGCGCCTGTTCGGGGAGGCTATTACGGGAATCGAACCGTGCTGCTGGCCTGCTTGGTCTGCTTTCAAAGCCAGCGATTTAACCCACTTAGCATGATAGTACTTACCAATAGAGCTACTTACCCTTTTAAAATTCTTAGATTTTGCAATAAGCTTTTAGTTTGCAAATTAATAATGATCTAAAGAGACTGTACAAAGGAACAGACTAGTCTATTCCAATAGGGCAAAGATTTTGAATCTGATCTCCTTTACGTGATTCCTCGGAAATGTTTACACCTGACTTTTTCGCGCCAATATCTCCCTCCACCACCCTCTCCCCCCACCCCACCACCACCTTGGCCTGACTTGACGAGCCCCGACCTGACTATCCCTCCCAACCTGCCCTAACTACCCCTGACCCACCTACCACCCTTCACACCTGCTACCCTAACCACAGTCCACCTCGCCCACCTGCCGCATAGCGCATCTGCCAACATCAGGGTGTGGAAAAGTTCAAGCGGAGCGACAATCCAGCAATGGTTTCCCCTTTGGAGACGATCCGAGCCTACATATAATAATAATGATGGTGCTGCAAGAATTTATCTCCAGAATACAAATAGTTTATTTACTTAATTTCTATTCATGCCATAGACCTGCTCAGCTTTAGTAGACCATGAAGAGAGTCCACATCGAGGTGAAGAAATAAAGTTTTATAGCAATAACTATTATGTACACGACACGAGAGATCCCAGCCGGGTCTCTCCTCTGTGTCGGTACCCAAACTGACAGACTTTATACAGAAATTCACCTATATGTGGTTACGGGTTCCCCACCCCCTTTATGGGGGGAGCTCGTATTCAGCGAGGCTCATGGGGAGTTCAGTCGTAACCACTTTGTAAGTCCCCTGCGGGTTATGACATCAGCTAATGCCCTTTCAACGTTTGTGGACTATAGATTGGCAGATTTATTACTCTAAACACAGAGGGCGAGATTCTCTGGCCTCCCCATGGCGTGTTTTACGGCAGCGGGAGGCGGTCTGCCATTGGCCGGTCGCGGGATCTTCTGGTCCCGCCACTGTCAACGGGATTTCCAATTGACTCCACCACAGGCTGCCGGGAGACCCACAGCAGGGGTGCGCCGTCAGCCGGTGTGAACAGTTGGAACAACTCGCCCAATGAGCAAACCTACAGAGACAATTGTTTGGAATATGACCACTGCTCCAACCTGGACCGGCATCTTCATTGAGCCCCAGGCTTCGACGTGTGTAATGTAAGCCACAGCAGCGGCCCTTTTCGTTACTACAATAAAGGGTTTCAGTGTTGGAAGACTGGCCTTGGTGAAGTTATTACATTGGTGACGAAGAGTGAAAACAAGTTTTTACTAGCAACCTTCAGCTTCTCTGGTAAGAGAACAAAACGCCTCTTTTCGGTAAAGACGAACCCTGTGACATTAGCGGAGAAGATTGGCCCAATACGTTACTTCTTCTGGGCCAATAACATTGTTGGAGAGGAGAAGCAGTAGGTAATCCTGCAGACAGCATGCAAGGCCCCGGCATTCAGCGTGATAAAAAGCCTGACCTATCCAGATGCCCCTGACTCAAAAGCTTTTGATGAACTAATAGATCTGGTGCAAAATCATTAATTTTAACCAAAGCCCTTGATCATGAAATAAAAATGAAATGAAAATCGCTTATTGTCACAAGTAGACTTCAATGAAGTTACTGCGAAAAGTCCCGAGTCACCACATTCCGGCGCCTGTTCAGGGAGGCTGGTACGGGATCATTCTTCAGAGATACTGCTTTAACACTGCAGAGAAAACCCTGGGGGAAACCTGTCACTGAACTTGGGACCAGATTGCAGAAACTGGCAGAATATTGTGAATTCAGCCCTATCCTGTCCGAAATGTTGCGAGACATTGATGTGCGGAATAAACAATGTGGCAGCTCATAAAATCCAATCTGGATTTTTAAAAAGTAATTGAAATAGCTCATTGGAAAATGCAGAAAAAGGGGTTTAGGAGCTACAAGAGGCGGAAGACAGCAATGTCCTCTGGTTAGGGGGGGGGGGGGGACATCATGTTAAAGTGGCCATTCCTGAACTGAAGCTCCCTCTGTAAATAGTCCATCACCAAATCGGAGCCCAGCTCTCATCCCCCATCAGTCAAGGAAATATTCTGACAGTCCCAAGGATGCCAGGGAACCCCTTAATTTTGCAGATGTCAGACGATGGACTTCTAAACACAATAAAAGAGCACAGCCAAGGTGAAGCTAAAGGAAGAGGAAATATGTATGCTACTCAGGGAAGAAGCCAAGACCAGCACAGACCCATACCATGCAGGTGTACCCACTCTTAGAAGCAAAGACAATGCAATTAAACCATATCATCATGCCCAAGGTCATCCCAATAATGGTGGAACTGCTGGTCATCAAATGAAAATGGAGGTGGACACTGGAACTGCGGTCTCTGTCATTAGGGAGCAGACATTTGATTGGTTCCAAACTGGTATCCAATCCCTGCATTTAGATGACATGGGCCAGACTAGCTACCTACATGGGGTAACCATTGCAGATTAAGGGCACCACAATGACCCCAGTGACCTACAGGCAACAATTAACCCATCATTGTGCGGGGGCAGTGATGATTCATAGATTTTCATAGAATTTACAGGGCAGAAGGAGGCCATTCAGCCCATCAAGTCTGCACCGGCTCTTGGAAAGAGCACCCTACCCAAGCCCACACCTCCACCTATCCCCATAACCCAGTAACCCCAATTTTGGTCACGAAGGGCAATTTAGCATGGCCAATCCACCTAACCTGCACATCTTTGGACTGTGGGAAGAAACCGGAGCACCCGGAGGAAACCCACGCACATACAGGGAGAACATGCAGACTCCGCACAGACAGTGACCCAAGCCGGGAATCGAACCTGGAACCCTGGAGCTGTGAAGCAATTGTGCTAACCACTATGCTACCGTGCTGCCGGAATGTCTTATGGGGAGAGATTGTAATTGTACCATAATGTCTTATGGGGAGAGATTAGCTTCAGCGGATCAGGTTGAACTGGCTCGAGATTTTCAGGCTAGGCATGGGAGGACTGTATGAAGTCACCAGCAAGTACCCTGAAATCTTCCAGGAGGGTCTTGGATGAATAAAAGGAGCCAGAGCCAAACTGTATGTCGATCCTGATGCTATGCCTAAATATTTTAGAGCAAGACATGTTCCATATTACCTGTTGGAGAAGGTAGAGACTGAGCTTGGATGCCTAGAAAATCTAGGTGTAATAAGACCTGTGCAATTTGCAAAGTGGGTAGCGCCTGTCGTCCCTGTCCTTAAACCGGAGAATTCAGACCGCTTCTGGAGATTATAAGTTTATGGTCAATCAGGTTTCCAACGCAGTGGTTAGCACCGGGACTGCGGTGCTGAGGACCCAGGTTCGAATCCCTGCCCTGGGTCACTGTCTGTGTGGAGTTTGCACATTCTCCCCATGTCTGCATGGGTTTCACCCCTACAACCCAAAGATGTGTTCGTTAGGTGGATTGGCCATTCTAAATTGCCCCTTAATTAGCAAACGAAAAATAATTGGCTACTCTAAATTTAAAAAAAAAACAATCAGGTGTCCAAGCTGGATAGGTAGCCCATGCCGTGAATCAAAGACCGACGCACGCGCCATGCTAGGAGCTGGCAAGATATTCACTAAATTAGATATGAGCTACGCTTCACTTCAACTCTAATTAGATAAGCCTTCCTGCAAGTATGTTGCATAAGGGTCTGGGCACGATTGAACTAAAAAGAAAGTCCGTTCTGGATGGGATTAGCAAGGTCGTTCCCGTCGCTACAAGCAAATGACACTGTTTCATTTCTGTGCTCTGGTGGGGAATGCCCCTCAAGGCTGCATTTTAGCATCATTTCCTGCACTGAGAAATGGTGCTCCGATCTCTTGAACCCCCGATGCGACCCCTGGACTCCCCCAACTCACCTGTTAGAGGGTTTGTTGAGCCAATACCATATACCGGCAGAGCACCTCTGGGCCCGATTCCCGGCGCAGGCAAAATTCTGCCTTAGCACCATGGCACTGCATGGTACACAAGGTGGCTCCCGCTTGGAGACTTGGGGCGCGATTCTCCGCAAATGTGGCGAGTCGAAAAGGCTGCCGTGAAACTGGCCGTGTTTCACGGCAGCCTCCGCGCCTCCTCCCAGGACCCGATTCTCTCCCCCCCGGGCGGGGCTAACAGCACGGCCCCGTGAAGCACGGCATCGCGGGCTTAGGGACCGTCGCTAAGCCCGCGCGCCAAGCGTCACGACGGCTGACGCGCACGATGACATCAGCCGCGCATGCGCGGGTTGGACGGCTCCAACCCATGCATGCGCGGATGACGTCATCACGCATATGCGTCAAACCTGCTCATGCGCGGGCCGTCATGCCGCTCAGCCGCCCCGCGGACTGATCCTGCGGGGCGGCGGAGGAACAAATAGTGCGCGTGTATCAGACCCGCTGCCCGCGATCGGTGCCCACCGATCGCAGGCCCATGCCACCCTTGGCACAGCCGTGGTGCGGCCATGCCAATCGGTGCCATGGTTGTCCGAGATGGCACTTTGCAGCCGTTTTCACAAACGGTGAGAGCAGGTGTGTTTGCGTTCGTGAAAATGGCCGTAAAGGCCTGGGAACTCGGCCCATTGGCCAGGGGAGAATCGCTGTTCGCCGCAAAAAACGGCGAGCAGCGATTCGTGTCGTGGGGCGGCCGTGGGGTGGGGGGGGGGGGGGGGGGGGGGGGGAATAGCGGGAGGTCGGGAAAAATGTCGGGAAGGCCCTCCCGCTACTCTCCGACCCATCGTGGGCAGCGGAGAAACGCGCCTTTGGTTTTTAGCCTTTTTTACCCAGAAAACGGGTGTTTTGGTGGGAAGTAGAATAAAGCAAGTGAAGTTCGTCGGTTTCTCCTCTGATGTGGGATGTTGGCGGATTATCATAGAATTTACAGTGCAGAAGGAGGCCATTCGACCCATCAAGTTTGCACCGGCCCTTGGAAAAAGCACCCCACTGAAGCCCACACCCCACCCTATCCCGCAACCCAGTAATCCCACCCAACCCAACCCCTTTGGACACTAAGGGCAATTTAACATGGCCGATCCACCTAACCTGCACATCTTTGGACTGTGGGAGGAAACCGGAGCACCCGGAGGAAACCAATGCAGAAACGGGGAAAACGTGCAGACTCTGCACAGACAGTGGCCCAAGCCGGGAATCAAACCTGGGATCCTGGAGCTGTGAAGCAACTGTGCGAACCACTGTGCTACCTGCCCCCCCCTTGTATTATAATACAAGACTTAAATTAAATAAAGTCCCTGCTCAAGATTTAGAGGACCCTCGTGACGCAGTGAAGTAAAAGATGAAGGACCTCACCATGGCCTCTACGCCCACCCAATTTCCAATGGGGTAGTTAACGGAGTTTATCATTGGTGAATTCAAGAAGCACAGGCAGGAGATATGGGAGGACTTGTCCAAGTCGATTGAGGTGGCAGTAGCACCCCTTCGTAGGGTGATCGAAAGGGTGGAACATCGACTGGACTCGGAGGGCGGCGCTGATTTGGGAGGTGGAGAGGGCGGTCTTGGATCATAGCAACTGGAATGTCTTTTTAGGGGCCGGATTAACAATGCTGGTGGAGGCCCACAAATTTTGAAAACCAGGTTGGATGACCAGGGGAACTGATCCAGGCGTCAAAACCTGAGGATAGTTAGACTACGGGGGGATTTGAAGGTATTAGCACCACCGAATGCGTGGTGAAGATATTTGGGAAGCTGGCTGGTGAGGGGGTTTTTGCAAAATCCTCTTGAGGTGAATCAGGCCCACTGGATGCTTCACCAGAAGCCAAGAACTGGAGATCCACCAAGGATGGAAATCATTTGGTTGCATAAATATTTGGAGAAGGAGTGAATCTTGAAGTGGACGAAGACTATGTGAGACTGTAGCTGAGAGGGTCACCTATCCTCCCACAAGTCCCGAAAGACATGCTTGTTAGGTAAATTTGACATTCTGAATTCTCCCTCAGTGTACTCGAACAGGCGCCGAGTATGGCAACTAGGGAGTTTTCACAGAAACCTCATTGCGGTGTTAATGTAAGCCTACTTGTGACAATAATAAATATTATTATTATTACATATCTACCAGGATACTGGGGCGGATCTAGCCAAACGTCGAGCGGGCTTTAGTAAGGCCAAAGTGGCACTCTTTAGGAGCAACGTCTGATTCCGGCTAAACTATGAGTCACGTTCAAGATCAGTGAGCATTATTTTAATACGGAGGAGATGAATTACTTTGTGAGAAAGAGTGTTTTGGGGAGAATTAATGACAATGATGTACAATTCTAGTGTGATTGTTGTTTGTTGTATAGTTAAAGGATCCGAGGGCTCAGGAGATGTTAGTAAAGTTTCCAGACCACATAATAGAACAGAGAGTATAGAAGGTGGCAGGAATCTACCCTCAGGCAGAAAAGGTGACAAGTATGAGAAGAGGGGTGGTCAATTCAGAACTGAGGGTGTTGGACCTAAATGCGCGCAGAATACTGAAGAAGGTAAATGAGCTTGTTGCGCACATTGAAATTGGTGGGTATAACTGGCCTATAATTTCCCGTCTTCTGCCTCCCTCCCTTCTTAAACAGCGGTTTTAGATTAGCTACTTTCCTGTCCTCTGGGACCCTCTCTGCCTCCAGTGATTTATGAAAGATCACCACCAATGCCTCTACAATCTCCTCAGCTATCTCTTTTGGGACCCTGAGGTGTAGTCCATCCAGTCCAGGTGATTTATCCCCTTCAAACCTTTCAGTTTCCCCAGAACCTTCTCCTTCGTGATGGTCACTACAGGGTAGTATTGAGGATGCAGGCAGGCTGAAGAAGGACTTGGACAGGCTTGGAGAGTGGCCAAATAAGTGGCAGATGGAATACAATGTGGAAAAGTGTGAGGTTATGCACTTTCAAAGGAGGAATGGAGGCATAGACTATTTTCTAAATGGGGAAATGCTTCGGTAATCAAGCACATAGAGACTTGGGAGTCCTTGTTCACGATTCTCTTAAGATTAATGTGCAGGTTCAGTAGGCAGTTAGGAAGGAAAATGCAATGTTAGCATTCATGTCGAGAGGGCGAGAAAACAAGAGCAGGAATATACTTCTGAGGTTGCATAAGACTCTGGTCAGATCCTTTTTGGTGTATTGTGAGCAGTTTTGGGCCCCATATCTAAGGAAGGATGAAGCGGGATTTTATTGAAACTTACAGGATACTACAAGGCCTGGATAGAGTGGACCACTAGTAGGAAAAACTAGAACGAAAGAACACAATCTCAGACTGAATGGATGATCTTTTAAAAGAGAGATAAGGAATTTCTTCAGCCAGAGAGTGGTGAATCTGTGGAACTCTTTGCTACAAAAGGCTGTGGAGGCCAAATCACTGAGTGCCTTTAAGACAGAAATATATAGGTTCTTGATTAATAAGGGGATATGGGGTTACGGGGAAAAGGCAGGAGAATGGGGATGAGAAACATATCAGCCATGATTGAGTGACGAAGCAGACCCGATGGGCCGAGTGGCTGAATTCTGCTCCTATGTCTCTGGTCTTATCAATGTTTGGAGGTTTTATATGCTCATGTGTTTGTTCTTCCTGGTTGATGTTGGAATTACTTTGAGTTCTGTGTTTGGGGTACCGGGCCCTGCCACAGATCGGGGGGGGGTTATGGATTTGTTCTTCCTGGTTTGCACTAGTTCAGATGGGAGAGCAGGGTTTGGGGTAGTTTGGGTTGGGTTCTTTTCATCATTTTCCAAGCAGGGATCACTATGCAAGCAGAGATGCTAGTAAACAGGAGCAGTGTGAAGGAGGAGGCTGCAGTGGGTAGCCTGGGAGGGGGGTATTGCTGGTTAGGTTGGTGGGGGAAGCGTCTCTATGGATGTAGGGAAGGCTTTCAATCAGGTCAAGTGGAGCTACCTCTTTGAGGTTCTGGGACGATATGGGTTTGGGCCAATGTTTATCTCTAGGGTGAAACTTATATAGTGGCGAGTGTCAGAACTAATGCAGTGAGCTCGTCA
Source organism: Scyliorhinus canicula (assembly GCF_902713615.1). Taxonomy (NCBI): domain Eukaryota; kingdom Metazoa; phylum Chordata; class Chondrichthyes; order Carcharhiniformes; family Scyliorhinidae; genus Scyliorhinus; species Scyliorhinus canicula. The sequence goes on from NC_052149.1 coordinate 165,850,425, forward strand.
CCTAATGCACTTAGGTCGTCAAATAAATTGAGAGGTATTGAGAGAGAGAGTAAGGAGCATAGGGTGTCCCTTTATGCGGATGACCTGTCATTCGTGTCAGACCCACCTTCATGTATGGGGCAGATAATGGGGTTGTTAAGGAAGGTTGGATTCTTCTGGATTGGAATTTGTTTATTGTCACGTGGACCAATGTACAGTGAAAAGTATTTTTCTGCGAGCAGCTCAACAGATCATTAAGTACATGAAAAGAAAAGAAAATACATAATAGAGCAACACAAGGTACACAATGTAACTACATAAATACCGGCATCGGGTGAAGCATACAGGGATGTAGGGTTAATGAGGTCAGTCCATAAGAGGGTGGTTTAGGAGTCTGGTAACAGCGGGGAAGAAGCTGTCTGTGAGTCTGTTGGTGCGTGTTCTCAGACTTTAGTGTCTCCCGCCTGATGGAAGAAGTTGGAAGAGTGAGTAAGCCGGGTGGGAGGGGTCTTTGATTATGCTGCCCACTTTCCCCAGGCAGCGGGAGGTGTAGATGGAGTCAATGGATGGGAGGCGGGTTTGTGTGATGGATTGGGCTGTGTTCACGACTCTCTGAAGTTTCTTGCGGTCTTGAGCCGAGCAGTTGCCATACCAGGCTGTGATGCAGCCAGATAGGATGCTTTCTATGGTTTCTCAGGATAAAAACTTAACGTGACCAAGAGGAAAGTATTTCCAGTAAACCCCCTGGGCAGGAGATCAGATTTGGGAACGCTGCATTCAAGCTGGCCAAGATTAAATTTAGATATCATGGGATTCAGGTGGTTCATGATTTGGCCTTGCTGGACAGATTGAGCCTGGCCCGTCTGGTGGAGTGTGTGAAAGGGGATTTGAAGAGATGGGACGCTCTCCCACTTTCCACATCGTACAGATGATCAAAACAAGCTTTCTGCCGAGATTCCTATTTGTGTTCCGGTCCCTCCCGCTCTTCCTCCCTGAATCTTTTTTCGTTTGTGTGAACAAGTTAATCTCGGCTTTTATGTGGGGCAGGATTCGGAGAGCCTTTCTGCAGAGGGGGTAACTTTCGAGTGGGCTGGCGTTGTTACCAAATTGAATGTTCTACTACTGGGTGGTGGGGGGGAGCAGGGGTTGGGGTGGGGCAAAATGAAGAGATCTCCTGTGTTGGGTCATGTTTAAGGGCATTGGTCACTGTCCCGATCCTGTTTTCCTTGGCTAAATTCACAACGAACCCGGTGGTGGTGTCACCCATTAAAGTCTCGAATTCGTTTAGGCGGCATTTCAGATTGGAGGGCATGTCTGTATTGTCACCAATCTACGGAAACCACAGATTTGCACCATCTGGAATAGATGCAACCTACAGGATTTGGAAAAGGGAGGAGGTTGAGAGGATTAGGGATCTGTTTGCGGCAGGTAGGTTCGTGGGACTGGAGGAGTTGAAGGAAAAATACCAACTCCCGCGGGGGAGCAAGTTTAGATATATGCAGGTGCAGGACTTTGTTCACAAAGAACTCTCTTCATTCCCCCAGTTGCTGAGTCACACAATGATGGATAGAATATTATCTTGTGATGAACTGGAGCAAGGAATGATCTCAGATATTTATGGGTGATTGCTGGAGATGGGGAAGGCTCTGATAGAAGAGATAAAGGGAAAGTGGGAAGAAGAATTGGTCTTGGCATTGGAGGAAGGGGCCTGGAGTGAGATATTGTATTGGATAAACTCTACTTCCTCTTGTGCCAGGCTGAAACTGATACAATTTAAAGTTGTCCATAGGGCACACGTGACAAAAGCGCCCATGAATGGGTTCTTCCCCGATGTGGAGGATAGGTGTGAGAAGTGGAGGGCCAGCGAACCACTCGCATATGTTCCGGTCCTGCTCAAAATTGGTCAGGTTCTGGGCCTCGGTCTTTCAGACCATGTCGGCGATACTGGGGGTGTGGTTGGAGGCATGCCCATTGGTGGCGATTTGTGGGATGTCGGAGCTGCCGGAGCTTCTAGAGGGATGAAGGCTGATGTTTTGGCCTTCACCTCTCTGATTGCCCGGAGACGAATCCTGCTTGGATGGAGGTCGGCGGTGCCACATAGGATCTTGGCATGCTGGCTGGACGTGGCAGAATTTTTGCGATGAGAAAAAAATCAAATGTGCCCTTGGGGGGTCAGAAGAAGGGTTTTACGCAAGGTGGAGGCTTGGTAAAGACATCACTGTCTTTAAAGATTTGTTTGTTGCCAGCAATTGGGTGGGGGGGAGGGGGGGGGGGAGGTGATGGGGCGGGCGGAGGGTGAGTAGGTTAGGGGGGCTGGGTGTTCTGGGGTTAGGGTAGCACAGTGGTTAGCACGGTTGCTTCACAGTGCCAGGAACCTGGGTTCGATTCATGCCTGGATCCCAGTGACACGAATAAAGATTATTCTTAGTAGTAGTAGTTAGTTTGCAAAAACAAATGGGGCGGGATTCTCCCCTACCCGGCGGGACGTGGGGTCCCGGCGGAGGGGAGTGGCGCCAACCACTCCGGCGTCAGGCCTCCCCAAAGGTGCTGAATTCTCCGCACCTTTGGGGGCTAGGCCCGCACCGGAGCGGTTGGCACCACGCCGACTGGCTCAAAAACCGGCGCCAGCGGCCTTTCAGGCCCGCCGCCCAGCGCTGGGGCTGGCTGAAAGGCCTTCGCCGGTTCGCGCATGCGCCGGCGGTGTTGTCAGCGGCCAGCGCTGACGTCACCACTGGCGCATGCGCTCTGCGGGTTTCTCTTCCGCTTCCGCCATGGCGGAGGCCGTGGCGGCGGCGGAGGAGAAAGAGTGCCCCCAGGGCACTGGCCCGCGCCCCGATCGCCCCCCCCCCAGGACCCTTGGGGGCCCGGTCGCGCCGCCGATCCCGCCGCCACCAGAAGTGGTTCAAACCGTGGGAGAGGCCTCCCAGCGGTGGGACTTCGGCCCATCGCGGGCCGGAGAATCGCCGCAGGGGCCTCGCCGCTCGACATGGCGAGATTCCCGCCCCCACCAATTCCCGGGTGGCGGAGAATTTCACCCATGGTTTGTGATATATCGGAGTGTTTTTTTAAATGGGGACTTTTTGTGGGACTTTTTGTATTGTTTGGAGTAAAATATTCTAAAAAGATTTTCTGGTGCTGCTGAAAGTCAATGGACTTGGCTACCTCTCCAAATTTTCCAATCCCACTCGCTATGTGTTGCACCGCGAAACCCCAGATCAAGAGAGAGCATTTGTAGTTCCACGCGGACACTGGTAATCCAGAGACCCAGAGTAATGTCCTGGGGACTCGCGTTCAAATCCCATTAAAAAAATCTGGAATTAAAAATCTAATGATTGTAAAAGAAAAGTCTCATTCGCTTATGTCCTTTAGGGAAGGAAATTTGCTTTCCTTACCTGGCCTGACCTGCAGGTGACTCCAGACCCACAACAATTCGGTTGACTCTTATCTGTCCTCTCAAATGGCCTAGCAAGCCTCTCAGTTCAAGAACAATTGGGGATGGGCAACATTTACTGGCCTAGCCAGCGACACCCACACCCCATGGCAGAATAAAATAAAACACTACAATAGACACATGGAAAATTAAATATATATTTAGATCGGCAACAACATACTTGTTTCAGACAGGGGAAATTTCATGAGGTGTGATTTTATGACCATGCTGCACCTGGAGGCCCCGCTCCCAGGATCTACCTGGCTCACAGCGCCTTGTGAGATCTAACGCGATCTCACGAGGTGTGGCAATGTAAATCCTGCCCCTTGTGGGATGGATCCGTTTTTTAGCAAATCTGCACATTAAAGCGAGACAGCAAATCTCCCTTTAATGTGCAGATTCCTGAGGTACACGAGGCAAGGGGTCTATCTCCTTTGCCTCGGAGACCTTGGGCACAATCGGTGAATACTGGTCTCCACAAATGGGGACCAGATGGAGCGGCACCCAGGGAATCGGAGGCCCCCAGGTGCATGCCCTTTGGGCAGGGTGGTACCCTGGCACTGCTGGTGCTATATTGGCACCCTGATAGTGCCACCTGGGTGCCAGCCCGGCACTGTAAGGTGCTCAGGTGGCACTGTTCTGCATGGTGGTGATTGGACTTGAGTGCCCTGTGCAGTGTTGGAGGGACAGGGACCCTCCCATGGTGTCTTGGGGCTTTGGAGAGGGTTATGGACTGCTTCGGGGCTCCAGAGATTGGGTTGCCATTTAAAAATAGCGCCCGATATCGCTACGTCAAGGATTGTAGACAAGCCCGCTATGGGACTATGTTCACATTTGGTTAAATCCAGCCCCGAGTCTCCATTTTCTTATTTGTGAGAAACAACTGATCACCATCACCTTCACCCTCAGGTGCTGTAGATGGACCACTTGTCCTCACATTTTATAACTGCCGGGACTTGTGAAAGATGGACATATCAGTACCCTGCTTTGAAAAGATGAAACACATCAACTTGAAACTGAAATAATTGAGGGATCTTGAAAATTGGCTGCTGCACTGTAATGAAGCCATATTTTCGATGCTTATTGCCATAGAAACCTTTTAGTCCTGTGTCAGCCAGGTATAATTTGTTTGATGGTGATGCTTTCCACTACCAGGTTTCCTTTTTTCCCCAGCCTGTCTTGAGGATTGTTACTTTTGCCATGACATGGTTCCACAGACACCAGTGGCTACAGATAACTCACCTGAATGTCTCCTTTTCTTGTGTAAACCAATAATAAGGGTTGTTTTTCAATTTTTGTTACTGATAAAAATGAGGCCTCAAGGGGCTAAATATCTGCACTATGACACTCACCTTATACATGTCACAGTTGTGCTATTTTATCAGACCTATTCGGACAGCAGAGGTGCTTGCTCCAGACAGACCGTGTTAATGTTGAAAGGCAAAAGTTGACATGTGACGTTGCTCAGGCTCTGCCAAGATTTTTACACCATCATGTGCCAGCCTCACTAGCCAGCCTGATGTCACACAGAAGCGGGCCTGGTATAGGGTTTATAAAATAAATAAGTATGCTTCTTAATGTTTACTTGTGAGTTGCAAGAGCAGGAATGTTCCTCTGGGTTTCATCAGAATCTGTTGGGCCTCTACTGTCCTCTGCACCCCCCACCCCCCGCCCCACCCAAATGTGACCAACTGTGGTCCCTGTCATTCCTTGACACGTATGAGTGCCAGTGACCTTATAATAATAATAATCTTCACTGTCACAAGAAGGCTGACATTAACACTGCAATGAAGTTACCATGAAAAGCCCCTAGTCGCCACATTCCGCCGCCTGTTCGGGTACACGGAGGAAGAATTCAGAATGTCCAAATTACCTAACAGCGCGACTTTTGGTGCTTGTGGGAGGCAGCCGGAGCATCCGGAAGAAACCCATTCAGACACGGGGAGAATGTGCAGACTCCGCACGGACAGCGACCCAAGCCGGAATTGAACCTGGGACCCTGGCGCTGTGAAGCAACAGTGGATGGTCCCCTGCCATGGTCAGGCCATGGTCAGGCCTGCCAACTTCCACATTATTCCTGGTGCGGGAATCAGTGTTTAGTTCCAATTATGTCTCTGTAATGAAAACTTAAAAGCAAGTCTTGACTTCTTCAATTCCAATATTATTGTGTTCTACAATCACATCTCATTTAACACCACAGAGCCACCTGTACCCCTTTTTTATATATATATAAACAATATATATGTGCAGTCATATCAAACAATCAGTCTGGTGCATTAGCACACAATGGGGAACATTAACTCTTTCCTAACAATCAGTTCTGAAGAATGGCATTGAGGCCCGAAATTAAAATGATCCAGGTCTCATGTTGGTGAGTCTACTGCTCAGTTCACTTACTCCATTTCCATTTCTTGTTGGAGGTTAAAAGTGGCACTATGGAATCTATTTAGGAGTGAATTAGTACAGTGCTTCCCTACAGTGTTAATGATCATTTCTAATACATTTTGAAAATGATTGTGACATTGTTGACATTATTAAGTCTAGACACATCGCTTTGTGTATACCGTTAGTGAGTATTTCCCTCACTTAAGCGTTCCTTGAATTATGGTACTCAGCTATTTGATTTACTGGTCGAACTGCACAAGCATTGGAAGCTCAATCTTTATCCCTACATTAAATCCGAAAATTAGGTGATATTTTGTGATTAGGGCAGGACCAAAATTTCCTAAGCTGACTAATAAAAGAGATAAGTGACACTTGTCGACAGTTTTGTAAAATTTAACATGTGATCTACTCAGTTTGAAGTATGCAAATCCTTTAAATGCCATCTCACAGCAAAATTTACGTACAAGAAATAATCACCTTATTAGGGGCAGCAGAGTAGCATGGTGGTTAGCATAAATGCTTCACAGCTCCAGGGTCCCAGGTTCGATTCCCGGCTGGGCCACTGTCTGTGTGGAGTCTGCACGTCCTCCCCCTCTGTGCGTGGGTTTCCTCCGGGTGCTCCGGTTTCCTCCCACAGTCCAAAGATGTGCGGGTTAGGTGGATTGGCCATGCTAAATTGCCCGTAGTGTCCTAATAAAAGTAAGGTTAGGGGGGGGTTGTTGGGTTATGGGTATAGGGTGGATACGTGGGTTTGAGTAGGGTGATCATGGCTCGGCACAACATTGAGGGCCGAAGGGCCTGTTCTGTGCTGTACTGTTCTATGTTCTATGTTCTATGTTCTATTTAAAGCTCTTGTATAACATTGTGCTGCTCACTGATGCAGATGGGAGTAAACAAAGGCTAGTGTGACTTGACAGTCAAAACTTCAAATCTTGTAAACAGAGAAAGTAAAAGATGCAAGAAGCCTTTCACTGGGTATGAATGAATTTCAAATATAAATGTTGGGACTGAAATATTTTTTCATGAAACCTTAGATTACTGTTGAATTGTTTGTTGGCACTTGGGAGATATTTGTATTGAATAACGAAAGCTAAGGAGTCATAAAAATTGTTAAAATGTTAAATGAAATTGTTTAATGTTTGTGAATATAATCAATATACTTACTAAGAATTTCTAAGTTGATCATTTGGTTTTATATTTTCTTGTGTTCCAGGTTACCATTCTCATTTTTCTTGCTCTTGCATTTCTTGCCTGTATCGTGTTCCTTGTGGTATACAAAGCCTTCACCTATGATCATAGTTGCCCAGATGGATTTGTGTATAAGGTAAGGATTGAAAAAAAGAATACCCCTTCCATAAACATATTGAATTTGTGGATAACCAATCCTACTTTCAATTTAATACAAATAGAATTTGAAGTCATTAGCAAAGCAATGGCTTGTCATTCGCCACAATTTCATTATGACTGACATCAATTGTTGGCTCAAATGTGACATAGCATGGGTGTATAAACATTAATTTTTTTACAGCAGCTTGTATTATTAATGGTATTGACCACTATTATAAATTAGAAGTGATATGTCGGTAAGATTCCAGGCAGAAGAGTAATTGCTTAGTTGGAAACAGAAATATATTTGCATTTTAATGAACATAAAATATATTTTTTGTGAACATACGTACATAAGAATCATGAGTAGGAGTAGGCCATTTTCCCCCTCAACCCTGCTCCTTTGTTCAATAAGACTTATCTGATCCGCACATGAACAGACGGGGTATAGAAGGATACAGGCAGTTGGTCTAGCTAGGACACGTGATTGGCACAGGCTTGGAGGGCAAAAAGGCTTGTTCCTGTGCTGTATTGCTCTTTGTTCAATATGATCATGGCTGATTTAACTATGGCCTAAACTCTATATTTTTCCTACCCCCAATAACTTTTGACTCCCTTGTTAGTCAAGAATTTATCTATCTCTGCCTTATAAATATTTATTGACCCTGTTTTATGAGGGCCACAAAGAATCCAGCATGAGTTTGTAGAGTCAAACAAAAAGTAACTTTATTTACTTGCAAGAATATGTACACAAGGCCAGTAGTTCACTACTGATTCCCTCTCAAGCTGGTACCGCACTGGCCAGCTCTATTTATACAGCTGCACTGCTAATGATTGCCCCTCCCTCTCATTGGGAGAGCTCATATTCCCCAAGTAACAAGGGGTAACCAATTGTCACCAGCCAATAGGATCCAGACCGTGCCTCCACCCCTCTCTGAGGAAAAGAGTTCCAAAGATTTATGATCAACTAGAAAATATTTTTTCTCATCTCCAAGTGGATGACCCCTTATTTTTAACCATGTCCCCTATTTCTAGTTTCTCCACAAGTGGAAACATCCTTTCAGTGTCTATCGCACCAAGTCCCCTCAGGATCTTATGTTTCAATAAGATTTCCTCACGTTCCTCTGAACTCCAAGGGGTACAGGCTCAGCCTGTGCAACCTATCCTCATAAGATAACCCCCTCATCCCAGATATCAGTCAAGTGAACCTTCTTTGAACTGCTTCAAGCACATTTAGAATCCTTTCTTAAATAATAAGACCAAAACTGTACGCAGTCTTCCAGATGTGGTCTCGCCAATGCCCCGCAGAACTGTAGCAAAACATCTCTAATCTTGTACTCCCATTCCGCTTGCAATAAATGGCAACATTCCATTTGCCTTCCTAATCACTTGCTGTCCCTGCACACTAACCTTTCGTGATTCATGTACCTGGACGCTTATTCCCACATTATACTCCACCTGCCAAATTTCTGTCCACTCATTTAATCTATCTCTTGCTCTTTGCAGACTCCTAATGTCCTCTTCGCAACATATTTTCTTACCTATCTTTGCATCAAATGCAATCAGATTTGGTTGTGAATTTACAGAGTTCTGCTACAAATTAAATTTTTTTTGTCAAAAGGTTTTGAAGTTTTGAAAGTTGGTTTGAATTGCCAAAACCTTTAGCCTTGAAATACAGTTCTCAATGTTGTGGGGTAAGAGTGGTGGGATGAGAGTTGTGGAATGCCAGCATTGGAATACCAAGAAGCCACCATGTGCACAGTAGCACAGCTGATAAGATGGAGTGACTGGCATTGAGTAGAAGGGCTGAAAAGAATGCTGAAGAACACAATACAGCTGTCCCCTTTGAAACACTAGTGACCTCTCATGCATTCCACCATTAACTCTTGCTTCATCACTCTGCAGCCTAGAAATATATATGAGGAAATGATACATGGTGAGACATAGGGCGATATTTCGTAGAGACAATGCAAGTTTCACCTGCCGGCTGGAGAGCCAGCGAGAGCCCCGGATCACCTCCTGGCCGGAAGACCTGCCAAATCAAATGCCATAATAAAAGCAAAATACTGCGGATACTAGAAATCTGAAACAAAACCAGAAAATTAGGCAAAGGTCAGCAGATCTGGCAGCTTCTGTGGAGAGAGAAACGTTTTGAATCCAATATGACTGTTCTTTGGAACTTCCAGACCTGCTGAATTTTTCCAGCATTTTCTATTTCTGAATCAGATGACAATCAGACACTGAACTGGGCAGCAATAGGCCTTCCCCAGGATCAAGGACCCCTAGGAGCAGAAATCCCCTTCCCCGCAAGAGCTGAATCATTGCCCAGCTGCATTACTGGGGGCAGGCTGACAGCTTCTGGCGATGCACCCACCCAGGGCTCAGAATCGCTAATGGATGCTGCCAACAGGTGAATGAAGGCGAGATGTGGGCCACAGGCAGCAAGGGAAAGGGCCAGCAGGCCCTCCCTCCTTGTTGATCAGGCACTGGGTGCCTTTGATCAAGGGTTTGTTTTTCAGGCTTTCTGCACAGTGAGTCCTCTGCCTGCTGCCGGTTGCACATCAATGTTGGCGGCATAGGACGCTTAAGTGATTAATAATTACCCACTTAAGGGCCTCAATTGAGGATGGAGCAGGAAGGCCATCCACCAACCTTCTCGCCCCGCACTTAATCAGGGCCGAGACAGGAAAGCAGTGGGATCGCCATCTGGCATCCTTCTACTTGATTAAATATCCCTCCACCATCAAACTGACCTCGGGAGAGTATTAAATGCCAGCCGAGTGTACATGGAAGCCAGAGGATGTGGAAGTAGAGTTAGGTGTAGTTGAGCAGAATACCAAAACAGGCCATCCCTGGCTGGAGTGCACGGATGATGATCTCAGGGATCCTGCCATCAAGAGACAGAATCTCACAAAGCATCAGACACGTGGGGCTGGATTCTCAGTTTCAGAGATGAGGTGCTGCGCCGGGATTGAATCGGTGGTGCTATGCGACGCCAGTCCAGGATCAATTCACAATCTGTTAATGGGCTAGCACCGGCGCCACGTGGAACTAGTGCAAAATAGCATCCGATTCGCCGGGTTCAGGATTGGCACTCGAGGGGCTGTCAAGCGGCAGCTGCAAATTAGCATTCCACTCCCCACACACACTCATTCCAGCTAAGGCGATGGCACCCAAAAGAGCAGCACCCCGTTTCACAGATGCAGAGCTCGAGACCCTGCTGGATGGCATGGAGGAGAGGTAGTCACCTGCTGCTGTGGGCCTAGTAACAGATGGCAGAGACCGTGCGCACCGTGGACCCCACTGCCAGAACTGGCCAGCAGTGTCGTAGAAAGCTGCACGACCTCCTGAGGGCGGCCAGGGTGAGGAACCAGCACAGTGTCCCCAGCATTAACCCCTGTCCCACACTCCCGTACCCACGCCCACCCAAAGGGCAATCGAACCCCAACCGCCAGCAGTGTGTTCCCACCCAACCCAGCACCACATGCCAACACCCGTACCGCCCGTCATGATCAGATGACCTGTACACACAGGCGACTAGTTGCCCACCTCCTATGGTGCCTGCGTCTGACTGTCTCGCACTGTGCATTTTCTGTCCCCCCTCCCGACAGGAGAAGGCGCCCCACAACTGCAGAGACAGAGCGAGCACATTGGGGGGGAGGGGGTCCTGCCAGACCTGTGGCCCTTCACTGTTGGACCTGGTCGGTGGGCCCAGAGAATGGGCAGTCGCTGAGGTGGAGGTCGGCATCAGGAAACCAAGTGAGCCCACGTTGAGTTGCGACATCCCTATGGCACGCGTGGCACCACCCCCACACCACCCCACCACCCCAGAAACCCACCACCTCCACACACCATCCAACCACACGCCACAAAACCCATCACCCAGTACCTCACCACCTCCACACCACCCCTCCGCCACCCCTGCCCATGAGCCAGCCATGCGGCATGTCATGCGTCTTGCAGGATTACCTGGCGACAAGGCAGGCCCTTCTGGAGCCCCCCACACCCGGTCACAACGCAGGACATGTCAAGCGACAACGCAGGACCGGACAGCGAAGAGAGCCCCCAAGCAACAGCCTGCAGCATCCCGGAGCACCAGTCCGGGGACAATACCAACTTTCTGTCACAGCTGTCTCCAACACCCTGGACCACCTCAGAGACACTCACTCTGAGGCATCTGGGCATTATAGTGAAGAGGCTCCAGGGGCACTATCTGGTGCGCACCACACATGTACAGAGGTACATCAGGTAGAGGTAGGAACCTCTGACAGGGTGGTCGGGAGGAGGATGTTCCGAACCCAGAGACTAGCTGCCGTCCAGACGGGTCTTGGGCTTCAGGAAAGGGCGTTTCTATGGATGACGGAGATGCGGACACAGAGCCGGGGAATACATAAAGGGGTGTCAACAACAAATTTGGTGCCTGCAGATGCAGTTTGAGGAGGCGGCAGAATGGTTAGCACTGTTGCCTACAGCATTGAGGAACCGGGTTCGATCCCGTTCCTGGGTCACTGTCTGTGTGGAGTTTGAACATTCTCCCCGTATCTACCCCCACAACCCAAAGATGGGCAGGTAGGTGGATTGGCCACACTAAATTGCCCCTTAATTGGAAAAAAATTGAGTACTCTGAATTTATAAAAAAAAGAAAAAAAAGATGCAGTTGGAGGAGTCCAACCGTCTGCACGGGCAGGAGATGGTGCCGACCATGCGTGCTACCCAGGCCAACAATGAATGGGTGGCATCCGCGGTGCGGCCTTGGAATATCAAATGTGTTCAAAATATATACAATTGATCAAAATGCAGATATGTGACAAATGTGACATTAGTTTTTCCAGGCTAGCGAGGTTGTTCGTAAGTAATTATGAATTTAATGCAGCATAACAACCCAGGAACACCTCCAAGTGGAAGTTTTCCTCAAAAGACAGACATGCAAGCTACCAATACAGTTCCAATGCTGGAACCCAATGTTTCTCTCGGGTGATCAAGAGGTCAAGATGTCCAAGGCCTCTGTGCGGGCAGTGGCCGAGGCACATAACAGGGCGGCCCTGTCACAGGCCACCTGGACATTGCAGCGGCACTCCAGAACTTTACCTAGCCACAACGGGTCATGGCTGCAGACATCCATGGCATTACCTGGACACTGGCTGACATGACCAAGTCACAGGGGGATGAGGCACATTCACAGAGGGAGGTGACATTGAGACCCTGGTCGAGACGAGAATGTGCCTCCAGGACTGTCAGCGCCAGGTGGCAGGAGAGCCCCCGGAGCTCGCTCCGGTCTCACCCCTGTCCCAAGGAGTGACCTGGGGACCATCGGGCGCCCCAAACAAGGTGGAGATGATGGGGCCCATGCGGTGACCCCTGCAGAACACACAGTGCCTCAGAACCCCTGTCCCTGGCGCATCTGATGGACAGCAGGCAGAACAGGGTGGCACCACGCCACCTGGGACACCCGAGAGACTACAGGCCCGTCCAGGCCTGGTCGCTCCAGAGGACGGCCATGAAAGGGGACTCGGGTCACAGGGCGGGAATCACAGCAGGTCGTCTCCACTCCTAATGCACCACCTGGGGAACCACCTAGACAAACTATTAGGGGCCAGAAGGCCAGAATGTTAGACACCAATTTAGTTGGCATAGGTGCAGTGCACATTAGGAGCTAGGGCACAATCCTAAAGAAACATGTTCATCTGTGTACAATAAACACCTGTTCACAAACATTCCAACCTGCTGTGGTGCTCTGTGAGAAGGGTGTGAGGGATGGGCTGGGCTGGCTGCAGCAGGGGCGCTGGGGAGGAAAACAGGGGGAAGATGGGCGGCCGTTGGAGATGGGCATGTGCTAGGGCCCCCAGGTCAGCCACCGCACATCGCCCAAGTACCCGGGACCACCCTCCTCCCACGACACCAGCCCCTCTCCCCCAACTGCACACCTGCTGATAGTGCCAGCCCAGGGCCTACATCCCGTAGTGAGGGTTGCACCATTGGCCAGGTCCCCTAGTCGGTAAACCTGCTGTGCCTGCCCAGGCCCGCCAGGCCCCATGTACTGCCATTCCTGGTCCTCCTCACATCCTCCTCGTCGGACAAGGCTTGCCATTCATCCCCCTCCTCCAACACATTGTCCCTCTGCTGCGCGATGTTGTGGAGGATGCAGCAGGCCACCACAATGTGGGAGACTCTCCTAGCGCTATACTGGAGCCCCTCCAGAGCAGCCCAGGCACCTAAATTGCATCTTCTGGATGCCATTGCACCGTTCGATCACAGCCCTGGTCGAGGCCTGGGCATCGTTGTAGCAGGTCTTCGCCTTGGTCAGTGGTCTCCGGATAGGCATCATCAGCCATGATCGCAGTGGAAAACCCCTGTTACCCAAGAGCCAAACACTCACCCAGGGGTGTGCCTCGAATGTATCGGGAACCGTCGAGTGTGCCAGCGTGAAGGTATCATGCACGTTCCCTGGGTATCGGGCGCAGATGTGCATGATGTGCATCTCATCACACACCAGCTGCACATTCATGGAGTGGAACACCTTTTCGTTTGCCACCCACTCATATGCCGGTGCTCCTAGGGGGACATGCATCCCGTCAATCACCCCCTGAACCTGGTGCATGCCGGCGATGGCGGTGAACCCGACTGCCCGGGCAATCTGGTGGACTCGGTCCTCATTGAAACTGATATATTGTGCCGACCGGCTATACAGGGCCTCCATTACGCACCTGTGCACTGAGGTCTGCGAGATCCCAGGCTGGTCCCACTCGGGGCCTGGATGGACTCCCTGGTGAAAATGTTCAGGGCGACCATCACATTTGTGGCCACCTGTAGCAGGTGTTCTCCCTCATACCCCCCGCGGTTCCAAGTGCACCATGATCCGGCAGATATACTGCACGACCCAACTGCTCAGCCGGAGTCTTTGACGACATGCTTGGTCCAGCAGGTCCTCAAATGACAGGCACTACCAGTACACAGGAGGCCTAATGCGGCGCCTCCTCGCCATCTGCTCCGTGGTCAATTGGTTGGCCAGCTCTCCATCCTGACTGGCTGATTCCTGTCCCTCTGGGGCAAGCTCCACCGCTGCAGGGCCCGGGCACATCCTGATCATTCCAGCCTCGGTGCATTCCCCAAGGCAGATGACATCCATTCCTGGTTGGATTCCAAAATCCATTGTCTGCAGGGTGTGAAAGGCAGGCATGTTAGCATGGTGCATACTCCTGTGCCCAACCAGGTCCAACGGGCTACATGGTGGCCCTGGCCTGCATTGCAGCCCTTCCCCTGCATGTCCCATCTCCCCACCTCTGTGCTCTTCCTCAGTAGTCACGGCGCATGTTTCCTGATTTTAAAAAACCACAAGGGAACCTTGCCGTCGGTAATTCCTCCTGGCAGAGGCGGAGCATTGTTGGAAGCCCAGAGAGTACCGGGGCGACCCAATTAATGATATGTCAACGGCGTTTACTGTATGTGTGGTGTAGAATGTATTCATGCCACTGCAACAGAGAATGGCAGAGAATCGCCGGGTGCCCGGCGTTGGCCTCTATTTTCGGCTGAGGTGCGATTCTCCGCCTGATGGTGCTTGGCGATTCTGCCATTGCTGGACGGAGAATCCCACCAATGGCCTCTTCCAAGGTGTAGGGTTGAAGTTTGGATAGTGGTGGAGACATCTGGCCCTGCTGTGCACTGTCATGATGAGGTTCAACTCTGAGAAGAGCAATCTACTATAGATTTCAGCATATAAGTCAACCTTTGAAGCCTCAAAATCCTTTGAAAAATGGAGGTTGACTTATACACCAGGTATAAAAGGTGAACCGCCAGTGTTGGTGTAGGCGGTCATCATATTGAAATATGAAAAACGTCTGACACCTCAAATTCAAATTAAATCAATGTGATACAGTTTAGGGCACAAAACCACAATCTGAGCATTTTAAAAACTGCCAAATTTAATTCAGTAACCAATGGAAAGAGTTTATCAAATTCATGCGAAGTCACTTTGGCTACAGCATCATCATAAGGATTCCACTCTGGATCAAATTTGGCACTTTCGGTTTCAGAATCATCCCTCCACAACAAATCAGCTTCCTTTTCATCCATTTATTTGGACATTCAACAATTTTAGAACAATCTAATGACAAATTGTGGATTATTAGCATCCACAATTTGATAACCACACAAAACATCAAGCTTGGCAGCAGACTTATTTTTACTCTTTGTAAAGATTTTATTCTCTGCCAACCATTCAATTATTCCATTTGTCCTTAACAGGATCCTTGAATGGCTTGTTGGGGCACACAACCAGAGGTTGAACTATGGGCATTAGTCACTCCCTGCCGCTGCAATGTGGGTGTTACTTCTTTGCAGCCACCTCTTGATCTCTTCAGATATGGGACCTGAACATGTTCCACGCTAATAAATTGCATTGTTTGTCCAGGACACCAGGACACCTATCCCAACACATTATTGATCCACTGCTTTACTCCATCCTCATCCATCCAACCGTTGTCATGGCCATGTCCAAAATCTTTGCATGGAACATGATTTTGAGCAGTCTTATGCTTGTAAATTACCATAGACTTTAATTTTGTTCCATTGGCCATGCCGGTTGGTATTACCGTGAATCTTGCCTTCCCATGCCCCGTGGTTTTCACTAGAACTGTTTTTGAACCTTTCCACTGAATAGTTGGGTTTCTGGGCACATTGAAATTCATGGGCAATTCATCTATTTTGACAATGTGGCATAATGAGTACTTGGGCGGGGTCTTCTGGTTCTACCGAAGGTGACCGCCCACGACGGGGTTCCCTGGCGGCAGAACTGGCGAGCCACGCAAAACACTATAGTCATCGACGGGAAAATCCCCCCGCCGACCAGTGAGATCCGCCTCCGCAGTTGGGAGTACACCGCAGGGGCTGAAAAATCTTGCTGCTTGTCTTTTTGTTGCTGTGTGATGGTGAATTGCTGGAAACTGTTGATTTTGGCATCAAGGGGCTGGGTTTAGCACAGGGCTAAAGAGCTGGCTTTGAAAGCAGACCAAGGCAGGCCAGCAGCATGGTTCAATTCCGTACCAGCCTCCCCAAACAGGCGCCATAATGTGGCGACTAGGGGCTTTTCACAGTAACTTCATTGAAGCCTACTTGTGACAATAAGTGATTTTCATTTCATTTCAAGGCCTTTTGGTAGGCTCTGAGTGATATTGGTCTTCAGCTGTAACACAAGACATTTTCATTCCAGAAAGTTGCTCTGAAAACTTTGCTGGACTCGGGCTTTGATTTGGCCCACTTAAGTGCATATTTATGCCTTGCATTTCTGGCAACGATGCATTGTGACAATTTGTAAGGACCCATTCTGATACACACTTCTCAGATGAGGTCAATGGCTGGTCACAGTTCACATGGAGCATTTGGCCTTAGCCGTCTTCTTACAGACAGATACATTTTTCTTCCATTCTCCCACTCTCACACCAGTTTTTCATGAACACTGAAGTCCTTCATTGCAGCATAGTTATTTGACAAATTAGCAAATGTTACTACTCTTAGCTTGAAAGCAGCTTCTTCCTTCATTCTTTACGCCATACGCCACGCGCAGTCTGTTCTGTGTGGGCTTGTCTTGAACTCCTGTGCAACTACTTGTCAACAAGGCCTCCATTGACTGCTTGATCCCATACACCAACTTATAAGGTGAGTAAAATGCACATTTCTGAGTTGAAAAGTTGAGATTGAATGTACTGCGATTGTAACATTTCTTAACAGTAAAGAGAGGTTGACTTATATTCCAAATTATTATCATTTATTTGTTCACGGGATGTGGACTTCGCTGTCAAGGCCCACATTTATTGCCCATCCCTAATAGACCTTGAGAAGTCCATGTGGTGTAGGTACACCCATAGTTCTATTATGATGTGGAGATGCCGGCGTTGGACTGGGGTGAGCACAGCAAGAAATCTTACAACACCAGGTTAAAGTCCAACAGGTTTGTTTCAAACACTAGCTTTCGGAGCACTGCTCCTTGCTTAGGTGAAGCATAGTTCTGTTAGGAAGCGAGTTCCAGAATTTTGACCCAGTGACAGTGAAAGAATGGCGATGTAGTTCCAGGCTAGGATGGTGTGTGTCTTGGAGGAGAGATTTCAGGTGATGGTGTTCCCATGCATCTGCTTCCTTGTCCTTCTAGGTGGTAGAGGTAGTGGGTTCGAAAGGTGCTTTGCTGATTTGCAACAGTGCATCCTGTAGATGGTACACACTGCTGCCACTGTGCATTGGTATTGGAGGCAATTAATGTATAAGGTGGTGGATAGGGTGCCAATCAAGTTGGCTGCCTTGTCCTGGATGGTGTTATGCTTCTTTGGTATTGTTGGAGCTGCACTCTCCCAAGCAAGTGGAAAGTATTCATGGGAAGTGAAGGGATGAGTTACGCTCTGCAGATTTCCGAATCTCCCATGTGCTCTTGGGGCCAGAGTATTTATATGTCTCTTTCACTTCAGTTTCTGGTCAATAGTACTCCCCAAAATGTTGCTAGTGGGGGATTCAATGGTTGTAATGCCATGAAATTCCATGTGGGCCAGGGTAGCACACATGGTCTGCACCGCTCCTGCCCTGCAGGCGGTTGGACTCTTCCAACTGCACCTACAGGCGCTGGATGGTTGCTGACATGGTGTCCCCTGCTCTCTGTCTGCACCTGGTGTCTCTTTTTTCAATGTCAGCCAATTGATATCAGCCTGAACAAAAAGAGATGCTGCAAAAGGCCTCAGTACCCCTCGGTTAGGGAAGGGGAAATCAGCCAGAAATTTCATACTTAACCACTATCGAATATTCCGTGCTGTAAATGTGTGTGTATGGTTGCAGAGTCAAAAACAGCAACAAATTTGATTGTGGTAACTCCTACATCCGAATTACCTACTTACTATTGTCAAGACGTCACATATGGGGCGATTGAGTGAGGTACCAGATGATAACTGGGGCGTGATAGAATGACCTCGCTGCATCGTCCGACAAGGCCATTAAATGTCACGAGAGGCCTCTCACGAGGTTTGTGTTGCTCAGAATGCCTCGTGAGGTCTAACGAGATCTTGCAAGACGTCACAATCTGGATCCTGTCCTTGCTGGGCGAAATCAAGATTTACAGATTTAAGTGAGCCATTAGGCTCATTTAAATAAGACTGTGCCAGATTCTCCCGAGGCCTGGGAATGAATGCCTGCACCTGGGAAACCTCACTATGGCACCATTTAGCATTGGTCCACACAAACGTGGAGCAGGCATAATGGCACCTAGGGGGTCACCCAGGCCATCGGAGACCCCTGGTGGTCGGGCTGTGGGAAGGGTGGCACCCTGGCACTCCTGCTGGCTCTTGGGCACCTTGCAGCCTGACCATGTAGTGCAAGCCTGGCACTTCCAGGATGCACCGGTGTCATTGCCAGGTTCACAGGGTCATTGCCAGGGTGCCAGGCTGGCAGTGCCAAGGTACCCACGTGACAAGTTGCCAGTGCCAGGTATTGCTGGGGGTGCCCTGTTCTTAAGAGGTGGGGAGGGGAGGGCTTGAGGATCCATTCAGAGGTAAGTTGGGGGGTTGTGGCGAGGGGGGGGGGGGGGGGGTGGGATGGGGGGGGGTGGGGGTGGGGGGGGGGGGGTGGGGGGGGGGGGGTGGGGGGGGGGGGTTGGGGGGGGGGGGGGTGGGGGGGGGTGGGGGGGGG
The DNA here is from genome assembly GCF_902713615.1 of Scyliorhinus canicula. NCBI lineage: Eukaryota > Metazoa > Chordata > Chondrichthyes > Carcharhiniformes > Scyliorhinidae > Scyliorhinus > Scyliorhinus canicula. The sequence continues at coordinate 165,869,203 of NC_052149.1, forward strand.
GCGGTGGTTCCTGGATGCCACAGTGCAAAGTCCGAGGTTGGGGGGGGTGTCAAGGGATCGGCACGGACAGGACGGGGACCATGTAAAGGTCAGTTGACCTCGGGCGGGAATTTCTAGTCTCCCACCCTCGACCTCAGCAGGCAGTCACTATTTTCTGGAAAGACGATTGGTGAGAAAAGGAGAAAAAGGAACAGCCCTGTCTAAACAGCTGGATGGCACTGTTGATTGATGTTATGCCAATCCCTCATCTGCCACCACCAAAAGGGACAGGACACTCATAATTCTGCATTTCCTGCATGAGTGCAAAGAATAAATACAGCAAGAATGTGGAACAAATTACAATACTCCAACCTACATAAGAGGCCTTGATCGTAGGGGTTTTTTTGCTCAACCATGAACATTGAGGCTGCCTTTGTTTTGTCAAAGCTACATGGTTCCTCTCAAAAATGGTCAAGAAGAAGAACAGTGGCTTCAGTTGGCAGAATTTGTACCAGGCACCATGTTGGAACATAAAAACGTTGTGCCATGGAACATAAATAAGTGTGCCATGTAGGATAGGGAAATAAATTCGGTCTCATCTAAACTCATCTCCAAGGTCATTGGAGCTAGGATTGTAGTTGCCAGTCATTTTTTCATTTTGTTTTTGGGAGGTCGATGGCACTAGCAAGACCCCATTTAAAGCACATTACTAGTTGAACCAGTGTGATTTTTACAATGTTAGTGTTCTTGCAGTGATATCAAATTATTGAGTTTGGAGCATGGAACAGGCTCCGCTCACCGAAGAACATCAATCGACACGAAATGGGATTTTACAATATTACACAGCTTCCTTGGAGATTTTTCTGGTACCAGCCCTCAAATGAGTAGATATATTTACTCCAATTTCACAACTCATCAGCTTCAAATTCATGACATCAATAACATAATGACAAGGCTATTGTATCTCTATACTCCAAATGCATGTGACAGAAATGGTTATATTTTTAGTAATTTGCAAGGCAAAATTATTAAATCAAAGAAAAGGACACTGCAGGTTAGAAAATTCACTAAGTTATTGTCAAAGGGAACTGAACCTTGTGCGGAAATAGTTTTTAAACCTCGCTTAGCCATCCATATATGAAACTGTGCATACTCGATTACATATTTTGTTCATTTTCCTATGTATTCCCAGAGGCCACAGGGGGGGGGTGACAACATTGTTTCATTCAGCTAAACAACATTGCTGAATTTTCAGGCTAGTTTAATTTGGAATGGCATAATTCAATGATTTAAAATCAACAAGAATTAAATGTGATTAAGCATATGGGAAGTGTAGCATATAATTGCTAAGAATCAGCATGAGGTAAACTATTGAATTAAAAATCATTTAGCTGATGATCAGGCAGTTAGGCAGCTGTGATCCGTGTTCAATAATAAACTACAGGAATAAAATTTTAAAATCAAACCTACACACATTATATTAACGAAACACGATATATGGGGAAATGTTTCCTATTTATATTTTGTGCTTTAAATATAAATATATAGTTGAACATGCTAATTTGACTGATGATTGCATCCTAGTAATCAACTACTAGCTGTCACTTATAAGTGTAGCAATTACACAATCATTAATATTTTGCACAGATTGTTCCAGTTCAGCTTTCTCCATACATACTCTATTTACCAATATGTACAGGATACAATTCCTGGGTTTCACACCTGACTCCAGTTATAGTAAACTACTTGCCGGTACGTAAGACATATGACAACCCTGTTCTCCTATTATTTTCAAAGATGGAAAAAGCATATTAGCAAACCAATGCGTACAAGCCAAAACTGCTGGGCAAAATTACTTGCAAGTGAAATAATTTACAGAACCAAAAAGAACAAAATATTAAAGCAACAGAATACCTAAATATATAACCAGAAGCAAGCTACAAGGAGTTAATGTACCTTCTGTGGAATGGAGTTAATGTACCTTCTTCAGAAAAGAGATTCTTGCTTCCCTTATTCGTGCCTTTGATACCTCTGGACTCGCCTATTCCATTTAAAGAAGCATTGCTGCAACTGGACAAGGCAATGGTGAGACCGAACCTGGAGTATTGTGCACAGTTTTGGGCCCCTTATTTGAGAAAAGATATAGTGGCATTGGAGGCAGTTCAGAGGAGGTTCACTTGGTTGATTTCAGAGATGAGGGGTTTGTCTTAAGAAGGGATTGAGAAATTTAGGCCTATACTCTCTAGAATTTAGAAGAATGAGGGGGAGATCAAATTGAGATATATAAGAAGATAAAGTATGGATAAAGTAGACGTGGAGCCGGTGCTTCCTCTTGTGGGGCATTCTAGAACGAGACGTCATAGTCTCAGGATAAAACAGAGATGAGGAGAACTACCTCTCCGAAAGGGTCGTGAATCTGTGGACTTCGCTACCCCAGAGTGTGGTGAATGCTGGGACAGTGAGTAAATTTAAGGAGGAGTTAGACAGATTTTTAATTAGAAATAGAAATAGAAATAGAAAAGCACTTATTGTCACGAGTAGGCTTCAATGAAGTTACTGTGAAAAGCCCCTAGTCGCCACATTCCGGTGCCTGTCCGGGGAGGCTGGTACGGGAATCGAACCGTGCTGCTGGCCTGCTTGGTCTGCTTTAAAAGCCAGCGATTTAGCCCAGTGAGCTAAACCAAGTAATGGGTTGAAGGGTTGCGGAGAACGGGCAGGACGGTGGAGTTGAGGCCTAGCTGAGATCAGCCATGATTGTATTGAACTGGAGCAGGCTTGAAAGGCAAAATTGCCTACTCCTGCCCGTGGTTCTTTTGTTTTATGTTCTAAGAAAGAACTTTTCTGCCTAATTCCATCTTCCAGTTACTAGTTTGTGCCCTGCAGGTAACAGCACCTCAAGCATAAATCTGCTGTTCTTGATTAATAAGGGGATCAGGGGTTATGGGGAGAAGGCAGGAGAATTGGGATAAGGAACATATCAGCCATGATTGAATGGCGGAGCAGAATTGATGGGCTGAATTACCCTATATCTTATGGTCGAATTGTACATGGGTGATGAAACCATACCTGGAATATTGTGTTTAGTTTAGACATCCTTATTAAAAGAAGGACATACTTGCCTTAGACAATACTGCAAATATGAACTAGATTGATTCCTGAAATGAGAGGGTAGTCCTCTGACAATATGCTGAGTAAATTTGGCTTATATTCAGAAAAATGAAAGGTGATCTCATTGAAACATAAAAGAGTCTGAAGGTTTTTGACAGGGTAGGTACTGAGAGGTTGTTTCACCCAGCCAGGGAATCTAGAATAAAAGATCACAATATGAGAATAAGGGGTTGGTCATTTAGGACTGAGATGAGAAGAATGCTTTTCAGCCAGAGGGTTGTGGATACTCCCCATCATTGAGTTAAAGCTGAGACAGACAGATATTTGGGGTGCAATCTAACCAAAATAAAATAGAGTCAGTTCAGCGACAGGAACAACCTCGCTATGTAATGTGCAGGAAGAGATTGGGTCGCCTGGATCTCTTGACTCCCCGGCGTGACTCCCGGGCCCTCCCAACACCCCAACTCCCCTGTTGGGGTCCCGGGACCCCACACCCCACCTCACATGGACAGGAGACCCCGAGCCCGAACCACGACGCGGGCACAATGTCAGCTTGGCACTTTGGCACTGCCAGGCTGGAATCCTGGTAGTGCCCCTGCCAGTGCCACCTGGGCACCCTGGCAATGCCAGACACCAGGTTTGTAGCAATATAACAGGACCTTTCTGGAATCTGCTCAGGGCTTTCGTCAGGTGGTATTTTTCTAAGAGTTATTGGTTAATTCAGTTGTGTTGTGATTGTGACCTGGGTCAAGTGGGGCGGGAATTGACTGCACACTAGCCCAGGGTGCGGTAACATAATTTGGGAGCTCATCTGGGATCTTTGGAATGGTAGGCAGCGAAGTTTGGGTTACAGTATAGAAAACAAAGAGACAGCAGGGTTGTAGCAATATAACAGGATATCTCTGGAATATGCTGAGCATTTTCTTCAAGTGGACGACTTGTCTCTGGTTTATTTAAAAGTGCTTTGAAAAGACAAGCTAGTTGAATTGGCAGGGGACTTGAAAATAGAGGGACCAGTTCGAGCTAGGAATGTGAAGGTAACTGACACAATTGCTCAACATTTAAGTTTGAAAGAGATACTAGGAACACAGGAGAACCCATGAAGTAGTGTAGCATTAAAGACATTTTCTAATGGGGAAATTGAGCTGCAGAAAATTTGGTTTCAGTTCAAGCACGAAAGGCAATTAAAAAGAATAGAAAAAGAAATGGAGATGCAGCAAAAATAAATGGATTTGAGGCAAACATAAAAAGAAATGGAGCTGGAAATTAGGAGGTTGGATTTAGAGAGAGGAAAAAGCAAAAGAGAGAGAGAGGAAAAAGCAAAAGAAAGAGACTTCCAGCTTAGGGCGCTGGGAATTAGCGGGCAGCTGCCAGAAATTAGAGGGGAGCTTAATCTCAGAACGGAACCTAGTGGTGATATGTTTAGATTTATACAGGTCTGCCCAAAATTCAATGAGAAGGGGGTAGAAAACTTTTTAGGGCTTTTGGGAAAATAGCAATCCAACCAAGACCAAAGTGTGCATTAGACATGCAGAGTAAATTATAGGGCAGGTACAGGATGTTGATGCTTCCCTGTCAGAGCGGGTGCCCAAGAATTATGACAAGGTAAAAACTGCTATTCTGGGTGCGCACAAATTGGTTCCCAAAGCATATAGGCAGAAGTCTTGGAATTTAAGGAGACAGCCAGGACAGACGTATGCCAAATTCAAAAGGGTTAAGCAGAATAATTTTGATCGATGTGTACGAGCATTAGGACTTGCAAATAGCTGTGAGGCTCTGAGAGAGGTAATTCTCATTGAGGAATTTAAGAATTCCTCCCTTGTTTGATAAGAACCCATGTTGAAGACTAAAGGGAGACGCCTGCTGGGCAGGCAGCAACTATGGCTGACGATTATGAACAAATTCATAAATTTAAACCTTTGTTCCATTACCCTGTGATTTTGAAAAGGGGAGTGAGGGAGTGAAAGGAAGCCAGGTTGCCAAGGTAAAGAATGGCTAGCTGGGAATGTTCCAAGATCTCCTCCTCAGACCAGGAAAGAAGGTACTGAGGGTAGAGGTGAGACTCGGCGGCCAAGGTGTTACCATTGTAACAAGGTGGGGCACGTTTGTTCAGCATGTTGGAAGTTGCAAGGAAAGCCCATGGAACTGGTGGGAGTTCATAAGGAGGATTCTGAAAAGGGAACGAAAGTGGAGAATACTACAGGGCAGACTGTGGCTTTAACTGGACTTAGGAGACCAGAGGCAAACACTGCTGCTGGAGCAGGTGGGAGGAATGAGCTAGATGAGAGATATGCAGGGTTAGTGTCTAAGGGGACGATCTCCCTGTAAGCTGATGTAGCCAAATCAATAACTATCATAAGGGTGCTACTCAAACTTTCTTACTGGAGAAGGATTTTGTTTTCCCTCCAGAGAGCTCAGTGAAAGCTAAGGTTTTGGTGATTGGGATTAATGGAGATTATATCCCAGTTCCACTATATCAAGTACAATTGGAGTGTCATTTAGTGTCAGGTCCAGTAATGGTCAGAGTGGTTAAGAGGTTATTATTGGACGGAGACTTACTTTTGAGGAATGTCATTTCACCCATGATCACAGAGAGTCCAATGGAAGATAAATATTCAGAACAGTTGCAGGAGCAATTTCCAGAATTTGTTCCCTCCTGTGTGGTGACCAGGTGATGGTTAAACAAGGTTCCCCGCCAGAGATTAAAGTCGCACCACAATCAGAGGGTCAAGTAGCCAAAATTATCCTTGAGAATGAGTGTTATTCCGATTAAGTGGTAGAACTGAAGCAGATACAGACACACAGTCAGGTCTAACCGACGTTGAGGCTGGGGGATTCCAGAGTGCTACAACATTAAGAACAAACATCCTCATAGACCAGTGGATGAAGAATGGACGGTTGTTCATCAGATAGTGGTACCGCCCAAGTATCATAGGGAAGTATTGTGGATAGCTCATGGGATACTCATGTGAGGAAATCTGGGAATTCAGAAAACTCAGGCCTCAGTCATGCATTTTTCCTGGCCAGCACTGCACAAGGATTAGGTGTAATTCTGTAGAACCTGTCATATCTGTCAGGTAATAGGTAATCCTATTACCTATTAAGCCCACACCATTAATACCTATACCCTTTTTTGAGGAACTGTTTAGTTGGGTGTTAGTAGATTGCATAGGATTGTTTCCTAAAACGAAGGCATTGCATCAGTACATTCTTACGGTCATGAATATAACTACTTGTTTTCCGGAAGATATACCTTTGTGAACCATTACAGCTAAGGCAGTAGTGGAAAAATTGATGCAGTTTTTCACACGCTATGGACTACTTTTAAAAGTACAGTTGGACCAGGGTTCTAACTTCAGGTCAAAAAATTTCCACGACAAAATTTGTGGTGTGGGTATCAAGCAGTTAAAGTTAACCACCTATCATCCACAAACTCAAGGAGCTTTGGAGAGGTATCATCAGAGTCTCAGGACCATGATTAGGGTCTATTGCCATGGCTATCCAAGAGACTGCGACAAAGGATCGGACTTTTTACTATTTGCCACCAGAAATTCTCCGAACCGATCTCCTGGGTTTAGCACATTTGAGTTGGTTTATGGCCATCAAATACAGGGCCCGTTAAAAATGATAAAGGGGAAGTTTCTAAAACCAGAGAACAGTTCCCACAATTCCTCTGACAATTTCTCAATGTTTGGATTATGTGTCTACATTTCCGGGAAGACTCAATCCACCTAACCTGCACATTCTAGGAATATGGAAAGAAAATGGAGCACCCGGAGGAAATCCATGCAGACACAGGGAGAAAGTGCAAACTCCATAGTCACCCAAGTCTGGAATTGAACCCGGGTCCCTGGTGCTGTGAGGCAGCAGTGCTAACCACCGTGCCACCTTCTCTTGTTGCAATGGATACATGACTGCCTCATATAATCAGTCTCAGCTCAAACTTGCTATTCTCCATGGCTTTGACACCTGAACAGGGACTATTGTAACTAGATTGTAGGGGTTGAAAAAGTTCACAGGTTTATTTTACTTTAAGCGTAATTTGTTACTTTGTGATTTAGAAAAAAACAAAGCAAGTAATGATCATTTTATCTTTGTTCTTTTGGCAGCATAAACGCTGTATACCAGCATCTCTTGAAGCCTACTACTCAGCACAAGACTCTACTTCCCGAGGGCGATTCTACACGGTCATCAGCCATTACAGCCTGGCTAAACAAACCACTTCCCGGTCAGTTTCTCCATGGCTGCCTGCTGCATCAGCTGAGAAACCAGCAGAACATGATTCAAAATCCTCAAGCAATGATAGTCACTGAACAACTTACCAGGGGTGACGTTTTTTTCAAAACATAAAACTAAGTGAAAGGTGTTAAGGTTGCTAATAACGAACTGTTGTATCAGTTCCGAAAAGAAGCAGTATTTGGATTATACAATAATTGTTTCTTTTGTTCCTTGTCCTTGTTGATTTGTAATTGATTCTGAAGTTTTTTTGTACAAAGGCATGTTTGGTGTTGCTGCACTTCACGTTATAGACTCATTTTTAAATAGGCTACTTGAAGAAATCTGTCATCAATTACTTTGTTCTTATTGTTTAATTGAATTTCAAAAATAACCTTCATAAAGTGTTTTGTGAGCTCTCTCCCGAAGACAGAGGCAGTGCACATTTAACTCATTATTTGAAATAGAGCATTTCCTGCATGAGCAGTTTATGTGCATGAAATTTTGCACGTTTAGCTGACGTGTACAGTTATAATCATATAATGTTGTCACCCTCTGTGGCTGCACTTTTCTAGAAGTAAAACAGATAAGATAAGCTTATGTAATTCAGCCATTGGTTGAAGAGCAGTTGATGATAAATATTTCTCCTATGTCTGCAGACACTTGGGTGCTCTGTAGCTCCTGCATACTACAGAAATGCTTATGCTTGGAAAGGGATAGTGATTGACTGCTGTACATATGAATTCTTGATCTTAAGGGATGCAGTTTGGGGATTTATTAATTAAATTTCACATGAATTATCAGATTTGTAGGTGAAGCTTGGTAGAGGATTGTAATAAATAGTATTTAACACAAGCGCAGAATCATTTTTCTCATGTTTTCACATGTAATATTACATTGTCAGTCGTGTTGATTTCAAGCTAATGTAAAAAAGAAGGAATAATTTATAACTCCTTGTGGTGTATTTTTGTCACTATCTAGCAGAAACTAAAGTATTTTTGGTTGTGTTTCTTGGGATTTTTCCGATTAAGAAATAAAGCTAGATGTGTTTGACAATTTCAGGAGTTATTTTTTTAAATTTTTGTTGGACATCCTGCCGATCACAAATAAAACAAAATGAGCAAACATTATTAACTTTCATTAGCTATGACTTTAATGCTCCTTCCTGAGCTCAATGGCACAACCGCGATCTGCATTGTTGCAACACCATTTCTTTTATACCTGCATATAATGATAGCTACACCAATATCTTTAATTCCCTTCTACTGTAGCAAGCATTGGTGAAAACAGGTATTATGCGCAATAATGCCGAAGTCTAGGATATTTAAAAATATGTTCTTGGAAAAACCAGCGTGTATTTCCCATCTCTAATTGCCCTTGAACTAGACAATTTCAGAGACCATTTCAGAGGGCAGTTAAGAGTCACCCTAAGTTAGGGGAACCCTCACTTGTATATAAACCCTGACCTGGATGCAGGTCTGGGAGGGAGACCCTTCGGGGAGTGGAGACCTATTGTATACCGAATAAACCTAGTTATTGCTTTCTACCAGCTGGTACGTGCATGCTACTTTGGTGGATTCTACAGGTAAGGATAGCAGAATTCCTTCCTTGAAAGACTTTAATGTACCAAATGCATTTTCACAACAATCCAGTAGTTTTGTGATTATTATGAATGAGACAAACATTGTATTGCAGATTTATTATCTAATTGAATTTAATTTCACCCAGCAACAATAGTGGGATTTGAACTCCTATCTCTGAAACGTTAGCCTGTGCCTCTAGTTTACTCATCCAGTAACATTAACACCATACTACCATCCCCCAAATGCAATAAATGTTGCAAGTGCTGAAAAATGTCGATACTCTTTGTTTCCAATCCAGTTAATTTCTGGTCCGAAGACACCAGAAGAAAAATAAAATAAGAGGAATTTGCATCAAGGCATTTGTAAAAAGGGTTGGACGAAGACGGGATGAAGAAGGTTTGTGTGGAGCATAAACACAATAGAGACCCGTAGGGTTGAACGGCCTGTTTCTATTTTGTAAAATGCTGTGTAACATTTTTCTGTGGAAGAACATAATGGGAAGAGACCATCATGTAGTCAGTTTCTGAAGAGCCCTTAATCAACCCCTCTTTCAGTCCTTACTCACCAAAAATGCAAATGCCAATAATAAACACTTTACATAAAATACAGTTAAAAGTATAATTTATTTGTGCTTGTAAAACAAAGAGAAAATACTTTAAAGTCAAAATCTAACCTTTCCATTGCATATGGCAGTTTATCAAAATAGATTAATGCTTTTAAATAGATGGTGGAATTATGGATGTACAATTTAAAGCTAATACTAAAGGTATAATGAAAGATCTTTATTCAAAGGCAAATATGGGGTGGTTTGCATTTTCTTCTAGTTTTGAACTTACAATTCAACTCTCTCCTCAATTGTGGTACAAATCCTTTGGGGAATTCTCTCTTGAGTCAGACTGTTTTATATTTATATTCTATTGTTGGCCTATGGTGTTGGGGCCGATGTGAATCATAGAGCACCCGCTGACAGTATATTTTCTTTAATGGACCTGCAGATTTCATTAAGTAGTTCTGATAGTCCTTTCATCCCTCGGACCTCGATGATTGTATTCATCATGAAAGCATTTTTTTCTCAGCTGTTTTCTTCCTCTCTCCATGGGGAATTGTGGGATGGCAGACAGTCACAAATAGCTTTTATGTTGTGAAGAACATCTCCAATTAGTGGTTTAGCTCTGCAAACTCAAAATATTTCATTGCAAGCACTTACTTTTGTTACAGATTGTGCCATTAAGTAAATGTCTCTCTGGGTCACCGAGTGCCGGATCATTAAATTTAGACTCCGTTTTATTAGCATCTTATGTACAATTCCCTCATGTTTTTCCTAAGAATAATGGCATAATAAAATGCAGATCAAAACAAGCACAGTAAGGATAAATGTCCAGTGCAGACTGGCTCCACAGAATGGTGTTGGAATTGTCTTGTGAAAGAAAGATGGCAATTTGAGAGGGAGAGGGATGACATTGTGCAAACAAAAGCAGAAAATAACATTTACAGCCAAAATTTGTTCTGTATTCACTTTTCTTTGTGTTATCAAAATAAACATTGCAAATTACAGAAAGAACATTTCAATGTAAGAAAAAGCATTTTATTGAACTCATGAAAGGTATTTAGGTTCAGCACTGGCCTGCAATTGTGTAGAGAATTGGTTGATAAGTTTTCTCTTGATATATATTTCCCCATCACGGCATCCTTAAATATCCTTCAGTTAAGAAATATTGATTGGCTATGTTGATTTTGATTAGTTTCAAGAAACTTTGTTCAGAAGTGACTGTGAGCTAGAGAAAAATGAGGAGATGGAACTGAGGCAGAAGGGCCATTTAAAGGAAGTAACCTCCTGCTTCAACCCTTCTAATTGTAATTTTAAATTGCTGGCACAAGGACACCTTTCTGAGGTCGGAAAAGCCCTTGTTTAAATTACAGATCAAGTTGTGATGAAAAATATTACAGCAATATTAACTCCACGTCTGTTGAGGAAGTCCTTGGGGAGCTGGGCACTCAAGGGACAGCAAACATAAGATTAAAAAAAAGCTTGTGATTTATTTTTGTGCACTAGGAGGCACAGGAGTGCTCCTCGTCCACAATCTAGTGTCCTAGCCCATGCTTGAATTAGCCCTTGTACTGACTCTCAATATATTTTTTGTGTTGCAACCAGTTGAATGCTAAATTGTCCCGTTAAAGGCAAAAAAATCTAGAAATCCTGGGTGCAGTCTATCTCCCAAAACCTCTAATCACCAGCAAGTTGCAGGTTTTGTTTCAGTCTGTGAATCAGAAAATCATCTCTCAAATAACTCCACGCTTCAAGAATCTACCAGGAAGACGAGACAAAATAGTATCCATGAACAAGTTGAAGCATTCTGCTTGATACTTGTCGATACCATTTTGCCAAGATTCTAGGTGGACATTTCGTAGGCATTTCTTTCCTGGGCCAACTTTGATTTCTTATTTTTCCTATGTTTTCAACTGCATAGCTGGCATCTTGGTCATCTAGAAATTCAACTGCTTGCTCAAGAAAATTATCAGTATACACCCGTGTGAAAATGTGACAAATGGGTCTATTACGCAGCCCCATTGTGCAGCCTTTGGAGCCTAGCTCAGTAATTCACTTGAAATATATTGGCTTGGATTTTGCAGTGGTAATGATGGGAAAACAGCCAGTGTCTGCTGTCATTACTCTACTGAAACTGACAGCAACTTCTGCAGTCCACACATGTGCAGAATAATGTGGAAATCCAGAAGCTGCTGTCAATGGTTCCATACTTTGGCGAGGCATTCCCCAGACTATAATCAGTGAAAAATCTATGAATTGATGATAACTTGTACTCTTAGACTCACTGTTAGCCTTACTGTTCAAATCTCTTGTAAAATTTACACCCTCATTGAATGGGTCTTTAAAGACCTACTAACATAATTACTGCTAATTCTGAAAAGCTAATTTTATATTTGTGAACTGTCAAATTTCCCCATTAAGTTAAAATAATTTCACATACATTTCAAATATTTTTAAAGCTTGTTAAACTTTGCTTCAAGGCCTATTGTGATCCAAATCAATTTATAATTTATTTTTCTGTCTGAAATTCTCGTGGGTTTTCTCCAGGTGCTCCAATTTCCTCCCACAGTCCAAAAATTAGGTGGTTAGGTGGATTGGTCACGGTAAATTGTGTAGTGTCCAAATGTTAGGTGGGGTTGCTAGGTTACGATGATAGAGTGGAGGTGTGGGCTTATGTTGGGTGCTCTTTCAGAGGCCGGTGTTGACTCGATGGGCCGAATGGCCTCCTTCTGCACTGTAAATTTTATGAATAGTAAAGGGATTCAGAGCTTTTAACTTCCAGATTTGCTGTCTATGAGGATGATTCACTGTGATTGACTGCTTACCTTACCTACTGACAACACTGCTGCATGCCTGGTGATCCCATGACTTGGTGACAGATTTAAACTGCTGCTGGGAAAAGGGTCACTAGGCCACGGCTTTGCTGCTGAATTCAACATTCGGTCTGTGTCTGCTTTTCACCAATAGCACAGAATCTAGAGGAATATTTCTGAAGCAGAAAAGTGAAGAAATGTTTTTTTTGATACCTGACTAACATAAATATTGATATTCCAACATATGGCCAAAAATTCCCATAGGGAATTTCAGTTGGGTAGTGCTCCTGGAGTTTGTATTTCTGACTTCATGAATAGATTTAGGTAAAATGCATCTTTCAAACAGTGCTGCCTATTCCTGAGGAAGGATACTGAAGTGGACATCATGGAATTTCCAAAGGGTGATATCTTCCCATTCTAATTCCATTGAGAATGCAGGCACTCAGTCAGTGTGTTAATGCTGGGGTTGCTTCTCTGGTGGAACTGAGATACATCCCCGTCCTCTTAAAAATATAATTGCTCACTGAAGGGCTCCATCAACCAAGGGATTTCAGGGCCTAAAACCTATCTGAACATATTCCCCTAATAGGCAATTAATATAATGTGTTATTAGTTTACACAAGCATTCATTGACGTATTAGCACCAGATCATGGGGGACAATTACAAATTTGCGTCATAGCTCAAGACAGGTAGAAAAATATCCAGATTAGGTGTGAGGTTGAATTAACACAAATCAAGCTCAGTAAACCTATGCTCAAATGTTACAAATGTTTCTTGTTTCATCTTACAGAAGATACGGTACAAAATTTAAGGAAAAAAATGCACTTCAATTTTGATTCACAGCGTCGGCAGTTGATTAATGAGAAAATAAGCATTCATTTTATAAGTTTTAAAAAATCAATTAAAAAATCTTAGTATAAACCTACTCAAATAAATTTAATTAAGATTTGTCAGTTATGTTGCAAAATGGCATAATTTATACTGGTTCAGAATAATTGTATTAGCTTGGAAATAGACAACATTATGACAATCTTTGACTGTATCTTTAGCATAGACACTAACTCATTTCAAATACGCCTAAGTTAAAGTGACAAATAGAGGCATGCTGAATAAATTGAATTCTTTGAGGAGGTGACCAAGCATGTGGATGAAGGTAAAGCAGCGGATGTAGTGTACATGGATTTTAGTAAGGCATTTGATAAGGTTCCCCATGGTAGTCTTATGCAGAAAGTAAGGAGGCATGGGATAGTGGGAAATTTAGCCAGTTGGATAATGGACTGGCTAACTGATCTAAGTCAGAGAGTGGTGGTGGATGGCAAATATTCAGCCTGGAGCCCCAGTTACCAGTGGCATACCGCAGGGATCAGTTCTGGGTCCTCTTCTGTTTGTGATTTTCATTAATGACTTGGATGAGGGAGTTGAAGGGTGGGTCAGTAAATTTGCAGACGATACGAAGATTGGTGGAGTTGTGGATAGTGAGGAGGGCTGTTGTCGGCTGCAAAGAGACATAGACAGGATGCAGAGCTGGGCTGAGAAGTTTAACGCTGAAACGTGTGAGGTCCATTTTGGAAGGACAAATATGAATGCGGAATACAGGGTTAACGGTAGGGTTCTTGCCAATGTGGAGGAGCAGAGAGATTTTGGGGTCAATGTTCATAGATCTTTGAAAGTGGCACTCAAGTGAATAGAGCTGGGAAGAAGGCCTATGGTGTGCTAGCGTTCATTAGCAGAGGGATTGAATTTAAGAGCCGTGAGGTGATGATGCAGCTGTACAAAACCTTGGTAAGGCCACATTTGGAGTACTGTGTGCAGTTCTGGTCGCCTCATTTTAGGAAGGATGTGGAAGCTTTGGAAAATGTGCAAAGGAGATTTACCAGGATGTTGCCTGGAATAGAGAGTAGGTCTTACGAGAAAAGGTTGAGGGTGCCAGGCCTTTTCTCATTAGAACGGAGAAGGATGAGGGGAGACTTGATAGAGGTTTATAAGATGATTAGGGGAATAGATAGAGTAGACAGTCAGAGACATTTTACCCGGGTAGAACAAATCATTACAAGGGGACATAAATTTAATGTGAACGGTGGAAGATATAGGGGAGATGTCAGAGGTAGGTTCTTTAGGCAGAGAGTAGTGGGGGCATGGAATGCACTGCCTGTGGAAGTAGTTGAGTCGGAAACATTAGGGACCTTCAAGCGGCTATTGGATAGGTACATGGATAACGGTAGAATGATGGGATGTATATTAATTTGTTCTTAATCTAGGACAAAAGTTCAGCACAACATCGTGGGCCGAAGGGCCTGTTCTGTGCTGTATTTTATAAATGTGTTAAGGATTCGCTTGATTGTAATGCCAAAATAATTTCTTGCTTACACTAAGTTGGAATATTAAATTGAGGAACATTTATAGAACTATCAAATGTTAAAATACTTACATAAATTAAAACAAATAAGAGAGGCAATTTGCCTCTTAAGGCAATTAATTACATCAAACACAAAGGGTTCCAAATTGGATAGCCCCCAAAATAGGCAAGAGGATTGCAGTGTATGATTAACTCACACCCATTTAAAGCATTGCAGGCAACATGCCAAATTCATGCTGCCTGTCCAATTAACTGACTGCTGTATGCAGCCAATGTTAATCACACCACTCATCAGCTGCATACAAATTGCAGGGGGCTAGAAATTGTAATTACTTATTGTTGTGGTGTGAGGAAATACAACGGGGCAATGTTAAATCACAAGGGTGATTTATTTATTTTTAAAATAAATTTAAAGTATCCAATTCTTTTTTTTTCAATTAAGGGGCAATTTAGTGTGGCCAATCCACCTACCCTGCACATCTCTGGGTTGTGGGGGTGAGTCCCATGCAGACAATGGGAGAATGTGCAAACTCCACAAGGCCAGTGACACGGGATTGGGATCGAATCCGAGTCCTCAGCGCTGTGAGGCAGCAGTGCTAACTACTGGGTCAGTTTACCATCCTACGACAGTGATTTATTAACAAAAGAAGAATATTATATTACAGGCCAACACATCTCCAATACAGGACTAGTTCCCTCTACTTCTGGTGTTATGGGCCAGGGTTTAGAGAATCCCAAAGTGTATCATGGAGTTCACCTGACTCACAACTTTTAATAGATTGCGGTATGGGGAGCACACGGCTCATTTTACAGGTATGGTACAGCAGAAAATGGACCAGTGGTTTTTAAAACAAAACAATGTTTATTCTATGAACTCAAGTTAACCTTTCTAAAACAAACAGTGAATATCTTAGCAACCAGTAAATCAAATACACCCCCCAAAGAATACAACACTAAATAACCTGTATGCTGTCCTTTTTACCATCCAAAAACTTAACAAACCTCTAAACAGGAGCACATTAGGGTTTACATTCAATACTGAAATCATTTATAATCCTGAATTCACGAAATGATTAAGATAGTCTTTGGATGGCAGACTTCAACAGCAGCTCATTGAAAAACACAGACACACCCAAGCTCTTCTCAAACTGAAACTCAAAAAACAGAAGTGGAGCTCAGCTCCACCCACACTCTGACATCACTCCAGTAACACGAGCAGCTTCATTTCTTAAAGATACATTTCTTAAACACCCATTTCTTAAAGGGTACTCTCACCTGACACCTCCTCCCCAAGAAAAGAAAATAAACCATCAACTTCAAGATGGTTTCATTTTCCATCTTTTCACCATCCTTCAAGAAATGCACACAGTAAATATACTTTTCGTTTCAAATAAACAACACACCCAAACAGGTACAATAATATAGTTTATTTTTGTTCTACTTCCTCCAACTGAAATCCTTCTCAATTAATAGTCTCTTTGAACAAGAGGGTCTCCGCACGAACTGTCCATTGCTCTATGCCTCGGCATTTCTCTTTAAAGTCAGATACTTCAGTTCAATCTGATCACAGAGTCCCTTGTAATTTTCCAACACAGGAGCATTGGTTATCACAGCTTTCAGGCTTTCAAATGCCTGTTGGAAGTCCGCTGCCCATTGAAATTTTCGACGGTTCTTCACCAAGTCCATCAGTGGAGCAATCACGCTACAAAACCTTTGCACAAATGGTCTATCAAATCCACTCATGCCAAGAAATTACATTATTTCCCGTCATCTTGAGTGTATCGGAAACTCCTCAAGGAAAGTGATTCAGGCTTTTCCAAATTCACTTCTGACTAGGTTTATCACCAAACCCACCTCCTGAAGTCAATTGAATAACTCCATCAGATGTTTTAAATGGCCTTTCCACGTCTGGCTGAAAATTACCAGATCGTAGATGTATACCGCACAACTGGGTAATCCTGAAACAACTTTGTTAGTTAATCGTTGAAATGTGGCTGGGGCGTTTTTCATGCCAAATGGCATAACTTTGAATTGGAGTCACAAAAGCTGAAAACTCCTTTGCCCTTTCGGATAAAGGTACCTGCCAGTAACCTTTTAAGTAAATCCAATTTGGAAATAAAAGCTGATTGTCCCACTTTCTCAATGCAATCCTCCAAACATGAGATAGGATAAGGGTCCGTTCTTGTAACTGCATTAACCTTTCCATAGTCCACAAACAACCGTTGGGTACCATCTGGTTTTGGTACCATCACTATGGGTGAGCTCCATTGGCTGCAACCCACTTCAATTATGCCATTTTTAAGCATACTCTCAATCTCTTTGTTAACCTGTGCCAATTTTAAAGGGTTAAGTCTATATGGATGTTGTTTTATTGGAACAGCATTTCCCACATCAACATCGTGCATAGCCACATTAGTACTACCCAATTTATCTCTACAATCTTGACCATGTGATATCAATAATTCTTTCAGGTCAGTTCGTTTTTCCTCTGGAAGATAACTCCACAATTTATCCCAATTTTTAAGAGCATCCTCATTTTCCAATTTAATTTGAGGTATGTTAAATTCACAGTCATCTGGATTTGGTTCGTCACTTTGAGTTGGAATCATTAAAACCTCCTTTTTCTCTCCTTCCCTTTCAAAGTACCTTTTAAGCATATTCACATGACACACTCGGTGATTCGTCCTTCTATCTGGTGTTTTTACCACATAATTCACCTCTCTTAATTTCCTTTCAATTTGATAATGTCCACAAAACCTAGCTTTTAAAGGTTCACCTACCACTGGCAACAATACTAAAACTTTATCTCCACTGGCAAAACTACGAACTTTGGATTTCTTGTCCGAGACCCATTTCATCACATTTTGTACAAGTTTCAAATGTTGTCAAGCCAATTCACCTGCTCTATTTAATCATTCCCTAAAATTTGACATGCAATCCAATAATGTAATTTCCGATTTCTTACCCACCAATCTTTCCTTAATCAATTTAAGTGGTCCTCTTATCTCATGACCAAAAATTAGTTCAAAAGGACTAAATTTGGTTGACTCATTAGGTGCAGCCCTAATTGCAAACAGTACGAATGGAATTCCTTTATCCCAATCCTCTGGATAATCTTGACAATAAGCCCCCAACATTGTCTTTACTGTCTGATGCCACCTTTCTAACGCTCCCTGCGATTCTGGATGGTATGCAGTTGGTTTAAATTGTTTTATTCCTGAGCTACCCATAACTTCTTTGAATAACTTTGAGGTAAAATTTGATCCTTGATCCGATTTTATTTCTGTGGGTCGTCCATATCTAGTAAAGAATTTAAGTAACTCCTCCACAATCTTTTTAGCTGTAATATTACGCACTGGAATGGCCTCTGAAAACCTAGTAGACTCATCCATCATAGTCAAAAGATATTGATTCCCACTTTTTGTTTTAGGAAGCGGTCCTACGTAATCAATTAAGACCCTTGTAAAAGGTTCCTCAAATGCTGGAATGGGTATTAAGGGCGCTGGTTGCATCACTGTTTGAGGTTTCCCTATCACTTGACATGTGTGACATGATTGACAAAAATTAACTACGAGCGGAATTCTCCGCTCCTGCGAAAAACGAGTTTCATGACGGCCTCGGAGGCCGCTCCTCGCCCCCTATTCTCCCCTCCTGGCGGGGCTAGGAGTGGCGCTCCGTTACTCCCGGCCGCCGGGCTGTGCGCCAAGAGTGACGCGATGGCGGCGCCTATGTGATGTCAGCCGCACATGCGCAGGTTGGCTGGCTCCAACCCGCGCATGCGTGGCTGACGTCACGACGGCTGACGGCTCAAACACGCGCATGCGCGGTTGCTGTCTTCCCCGCCGCTGCCCCGCAAGACGTGGCAGCTTGATCTTGTGGGGCGGCGGTGGGGAAAGAGTGCATCCCTTTGAGACGCCGGCCAGAAGATCGGTGGGCACCGATTGTGGGCCAGTCCCTCCCGAGCACGGCCGTGGTGCTCACTCCCCTCTCCGCCCCCCACAAATGGGCCTTTGGCGCCCATGTTCACGACGGCAGCAACCAGGTGTGGTTGCCGCCATTGTGAACCAGTCGCGAACAGCAGGCCGTTCGGCCCATCCCGGTCGCCGTGAAAAGCGGCGATTCTTCCGAGCCGGGGGAGGGGGGGTGGGGCAGGAGAATCGTGGGGGGGCGCCAGGGGGGGCGTGAAATGAGTCGCCCGGCCCTCCCGCGATTCTCCTACCCGGCGTGGGGAGCAGAGAATCGCACCCTACATCTTTATGCAGTCCAGGCCAATAAAAATGTTTCTGGATTTTAGCTTAAGTTTGCCTTATTCCCAATTGACCTCCCACTGGTACCTCATGTGCAACTTGCAACACCTCCTTTCTATACCCTACCGGCAATACTACTTGATGAACTTCTGCCCACTTTCCATCCGCCTGCATATGTAAAGGTCTCCATTTTCTCATCAAGACATTACTTTTACGGTAATAACACTCTGGTATACACTCAGATTCCTCTTACGTATATGCTTTCTGATATTTATTTCTATATCTTTTTGTTGTAACTCCGCCAATTTTCCTGAACTAAAAATATCCACCTCATCAATCACCTGTTCTTGTTCTTTTTCAACCATCTGCAAAAATTGTTTCTGATAATTGCACTTATACTTCATCTTCACTCTTGGTTTTCTCCTCTTGTCTTAACCTGTGACTTTGCAACCTTGTTACTACACAATCCGGAAAAATCCCAGGATATTCGTCCTTCAACACTTCAGTTGTCTAATTTTCCACTGGCTTATCGACCACAGTAGGTATCACTCCCACTTGTGATCCAGCTATATCATTCCCCAAGATAAACTGTATTCCTGGACAAGATAGTTTCTCTATTACTCCTACTACCACTTCACCACTCTTCACTGAACTTTCCAACCTTACCTTATATAATGGAACGCTACTCCTCTCACCCTGAATTCCATTTATTACCACCTTTTCTGACAACATTCTTTCCAAACTACATAACTCCTCATCTCTTACCATTAAAGATTTACTAGCTCCCATATCGCTTAAAATTATGAGTTCTTTACCTGCTCCTCCTGATACAGATGAGTAAACTTTACCCACACAAGTAAATTATTTAAAGATATATGGCACCTTCTGATCAGGCTGTACAATCTTTTGCACCTCCTTCGCTTCACTTGGGCTTTCCTTTACCACTCTAACAAACCCCACTGTCTTATCCTGTTTTACCACATGAGCCTTCCTAGTGCTTTTCTTCAACCACCAACACTGTGACTTTACATGGCCTAGTTTATTGCAGTGAAAGCATTTGAAACTTTTCATTTCTTTTCCACCCTCCTGGATTTCTTTTTTAATCTGAGGTACACTCTGCTTAACATCTCCCATCAGATCACCTTTACCTCTACCACTTGAGTATTTCTCATGTCCCCAGTTTCTATCCCTCACAGGCCGAAACTTATGTCGGAAACCAAGCTTTGGTTTCTGAACTAATTCATAATCATCTGCCATTTCTGCTGCTACGCTCACAGTTTTAACTCTCTGTTCTTCTACAGGAGTTCTCGCTACATCAGGAATTGCATTTTAAACTCCTCCAAAAGTATAATTTCTCTGAGAGCTTCATACGTTTGGTGTATTTTCAAAGCCCTTATCCACCTATCACAATTACTCTGTTTGAGACTTTCAAACTCCATGTATGTTTGACCAAATGTTTTCCTTAAATTTCTAAACCTTTGTCTGTAAGCTGCAGGCACTAGTTCATATGCACCCAAGATGGATTTTTTCACCTCCTCATACGTCCCAGATACCTCCTCCAGTAGTGATGCAAACACTTCACTCGCTCTACCTACCAGCTTTGTTTGAATCAGTAATACCTACATGTCCTGTGGCCATTTCATTTGTTTAGCTACCTTCTCAAGTGACATGAAAAAGGCTTCCACCTCCTTCTCGTCAAACCCTGGCAATGCTTGGACATATTTAAATAGATCCCCACCAAGCCTTTGACTTTGCCACTCTTTCTCACTATCCTCTTCACTATCATCCAACTGTACATTTGCCTTTATGTCTGCCAATTTTAACTGACTGTCACATTTCATGTCCATTTTCTGAAGTTCAAGCTCTCTCTTTATCTTTTTCCCTGATCTGTATCTCCCTTTCTTTTTCTTTTTGGTCTGCTCGGGCTATTCTTTCTTTTCTCCTTTCTTCTCTCTCCTTTTCTTTTTCCTCTCTCTCTCTTTCGTATTCAAGCTGCTTTAATTCTTTCTCATGTTCCATTTGTTTAATTTGCAACTGAATTTTTCCCACTTCCAATGAGTCAAACTGTATTTCAGGCAACTTTAAATGCTTAGCCACCGCCATAATTACCTTATCTTTTCGCATTTTGTCAGGTAATGTTAGCTGCAATGTTTTTGCCAAATCTAACAATCTGCTTTTAGTCTCTGTCCGTAAGGTGCTGCGTGTGGCCGTCTCCACCCCAAAAACTTCTGAGCCTCTGAAAGAGCCATTGTCCACAACACAATCCCCTGAAAAGCAACCACAGTATGCTCAGCCCTCACTGTCTTTAAGTTCACTAAGCCAATCCACTAGATAGACTTTTATCCCCTTCGAGCGCTCAGTTGTTATGGGCCAGGGTTTAGAGAATCCCAAAGTGTATCATGGAGTTCACCTGATCCACAACTTTTAATAGATTGTGGTATGGGGAGCACATGGCCCACTCTACAGGTATGGTGCAGTAGAAATGGACCAGTGGTTTTTAAAACAAAACAATTTTTATTCTATGAACTCAAGTTAACCTTTCTCAAACAAACAGTGAGCATCTTAGCAACCAGTAAATCAAATACACCCCCCAAAGAATACAACACTAAATAACCTCTATGCTGTCCTATTTACCATCCAAAAAGTTAACAAACCTCTAAACAGGAGCACATTAGGGTTTACATTCAATACTGAAATCATTTATAATTCTGAATTCACCAAATGATTAAGATAGTCTTTTGATGGCAGACTTCAACAGCAGCTCCCTGAAAAACATAGACACACCCAAGCTCTTCTCAAACTGAACTCAAAAAAACAGAAGTGGAGCTCAGCTCCACCCACACTCTGACGTCACTCCAGTAACATGAGCAGCTCCATTTCTTAAAGATACATTTCTTAAACACCCATTTCTTAAAGGGTACTCTCACATGACACTGGGCTTACTCTGATGATCCCAACTACCCAGGTCTGCACCCTGGCATGCAATAGGCTCAAGTTTGCATGCTCCATCCCCAGAGGCTCCCAGAGGTGGATCATGAGGCCTGTGAAGGATCGCCCCATAAAGGGACCATGCTCTCACACTTAGCCCGAGCCTGCTCCGAAAGGGGAGACGCATTGCACCTGGGTAAAGTGATGCATCGTAAATTACCACAAGACGAGAATGGTGGAACAATCGAGACTTTATTGAGCAATGTTGTGCCTCCTGTAGCTGGAACCAGAATGGCTGCAGCATTGGAGATCACACACTTTTATACGCCGCCTGCTGGGCAGAGCCAGCAGGCAGGGATTTACCATTGTACCCTTAATATACGGACAGTGCCGTAATACATATAATATACCACTAGTGGTGACTACCACATAAAGTATTGGCAGTGATGCAGGACCAGGATTGGACTTGGCAAAGGGTGAATAATGGCACAGCATCGGAGACAGCAGACTGCTAGGTTTTTAGAGGTTGCACTGAAGGTTTGGTAGAGAATGCGGAAAGTAGGAGAGGGGGCCGGGACAGACATTCAAAAGGCAGTGAGAGCAAATAACAGTGGACTCAATGCCAGGAGTCAAGCCCTCACCACTTGGGTCCAGTGCTGTTAAGTGGTCAAGGTCAGAGAGTGCATCTTCAAATGTCATATCCTGTCAAATGACCCATTAGCCTTAGTACTGCTCAAAGCATCACACCCCCATTACACACCTACCAACTATCTCTATCAGTTAGGATTCACATTGACATATCATTTGGATCACATTCACAAACTAAACACTACTGCAATCCTGACACCCACATATCACTGCTTGCACACGCTGCCAACTAATCAACCACAACAGCCACATCAGCTAAACTGATCAAATTTTGCTGGTATTATTCCCTCTACGACACAATGCGAGCATAACCAAAGGTAGCAAAAACTAACCAGAAGGAAGAGGTGAGCCGAATATCTTATGGTGAGGTGAGAATTACTGCCCTTGACCTGAAGATAGCATTTGATCATGGAACCCAAGCAAAACTGAAGTCAATGGGAATCTGGAGGAAAGCATTCTACTCAGGGTAGTGTCTATGGCCCAGCCATCTTTCATCAAAGACCTTCCCTCCAATCTGAAGTCAGAATGAGGATGTTCCCTGATGATTGCGCAATGTTCAGTACCATATATAACTCCTCAGGTACTGAAGCAGCCAGTGTCCATATGCAGTAAGACCTGGACAACATTCAGACTTGGGCTTATCAGTGACAAGTAACATGTGGCAACACACAAGTGCCAGGAAATGCCAGTCCTGAACAGTTGAGAATCTAACCACCTCCATTAAAAACCAACCACATTATCATTGCTGAATGCTCCACAATCACTATCTTGGAGGGTTACTTATATCAACTTAACAGCCCCAGCCATAGGAACACTGTGGTACAAGAGCAGGTCAAAGGCTAGAAATTCTGTGGTGAGTAACTTGTCTTCTGACTTTCCAAAGCCTGTTCACCGTCGACAAGGCACAAGACAGGACTTTAATGGAATACTCTCCACCAGCTTGGATTTTTCTTTTATTATTTAAAAAAATAAATTTGGAGCACCCAATTCATTTTTTCCAATTAAGGGCAATTTAGCTTGGCCACTCAACCTACTCTGCATTATCTTTGGGTTGTGGGGGCAAAACTCAAGCAAAAACGGGGAGAATGTGCAAACTTCACACGGACAGTGACCCAGAGCCGGGATCGAACCTGGGACCTCGGCGCCATGAGGCAACAGTGCTAACCACTGCACCACCATGCTTCCCCCCACTTGCCTGGATGAGTGCAACTCCAACAACACTCAATAAACTCAACACCATCTAGTTCAAAGCAGCCCGCTTGATTGGTTCCCCATCCACAAACTTTTTTTTTAATAAACATTTTATTGAGGTATTTTTAGTATAATGACAACAACAAAATAAACAATATACATGAAACCATAAACATAGTGCAAAAGCCATTTACATCTCCTACAGGTCCCACCCTTATTGACCTTCTACTCTAATCTAAACTACAACCACCCCCCCCCCCCCCCCCCCCTGCCCCGTCTGCTGACGATTAATTTTCCGCAAAGAAGTCGACGAACAGTTGTCACCTCCGGGTGAACCCAAACAGTGACCCTCTCAAGGCGAACTTGATTTTCTCCAAACAGAGAAAGTTAGCCATGTCCGATAGCCAGGTCTCTGACTTCGGGGGCTTTGAGTCCCTCCATGCTAATTGTATCCGTCTCCGGGCTACCAGGGAAGCAAAGGCCAGAATTTCTGCCTCTTTCTCCTGGATTCCCGGGTCTCCCGACACCCCGCAAATCGCCACCTCTGGACTCGGTGCCACCCTTGTTTTTAACACCGTGGACATGATGTCTGCAAACCTCTGCCAAAATCGCCTAAGCTTTGGACATTTCCAAAACATGTGGACATGGTTCACCGGTCCTCCCGCACATTTTACGCACCTGTCCTCCACCCCAAATAATCTGCTTATCCGGGCCACTGTCATGTGAGTCCGGTGAACAACCTTAAATTGTATCAAACTGAGCCTGGCACATGTTGCAGACGCGTTGACTCTACTCAACGTGTCTGCCCATAGACCATCCTCTATCTCTCCTCCCAGCTCCTCCTCCCACCTGCGCTTCAGCTCCTCGGTCTGCATCTCCTCCGACCCCATAAGTTCCTTGTAAATGTCCGAGACGCTCTCTTCTCCTACCCACCCTCTGGAAATTACCCTGTCCTGAATCCCCCTTAGCGGTAGTAACGGAAAGGGTGACACCTGTTTATGTAGGCAGTCCCTCACCTGCAGATACCTGAATTTGTTGCCCCTTGCCAACCCAAACTTTTCCTCCAACGCCCTCATACTCAGAAAGCTCCCCTCTGTGAACATATCCCCCATTCTCTCAATATCCTCTCTCCGCCATAACTGGAATCCCCTGACCATACTCCCCGGGGCAAAGCGTTGATTATCACAAATTGGGGCCCAGACTGATGCTCCCATTCACAAACTTAAACATTCATTCACTCACTGACACCCAGTAATGTGACAACTTGCCAACAAGGCCCCAGAGAGGGAGGCGCACAATTTGAAACCTCCAACTTTGACAGCCCTCACAGGAACAGTTCCCTAAACTGATTAAAAGCAGCTTTTTAAAAAAAAGGAAGCAAATAACTAAACCTTGGGCGATTGTTGTATAGATTGGATTGTTTTTTTATATAATCCAAGCCGCAGAACCGCATTGTTTAATTAATAAAAGTGCACTGCATTCCTCCTTGAAAGTATGGGCGGAATGCTCCCCCGCCTCCATCAACAGTTTCAATGCCGGGGACAGGGGAGAGAATTAAGCGGAAGTCCAAAACTCGGTTTTATGCCGGGATGAATTTCCCACGGGACTTCCTTCTGGTGCCCAGCATGGCGGATTGGGAAATCCGCTGGGGGCCAGCATGAAACTGATTTGCGTCCCGCTAATGGGATGCCAATGAGGGCCAGGCTGGAATTTTCCCCTCAACCTGATTTTCTGCAGTGCATGTGGGCAAAGTCAGTGTTGGAGAAATTTTGGTTCCAATCAAATAGATAAGATTGGGACCACATGAGGGAAATCTCACTGAGCCCGATGGCAGCAAAAACAAATTAGAGAAAGGATTGAATGGTGGGACTAAATCAAAAGCCGCAGGAAGGGGCAGCGTGATGGTGCAGTGGTTAGCACTGCTGCCTCACGGCACTCAGGTCCCAGGTTCGATCCCGGCTCTGGGTCACTGTCCGTGTGGAGTTTGTACATTCTCCCCGTGTTTGCGTGGGTTTTCGCTCCCACAACCCAAAGATGTGCTGGGTAGGTGTATTGGGCGCGCTAAATTGCCCCTTAATTGGAAAAAACGAATTGGGTATTCTAAATTTATTTTTTAAAAAGCTGCAGGAAGATTAAGAGCAAATAATGCACCTCAGTCACAGTCACAGAGGATGTCAGTGTGACTGGGCTAGGAGCTGTTTCATTGCTGTGGAAGTGGCAGAATTGTGTGCCAACCCTGTATTGGTGGAATTTCTAAATGCTGAACACGACTGCCAACTATCCTTGTCAATTTGAGAGTACTCTTTCTCTTTCTCGGAGAGGGTTCGGGATACTTAAGCGATGGGCCTGTCTGTTCTATTGGGCCATCGATGAGAAAGCACGGCTCCAATCCCACATGGAAAAACGTCGCAGGCGAGGACAAGTTCTTTTCGAGGGTCAAAATGAATCAGTAAGCTAGTGGACGGACGACGTTGCTTCACTTGATTGCAGGGGTGCTTTCCAAAACTATTTCTGGTGTTTCTTCAACAAAGCATGCAATGATGCTAACAGGGTGGCCAGATGCAGAAGGAATCTACCGTAATAATTAATCATCCCCAAGAAGCACTTCAATTCTGCTGCGTTTTTTATTGCAGGCAATTCGCTTTTATGTTCTCACCTATCAGGTGAAACCCTTTTGCGTTATACCTGTAGCCTAAAAAGGTCACCTCGTTGACCTGGAACATATACTTTTCCCTTTTCAAACACATGCCAGCGTTCGAGAATTATTTTGGCATTTCTTCCACTTTGGCTAAGTCCTCCTCTTCCATGAAACCAGTAATCAGGACATTGTCTAAATAAACGGCAACTTTGGGCAGTTCCTGCAACAAATTTTCCATGGTGCGTTGGAAGATCTCAGAATACCTTTGGATAACTTCATACACGTCCCCCTCACCCAGTTTGAATATATCCACCCAATTCAATTTTCTGCATTGGAGCCAGTCACGCCACACTACACTTGCACTCTACCCACTCATATCGACAAGTGGGAGCCAGGCCGACTGTCACCTGTATGCTATCGGAGCTGGCGTGGTCCCCTTGATTTTTAGCATCTCCCATGTATAAGTGGCTAACAGGGATACAGTGTTCTTCAACCTCAGTGGCTGAACTCTGTCTTACAAGTATCATGGGCCAGGGTTTAGAGAACACCAAAGTATATTATGGAGTTCACCTGACCCACAACTTTTAATAGTTTATCAACTACCAACACTGATGATCTCCACAGATACAATACTCTATAGGTAACCCTGAATAACTTTCCGAACAATATCCAGAAGTCAAAAACCCTTTTTAACAAAGACAGTAGGTTTGTATTCCTTACAGAAACAGGTAATACTTTGAAATCATCAAGTGATCTGAAGACATTCTTTAGATTGCAGAGAGAGATCAATATATATCTGCTTGGTTTGAATGCAGCTCTCCAACTGAAAGCCAAACTAAACACAGAGCGAAGAACAGCTCCCAGCTCAGAGCGAAAGTAAAAAGCAGAGTAGAGCTCAGCTCCACCCACACAATGACATCACTGCAGCCATTTGATAAAGCACACATTTCTTGAAGGGACATTCACGTGACACAAGTAATGATTAACTTGTTCCCCTGTAACAGTCGCTGAAGCCCCGGCATTTACTCCCATCTTTAAAGGACCTCCATTGACAAGTAGTACTATGGTTATTGGAGACAATCTGTTCATGTTAATGTGGTTCAATGTTAACAGATTCCACTCAGTTGACTGATATTGCTCCATTCCGTGAACAGCTGCCAGATTTTTTTCCCCTTCCTGGGCCGGGTAGGCTCTGCTTGTCTCTGCATCTATGCCTCAAGTGACCTTTTTTACCGCACCAGAGACACTGGGCATCTGAGAACCTGCATGTGTCTGGGGTGTGGCTTCCCCTGCAGCAAAAACACTTGCTGAAACTTGCCGTCCAATCAAGGCAGTGGCTCCTGCTCCAGTTCCCTCCGATATTTCCCTATCTGCGGCGTAAGTATCTTTCAGGGTGCTACTACCTGTGGTTCAATCTGGTGGACCTCACCCCGAGGCACATTTTGCAATTCCTGGGCGCCTTTCGCAGCCCACTCCATTGATAAAGCTATATCCATCGTCCTTTTTTAAGTCCAGTTCCGGTTCCGCCAGCAAATTCTTCTGAATAGCCATGATGTTCACCCTACACATGAGCCTTGTGCAACATAACATGCAAAGACATCCCAAAATCAAAATATCCACCAACCTCCTCAAGCCCACCATAAAAACTGCAATGGATTCACCTGGGACCCCCTCCATTGAACTTATACCGCTGAAGGATAAGAGACATTTTTGGGTGATAATGACCTCTAACTAATTCCACAAGATCATTAAATGGTTTGGAATCAAAAGCCTCAGGGTAGGTCAAGCTTCTTATTACAGTTTGGGTCTGGGTGCCACAGGCTGTGTGCTAAATAATTCCTTGCCTTTCGTCCCCTCCTTTGCTGTTTGCTCTGAAGAAGTAACACATACGCTCCACATATTGCACCCAATCTTCCTCATCCACATTGAAAGACTCAAGCTTACCAAATATTTGCATGATGGTGCTCCTTCCGCCAGTCACTGGAAATAACAAGGAACCGGGCCTGGAAATAGTACCAAGCTGTCCTGCAATCGGGTCCTTCTACCTTGTCGCCAATGTAGTGACATGGACTCCAGGTGCCCATCAGCAGATGACAGCAACAGACAGTTTATTTACAGGCAAAAACTATTTACAGGAAGTAGAAAGGAACATTACAATGCCAGTCAGCAACTCTTTAAAGTTTTGTCTTTTTGTTAAAATGCCCCTTTAAGGGTATTTCAAGGTTACTTAATTTAGTTGTTTTATTTGTTTAAAAGGAGCATATGAACAGAAACTTCCTTCCGCACCCAATGGGCCCACAGGGGCTACAGTGGCTCTTTAAGGGGGTTTCAATTAGTGAATTTTGTTAATTAGCTTTCTGGGTTATCAAAAGCGTATAAAGTGAAATTTCTGGGGCATTGAGTGTTGGTCAGGGAAGAGGTAGACATAAGTAATGTTGTATTCTGTAAATATATTTAATAATAAAAGATTGGCTTCTGGTTTCCTACTTCACCATCTGGTTTCTGAATAATTTAACAGTCGTAGTCATTTTGGAGATGCCCATTGCTGAGGCTGTGACCAGCTGTGGTCTGGAACCTCATGCCCCATCCCCTTCATACATTTCACCTTCATCCTGCGCTGCCGTCTGATTTCCAGGAAGAATGCATCCCTTCACTTTCCCCCTTTCCCACACCTCATCCTTATCCTTGTGCCATTTTCTTTTCAGTTACCCAAGATTTTAACCTGGCAAGGCAGTGGAGGAACAGTAGGAAGAAAATGATGATGGACTCACATCACAATCATCTTGATCTCGCACTTGTACCCACCACCCAGTCAGAGACTGACAACGTGAGGACGTTACGCATGGTCCCATACAGCAGGACCTGGCAGGTAAGTTGGCGGGGGTGGTCCTCGGGGGGGGGGGATCCGACGCCGGGGGTGCCCCCACGGGGGTTAGGTACGTTTTGGCGCAGCCATTTGGGCGCGGCCATTGTGGCGCGGCCGTTTTGGCGCCAGCCGTTTTGGCGCCGGCTGTTGTGGCGCCGGACGTTTTGGCGCCAAAATAACATTTCTTTATTTGTAAATTAGCCTCAGTTGAGTTGGCTGCTGGTGCGGGTCCGCTGTCACAAGTGTTTCGTTCTATCACCATCTTTTTATATATTTTTTAACTAAACCAATTTGCATACCCATATGATGGCTGAGGAAGTATCAACGAAACGTGGTAAAGAAAAATTTGTTCATAACGGATTCCTTTACGTCTTTGACAAAACAAGCAAAGGTGACAGCGAAGTGAAATTTTGGCGTTGTGAGCAAAAAAACCGGTTCAAAGCACGGCTCCATACTAAAGCTGCAAACGTGGTGAGGCAGCTGAACAGCCATTCGCATGATGCTTCTGCTGCACAAGTAGAGGTTGCACTCGTGAAAACTAAAATAAAAAAGAGAGCACAGGAAACCCTTGAGGCACCGACTGTAGTTATTAATGAATTTTTGACAGGCATATCCCAAGCTAGTCTACCAGCCATTCCTAATATATCTGCTTTGAGGAGAATGATAATCAGAAAGCGTTTATGAATCAATCCAAGTGATTTACAACAATTGATTGTGCCAGAATGCTACAGGGTATATGTCCCTCAACCAGAAGTGGAAGAAAATTTTTTACTTTGTGATAGTGGACCAGGTCACGACCAGATATTAATCTTCGGAATACAGAGCTGGCTACAACACTTATTGACATCTGATATGTGGTTTGCAGATGGCACATTCAGTATTGCTCCCAGCCTCTTTTCTCAGATTTATGTAATTATGGTAAAAAAAACACGGAGGAGTTACTCCTACGGTTTATTCTCTTTTGCCCAACAAGCAACGCACCACATATGCAAGAATGTTCGCATTATTGAAAGAAATCAAACCCAACTTGAAACCCAGTTCAATCGTCTGTGATTATGAACAAGCTGCGCACAGTGCTATGAAAGACATATTCCCTGATGTTCAAATAAAAGGATGTTTTTTTCATTTAGCTCAAAATATGCAAAAACATCTAGCTAGTATGGGGTTCCGTAGTTTGTATAACACTGATCCAGATTTCGCGCGTTAAAAGCTAAAATGATTATTGCCATTGCCTTTGTACCTTTGAACAAAATCGATGAATATCTGGATGCTTTAGCGACCCAACTGCCGCAAGAACTTCAAGATTTACTCAACTGGTTTGAAGATACATATGTTGGTCGTCTGAACAGACGAGGAAATGGTAGACGAACACCTTTATTTCGCCCTGAGATTTGGAACCTTTATCAGAGAAAATTAAACGGGGAAGACCGCACAAACAATAATGCGGAGGCAGCCCACCGTCGATTCAAATATGAACTTGGCATGCATCATCCCACCATATGGAAACTAATTGATGGCCTGCGTAAAGTACAGAAAGGTAGAGATGCATATTACGAAAGGTTACTAGCCGGCCATGAACCACCACAAAAACTAAAAAAGTATAGAGATGCAGATAAAAGAATACATGAAACTGTTCTTAAATTTGAAAACATGGATGCTATCGAGTACTTGAGGAGCCTTGCTCATAATTACCAAATGAACTAAACTAAATGAACTAATTTAAGGTTTTTAAATTTACTTGCAACAATTTGCAACAATTTACTAGCCACAAAAACGAAAAAAATGTCTGTCGTCTGCGCCCAAACGGCCGCGCCAAATTGGCTGCGCCCAATTGTCCCATGGCGCCCAAACGGCTGCGTCCAAACGGCCGCGCCAAAACGGCCGCGCCCAATTGTCCCATACCGCCCCACGGTGGCCTTGCCCTCGATCAGGACCCACCGATCTGCGGGCAGGCCTGTTCCGTAGGGGCATTTCTTCCTTCCGTGCCGGCCCCTGTACGGCTCTGCCAAGGGCGGCGCGGGGAAGAGAACCCCCTGTGCATGCGGCAAAATATGCCGGCTGGTCTGCACATGCGTGGAACCATGCTGGCGGTACCGGACATCTGCAAGATCACGCCGGTCCTTCGGCGCATGCGCGATCTCGCGCAGTCCCTTCGGCGCCAGCTGGAGCGGCACCAGCCCCTCCGCCGTCCACCTAGCCCTCGGAAGTGCAGTGAATTCCACACTTTCGGGGGCTGTTAACGCCGGAGTGGCTGGCGCCAGTTCTCCTGCCGGCGTGGGGACTTAGTCCCCAGAAGGAAGAATCCCACTGAAGGTGTGGAATTGTTGGTGAATAGGAAATTGAGATTTCAGTTGCTGATATCGCACTGGGAAAAGGTGTTCACAGACAGCCTGGGCATAAGACCATAAGTCATAGGAGCCGAGTTCGGCCATTCGGCCCATCGAGTCTGCTCCGTCATTTAATCATGGCTGATATTTTTGTCATCCCCATTCTCCTGCCTTCTCCCATAACCCCTGATCTTCCTATTAATCAAGACCTATCTATCTCTGTCTTAAAGACAACCAATCACTTGGCCTCCACAGCCTTCTGCGGCAAAGAGTTCCACAGATTCACCGCCTTCTGGCTGAAGAAACTTCTCCCTATCTCAGTTTTAAAGGATCGTCCCTTCAGTCTGAGGCTGTGCCCTCGGGTTCTAGTTTCTCCTACTGGTGGAAACATCCTCTCCATATTCACTTTATCTAGGCAAAGGGACTTTGTATTTTGTAAGCTCCTTTAATCTTTTTCCTCCTCTTCTCCTGCTCCTCTTGTTCCTCCTACTCCTCATGGTCCTGCTGCTCACTCCATCGCTGGTAGTCAGGACTATCCTTTCATGATGACGTGGTTGAGTAGCATACAGCAGACCACCACGAATCTTAACACCTGCCCCACTAAATACTGCAGATCTCCTCCAGACTGTCCCTGGCAGTGAAAGCACTGTTTCAGCCTTTCAATTGTCTGCTCTGTTACATTGTGTGTGCCAGCATAGCTTCCAATGTGTGCATGCCGAGGCATCTGCAATGAGTAAGCAGATAGCCCCTGTAGCTCATTAATCACCCTTTGGTTTGCTATGGCAGCTCAAATGCAGTTAGAACAATGAATTTCCACAGAATCATGACTGCTACAAAGTAGCCGACTCGTTGCATATCGCCACACACCAGATGGATGTTGAGGGAGTGGAGTCACTACAAGTTGTTGTCTGTGGCACGGTTGACCTGTGCCAGCCACAAAATGGCATATATGCAGCCACTGGACCCAGGGCCGGTGCTAGGAATTGCGGGCCCAATTAGAAAAGTGATGGCGGGGCCCCTACTCTACAAAAGTAAAAATTTATGTATGTTTATATTTCGTGTGGTATGCTCGCCTTTAACCAAAAAAAAACATCAAATGCTTGATATACTAAAATTTTGAAAGACAATATGAAAGTTTTATTTTTTTAATCAGTTTTAGTTTTGAAAAACTTCTTTCACCTGATGCGACTGTTAGAATACAGAAAAGGCTTCAAACGGTAACTCAGTCGCCGTTGGCGCGGGGCCCCCTTAAGGTGCGGGGCCCAATTTGATAAAATTGGTCAAATATGCTTAAAACCGGCCCTGACTGGACCCCTGCAACATGGGGAAGCCGAGTGAAGCTGTATGCTTGTTCTGTGTAGCTGGACAGAATGAAATATAATTAGTTTTCATTGAATACAGAGTGCCAATGACAAGCCGAGAGATGTCAAAAATATCTCCAGATCCAGCCTGGAAGGAGCCAGGTACGTAAAGGTTCATGGCTGCTGTCACCTCCTCAGCCTAGGCAATGCAGTCCTTGCCCTGCTTTGAAACTGCAGTTGTGACTGCGGTAGGTGGTAGATTTCTGTGAGACTGTTGTTTCTATGTTGTTGGCTTCCACATTACTACTTGCTGATGTGCAGTTAGTGGGCGA
This sequence comes from Scyliorhinus canicula, assembly GCF_902713615.1. Lineage (NCBI taxonomy): Eukaryota > Metazoa > Chordata > Chondrichthyes > Carcharhiniformes > Scyliorhinidae > Scyliorhinus > Scyliorhinus canicula. The sequence continues at coordinate 165,902,283 of NC_052149.1, forward strand.
AATTCCCCGATTGGGAGACAAAGGGCTAGATTCTCCGCTTTTGGGGCTATGTCCGGAGGATCCGTGGTTTTTTTCCTGGGAACAATTGATGAGGCTCCAGCACCGATCCTTCGACCGGTGAGAGGCTAGCAGCCGCGTCATGTAAAACGCACGGCCTTCCCGATATAAACGGCCGGAGAATTGCCTGGCTCCGTGGGTGCTTCTTCCTGGCCATTCTCCTCATCAGATGAGGCCTGGCACTGTTCCTCCTACTCCAGTATTTCCACCCTCTACTACACGATGTTGTGCAGGATGTAACAGGCCAGCTCAATGCTAGAGACCCGCCTGGGGCTAAATTGGAGTACCACACTGGAAAGGTCCAGGCATCCAAAGTGCATCTTGGGGATGCCGATGCCCTGCTCAATGCTATTTTTGTTGGCCTCCTTGGAGATGTTTGCCTCCCCTCTCCGCCCCTGCACCTGGTATTGCCCCTTTGAATAGCAGGGTGTCTCTCAGCGCTGCATCCACTGCGAGACACCCCGCTATTCAACTGAAAAACACCCTGCTAAACGCACCCAAAAACGGACAGAGAAATGTTTTGATTGAATCATGCCCAACGGGTGTGAAATCTAGCAGGCCATAAAGCATTAACATTTGCTGTGATCTGTTTGAAAAAGTCATCAGCTGCATGCAGAAGTTCAAGCGAATGGTCAGACACACAGTCCCAAGAAAGTTAGAGATAGTCACAGAATTCGATACATCATTGATAACCTGCAGGGACAACAATCGAGAAAGAACCTCAAGCCTCCAGCATGACGGAAGAGTCTCATCCCCATTTTGTGACTGGCCAGCGTGACGTGGTGGTGTAGTCTCCACAAGTTCACAAAGAGTTACGAGATAAGTATTGTCTGTTATAAACCTGTGCTTAGGATGTTGTAGCAATAATTAAGGAAGGTAGAATCAGTTAAGTGTTTCGGGTAAAGTGTGTGGTCAAACTGTTCTTGTAGGAGCAGTGACAAGTACTGGGATTTTTATACCGTTGTCAATAAAGAAGGTATTTGATTCAAAAGGAAAAGTGTTGTGTCTATCAATTGACTGGAGTGAGGGATTTGCTTCCAGTTACAAATAGTTCAAAGGTGGCTGATTTTTCCAATAACATCTTTGTGGGATGAGTCCTGTTGCCAATAGGAATATCATGGATATCATGTCCACAGTGGTTGAAATGTAATAACAGAGCTGTACATTCTTCTTGGGGGATGTTCAAAACCACTTGGTTGTTAATCAATTTATTTATATCCAAAGCAGCAATGGTTTACTGTAAATTGAATCACATATTTAAATTTAGTTAAAAGTTATATCACATTTTCACTGCTGCAAATAGGATGAATAGCCTTTACAATGGTATTACTGAAAAATACTGGGGTAGAAAGCAAATACTGAAAGGATACCATTTTCCGGGGAGGCATAAGCCTAATTCCTGGTGGAAAAATACACTGGAAACGATGGGCGGGATTCTCCCAGCCCTGTGCCGGGCTGGAGAATCCCCACAACCGTGCCACGCCACACCGACGCCGGCACACGATTCTCCGTACAGCCGAGAATCGGCGCCATTGGCGCTGGCGCGTTTGGCGCGGCACCGGTTGTAGGCCGCTCTACGCGGCTGTGCTGCCGATTCTCCGACCCACATGAGTCGAGTGGCCGCTCTAAAATGGCAGAGTCCCGCTGCCGCCGTCTACACGTGGTCGCAGCTGGCGGGAACTCTGCGCGCAAGGGTCGGGGGGGGGGGTGGGGGGGAGGGGGGCTCTGACCCCGGTGTGGGGGCCTCCGATGGGGCCTGGCCTGCGATCGGGACCCACCAATCGGCGGGCCGGCCTCTTGCTCCCCAGGCCTATATTCTTACGCGCGGGCCCCTGAACACCCACGCCATGTTGCGTCGGGGCCGGCACATTGAGGGAGGCTGCCGCGTATGTACGGGTTGACGCGGCGCACAATTCACACCGGGATGGGAGGCTGGAGCAGTGGGAACCGCTCCAGCGCCGTGCTGGCCCCCTGTAGGGGCCAGAATCGGTACTCCCAGCTGCCCATGCACGCCGCCGTGAAACGCGACGGCGTTTACAACGGCGTGGACACTCTGCCACCGAATGGGAGAATCCCGCCCAATGAGCTGCATTTTTATTTTTTTTATTCCTTCATGAAAGTTTACGTGTTTCAGAAAAGGCTGAAGCATTTGCAACCATTTGAAGCTAGAAGTGCAGAGTGGATGATTCATATTGGCTTCTTCCTGCTGTCCCAGCATCACAGATTCCAGTCTTCAAGGCACTCCGCATGATATTGTAGCCATCTGGGATGGCCACTTCCAGAACACGAAATGGACGCTCACAGAGAATGTAGGGAAATGTGGACAATGCTAGACAGCAAGCAGGCACAGTGCCTGAATGTATAATTGGGAAGCAGTTACCAGACGGAATCGAAACTCTGGGTCGATTAGCATATTGATGGCCCATCTCCGTGGAACAAAGGAATGACACTCAGGTAGTTGATACTGTTACAGACATCCCGGCGCCAGAAAGACACAAACAAAGCAAGGCCAACGGCCAACTAAGACATGCCCAGCCATCAGGGCACCCACCCCTTTATTGGTTAAGATCGATAACAATGATCGAGAAGCTGCCCAATTAATTGGGACCAAGTTTAAGGCCCGCTTAAAAGCGCGCAAAGCCCCTCCAAGTATAAGAAAGAACCCCCACGAGAGATTTGCTCTCTTGGATTTGGCTCCCAGGCGGAGAGACCCATCCACCAGCACCACCAGAAGCAAGTAAGTTCAAGATCAACGCTCGCTACCAGATGGACAACCTTAGCTGTTCTCCTGTATCTCTTCGAACCCAACAGCCTCAGATCCGAACAACGGCCATTGTTCCTCTGACTAAGTGGGCACCCGAAGTTAAGTATAGGCGTTAGCGTTAGAGATAGTTTAGTTTGTAGTACTAATGTGCATGAGTAGATCTTACTGTGTGTGTAAATAAATAGTATTGACTTTGACCTAACTAACTGGTGTATTGGCTCTTTGATCGGTATTCAGTTTGAACCTTGTGGGGTATCGAGAGATACCTGGCGACTCAGAAAGTAAACATAATTAGGATTAAGGAAGGCGACCATGCTGACTGCTATATTTATAGCAAGTAAACAGAGCAACAATATCAAGGAATGGCTGAAGTCACTGGATACAGCCAATGGTATGGGCCCTGACAACATCCTGACAGAAGATCTGTGCTGCAGAAATAGCCACACCTCAGCTGTTTTAGTACAGCTGCAACACTGACATTTCCCCAACCATGTGGAAAATAGTCAAGATATGTTACATTCACAGAAAGCAGAAGAAATCTAGTCTGGCCAATTATATTCCCATCAGTCTTCTCTCAATCATCAACAAAGTCAAAAAAGTTATCATTGACAATACTATCAAGTGGCCCTTGCACAGCAATAACCTGCCCACCAATGCAGTTTACGTTCCAGAATGCCCACTCAACTCCAGCCCTCATCATGGCCTTGGTCCAAACATATACAAAATAGTTGAACTTTTTTAATTCATTCATGGGATATTGGCATCGCAGGTTGTGCCAGCATTTATTGCCCATCTCTAATTGCCCTTGAGGGGGCAGTTAAAAATCACCCACGTTGCTGTGGATCTGGAGTCACATGCAGGCCAGACCAGGTAAGGAAGGCAGATTTCCTTTCCTAAAGGACATTAGTGAACCAGATGGGTTTTTCCAACAATCGGCAATGGTTTCATGGTCATCATTAGACTTTTTATTGAATTCAAACGTCACCATCTGTAATGGTGGGTCTTGAACTTGGGTCCCCAGAGCAGTACTCTGGGTCTCTGGTTTACGAGTCCAGTGATAATACCACCATGCCACTGCCTCCCCTCAAGAGGCAGGTGAGAGCAACTGCATTGACAACAAGGTCTCATTTCACTGCGTGTAGAAAACCTGAAGTCAGTGATGTTATGATTCTGTTGTGGACCGTTAATGTTTCAAAAAGAAGTCCGAACACCCAACAATTAATTGATTGAACTACGCCATAAGGTTTACTATTTTTTTCAACAAAAACAAACTTTACTTATTAGGAAACTGGATCAGACCCCAACATTTGTTAAGATATCAGACGAGAACCCCAAACAATTTTTCAATTTGTACAACTGTGAGGAAAGGATAAATTAAAACAAACTTTAATTTAAACATTAATTGACCACACTAACATCAAAGAAATAGCTTTACAATTAACAGTTAAACAGTTCTTAAATAAAAGGAAAAACCTTACTACCTATGCCTGCCACTAATTCAAAATCCATACAGTTCAAATGCCACCTGTAAATAAAGTCAGAACAGGTTTACTTGTGGCCCTTGGTGTAGAGACTTTTTGGAGAGACATTCTTTCAAGAGCAGATCCAGTACACTTCTATCTTGTCAGACCCTGCTTCTCAACTTAACAGCAAATGGCAAAACTGCAAACTATAGGCAGACCTGGCTCCTCCCAATAATTACAACATCTGTACCCCACTAAGATGTCCCATGATCTGTTTACTGTTTAGCTAGGACTAAATACAATCCCTCAAATTATCTAAAGCCCAGGGAATCGTCCAAAATATTAGCACTATTCCAATAGCCCTTTATCTATAACCAAGTAAGTGGTTGGAATGAATGATGACCTCACTCTTTTATAACTCCTTAAATACAGCTTTATCAAATACACAGCCTGGGTACCTCAACCTAGGTTATTTAATAATATTCCTGCAGCAAATATATTCCTTAACATTACTGCAGCAATATAAAGTACAATATACATATACCAATTTATTAAAAATATATATATATACATACATTAAACACAACCAAAACCAATAAGAAAACAAATAGGAAATCTTATAACAGATAAATAACACCCGACCACCCCACCCTCCCTGCCATTCTCCTCCACCCACCGTGCCATGCCCATTTCTAACCCCTGTATTGTCCCCTGCTGAGGTCTTCAAGAAGTCGATAAACGGCTTCCATCTACGGGCAAATCCCCCCACTAACCCTCTCAAGGTGAAGATGATTTTTTTTCCACAAGGAATACCACGAGGTCGCTCACCCACACCTTCCCCCCCTCCCAGCTTCGGCACCCCCGAGTCCCTCCACTCCGACAAAATCCGTCTCTGGGCTACCAGAGAGGCAAAGACCAAGGCGTCGGCCTCTCCAGCCCCTGGACCCCTGGACTTTGGACACTCTGAAGAACGGCACTACTGGACTCGGTGCCACCTCCACCTTCAGCACCTCAGACATTATGGGCGAAATTTTCTGATCCTGAGGCTAAGTGTTGATGCCGTCGGAAACGCCATTGCGTTTATCGATGGCGTCAACACGGCCCCAGGATCAGCAATTCTGGCCCCTACAGACAGACAGAGAGGTCGACCCACCGATTGGTGGGTCCCAATCGTGGGCTAAGCCACATCGGAGGCCCCCCCCCGGGGTCAGAACCCCTCCCCCCCACGGGCCGCCACCTGACCCTTCAATGCTGAGTTCCCATTGGCTGAGAGCAGGTGTTGACAGCGCCGGCGGGGTTCGGCGTTTCCACGATGGCCGCTCGGCCCATCCTAGCCCGAGAATCATCGGGCCAGCCGCGTAAAGCGGCCCGCAACCGGCGCCACGCCACCACGCCGGCGCCATTGCGGAGAATCGCGTGCCGGCATCGGGGCGGTGTGGCGCAATTCGCGCCAGTTACGGGGATTCTCCTGCCCCGCCCCTGGCTGAGAGAATCCCGCCCAACGTCTACAGACCCCTGCCAGAACCCCTTCAGCTTCGGACAAGCTCAAAACTTGTGGACATGGTTCACAGGCTCCCACACGCACCGCCCACACCTGTACTCCACCCCCTCAATGAACCTGCTCATTCTGGCCACAGTCATATGCGGGGTGAACCAGAAATCTGGCGCTGCGGGATGGAGAATCCAGCCCTGCGTCTCAGGAAAGGAGAATCCTGCTGTGTCGGCTAAGTGTCATGTGATGATGCAGCTACAAAAAATGTCACGTGTCGAGAGTACGGGCAGAGTATGAAGTAGCTGCTAACCTAGTGAATGAACTAGTCTTTATTATCAGTCCTTGTCTGTGTTTCGGGAACCTAACATATGGTAAACCTGAATATGCTTGTACTTTAGTGTACCACAAGAAATAATATTGAAATTATTTAATTCAACTACAAAACATATCCCCTTAACAATCTTTCAGTGCACCGTGGATTTACTGAATCATTGGGGCCCGAACATATTAATGAATGTAAATTTACAATTCATGTATTTTTCTTTTCATGCATAACAGTGAAACCATTGCTGGAAATCCTAATAAAATGACAGACGTGGGTCTGATAATCTTGGCATGCCTTGCAATCCAAGAAAAAGAAGTCCTGGTCTGTAACTACTCGAATGAAAATTCTTGAAATATATGAGAATGATTCAGGAAAACAGGACTTTCAAAATGTACCACACGACCCTTCAGACATCTAAATTATTGAAAGCTCCTGCCAAGCCAGGCACACAGCACCAGATCATATTTATTATGTGCTATTTAATTTTGTAGCTGAGAAATACCAGCTGTTATCTTGTCACAAAGGATGTTCTGAAGGAATTAACAGTTTATGTAGCAGCTCTGCCAATGCAGAAAACAATGTCATCAATAAAACCTCTATGGCAAAAAGCAGGGTAAGTAGACTATCTATAGCAATCACCTTAAAACCTTCAAGTATTTTGTCATCACTCAGTTCATGGAGATGACTCCATTTGTGTGGTAAGACTCCTCCATCTCGGAAGACATCTTGTCTCTTCTTCATGATTTAATGCCCTGTGTTTTGTTTTCCTAATCGCGGGTACCTGAAGAGTTCACCTGCCTTCAAACAGTTTTGCAGAACCAACAGTCTTAATGTGTCATTGTTACCGGGCAGAATTTATTTCCTAAGCTTCATCATTGTACCTGTTTTGTTTCATTTTCCCCCAAAAAACATCAAATTAAACAAGTTACATCATACATCCTTCCTTAAACCACCTCTCCCCCAATCCAGATCTTTCTGGTCATGTCTTCCTATTTTCCATTATAGCCTTGATTTTGTAATATTGCAAAAATCATTGTTCACTGTGTAAAGATCCCACTCCAGCGATAGGGAAGGTTGACCACACCACATTTTGAAAGGTAAACTTAGAATCATAGTATTTACAGTGCAGAAAGAGGCCATTCGGCCCATCGAGTCTGCACCAGCCCTTGGAAACAGTACCCTACCTAAGCCTCCACCCTATCCCTGTAACCCAGTAACCTCACCTAACCTTATTTGGAACAAAGGTCAATTTAGCATGCCCAATCCACCTATGCTGCACATCTTTGGACTATGGGAGGAAATCGGAGTACCCGGAGCAAACCCATACAGGCACAGGGAGAACGCGCAGACTCCACACAGACAGACCCAAGGTGGGAATTGAACCTGGGACTCTGGAGTTGTGAAGCAACAATACTAACCACTGTGCTACTGTGCCAGCCATTTATCTCTATATTCTTAATATAAAGGCTGCCAACATGCCTTCTGGCTTGGAGGCACAAAACCTGACAAGCGAACAGATCTTAAAGGGCAAATGCAATTTTGATCCTTGAAATTTGAAATGAACACTGCAAATGCTAGAAAATTGAAGTGCTATTACACAAATTTCACTAGAACAGTGCAGGAGCCTAATAATACCGAAGTCGGGCGGAGTGTGTGTGTGGGTGTGTGTGGTTGGTTGAACTCAAGGTTAAAGCCAGGAGATGAAGTGCTGCTCCTGCCAGTCTCACATTTCCCTGACTTTGTACCTGTTTTAAAGCTGTTCAACTCTAACTTCTGCCAATTCTGACTGAGGGTCATTGACCTGAAACATTGGCATCAATTTTAATCTCTCCGATGGGCCGAAAAGGCTGAGGGTTAAAATACTGGGAAAAAGCACCCGGACCCAAACAGAGAGCATTTGCACCTGTTTTAAATTTAACCAACACAAATCTGGTCATCGGTGAGTCTCCTGTAAAAGGCAGGTGGCGATGTAATGAACATTCCAAAGTAGCAGCTTAGTGGTATCATCAATCCTTGATTTACAGTTAATAGTGAGTTGACAGCACGCTGTGGGATACCCAGAAAAGGTCTGAGGTGAGAGGTGGTGACTGGCCAAGGTAAGTGCTGAAGATCAACACCTTTAAACACACTCTGTGAGCGATGAGGTTCAGGCATACTCCTCTAGGCCCCACAAAGAAGTCATAGACTCTTCCCAGCTTGGATCATGGCCCCAATGTTTGTTTTCCTGATGGCCCAGTTGTAGCCCCATTGTCATTGCTACTGCACCTCCTGATAACCACTCAGTTGTTCCCTCTTATCCTGGCCTGGAACATGTTTTCACCTTCCAAATCCCCGCTAAATCTTCCCGTAAGGCCTTGCTTAAATTCTTCCAAACAGGATACAGTCCCAGTACAGCACTGAAGTAGCTCTTATCAAAGTTACAAATGTCTCCGCATTGGGCCCTCCCGCCGCCTGTTTATACTTCCACCAGCCAGGTAGGTAATTTGGTCAGTCAACAGGTTTTAGGCCTACAACAGACTATTTAAATAAGGCCCTTCCATTAAGGTCAGTCGGGCCTCTATGACCCCAGACTTTCCTGGTTTTCCCTTACTGCCGTGCTAATCTGCATGCTCCCAGCACTCCCCTTAATATCTATGCCAATTGCCACCACGTTGCCTGGCCTGCTTAGTGTTTGCAATATGTTCTGGTTTTAGCTCTTAAAGGGCTGCTGTTTATTATTAAGTGGAATTCAGGAGTAGCTTACTGGGTAGAGGTCAAGCGTTTCTTGCAAAAAAATTAGTATACTAATTGAACCCAGAAAATCCTACATTTACAATTTAAGTGAGACTCCTGCTGGTTTGTTGCACAGCCTCGTTCAATCCTTCAAACACTGCACTGTGGAAAATTGGCCATGCTGATGAGTCAGATGTTTGAAGCTTGGGCCCAATTTTCTCACCTATATTTGCTGCCATCTGTGTTGCGACTGAAGCTTTGTACAATTGCCCTTCAGATTCCACTCAAAGGTTTTGCCTTGATGTGGCTGTTGTTGCAACTTCATCAACTTGTCTGGCACTTGCAGCAAACTTACAAATTGCTGCAGTATCAGCCTTTCTGTTTATTCAATGGACCATTCCTTGGGTTGCACTGAGCATTAATTTTATCAACTTGATTTTTATTTGGGTCACATGCTAAGATGAATTCTCATTAACTCCAGATGGTGAACTGACCCAATAGCTGATGTTCTCTTAGGATTTTCCTCAATGCACATAGCTCAGCTGATAGCTACATGTTCAAAAGCTGTCAGTCGAGCTAAGATCTGCCGAATAATTAGTTTGTTCATAATTAGATAGATCACTGAACACACCTCCAGTATTCAGTTGGCATTGTTCTGTCACATCTTAAAAATACTTAATTTCATTGCTACTACGTACATATCAACCTCAACATTTCTGCTGGATTCAAACCCCTGGGGTCTTTCTAATTAAAAACAAGAACCGTTGGTCTACATTTTGCTAATTTTCTGAAAAATTGATAAATACATTTGATTGTACATTGCCTGACCAGCTAAGAAAAAGTCAAAAGCTGGTCTGTCACAATGCACCTGTAATCATTATCCACTCACTTATCTCAAGCAGCCAATGAGCTGTGTAACTGGTATAAATGGAAAGTTGCTCAAAATTCTACTGTGGAGTTCATCATATTTTTGTGTAATGTCTCAGCTTTGAGTTTGGAAACTTTGGAAAAGGGAGGGGAAGGGTCCATTTTAACCTCATTGTGAATTTCTGGCGTAAACCGTTTTTCTTACTTTCTCACCTACTTGTGGTTGTACTCCACAGCATACCCTAGTAATACCCCATCGAACCACTTCCTGCAAAGAATGGTTGGGAAATACAATCACAACCTCTGGAAACTTAGGCTGCCATTGACGTGCTCCCATTAACTAGTTATAAGTCAGTCTGGAGTTCTGGAGGTGGTGGGTCTCATGTTAGGGAGGCATTCCTGCTCCCTCTAGCCTGAAGAAAGTAAAATACGTGTCTAGATAATCTTCACACACTGCCTTCATCTGGTGGGAAAGCTGCAGAAGCTTCCTTACTCAGACCAAAGCTAAAGATTATGCTATAGACAGGTGAGAGAGAAACTGAACTTTCTTATCCTCAGGGGAGGCAATGGTGGAGTGGTATTGTCACTGGATTAGCAATCCAGAGACTTGGGGTAAAGCTCTGGGGACTGGGTTTGAATCCTACCTTGGTCAATATGAAAATTATAATTATTTTTTAAAAATCTTGAATTAAAAGTCTGATGATGAATATGAAATAATTGCTTTAACCCGTCTGCTTCACTCATGTGCTGTAGGGAAGGAAAGCTGCCGTCCTTACCTACATGTGACTCCACGTGCTCAGCAACGTGGTTTACCCATAAATGCCCTCAGAAATGGTTGAGCAAGTCACTCAGTTCAAGGGCAATGAGGGATGAGCAACAAATGCTGGCCTAGCCAGTGATTCCCACATCCCAGGAATGAATAAAAACAATGAAGGGTTAGAAAACCCAGCAGGTCTGACAGCATCTGTGGTGAGAGAAAAACAATGTTAACATTTGGAATCTGTATGACTCTGCTTCAGAACTAAAGAGAGGGAGAGAGAGTATTGTGATGTATTTTTTTAAATTTAAAGTACCCAATTAATTTTGTTTCCAATTAAGGGGCAATTTAGCGTGGTCAATCCACCTAACCTGCACATCTTTGGGGTGTGGGGGCAAAACCCACGCAAACACGGGGAGAATCTGTAAACTCCACATGGACAGTGACCCAGAGCCGGGATCGAACCTGGGACCTCAGCGCCATGAGGCAGCAGTGCTAACCATTGCGCCACCGTGCTGCCCTACTGTGTTGTATTTTATTGTGTTTACGAGGTTGCGGAGTAGCTGGAGCAGACTGGAAGTTCATGGATAGGTGGAGTGAGAAGAGGTTGAGCAAAGGTATTATGGGCACAAGACAAAGGGAGTGTTACTGACAGTATTATAGGCTAAGAAGGTGTTGATAGGGGGTAAAGGTAAGATAGAAGAATGTCAATATCAGACAAAGATCAACATTCTGTGAAAGTAAAACTCAAGAACAAGTGACAGATGGCCCTGTGGGGGAGGGGGAAATATCATTAACAAAAGGGAGTCAAGGTGGAGGAGAGTTTGTGGTCTGAAGTTGTTGAACTCAATGTTACATCCATGAGATGGTTCCGGTTCTTCCTCAGAACTTTGACTTGGACCTTTACCTACAGGCCCCATTTTTCTAATATGACCCCAGGCACCCAACTGGAGCCATCTGTAATATTCCGTACGTAGACTGGGTCACCAATCTTAACTCTCTCTCAGATCTTATGACATCACGATGTCCCTATTGGGACTCCACCCTAGCAGTCAAGGATAGTGCATTTTCCAGCTTGCTGGTGGGTGAGACATGCAGGAGATTCAGATGAGGACTTTGATTGAGTAGCCTAGGGGGAAAGCTGTGGGTAGGCACAGTGAAATGCTTGGTGATCTGAGGGCTGCCAGAAAGCCTGAGGAGTGTGGAGGAGTTCAGCACCATCTTGGCACGGAGATTGATTCTCATTATTTCTCGTGAGGAAGAGTGGCTAAGTCCATGAGAACACATGTGGAACCATCCGCGATGCAGCATCTGATGCATGATGTCTCAGTTTCTATTGCAGCCAAAGTAGAAGCCACCCAACATCTGGGTACTCAGATCACTTCCATGAACACTCAGCTTGCTGCCATTATCACTGAAAATACTAGCATTTAACGGGGGGGTTGTAGTCCATCAATCTGTTCCCCATCACACTGTGCTGCTGAGGTCAGTCCTTGGGGGTGCAACAATGATCCTGTGGAGCATAAATCTGCTGTCTTCTCTCTCTCTGGATGACAGCATTAGCTCTCCCATCACTGCTACTCCTCAGCCAGCCAGACAAAGGTTGACCCTTAACAAGACCTTGGCAAACAACAAGATGCTTCTTTTAAATCTCTCTCTAATTTCATTGGATCCATGTATGGACCGAACAATTCGCACTGCAGTCGGGTAGTCCATTAGCTCTCTCAACTAGTGTTTACCCGTGACTCATTATCATTAAAAGCTACATTTAAAAAGATTATTTTGTGGAGGAAAGAAGTGAGGCTTATGGTACATTGTAATTTGTACATCGTTTGAAGATGTGCATCATTCCTAAAAGGAAATGTAATTACTTTTATTCAATGATTTCATTGTGGATGTAGTAGTTCTGTGATTTCATTTTGAAAGTTGTGAGCCCCGAGTCTTGAAGTCCAACTATATTAAAGCCTCTGTGTATAGCATTTCAAAAGGTCATATTTCAAAGGCGTTGAATAATTGTGGTACTCTGCATGACGTATAAATACTGTGGCGCACTAAAAACAACTTAAAGTCTGCCTGATACACACTGCTAATCAACATTGCAATATCTTTGATAGCACAGGGATGGACTGGAGCTGAAGGCAACTGTACAAAGGGCAGATAAAAGAGAATTACTGCGGAGGCAGGGAAATGAAACAAACACAGAAAATACTGGAGAATCACAGCAGTTATGACAGCTACTGTGAAGAGGGAAGTGAGCTAATGTTTTGGTCTGTTTGACTCTTTCTTAAAGCTTGAGAGAAGTGGAAATAGGGTCAGATTCGGTGCCCCCTTCATGTTCCTGTCTGGACCTGGAAAAATGTATTAATTTTGCTTCCAATTTCCATCTCTCTATCACCTTCACATGGTCCATGATCCCTTCCTTGACTTTTCTATTTCAATTTCTGGGGATAGACTGTCTACTAATATCCACAACAAACCCACCGACTCCCACAGTTACCTTGATTTCAACTCTTCACATCCCATATCCTGGAAGGACTCCATCTCATTCTCCCAGTTCCTTCACCTTGGTTGCATCTGTTCTGATGATGCCACTTTCCAAAACCATAAGACCATAAGACATAGGAGCAGAATTAGACCATTCGGCCCTTCGAGTCTGCTCCGCCATTCAATCATGGCTGATATTTTTCTCATCCCCATTCTCCTGTCTTCTCCCCATAACCCCTGATTCTCTTATTAATCAAGAACCTATCTATCTCTGTCTTAAAGACACTCAGTGATTTGGCCTCCACAACCTTCTGCGGCAAAGAGTTCCAGAGATTCACCATTCTCTGGCTGAAGAAATTCCTCCTCATCTCAGTTTTAAAGGATCATCCTTTCAGCCTGAGGCTGTGGGTTCGGTTTCTAGTTTTTCCTACCAGTGGAAACATCCACTCCACATCCATTCTATCTATGCCTCTCAGTATTGTGTAAGTTTCAATAATATCCCCCCTCACCCTTCTAAGCTCCAATGGGTACAGACCCAGAGTCCTCAATGGCTCCTCATATGACAAGCTCTTCATTCCAGGGATCATTCTTGTGAACCTCCTCTGGACCCTTTCCAAGGCCAGTATATCCTTCCTTAGATACGGCGCCCCAAACTGCTCACAATACTCCAAATGGGGTCAAACCAGAGCCTTATAACAGTCTCAGAAGTACATCCCTACTCTTGCATTCTAGCCCTCTTGACATGAATGCTAACATTGCATTTGCCTTCCTCGTGGTGCTGCTGACATGTTTTCATCTCCCATCTCCCACACCTCTGCTCCCACCCCCTCCCTCCCAGAACCAGGATAGGGTCCCCCTTGTCCTCACTTTTCACCCCGCCAGCCTCCGCATTTAAAGAATCATCCTCCGCCAGTTCCGCCAACTCCAGCATGATTCCACCACCAGATGCACCTTCCCCTCACTCGCCCTATCAGCATTTCACAGGGACAATTCCCTCCAGGATATCCTGGTCCACTCCTCCATCACCCTCAACACCTCACCCTCTTCCCACGGCCCCTTCCCATGCAAACACAGAAGGTGTAAGACCTGCCCCTTTACCTCCTGCCTACTCAGGCCCAAAACACTCTTTTCAAGTGAGACAGTGCTTCACGTGCACCTCCTTCAATCTGGTCTATTCCATTCGCTGCTCTCAATGCTGTCTACTCCACATTGGAGAGACTAAACGCAGACTTTTTGACCGCTTTACAGAAGACCTTCAGTCCGTCCACAAGCAGGACCCAGACCTTCCTGTCGCTGCCATTTCAACTCACCATCCTGCTCTCACATCCACTTGTCCATCCTTGGCCTGCTGCAATGTTCCAGTGATGCCCAGCGCAAACTGGAGGACCAGTACCTCATCTTCCGATCCCGTGCGTAACAGCCTTCCGAACTTAACATTGAGTTCAATAACTTCAGACTGTGAATTTTCTCCTCCACCTTCACCCCATTTTTATTTCATAGAAGCATCGAATCACAGAATTTACAGTGCAGAAGAAGACTATTCAGCCCATCGATTCCGCACCGGCCCTTGGAAAGAACACCCCACCTAAGTCCACGACTCCACTCCATCCCAGTAACCTGACCCAACCTTTTGGACACCAAGGGGCAACTTAGCACAGCCAATCCAACTAAACTGCACATCTTTGGACATCCATTTATTTTAATTTCTTCCATTGATGTGTTCCCCCTCCACGCACCCCACTTGGACCAACTGTTCCTAGTTGCCCTTCGACCCACTGCTCACCTTTGTTCTGCCTTTCACACATTCTAATCTCTTTCTGTGCCACTATCAGCACCCTTATTAGCCTTAATCACCCCCATTTACATTCCCTTTATCTTTCTGTCCACAACATCTTTGTCATTCTCCACTTATCACTGGCTCCCTTCCAGCCCCATCGCTCCAACCACCCCCCCCCCCCCAACAACTGTATAAATCTGACCCTATTTCCAGTTCTCTCCAGCTTTGAGAAAGTAAGCCAGACTCGAAACGTTAGCTCTCTTCTCTCTCTCCACGGATGCTGTCAGACCAGCTGTGATCATTCAGTTTTTTCTATTTTTGAATAACAGCAGATATGTCTCAGGAAATTGAGAATAGTTGTTGTTGAGAGCAGAACTGTTCAACAGAGTCCATGTGGCAATATCAAGGAACAAGCACAACTTATCCATTGACGAGTCTCCATTTTCCTTATGCTTGCACTGGCGTTAGGATTCTGGATACAGTTCTGGTGAATGCTGTAAGTGAGTATGTGGCAATGATGGTATCAATTACTTTTGTTCTGGATAGGGGAGAGATGTGGAATTACTTCCCCCTTCTTCCACTTCCGGACTGGCCACAGCAATTTATATTTCGAGAAGAAGTGTTTTAACACCTTGGGTGCTGTAACTTTCATGAACAGTAGATTTAAATTTAAAGAAAGAATAAACGCCTATTTGCTCAGCACCCAAAATATAATCGAAATTGCACCCACACATTCATTCACGCAAGACACACACAAGATTATTCAAGAAAACATGCACCAATATGTTCAGAAAAGTCTGAGAAATCACATTCACTCAAGTTCCTCAATAGCTGGAATACGTGCAGGTCCGAGGATTCTCTTTTGGTTCACTGAAGAAAAAATGGAGGTAGAAGATTTCTGGTGATGAACTCGCAATTGTTTACTCCATGCAACAGCAGGGGGCAATCCTCTGTCCCGCCGCACCTGTTTTCGGGTGCGGCACGCCCCCAGCGGCAGCAGGATCCTCCATCCCGGCAGCCAGCCAATGGGGTTTCACATTGTGGGCATCCCCATGCCGTCGGGATATTGTGCGGGCGTGAGTGCGCTGCCGGCGAAACAGGCTCCCGCCCCAACGGAGAATCCAGCCCCAGGTTTCCAGCTTCTTGTTTTCTTAAGCCCATAGGGTGGCACAATAGTTAGCACTGCTGCCTCATAGTGTCAGTGACCCGGGTTCGATTCCAGGCTTGGGTGACTGTGAGGAGTTTGCACTTCCTTCCCGTGTCTGCGTGGATTTCCTCCATTTGTTCCGGTTTCCTCCCTCAGTCCAAAGATGTGCAGGACAGGTGGATTGGCCATGCTAAATTGCCCCTTAGTGTCTAAAGATGTGCAGGTTAGGTGGGGTTACGGGATTAGGGTGGGGGACTGGGTCTCTTTCAGAAGGTCGGTACAGACTTGATGGGCTGAATGGCCTCCTTCTGCACTGTAGCATTCTATGGTTCAATGAGTGAAGATGCAATTCTGCAGGTAAAACAAATTAGCCCCACTTTCCTGCCTGTCCTTCCCTCTGCTGGGTCAGATACCTTCCCTCTGTGGTCTTTGTATCCCAGCAAATGTCACACAGTGGGGAATGTTTGATGTCCCCATCAACATTCCAGCTATGAAGAACTTCCACATTCTTTTATTTGTGGTTCCATCTCCATAACCATCAAACATTGTTACTCGGAATCTCTTTATTTCAAATGGAGAGAGCAGCAGTCACCAGTACCTGGGTACATTCATTTGCATCTTAATGACTTTCCAGAGACGTGGCTAGACATGAATAAATCCCCGTTTGCACAGAAAACATAAAAGAAGATCACCTCACGCCTTGGAGCCCACCTCGTTCAGCTAAATTGTTCACATTCTATGCTGCTTTTTAAAAATAAGATGTTTATCTTCTTCATAGGTTCACGGGCATATGATGCAGGCGTTAACGCCTTTTAATGGAACGGTGCACAAAATAATGACTGGCAATTGTGATGTCCATTGTGGGTTTGTACAATGACTATGTGCCATTCAGGTAACATTGAAGAAAGCGTAGTGGTAGACAGATGATCATTCACCACCCAGACTCAAGAATGATTTTCAGATAGTACGTCAGCACGACGAAAAGCAAAAACATCAGAAGGATATGAAAGGTCAGGTTGAATGGCATACATATTACTGCAAGTTCGTTTTTTGATTTTATGAGTCTTGTGCTGAAAACAGCTGTTAATTGAAGAACAAAATTGCCAGCCTGATGCTAGACACAGAGCTAAACAACCCAGGGAGTTTATCCCTCCCTTTTCCAATACATTTTATAAGATTAGAATTTGTTATTGGACAAAAGCACAATGGGCTGGATTCTCTGTTGGCTGACGCCGAAATCGGGAAATGCGATTGGGTGGAGAATAGGTCCTGACGCCAAAATCATGGCGGGCGCCGATTTGACACCAAATCGCAATTCTCCATCACCTCGACAGCAGCAGAACACACATGCAGTAGACACTGTTTGCATATCATTAGTAGGCCTGATCCGGTATTCTCCGGGGCCTCTGCGATTCTCTGCCTCCAATGGGCCGGGTCCCCGACGACCCGATTCACTTGTGCTTTCAAATTTAGTGAAACCAGTGTTGTGGCTGATGAGGGAGAAAGAAGAGGTAGGACACAGAGAGGCGTGACCGTGGGCAATGGGGCAGGACAATGGCAGGGTTGGCTGGGGTAGGGCGCCCTGCCAGGGCCGGGGACAAATGATGCGGGGGAAGGGCAATGTGGCCGTGGTGACCCCCCCCCCCCCCCCCCCCCCCCCATGGGACTGGGCTGGACCCAGAAATGGACTGCCATTGCTGCGGCCTGCAAGGCAGCCATCTTGTGCGCAACCCACCGACCACTCACCTTGACCTCTGGTTCTGCAGAGTATAGGTGCCCTCACACCCACACCCCATGCCTTACCCTCCGTCAGATCGCCCCCCCCCCCCCAAACCAGCCACCAACTGCCGGCGGAGCATCAGACAGACCACCCAGCCTTTACGGGGCGCTGGGAGGGGGCCACGGAGCATACTGCTGGGTTGGGTAGCGCCAGCCGATAGTACCCCTGGCAGCAGGGATGGGTGCCAGGGTCAGAGGCTCCCATGGTGCCGGGCATTGAGGGGGACAGGTGTGAGGTGGTGGTGGGGGGGGGGGCATGCGGGGACAGAGCCCACAGTAGCAACCGGGGCCACCGTGTAGCCCGTTGGACCTGGTTGGGCATATGGGGGTATGCACCGCGCTAACATGTTGACCTTTCACCCCCCTGCAGACATAGAACAAAGAACATACAGTGCAGAAGGAGGCCATTTAGCCCATCGAGTCTGCACCGACCCACTTACGCCCTCACTTCCATCCTATCCCCTTAACCATCCGAACCTTTTTTGGTCATTAAGGGCAATTTATCATGACCAATCCACCTAACCTGGACGTCTTTGGACTGTGGGAGGAAACTGGAGCACCCGGAGGAAACCCATGCAGACACAGGAAGAATGTGCAGGTTCCGCACAGACAGTGACCCAGCAGGGAATTGAACCTGGGATCCTGGCGCTGTGAAGCCACAGTGCTATCCACTTGTGCTACTGTGCTGCCCAAATGGATATTGGAATACAACCAGCAATGGTGGCCTACCTGCTGGTCGCCGCAGCCCTGGGGGACGCTCTGCGGCTGTATGAGCTGGAACTGCTGGAGGAGGAGGAAACTGCAGTAGTGGAGCATGTATTGGCAGAGCATTCAGCAGTGGAGCATGCCGCAGAGGGGCAGGAGGCAGGCGCCCAGGACAGAGAGCCCGCCGCTCAACAGGCTGTGGAGGAGGAGGTGCCAAGGAGGTGCCCCATAAGATCTTGTGTGTACCGGCAGCGACTGTCATTCGAGGACCTGCCGGACCGGGCATACCGTCGATGGCTCCAGCACCCGGTGGGTGTCAAGGTGACGGTCATCCTGAACTTTTGCGCCACATGTCCCTTCCGGACGCCGAGTGAGGTGCTGTCCGGGATTTCAAAGACCTCAGTGCACAGGTGCATCCCCCCTTTATGCCCAGACGTCTCAATACATCCACTTCAATGTGGACCGAACCCACCAGGATGCCTGAACAGCAGGGTTCGCCACCATCACCGACATGCCCTGGGTCCAGGGGGTGATCGATGGGAAGCATTTCCCCTACGAGCACCTGCAGATGAAAGGCCACTTGACACAAACCGAATGGGGTTCCACCCAATAAATGTGCAGCTGATACGTGACCATCACCTTTGAACCATGCACGTCTGCGCCCGGGGTGGGTGTGAGGGGGCGGTGAGGGTGGTGTAGGGGTGAGGGTGGGGGTGATGGTGAGGGTGGTGTGGGGCTGATTTTGGGGAGGTGTTGACACATGTGCCACATGGAACCACAACTTAGCAGGGCCTCACTTTCTCGCCCGCGGCGGAACTCCACCCTGGCGACCTCCCTTTCCTCTGGGCACCCTACCACATCCAGGGCCCTCTGCTCTGCCACGGTCAGGGGCTGTAGGTCCGGCGGTCACCCTGCAGTCTTCTCCCACTCCCAGCGGTTATGGGCTGCCTTCTCCTAGGGCCGGGGGTTGCAAACAGAAAAGAAAGTGTTAGACAGTCAGACGCATGCAGCCCAGGGGGGGGTAGGTAGCTGAAGGCCTCAGTGGCCAGGGCACTCATCCACGGCGACCAATATGGGTGCTGGCATGTGGTGCAGAATGGGGGTTCAGCCGCCCACTGGGTGGGGGGGGGGGTGTATGGGGCGCAGCTGCAGGTCGTCGCCATGCACATGAGCTGCCAGGCATCTTATTGGCTGTGATGAAGTGTGTGGGGAGTGCAGTGTGTATATGCGGCTGCAGCTTGTCAGCCTCCTGAGTGTCAATTGCGAAACCGCCAAATCCGGCATCATTTCTCATTGGAATCAATTGTGTTCCACATGGTGTCTTTGCCAGACCCTCAACAGTAGCAGAATCGGTCCAGGTGCGGCGCCAGTTTCGCTGTCGTGGAACTCCACAAATCCTGTGCTGGCGTCATAGAAATGGAGAATTCAGCCCAATTAGTTTCCTGTTGTCGGCATTCGAGAAGGAGGTTCTTCTTCAGCTGACTTCAGGATCAAATTTCTGGGGTGTTAGGTTTTATCCACTGTGAAACCCATGACCACTACCATCTAGAAGGACAAGGGCAGCAGATATAAGGAAACACCACAACCTGAAGGTTCCCCTTCAAGCCACCCACCACCCAGACTTGCAATTGCTATTCTTTCACTGTCACTGGGTCAAAATCCTGGAACTCCCTCCCTAACAGCACACTGAGTGTACCTACAGCACACGGATTGCAGCGGTTCAAGAAGGCAGCTCACCATCACCTTCTCAAGGGCAATTAGGGATGGGCTGGTCTGGCCAGCAAAACCCACATCCCAAGAATGCCGAAAACAAACACATTTTTAAAATGAATGTGACTCAAGGGCCAAGAGGTTGATTTGATTGGAAATACTTTAAGATTGCACAGTGTCACATTTGTGCATGGAGTGACGCAGGTGTTTGTGGTTGTAAAGACATATCTTGGTTGTATTGACTATTTGAAGTGGAATTTATCATTTTAGTTGAAGTATCGTTTGCCTGTTCGTCATGTTCCATTTATCTTGATTCTGTGTTAAAGTGGGATCCACTCTATCTCAACAAGACTGCACTATGTGACAGAGACCAGCATTGCAACTGGGATGGGGAGGTGGGTGGGAAGGAAGACAGAGGGAAATGGGCAATGGTGGGGTTGCAGAGAGGGTGATGAGGACAGGCAGAAAGGAGCCTGGCAGTGAGGAAGCTGCAGCCCAATATGAAAGGCTGTAATGCACACAGTCGGGGTTAGAATGTGAAGAGAACTGCATGAATTGGAAGGGATACATGCCGACTTCGAAATACAAGGGGGTGGGGTGTTATTTTGGCAGTAGGAGGATGGTTTGGAGAAAGACTCAGGGAAATGGAGGAGGGGACAGGCTTGCACATGATGAATAGATTTCATAGAGACTCAGGAGGGGGTGAGGAAGGGACACAATGCTATCAGAATTAAAGAAGAAATGGGCAATCTCATTGAAAGGTAGCCATAGTCCCTAGTCTGAGTCCAAGTAGTTAGAGTGAGAGATTTAAGGCAGTCCTGGCACTTTGCGGGTTAAGCTACAGGGCTATGAATAGCATGCACCTTGCGATCCCACTCCAGAAAGGCGTAAGGGCTGGGTGCTCAATTGGGATAAGGCACAGCCTGGTGTGCTGAGTGTTGTCATGGTCTCAGTGCCATAGATCACAATCTTGTCTGGCTTGCTACCGGGCTGCAGATGGGATGGTAAGGGTTACGGAAGGCATTTGTTGGTTGTAAAAGGGGAAAACGAATACTGAGGGGTGTATTTGAAACTTTCCTCAGGGGGACCTCCTCTGATCATGCACACAGTCTCGAAATGGGGAGTGGTGAGGTCCACATTGGGCATGGAGACATCAACAGTGGGAGGGTTGGAATACTGACCACAATAATGATAGGATCCAGGATTACTGGGGGAGGCAGGAGAATGACAGGAGAGAAATTCTACTTGCGCACAATCTTGTTCCAGAAAGGTGGAAATGTAGGACATGAACACTTGAAGAGGGAGGGTCGAAGCTGGTCTCAAAGTAAAATCTGAACAGCACGCTGACACAAAGTTGTGTTGCAGTAACAAATCAACAGTGAAAATAATCTGGACGGAAGGGATGTGGTGCAGTGTGGAAGGAAGCCAGGGCTGCACCCAATATTTCACTCAAAATATTGGGCTGGAGTCAGTGTTGATAGAAAATATGAAGATTACTTTAAGAAACATAAACATAGAAACATAGAAAATAGGAGCAGGAAGAGGCCATTCCGCCCTTTGAGTCTGCTCCACCATTCATTATGATCATGACTGATCATCCAGCTCAATGTTGTCCTCCTGCTCTCTCCCCATACCCCATGAAGCCTTTAGAGTTTAATAATCAGCGCCGGCCCTAGGGTTGCTGGCGCCCCGGGCAAGCTGAACTTAGGCGCCCTTGGGGGGGGGCGGGGCCGAGGAGGGGCGGACCCGAGGGGGGGGGGGCGGACCCGCGGGGGGGGGCAGACCCGAAGGGGGGGCGGGGGGGCGGACCCGAGGGCGGGGCGGGGGGGGCGGACCCGAGGGCGGGGGGCGGACCCGAAGGGGGGGGCGGGGGGGGCGGACCCAAGGGCGGGGCGGGGCGGGGGGGGCGGACCCGAGGGCGGGGGCGGACCCGAGGGGGGGGGGGGGGCGGGGCGGGGGGAGCGGACCGAGCGGGGGGGCGGACCGAGCGAGGGGGCGGACCGGGGGGGGGGCCGCCCTGGGGGAGGGCGGCCACCGCGCATGCGCTGGTTGGCACCGGCCCAACTGCGCATGCGCGGGACCCGAGTCTCTGGCGCCCCCTAGCACATGGCGCCCTGGGCGACTGCCCGAGTTGCCGGTGCCTTGAGCCGGCCCTGTTAATAATCTATCGATTTCCTTCTTAAGTATATTCAGTGATTTAGCCTCTCCAGCCTTCAATGGTCTACCCGTACTCTGAGACTGTGACCCCTTATTATGGACACCACAGCCAGAAGAAACAACATCCCTGCATGCAGTCTGTCCAGCTCTGTCAGAAGTTTAGATTCCCTCTCATTCTTCTAAATTCCAGGGAGTACAGGCCCAGCCAGCCCAATTTCTTCTCATTCGATAATCCTGCCATCCCAGAAATCAGGGGTGGAATTCTCCGACCTCCTGTCGGATCGGAGAATCGCCGCAGCGACGCGCGGATCGCGCGATGCTGGTACGCCATTCTCCGGTGCGTGGCAAAATGGGAGCCCGTGCATGGCACCCGGCCGCTCGGCCATGTAGCCCATGGCACCTGGTTGCGGAGGGGTGATACCAATGCTGTAACCCTGTCTACTCCCACCCGGTACAGATAGTACAATGTTTAGCCATCTTCCAGCGTTGTTGGCCACCGTGGTGGGGGCTGCTGCCCTGCATGAGGCCCAGTGGGAGCTGGAGCACGGGCGTGACAGGGAGGTGGCGGAGCCTGTTGTAGAGCAGTGGGCTGCAGTGGGGCACATGCAAGCCGCCTAGGCTGCAGGGCCACATGCCCGAGAGGTGCAGGAGGAGCACCACGGCGTGAAGGAGCAACAGCAGGAGGATGACAAGGAGGATGTGGAGGAGGAGGGTGTGTCACGGTCAGGGCGGCGTCTGGTGCGACAGCGTGTGTACCGGCTCCACATGTCCTTCGAGGACTTCCCGGATAGGGCATGCAGGAGGAGACTCCGGGTGAGCAGGGAGACCGTCGCCCACATCTGCCACCTGATGGCACACCTGGCACCACGTGGGACTGGGGGTGGACATGCCCTCCCGGTGTCCGTCAAGGTGACGGTTGCCCTCAGTTTCTTCACAACGGGGTCATTTCAGTCACCGAGTGGGGACCTGTCTGGCATCTCCCAGCCATCGGTGCACAGGTGCATCCGGGCCGTCACCAACGCCCGGTACGACATCGCGGACCAGTACATGCAGTTCCCTGTGGACTGCGCCCACCAGGATGCCCACGCAGCGCGGTTCGCCGCTGTTGCCCAGGTACCCATGGTGCAGGGGGCGGTCGATGGAGTGCACATCGCCATGCGGCCCACCTTGGATGAAAGGGCCATGTGCCTGAACAGGAAGGGTACTTATTCAATGAACCTGCAGGTGGTCTGTGACCACAGGATGACGATCCTGCACATCTGCGCCAGGTACCCTGGCAGTGTGCATGACTCCTTTATATTCTCCCAATTGTTCATCCCTTCCATGTTTGAGGGATACCCCCCCCCGCCTGCGGGGTTGGTTGCTGGGCGACAGGGGTTATCCGTCGTGGTCGTAGCTGATGACGCCTATCCGGAGGTCACAGTCCGACGTGGAGCGCTGCTACAATGATGCCCATGCAGCAACCAGGAGTGTGGTCGAGAGGTGCTTTGGGCTGCTGAAGATGTGCTTCAGGTGCCTGGACCGCTCTGGAGTGGCCCTCCAGTACCCGTTGGAAAGGGTTCGCTGCATCGTCGTGGATTGCTGCGTCCTGCACAATGTAGCCCAGCAGAGGGGCGATGTGCTGGAGGAGGAGGAGGATGGTCAGGATGAGGGGAACTCCTCTCCAGATGAGGGGGATGGCGAGGAGGAAGCAGATGCATGGGACATGGGGATGGACGGCAACAGGAGGCTGCCCAGCGCCGCCGGCTGGGCCAGCAGGCATGGGTATCGCTGGTAGCTGCAAGTTTCGGCGACCACGGTGGGGGTCAGCAGTGATGGGCATGGGCACAGTCAGCAGAGTTTGGCAGTTCCCCCACCACCGACCACCCTCACGTCCCCCACCACCGACCACCCTCACCTCCCCCACCACCGACCACCCTCACCTCCCCCACCACCGACCACCCTCACCTTCCCCACCACCGACCACCCTCACCTCCCCCACCACCGACCACCCTCACCTCCCCCACCACCGAACACCCTCACCTCCCCCACCACCGACCACCCTCACCTCCCCCACCACCGACCACCCTCACCTCCCCCACCACCGACCACCCTCACCTCCCCCACCACCGACCACCCTCACCTCCCCCACCACCGAACACCCTCACCTCCCCCACCACCGACCACCCTCACCTCCCCCACCACCGACTACCCTCACCTCCCCCACCACCACATCACCCTCACCTCCCCCACCATCGACCACCCTCACCTCCCCCACCACCGACCACCCTCACCACCGACCACCCTCACCTCCCACACCACCGACCACCCTCACCTCCCCCACCACCGACCACCCTCACCACCGACCACCCTCACCTCCCCCACCACCGACCACCCTCACCTCTCCCACCACCGACCACCATCACCTCCCCCACCACCAACCGCCCTCACCTCCCCCACCACTGACCACCCTCACCTCCCACACCACCGACCACCCTCACCTCCCACACCACCGACCACCCTCACCTCCCACACCACCGACCACCCTCACCTCCCACACCACCGACCACCCTCACCTCCCCCACCACCGACCACCCTCACCTCCCACACCACCGACCACCCTCACCTCCCCCACCACCGACCACCCTCACCTCCCCCACCACCACATCACCCTCACCTCCCCCACCACCGACCCACCCTCACCTCCCCCACCACCGACCACCCTCACCTCCTCCACCACCGATCACCCTCACCTCCCCCACCACCGACCACCCTCACCTCCCCCACCACCGACCACCCTCACCTCCCACACCACCGACCACCCTCACCTCCCACACCACCGACCACCCTCACCTCCCCCACCACCGACCACCCTCACCTCCCCCACCACCGACCACCCTCACCTCCCACACCACCGACCACCCTCACCTCCCCCACCACCGACCACCCTCACCTCCCCCACCACCGACCACCCTCACCTCCCACACCACCGACCACCCTCACCTCCCCCACCACCAACCACTCTTACCTCCCCCACCACCGACCACCCTCACCTCCCCCACCACCGACCACCCTCACCTCCCCCACCACCACATCACCCTCACTTCCCCCACCACCAACCACTCTTACCTCCCACACCACAACATCACCCACATGCATACGACCCGTCCATGAGACATTCACCTGCGGCGCAACGGGATGGGGGCACACAGTTGATGGTGTAAGCGTGTCTGGTACAAGGCATGGAGGATGATGACAGCCCACCTTGCGATGGGCTCCGAGCCATACATCTTTCGACAATGTCTGACTCATGGCCACATCAAGACCCTCTACCTGGGTGCACCCTGCATGCGGCCCAGACACTGCATCCCATGGCCCTGGCATATGGCTGGGGGCGGGTAGGCATGGGAGAACTGTGGGGGTGGGGGGGTGGGGGGGGGGGGGGGGGCGCGGGACCGCACGCCACACGCATTGGAGCTAAACTTCTATCGCAGCGCCCCTCACACACACTGGCACACAGTCCCCGCCCGCATCTGACAGAGTAAAGAGGCAGCTCACATAGATGTGGAATGTATTTAATAACAGACGTCCTGTACATGTGCCCTAGCCCATTTAACTATTCTGTGCTCTGTACCCGTGACAATTTACTCATCAGTGTCTACATTTCTGGCCTTACGGGCCCTATGACTATGTCTTGGTGTTCCCCCAGATGGTACAGCAGAACTGGAGGTGGACTCCTGTGATTCCTGCCCTGTGACTGGGGTCCCCAGTGGCAGCCGTTTCCTGGATGGGCCAGGCTACACCTCGGGCAATTGGGATGGCGTGGTGCCACCCTGTTCTGCCCGCTGCCCACTGGATGCAGTCCGAGGTGGCGCGGTGTTCCGGCACCCCCCCTTCAGGGGGAGCCGGAACAGGCCCCAGCACCTCCTCCTCCCTTGGGGTGCCCGGTGGCCCTCGGGGCTCTCCACAGGATGGGGGTGCGAGCGGATCCTGGAGGCCCGCGCTGGTATCGACCAGGGTCTAGATGTTCGCAGCCATGGATCTCAGGGAGTTCGCCATCCCTGTCTGGCTCTGTACAACGCCGTCCATCACCTGGGTAATGGCGCTGATGCTCTCAGCGATGGCCTGCTGGGACTGGGCCATGGCCGGCTGAGACCACGTCAGGTTGTTGAGCGTCTCTGCGATGTTCAGCTGGCCCTGGCTCATGGCTGCCTGTGAGATGGCAGCCCTGTCCTGGGCCGTGGAGGCCGTGTGCGCAGATAGCCCCAGGCCCTGCAAACCCAGTCCCATGCCTTACACCGTCACCACCATTGTCTCCACAGCGGATGCCACCCGTGCGGTGTTGGCCTGTGTGGCACTCATGACCGGCACTATTTCCTGCTCCTGGACGCGGATGCACTCCTGCTCTTGCGCTTGCAGTTGCTGGAAACCGGCCGTCACACTATCACGCCCCTGGGTCCCTGACTGCATCGGGCCTATGGGTGGGCGGGGTAACTCCAGGAACCCGGGACCCGTCTGAGTGGTAGGTGTTTGCCGGGGCTTGGCTGCCCTCCGACCGTCCGTCCCCTCGGCTGCTCCTACCTCCACCTGCTGTACCGGAGCGGCTGTGTGGTGCGCACCAGTTAGTGTCCCAGAAGCATCATCACTAAAATGGTCAATCGAGGTGAGAGTATCTGCGGTGGTGGAGGGTGCAGGGGACAGCTGTGACGCAACCTCGGTGTCTTCATCGGACCTGTGGTCGGAGGTACCCTGGGGTGCCATGTCCCGTATGTTCGTCCCCTCCGTGGTGGTGTCGTGTTGTGTTCTTTCATGTCTGTCTGTCCCCTATATGCTAATGTCCTGTGTCGTCGTGTCGTGCCTGTCCGTCCCCCGTGTGCCTGTGTCCTGTGTCGTTGTGTCGTGCCTGTCCGTCCCCTGTGTGCTAGTGTCCTGTGTCGTTGTGTCGTGCCTGTCCGTCCCCTATGTGCTAATGTCCTGTGTCGTTGTGTCGTGCCTGTCCGTCCCCTATGTGCTAATGTCCTGTGTCGTTGTGTCGTGCCTGTCCGTCCCCTGTGTGCTTGTGTCCTGTGTCGTTTTGTCGTGCCTGTCCGTCCGCTGTGTGCTTGTGTCCTGTGTCGTTGTGTCGTGCCTGTCCGTCCCCTATGTGCTAGTGTCCTGTGTCGTGCCTGTCCATCCCGAGTGCTGGTGTCCTGTGTCGTTGAGTCGTGCCTGTCCGTCCGCTGTGTGCTTGTGTCCTGTGTCGTTGTGTCGTTACTGTCCGTCCCCTATGTGCTAGTGTCCTGTGTCGTGCCTGTCCATCCCGAGTGCTGGTGTCCTGTGTCGTGCCTGTCCGTCCGCTGTGTGCTTGTGTCCTGTGTCGTGCCTGTCCATCCCGAGTGCTGGTGTCCTGTGTCGTTGTGTCGTGCCTGTCCGTCCGCTGTGTGCTTGTGTCCTGTGTCGTGCCTGTCCATCCCGAGTGCTGGTGTCCTGTGTCGTTGAGTCGTGCCTGTCCGTCCGCTGTGTGCTTGTGTCCTGTGTCGTTGTGTCGTCACTGGACTGGGCCGGAGGGCTGTTGTTGGAGCTGGCCTCCCCATCGCTGCTGGAGTTCCTGAGGGCTGGCTGCCCAGGTGCAGGCCAGGGGCTGTGTAAGCCTGATGCACCCAGTTGGTCTGCGTCGACTGGCTGTCAAGGCGCTGAATGCGGGCGGTGTCTACCAGGTGCTCCGGGTCGGTCACTGCGTGGCCCTGTGACACACAATACACCATCATGGTTAGGCAGGTGGAGGGGGGGTGTGGATCGCGGTACGGGGTGAGGGGAGAGTTCTGAAAGGACAGTGCTGAGGGGAAACGGCTGGGGGTAGTGTGCTGAGGGGAGAGGGCTGAGGGGAGAGTGCTGAGGGGGAACGGCTGGGGGTAGTGTGCTGAGGGGAGAGTGCTGAGGGGAGAGTGCTGAGGGGGAACGGCTGGGGGTAGTGTGCTGAGGGAAGAGTGCTGAGGGGAGAGTGCTGAGGGAAGAGTGCTGAGGGGAGAGTGCTGAGGGAAGAGGGCTGATGGGAGAGGGCTGAGGGGAGAGTGCTGAGGGAAGAGGGCTGATGGGAGAGGGCTGAGGGGAGAGGGCTGAGGAGAGAGTGCTGAGGGGAGAATGCTGAGGGAAGAGGGCTGAGGGGAGAGTGCTGAGGGGAGAGTGCTGAGGGAAGAGGGCTGATGGGAGAGGGCTGAGGGGAGAGGGCTGAGGAGAGAGTGCTGAGGGGAGAATGCTGAGGGAAGAGGTCTGAGGGGAGAGAGCTGAGGGGAAACGCCTAAAGGAAGAGGGCTGAGGGGAGAGGGCTGAGGGGAGAGGGCTGAGGGGAGAATGCTGAGGGAAGAGGGCTGAGGGAAGAGGGCTGAGGGAAGAGGGCTGAGGGGAGAGTGCTGAGGGGAGAGTGCTGAGGGGAGAGGGCTGAGGGGAGAGTGCTGAGGGGAAAGGGGCCAGGCAGGGGGAGGGGGGGTGATATCACTTGGTGGACGCCCCCGATCTCAGCATGGGCAATCTCCCGGTCCTCGGGTGCTCCGGTTATGTCCAGTGCCCTCTGCTCGTGTACGTTAAGATGACACAGGTCAGGTTCACCCCCTCCGGTTCGGACACGCACTCGCTGGTTATGGGCGCTCTTCTCCTGCCGGGGGGGGGAAATGACAGCATTGTTAGTCGGTCCGATGGTTGCAGTTGGACCTATGTTGGCACGGGTGCACAGGGTACACGGCCAACGTGGCTAAGCATGGGTGGCTGCAGCCATGTGGGTCACGGCTGTGGTTGTACCGTCCCCCTGGGGATGAGGTGGGTGTCACACATGTGGGTGTAAGGGGGTTGGTGCCATGGGCACATTGCTGGGCACTCACCCTGGCTGCCCTCAGTAGGTCATTGAGATTTTTTCGACACTGCTCGCCAGTCTGGGTGTCAACACGATGGCACTGATGGCCGCGCCCACCTCCCTCCACAGATGCTGGGCCACATTGGGTGGGACCCTCTGGCCGGGTCCAGGGTACAGACACCCTCTCCTCTCCTCAAGGGCATCCAGGAGTGTCTCCATGTCGTGGTCTGTGAACCGGGGCGCTGCTCGGCGTGGCGCCATATTGCTCCATCGGCAGCCTGTGCGCTCATGTCGCCTTATGTGCACCGCGGAGCCGCGTCGATTGCATGGCGCCGGGTTTCCGACCCTCTCTCTCTCTCTACTGCTCACTTTGAGATAGTTGCCAGGGAATATTCCCCACTGCTCGCTGATTGGAGACAGTTGGCCAATTTTTCATATTTAAAAGGCCAATGAAATGAAATGAAATGAAAATCGCTTATTGCCACGAGTAGGCTTCAATGAAGTTACTGTGAAAAGCCCCTAGTCGCCACATTCCGGCGCCTGTCCGTGGAGGCTGGTACGGGAATCGAACCGTGCTGCTGGCTTGCTTCGTCTGCTTTAAAAGCCAGCGATTTAGCTCGGTGAGCTAAACCAGCCCCTGATGGCAAACATGTGGAAAGTCGCCTGCCACATGGAGGCACCCTCCTAACTTGGCTTCTGGTGGAGGTATACCCGGAAGAGGGACCCACACTTGGAATGTTTGAATATGTGAAAAGCAAGGTGATGTTGTAGCAGTAGTAATACAGGTTTAAAATGATCAACTCAAGGGGATTTCAGCTCCCATCAGAAAGTGAGGGGACCCACACTTGGGCTGGGGTATTTAGGTCCCAGCAGTCTCTGCTTTAAGGGAATGGCCCCACCTCCCTCATCTGGGTAGATCATACTCAGGTGAGGCCACCGGGTCTCTGAGGTTGCAGGTTCCTGGGCCTCCTCTCGGGTTATAACAAACACAAAGATGCCCTTTCCTTCCTCTTGCAGTCTGAGCGCTGGCATCCCAATGGGTGATATTGCTGAGGCTTCTGTGCTGCTAGCTCTCTGATAGGGCTGGCAGCTTGGAGAGGCAGACGGCCATCTTTAATTGCCCATTGCCAGGAGGATTGCCACCACAGTCACCTTGGCCAGGATTCTCCGACCCCGCACCGGGTCAGAGGTGCCGCCCCGACGGCAGCTTCCTCATTCTCTGGCGCCGTTTTTCGGGCGCCCGCGGGATGGCCACCAATTGACAGGTTGCTTGACCCACATCCAGCGTCGAATGAGCAGAAATTTCCATCAACTAAATCAGCGGGAGAGAGAAGCCATTCAATTCTGTACCAGCTACAAACTCCATCCCTCTCTCTGGCAACTGGCTTGAAGTTGAACCAAACCATTTTCATATTTGATTTCCCGATATGCTTTCAATCTGTATAACTTTGCCATCAACAAGACTGCCTATTACCATTCCTGTAACATTGCACGGCTCCATTGCTTTCTCAGCTCATTCAAATTCTTGTCACCTGTACACTTGGCTATTCTAACGATGTCCTAGCCAGCCTCCCAACTTCCACTCTCGATAAACCTGCATTTATCCAAAACTCATTTCTGCACAGACTGTGATTAGGTTCTGCTCACCCATTCATCTCTGTGCTTGCTGACCTACAATGGTACTCGGTCCATCAAACTTGGAAGCAATAAAATGATGTAACCCTGAAGCTTCTTAATATTTTGTAGACAGTAAAAAGTGATTCCCTCAATATTACCGTTATTTACGCTGGATTTGCAAGCATATATAAAATGTAACATTCCCAGCATCCATTAGCGAGGATTTCTTAAGTTTGCTTGACCTCATTTAAAATCTTATTGACTCCAGGGTCAGACTTCACATTGACAGTTGTATTATGTGAAGGGTGTCATAATATACACACAAGTATATGATGGTGCATAGACACACACTGACTGACACACTGAAAGACCAATCAACACACACAACACAGCAGTCAATCACCAGACAGGACATGGCCACTATAAAGCCAGAGGGCACTAGTTTTCCCGCTCTCTAGGGATGCAGCCTCTGAGACAGCCAGAGCCCGTAATCAGTAACACAAACATCTGCCATGTGCTAGCAGGATAGTCTGGTCAGGTTAGCCATAGGTCTCCAGTCAACTTAACATAGTGTCGACCACAGTACAAGTATGTTTAACAGCTCATAGTTAAATAAAATAGAGTTGTACTTCTACAAGTGTTGGAAGCCTGTCTCTCTCACTGCTCTGGTAAATGCAGTCCTCGCAGACCCAGCATACCCAACACATCATGGTACCATTACGCGATGTTAGAGTTTGATGGACCTACCCTCAAATAATCTGCCTTCGACCAGCGATCAGCCATCCGGTAGTATGGACAGCGTCAGCTCTCCCCCGCCGCTCTGCATCACCAGCAACCTCGGTGCGAACTGGAAGATTTTTAAACAAAGGTTTCAACTGTACCTCGAAGCTACAGATCTGGAAGCTGCCTCAGATGCCAGGAAGATTGCTCTCTTCCTCTCCACGGCCGGGGACCACGCCTTCCATATCTTCAACTCCCTCACATTCGCTGAAGGTGAGGTCAAGTCCAAATTCAAGATAGTCCTGCTCAAATTTGACAGTCACTGTGACATCGAAGTCAACAAAAGTTTTGAGCGCTCCGGGCGCAATTCTCCGCACTCACGACGGTGCGGAGAATAGCGGGGTCGTAAATTTTTACGGCTACGCTAGTCTGACGCCCTCCCGCTATTCTCCCCCCCCCACGCCCGACTCCCGACACGAATCGCTGCCGCCGTTTTTTTATGGCAAGCAGCGATTCTCAGCTGGCCGATGGGCCGAAGTCCAAGCCCTTTACGGCCGTTTTTCCGAACGTCAAACACACCTGGTCTGACCGTTCGTAAAAACGGCCGTAAAGTTCGGATCTTGGCAACCATGGCACCGATTGGCACGGCAGTACCACGGCCGTGCTAAGGGTGCCATGGGCCCGCGATCGGTGCCCACCGATCGTGGGCAGCAGGTCCGATTCCCGCGCACTCTTTGTCCTTCCGCCGTCCCGCTGTATCCATTCGCGGGGCGGCTGAGGGGCATCCCGGCCCGCGCATGCGCGGGTTTCGCGCAAATGCGCGATGACGTCATCCGCGCATGCGCGGGTTGGAGTCTTCCAATCCGCGCATGCGCGGCTGACGTCATGTGACGCGTCAGCCGTCGCAAACTCTGGCAAGCGGGCTTAACGAAATTAACGGCATGCTAGCCCCGACCGGGGACCAGAATCGGTTCCCGGTCGGGGAGGGGGAGGCTGGCGTCAAACCCGCCCGTTTTTGACGCCAGCCTTACGATTTCTCCCTGTTTTGGAGAATCGCGCCCTATGTCTTTCAATAGCGTCTGCAGGGTAAGAATGAACCTTTTCAATCTTTCCTCACCCATCTTCGCATCCTCGCGCAATCCTGCATTTACGGCTCCACCTCTGATTCGATGATCCACGATCAGATCGTTTTTGGTGTGCAATCGGATCCTCTAGCCAGCAGCTCCTCAAAGCTAAACAGCTCACCCTTGCTATAGCCATCGAGACCTGCGTTCTGCATGAACACGCCACCAACCGATACTCGCACATTCAAGCAGCAGAGACGGCAAGGCTCCCACGAGGCAGAGCGGGTGCAGGCCGTAAAACAGCTCCAGGGCCTGAGCCTGGATGAGGGCGGCCATTTCACGCGCTTTTCACGTGCTCCCGCGCATGCGCGCACCGACCGAGGGGACGGTGAGGCCGAAAACCGAACTGCGCAGGCGCACTGAATGTTTTGACGTCACCACGTGCAACAACTGTGGCTCCGCCCACTTAAAGCAGCAATGTCCCGCGAAATCCCGACGCTGTCTCCAGTGTGGCAAGCTTGGCCACTCTGCAGCCCTATGTTGGTCTGCTCAACCAACTACCTCTCGTCGCTCCCACCAGCCGCGCAGGGACGTCCGGACCGTCCAGCCACCGGTCACCGATTCCGACATGATTCTGGACCCTGACACCGAGGATCTCAAAGCACCATTCAGGTTGGGCATCATTACCAAACACAAGGTGCTTCAGAAACAAAAAGCCAAATCCTTCCCAGTGCTGAGCATTGATCCGGACGACGAGTGGTGTGCCACCCTCACGGTGAACAAATCTCGCATCCGATTCCGGCTGGACACCGGCACTTCAGCCAACCTCAACCTCTGACCTCGACAGCCTCCACGTTAAGCCAACCATCCTGCGATCCACCTGCCAGCTTCTTGAATACAATGGCAATGCCATTACTGCCAGTGGCTCATGCCAGCTTGTGGTGTTGCACCATTCCTTAAAAGCCACCCTGCCCTTCGAGATAGTAGGGTCCAGTAAAGCTTCCCTGCTCGGTGCTCAGGTGTGCCAGATCCTAAACCTCGTCCAAAGGGTTCGCTACTTGTCACCCGCTGAGGCTTCGGCATCTCTGGACACTCACTTTCAGACACACCTGAAGGACATCATTATTCGATACCACAGCGTCTTCGAGGGCATGGGCACACTCCCATACACGTACAAAATTCTTTTAAAACCAAATGCCACGCCTGTGGTTCACGCACCTCGCCGGGTACCGGCACCCCTCAAGAACCGCCTCAAGCAGCAGCTGCAGGACCTCCAGGACCAGGGCGTCATATCTAAAGTAACAGAACCAACTGACTGGGTCAGCTCCATGGTGTGTGTTAAGAAACCATCCGGTGAACCACGCATCTGCATTGACCCCAAGGATCTGAACTGCAACATAATGAGGGAACACTACCCTATCCCAAAGCGCGAAGAACTCACCTGCGAGATGGCTCGCGCCAAATTTTTCACAAAGCTGGACGCATCCAAGGGGTTCTGGCAGTTTCAACTTGACACATCCAGTCAGAAGCTCTGCACCTTTAACACCCCATTTGGCCGGTATTGTTACAACCGGATGCCGTTTGGCATCATCTCAGCATCGGAGTTGTTCCACCGAATAATGGAGCAAATGATGGAGGGCATCGAAGGGGTTCGGGTATATGTAGGAGACATCATTGTCTGATCTACCACCCCACAGGAGCACATTGATCGCCTCCAACGCGTCTTCCGGAGAATCCATCAGCATGGCCTCTGCCTCCAAATGCTCCTTTGGTCAAACAGAAATTAAATTCCTCGGAGACCACATTTCACAGTTTGGTGTGCAGCCGGATGCTGACAAGGTGTCGGCCATTAATGCCATGAAGACACCGGAGGACAAGAAGGCGGTCCTCCGCTTCCTGGGCATGGTCAACTTCCTGGGAAAGTTCATTCCCAACCTCGCATCCCACACCACGGCTCTCCGAAATCTGGTGACGAAGATAACCGAATTCCAATGGCTCTCCCCCACGAACAAGAATGGCGAGAACTCAGGGCGAAACTCACCAAGGCCCCGGTATTGGCATTCTTTGACCCTGCCAAGGAGACGAAGATCTCAACTTATGCCAGCCAGTCCGGCATTGGAGCAGTGCTCCTACAACACGATGACGCCTCCTCATGGACTCCAGTCGCATACGCATCACATGCAATGACGCCCACCGAGCAACGCTATGCGCAAATCGAAAAAGAGTGCCTAGGCCTTCTCACGGGAATTGACAAATTCCATGATTACGTCTATGGACTCCCAAAATTCACAGTCGAAACAGACCACAGGCCATTGGTCAATATTATTCAAAAATACCTTAATGGCATGAAGCCGCTCCTGCAACGCATCCTCCTTAAACTCAGGCGGTATGACTTTGAACTTGTCTACACCCCGGGTAAGGAGCTCATCGTCGCCGATGCACTCTCCCGATCTGTTACCACACCCTGCGCGCCATCGGGCTTCGTGTGCCAAATTGATGCTCAGGTTGCATTTTGCGCATCTAACCTGCCCGCCACGGACGAACGACTCATCCAGATTCGTCTTGAAACAGCCAATGATCCTCTGCTCCAACGTGTCATGCGCCATCTGACAGACGGATGGCTCAAGGGCAATGCCTGCAATTCTACAACATCAAAGATGACCTGGCAGTGGTAGATGGAATTCTGCTAAAGTTGGACAGGATCGTCATTCTGCACAGCATGCAGGAACTCGTCCTTGAGTAGTTCCATGAGGGTCACCTGGGGGTGGAGAAGTGCCGTCGGCGGGCCCGTGAGGCAGTGTACTGGCCTGGTATCAACCAGGACATTGCCAACGCCGTCCTCAACTGCCCGACATGCCAGCGATTCCAGCCTGCTCCGCCAAAGGAGACCTTGCAGCCCCATGGGCTGGTGTCATCCCCCTGGACCAAGGTTGGCATTGATCTTTTCCATGCGCTAGGCCGGGACTACGTCCTCATAGTGGACTACTTCTCTAACTACCCAGAGGTAGTTAGGCTACACGACCTCACATCGACAGCGGTCATCCGTGCGTGCAAGGAGACTTTCGCTCGCCATGGCATCCCGTTCACGGTCAATTCCGACAATGGCCCGTGTTTTGCTAGTCAGGAGTGGTCCAATTTTGCCAGGTGATATAATTTCACGCACGTCACCTCCAGTCCCCACTACCCGCAGTCCAATGGCAAAGCTAAGAAGGGGGTGCACATTGTCAAACGGCTCCTATGCAAGGCGGCCGATGCAGGATCCGACGTTTACCTCGCACTACTTGCCTACAGGTCAGATCCATTGTCTACTGGCCTGTCACCAGCTCAATTGTTGATGAACTGCACATTGCGAACAACGGTGCCGGCCATTCATGTCCCAGACTTGGACAACCTTCCGGTCCTGCGTCAAATACCGTTGTCTCGGGCCCAACACAAATCGGCGTACGATGCCGCGCCACAGATCTCCCTGCTCTGGTTCCTGATGACAAGGTTCGTGTCCAACTTCCCGAAGGTGGCTGGTCTGCAGCCGCTGTGGCACTCAAACAAGGGGCCCCCAGATCATTTTTGGTTCGTCTACAGGACGGCTCTCTTCTTCGCCAAAATAGGCGGGCACTACGACTCCTTCCACGCGCACCGCCAGATCATGATGCCCTGCCTCGCCCTCAGGACAGGCCCGTCACAGAGCTTGCAGATCTACCTTTTGTGTTGCCACCCTCTGCGAATGACACAGTCCAGCCCGTTCCAGAGCAGGCGGCCCCTGACCCACCCTTGAGGCGGTCAACCAGAATTCGTCGCCCACCACAGAGATTGAATTTATGAACTGCCTTAATTTCTGATCTCTCTAAACTCATGAACTGATCGTTTCGTTACCCTGTTTATTAATTCACTAGTTTGTACATACTGTTATTCATGTTCTGCTTTGTGTTACATACAGTCTATCTGCACTGGACACCTTCCCGTGTAAATATGTTAGAACTTTTGTATCTAGTCCTGTAAATATGCTCACGTATGCCCACATAGTTAGGAACATTCACATACCACACTATTTATTGCCACGTACACATATTTTTTTTTAAAAAGGGGAGATGTCATAATATGCACACAAGTATATGATGGTGCATAGTCACAAACTGACTGACAGACTGAAAGACCAATCAACACACAGAACACAGCAGCCAATCACCAGACAGGGCACGGTCACTATAAAGCCAGAGGGCACTAGTTTTCCCGCTCATTCGGGATGCAGCCTCTGAGACAGACAGAGCCCGTAATCAGTAACACAAACATCTACCATGTGCTAGCAGTATAGTCTGGTCAGGTTAGCCATAGGTCTTCAGTCAACCTAACATAGTGTCGACCCACAGTGCAAGTATGTTTAACAGCTCATAGTTAAATAAAATAGAGTTGTACTTCTACAATTGTTGGAAGCCTGTCTCTTCTACTGCTCTGGTAAACGCAGTCATCACAGACCCAGCATACCCAACACATCAAAGGGTACTAGAAGGTTAATCAAAGCATTGTTGAAGAGGTCAAACATCCCTGGCGACTCATGGGAGACCCCTGGCCTGTAAAAGAACAAAGTGGAGAAGGTTCATCAGGAAGGCATTGAACACATTAAGAGACATCATTCGGAAGAGGCAGAGGAAAAGTTAATAGCATTGAAGAGGACGTACAAACCCTGTGAGGGGTCCCCCTATTACAGAGGTCCCGAGGGCGTCCTTGTGTTACAAAGGTCCCTGGAGGGCCCCCTATTGCAGGGATCCCTGGGGGAGAATGAGTGGGGGGGGGGGGGGGGGGGGGGGGGGTAACAGGTGGCCCTCAGTAGAGGGGGCGTAGACAGGCAATGTATTGTTGACGGGGGGAGATGTGGCCATCGGATGGGCACAGATGGTCTCTACCACCGTGGCCCTGGCGTGGTGGACCACGTGGTGGGCCAAAGAGGCAACAGCTGCCACCTTGACCCACCGCAAGGTCCACCATACCAGGGCTACGCTGATAGAGACCACAAGTGATCCACGTCCATGTGATTCCCGACCGCCGGGAGCAGAAAATGATGGAAGGCCGGAGCATAGGGCGGCAGGCCCGTGAAGTAGATGCGAATGGGTCATTAAGACCCATTCGCATTTATTTACATGCTCCTGCTGGCGTGCGCCGTGGGCCTCATTCTTGGCGTTGGGAGCCAATCCTGATTTTCCCTGACTCCTGATTCTCTGTCCCATTGGGGAATGCATTCCAGGTGTCCTGTGGTGGAGAATCCCGCTCAACATGTCAAACAGTCTTTTATGAAGAGATATACAACTTTGACGGGTCACAAAATTACTGATCATCTGGGGACAGTGATGGTTCAGTACCATATACCTCCTTCGAAGTATTTTAAAAAACAATTCAGAATGAGAAGCAAAAAAGAGTCCCTGGAGATTGTGCTAGTCATCTGGAACTAAGGTAACAGTGGCCTACTTTTCAGTAAGTGATTTTGAACAATATCTAGCGGTAGTCGCCTGCTGTGCAAAGAGAAAGTGTCTTAGAGGAGAAAATGCGAAGTTGAGGACACACATATATGAATTTGGAATTAATTATTAAAAGTTCTTTTGAGGTCATAGGGTGCAAAGAGAGTTTAAAATGGATTTAAGTAGACGTTTCTGAGCAGTTGCCATAGCAACCAGCCATGCTGGTTGCATTTTTGTTTGACCTTTTAATTTGACAACATGACATGTGGCACATTGATGCGATCACAGTTCGACATACCCACAGCACAATTTAAAGACGTGCTTTTGAAATCACAGAAAAGCACCAATGTTAGTTTATTAATTTAAAAAGGAATATGTTGAGCCCCGTTATTATTTTGGTGTTCCGCAGGGATCAGTGCTGGCACCTTTGCTGTTCATAGTGTATATATAAATGATTTGGAGGAAAATGTAACTGGTCTGATTAGTAAGTTTGCAGACGACACAAAGGTTGGTGGAATTGCGGATAGCGATGAGAACTGTCAGAGGATGCAGCAGGATTTAGATCGTTTGGAGACTTGGGCGGAGAGATAGCAGATAGAGTTTAATCCGGACAAATGTGAAGTAATGCATTTTGGAAGGTCTAATGCAGGTAGGGAATATACAGTGAATGATAGAACCCTCAAGAGTATTGAAAGTCAGAGAGATCTAGGTGTACAGGTCCACAGGTCACTGAAAGGGGCAACACAGGTGGAGAAGGTAGTCAAGAAGGCATACGGCATGCTTGCCTTCATTGGCCGGGGCATTGAGTATAAGAATTGGCAAGTCATGTTGCAGCTGTATAGAACCTTAGTTTGGCCACACTTGGAGTATAGTGTTCAATTCTGGTTGCCACACTACCAGAAGGATGTGGAGGCTTTAGAGAGCGTGCAGAAAAGATTTACCAGGATGTTGCCTGGTATGGAGGACATTAGCTATGAGGAGAGGTTGAATAAACTCAGTTTGTTTTCACTGGAACGACGGAGGTTGAGGGGCGACCTGATAGAGGTCTACAAAATTATGAGGGGCAGAGACAGAGTGGATAGTCGAGGCTTTTTCCCAGGGTAGAGGGGTCAATTACTAGGGGGCATAGGTTTAAGGTGCGAGGGGCAAGGTTTAGA
Source organism: Scyliorhinus canicula (assembly GCF_902713615.1). Taxonomy (NCBI): domain Eukaryota; kingdom Metazoa; phylum Chordata; class Chondrichthyes; order Carcharhiniformes; family Scyliorhinidae; genus Scyliorhinus; species Scyliorhinus canicula. The sequence goes on from NC_052149.1 coordinate 165,941,289, forward strand.
GGAGATGTACGAGCAAGTTTTTTACACAGAGGGTAGTGGGTGCCTGGAACTCGCTGCCAAAGGAGGTAGTGGAAGCAGGGACGATAGTGACATTTAAGGGACATCTTGACAAATACATTAATAGGATGGGAATAGAGAGATACGGACCCTGGAAGTGCAGAAGATTTTAGTTTAGACGGGCAGCATGGTCGGCACAGGTTTGGAGGGCCAAAGGGCCTGTTCCTGTGCTGTACTTTTCTTTGTTCTCTTTGTTCTATTCCAATGAAATGAAGTAAATTCTGAGAAACAGTTCATCTCCAGTAAAATTATAATACTTACAGAGGAATTCTTATCTTTATCAGCCTGCAATATAAAAGTATAAAAGTACTGGAGATATGAGTTAGTCAAATGAATAAATGCCATAAAATGGCTGTCAGCCTTCCTCCATAACTCAAACTCAATTCATGCACAAATAATTCTGAACTTTCCAAAAAGTGAAAGGATGAACATTAATGTCACAACACGTGGGAGTTTTTGCTAAAGTATTTGATTTGTCAGATTATTTGACTTGAGCATCTTTGAATAAGAGGAGTGCTCCTACTCAGCAACAATATTGGCTCAGGATGTTCAGTCAGTGGTGAAGCCCATGAAGACACAACCCATTTGTGCTTTTTCAGCCAGGACTTCCAATGCCAGCTGCAGCATCGGAATGTCAGTGCAGCCTTTCAGGGTGAAGACCAACTCATGCAAAAAAAACAAAGGGAGAACACACCTTCTTTTCATGACATTACTTGCCATTTCAGGTAAGTCTTTAAGGTCTCAAGTCTTTCAGTGAGTGAATGGGCGTGTGGGTGGGTGAGTGAATGAGTGAGTGAGTGCTTGTGTAAGCGAGTGAATGGGTAAGTGAGTGAGTGAGAGAGTGGGTGAGTGAGTGGGTGAGTGAATGAGTATGAGAGTGACTAAGTCAGTGGGAGGATGCAAATGGGTCATTGAGACTATTTTCATCCTTGTAACACACCGAGCACCATATTTTCTGGGCGCTCGTGATTCTCCAGCCCTCTGGACCGGGGATCACGTGGGCAATAATTGGTGCAGGTCCTGACAAGAGTGGCCCTAATGTGGTGGACCTTGCGGTGGGCCGAGGAGGTAACTCTTTAAGGGGACTGCCTCCAAAGTCCATTGGAAGCCCACCCTCCTCCCACAATGCAAGACCTGCCCACCCCAACCCCACCAGGGACCCTCTAATTAAAAAGGCCCGCACAGAGACCCCCAAAATAAAGAGACCTCCACAGAGAGCCCCTAAATAAAGAGACTCCATAGAGACCATTAAATAAAGAGACTTCACCGCAGATCCCCAGAAGAGAGACCCCTGTTTGGAAGCTAGAGGGCAGTCCAGATAGAGGCATTGAAAAACAATCACTGCTTTAAATCTCACGTGGACAATTCCTGGAAAGAGAAAACCAGCCATTCATTTATTTCTCTTTGATATTGTTTTTACTAGGCTGTGATTGACAGTTTCCACACACACAGCTGTCAGCATTGTTCCATTCATTTCCCTTCATGGGTGAGTAACTTTGAAGTGGTCAGCTGTGAAACGAAGCCCAATGTTTATAAACACCTAGCTTTGATAGACAGCTCCTGGACCATTTCAAGCAGAGTTAAGTGCTGTTAGTTTCACAACTGACCACTTCAAAGTCACTCAACCTTGAAGGAAGATGAATGGAAAGGTCCCAAAAGAAGAGTCCCAGAGAGAGGACAGGAAAAGATTTTACTTCAGTTAAAAAGAAAGCACAAGAGAAAATGTGCTCCAAATAAGGAAATGACTGCAGATAATAGACTTTAAGTGAATAATAATAATCGCTTATTGTCACAAGTAGGCTTCAATGAAGTTACTGTGAAAAGCCCCTCATCGGGCTCAAGGGAAGCCTTGGTAATCGAAATGGGCTCAGAGGAATCCCTGAAGATCGAAGAAGACAGCCGAAGATTGGTGACTTCATGCCGTCGGCTTTTGGGGCAAAGGTACCCCCTTTGGTGCAGTTGCATTCTGCTCAGCACAGCCCAAGGGCCAAATTCGTGTTTGTGAGTTGGTGCTGAAGGGTATAATCCGGAAGCCAGGGGAACAAAATCTCAGGAAATGGGATTGAAACCCGGTGAGGTGTGCCGTTGTTGATGCTGTGTAAGTTGGATTGACTTTTGGAGAAGAATACCCAGGTTGTCTTAGAATCCCTACATTGCAGAAGGAGCCCATTTGGTCCATTTAGTCTGAACCAACACTATCTAGGACCACCCGCCTGCTCTCTCCCCATAACCCCACCTAGCCTTCACACCTTTGGAAATTTAGGGGAAATTTAACATGGTCAATCCACCTAAACTTAAAAGGCGAAGGCTGGATCCCTTGTGGGAGAGACAGAAGGCATGTTTCTTCCAAAAATTGACCAAGTGTCATTTTGGACATGTTTGGCAGCATGTTCCCTGTTCACCTTTTGGGTAAGATCGGTTGATTGACCCAGATTCACCCACACTTAGTTGCATTTTTGGCTCTTAGGAGTTTCTCCCTGGTCTAGCCCACACTTAGAAATTTTTTCAGCAGTGGAGAGCTGAACTTGCTGCTAGACTAACTCCTCAGAGATCTGGGAAACAGTAGAAATTAAAAGTTAGAATTTCCATGATGCGATGCAGTAAAATTCAAGTGTACCTCGTGGATATGGCAGCGCACATTAAATTCTTCAGGTTGAATAAATGAAAGTGTGTCTGGAAATGCTGGTTATCCAGGGCATACTGCAGGTATTGTGAACAAGATAACAGGGTTAATCAGCGTGAGCTGGGAAATCTTTTCAATTAAGATATTGGCATCGGAATGATTTAGACCTGACAAAAAATTAGACAATAGACATTATGATTAATGTCCTGTCATCTGTGGGTACATGACCTCATTATCACCCAGACAACCTTGAATGGCCAACTGGAAAACAAAGGAATATGTATCCGTCCATGATGAAACTAATTAAGATTTGGCAATCTAAATTTCTCACACATGACATTTAAAAAGTTACACCTTGCATTCTGATTGAATTAAGCATTTTTATTGAGCATTAATAATCATGTCCAACAAGTGGCCTTTCCTTTACATGGAATATACAGCACAGGAACAGGACATTCAGCCCAACTCTTTAGTGTTAGTGTTTATATGACGCACAAGTCTCCTCTTATTCCATATCCTCCATCTCAATCTTTCAGCAAACCAGCTCTCAAATTTCCTCCCTACACCTCTCCACTTCTCTACCTCATTTTCCAAGCGGTATTTTCCAGCCCTCCTGCCCTGAGACTGGAAAATCACACTCTAGGTCAATGGACTGTTCAATCGTTCGTCAAATTTTCCTTCCTGCCCATGACGATTCCCATGGTAGGTTGGACTGGAAAATTTACCCTTCCATCTTTAAGACTCCCCTTAAAACCTACCTCTTTAACCAAGCTTTTAGTCACCTTGCCTAATATCTCCTTAGGTGGCTGGCTATTGTACTTTGTTTCATAATACTCCTTGAGACATTTTATTACATTAAAGGCACTGTATAAAAAGTTGTTTATTTCTCATGTACTTGTCTAGTTTTATTTTGAAAGCATCGGAGCTATTTACTTCAACTATCCTGCAGTTTCTATTGCACATTCTAAAATTCTCTGAGTAAAGATATTTCTCCTTATTTCTCCAATTGATTTATTTATAACTGTCTTATATTTATGGCCTCTTGGTTTGGATTTTCCCATAAGTAGAGGCATTCTCTCCGCATCTACTTGGTCCAAATCATTTGTAATTTTAAGAATCGCCATCAGGCCATCTTCAAACCTTCTCTTGTCTGACAAAAAAGCCCCAACCTGTTCAACTTTCCCAGTTCATGGAAATCTGCCATTCCGGTCCCATCCTTGTAGAATTTTTGCACTCCTAACAGTGCTTCTATGTCCTCTTTATAATAATAATCATCATCTTTCATTTTGTCACAAGTAGGCTTACATTGACACTGCAATGAAGTGATTGCATAAAGCCCCTAGTTGCCACACTACGGCACCTGTTCGTATACATATAGTGAGAATTCAGACGGTCCAATTCACCCAACAAGCATGTCTTTTGGGAATTGTGGGAGGCAACTGGAGCATCCCGAGGAAACCCACGCAGAGGGAGAACGTGCAGACTCCACACTGACAGTGGCCCACGCTGGGAATCGAATCAGGTCCCTGGCACTGTGAGCAACAGTGCTAACCACTGTGCTACTGTGCCATCCTTACAGTATGGAGGTCCAAACTGTATACATTACTCTAAATGCAGCCTCACCAGGGTCCCATCTACATTTAACATAATATCACCAATTTTAAATTCTACATCCCAAGAAAGGTTGTCTCTGCTTTTGACACCATTGCTCATCAGAGACTGAATTACGCCCTAAATAGTGTTAGTTTTAAGAAGTACTTTCAGGATTTTAAGGATCTCTGGGAGGTCCCCCTATTCAGGGAGTCTCAGTGGGGGTCCCCCTATCTACGGGGTCGTGTTTTTCTTATTTGGGGGGGACCATGGGACGTGCTCTGGTGGGCAGATCTGACATGTTGAGGCACGGGGGCTCACTGGTGGACTTTGAGGGCAACTCCCTTAAGGGATTACCACGTTGGTCCCCCGCGGGGTCCACCAGGTGAGGGCCACGCTCGGAAATACCAGCAGTAATTCTCGCCCACGTGATTCCTGATCCGGAGGACCAGACCAGATTAACGCGAGGACCCGATGAATATGCTGCCCGATCACTAAGTGGATGTAAATGTGTCATTAAGACCCGTTTGCATCCATTTGCATCCTCCCGCTGGTGTGTTGATGAGAACCCTGATCCTGCCATCAGCAGGGGGCCAGAGGTTCACAAACGGACACCGATCCCGTTTTTACACCTATCGCCAGATTCTCTGTCGCATCGGGAACTCCGCTACTAGTGGTGGGCGGCGAAGAATACAGCACTGACTTTTTATTCATGTCGATGATTTCAATCAGGTACTGGTGGTGGGTGCAGGATCACTTTGAGCACAGTGAGGGTACACATTTACCAGGTAACTGGTGCTATGTTTTGCGGATCTTCCACCTTCATTGACTTTGACATGTCCCCAGAATTGGTGAGAGAAAGAGAGGTCAATTTTAAAGGATAACTGGCTTTCCAAAGTGCTTGAGGCAATCGATGGAACAAATTTCCCCTGAAAGGCTCTGGATTATGAACCTTTTACACACGTTAACAGAAAGTGAACGCCCATTTACGATGTGGATCCTGAATGCGAATGCAGATCAGTGGAGAAGGTCTCATGATGCCTTTGTCCTCTGGAACTCCGACTAGTATCATTCCATGAGCGCACAACCTCAAAGATCTGGATAACTAATGTCCAACAAGGGTTCAAACTGTGGCCGAGTTCCATTGTTGAGACAAAGAAAGGTACAATGCACATGGGTGGGCACAGACCAAGTTGTGGAGAAGGCAATTGGGGTTCCGAAATCATGTTTTTGGATCTGGACAAATCAGGTGATACTTGACAATACTCTCCTTTAAAGTGGCGAGGATTGGTGTCTTGTTGCACATTGCAAACTTTGCCCTGCTGGCCGGACTGAGCCTCCACCCCATAAACTGCACCAGAAATGGACAAAATGGAGGCTTCTCTGGTTGTCCCTGTATGGAGCATCTAGAGAGCAGCTAGAGAGCAGCTCGTGGCTAGTGCATTTGGACATTCCGAGTGGCGACATTCCTAATCCTGCCCAAAGAAAATCAAGCTAAAGTATGGTGTAGATGGAATGTAAAAGAAGTGACCTTTTATTTTACAGCAAGTACTCATAAGCAAGGGTTTTGCGCTAGTTATTGCTGAACAATGTAAACATTGAGAGCTCAGTGCAAGACTTAGTTTAGTGTTAAATAGCTGCTTTTCTACTTTGTAAACTGTTACAGTGTAAAATGGTTTATGTTAATTATTTTGAATATATTAGAATGTTGAAAGGCTAATGTGTAAATAGAGCAACAGGCTCAAATAAAACATCAACCATAATTTATAAATATAACTCTCAATATAACAACCAGCCTGCTCTTTGAACTCTGAAGATCCTTCAGATTGGCATCACCATGCCTAATCAGTGAATACTCCCAGACATTTCAAGCTACCTTACTCTAACAGGCATGCAAATTAATATATCACTTTGTGTTTCTTAGTCGGATTGGGAAAGACTTGTTCGGTGTGTTGGACACGGGTTTCATTCACTAAAAGCAATTGCACGTTTTTACTCTAAGGGGTACAGGTAAGAAACATAGTTACTGAGCCCAGTCTCCAAAGTAACAAAACCTACAAACACTTGATGTCATCTAACCCTGAAGACCCCATCCATATACAAATAAGGTTTTTGCTTCGTAACCTTTGAAACCTTAAGTGAAAATTGAAATTAAATACTTTCCAGTAACTCTAAAAACACTGTCAGATCACATTAACCTGTATTATTCCTTGTCTGAACAAAACTCGTAGTCTTACAGTTGAAGTAGATGCTTTATTTGTATGCGTTTGTTCTCTCACCAGCGCTTATACTATGTTACATCTGAGCTGCCTGTCTGTGTCCTGCTCACCAGCTGCCGTTCCTGTGAAGAGTGTGCTGACTTCCTATTTGTCTATATATACATCTCTGGTGCTCCCTCTAGTGGTTATTTAGTTGTAGTGTATTTACATTAACCCCTTGTGTATATACAATGATGCATATCACTACGTAACCCATTCAGTTTCTTGGGATAATACACATTATGGAGCTTCAGAGGAGACACTACCTGCCACGGGTCTACTGCCGGAGAACTTCTTACCTCCAAAGTCAGTGTTCTGGTGGAGGAGAAGCTGAGTCTGTCCTGGGGGATGGTGGACCACCTGTGCCAGGTGATGCAAGAATTGGCACAATATGAACTGGGATGTCGCCCATTGCCTGAAAGCTCTGAAAGTCACTGCCACTCTGGATGTCAATGCCAGCAGCTCATTTCAGAGCTGCATGGGTGATCTGTACAGCATCTCACAGTCTGCTGCATAAAACTGCATTAGGGAGTTGACAGATGTTCTATTTGTGAGGGCCCACATGTACATCAACTTTTACTGGGTCAGGCAAATCAGGATGCCAGGGCCATGGGCTTCACATGCATAGCTGGCCTTCCCCAGCTACTAGCTGTCATTGACTGCATCGACATGGTTCTGCATTCCCCATGGTGGCATGGGGTGCTATGTATGAACCTCAAGGGATTCCACTCCCTCAATGTTTCAATGTTTTGTGACCACGCCACATGCATCATTCAGGCATGTGTCCATATACTGGGGAGCGTCACAGCTACATCTTGGGACACTCACAGATCCCAGCCATATTCAAGGGAGACCAGTGGCTGGAGGAATGGCTCCTCTGGGACAAAGGGCGGCCACTCAGGAGGTGACTGATGATGCAGATGCGGAGGTACCAAACAGTCGCTGACACTTGGCTTATGTGCCTACGTGTGCTGGTTGTACAGGTGATTGGACTGCTCAAGATGTGGTTCCGTTACCTGGACTGGTCGGGGGGAGCCCTCCAATACAGTCCCTAGAGGGTGTCACACAACATTGCGGTGTTCTGCACATGCAGCGGATGATCAGCTGGACGGTGAGGAAATAGAGCTGTGTCACATCTCCTTGGATGAGGAGGAGGTCGAGGAGAGCAATGAGGGGAAACCTGCAGAGGAGGTGGAGAAAGGAGTTTGGGCAATGACCAGGGCCCACATGGGGCGCAGGGCACAAAGTGCCCTCATTGCCTCTTGGCTTGGGGATGATCAGGACAAGATGTCAAGACCTCTCTCACCACTGGGTCTTGCATATTCCCACTACTGTGGTGACTGTGGGAGGTTATTGACATGGTCGCACCATTCATTGACAGGGCACTAAAGCGATTGACCAGATGCTGTCGGCGAATGATGATGGCTTGCAGAGAGGATAGAGCGATGCTCCTCTTATCCTCCGTACTATGTCTGACTCCTGCTTGAGAGAGAGCTGAACATGACCTGCCACTGAACGGGGTTTTATAGGGGCCCAGAGAGGTTGAGTGACACATCTCAGCAGCTACTGCCTCCTCCTTGGTCAGGGTTCCTGTAGTTTATCTCCACCTACTGCTGAGGTGGACAGACACTCACACATTTTCAGCCAATGCCATCCTCATAACTAGAGAATGCCAGCACACATGAGAGGCCTGAGCGTTTCTCTGGGGGGGGGGGGGGGGCTGCAGAGGGGGCACCCTGCCATGGATGGATGGCTGGGGGGGTGGGGGGGGGGGGGGGGGGAGGAACTGGGGAGCCCACACCAAGAGTAGTGCAGTATTGCTGCATTTTCAGTGTGGGAGGTTGGGGAGACATAACGCTGCCATTGGCTCACTGCACAGGGAGCAAGCACCGTGTTTGTGTGAGGATGGTGCCATGACATGTGCACATGGAGGCAATTTCTAGTTTATACAATGATGACTTAGCTCTCTGAGTGCCGTGGTTTCACCTGTGCACCCTAGGTGCCTCTCGTTTCTTAGTCTTCTGCACTCTCCATTTACATCCAGGTGTATCCCCAGGATCCACAGCCGAGGTTGAGGTGGCCTGCTGACTTCCACATCCTGATGCCTGAGTAGACCTTGGCGGCTGTCCTGATTCCGTGCAGCGTGGGTGCTGCAGTGCTGCCCTCCTCGGTTTGCGGGGCTGGAGGTGTGTCGTACACAGGGAGGGGTGTGTCAGATAGGCTCTACACCTCCAGAGTGGAAGGCCCCAGGCTACATTCCTGCCTATCCTCTTCCCTTCAGGTACCCGTACACCCCTGGGCTCCTCCATGCTGGAGTGAGATCCAGAAGCACCGCAGTCCTCTGGCTTTGACGGTCGTGGATTTCCCCTCATGCCTGCACCATGCAGTCCAAGCCCTGCACCACAGAGCTCATGCCCTCAGCCCTGAAGGTCATGATTTGAACCAAGGAGTGGACATCACCTGCTATAAAGTGCATGTCCCTGACCAAAGTCTGCACTGCAGATGCCACCCTTGCAGTGTTCGCCTCCTTATGTTGGAGTGATGGCACCAATTCCTCAGACAGAAGGCAATGGGGCTCCTCCAGTCGGCCTTTCAGTCCAAGGAGGGAAGCTGCCATCCTTTCCTGATTCTCACGACCATGGTTCTGTAACTCCAGCAACTCTGGGATGACCGTACCGGGGTGGGGGAGGGGGGTCTGTCAACGGCCTGGGGCTCAGCAGATTCTGGCATCAATCCCATTTCATTACACCCCTGACTTGTGCTTTGTCGACAGTGAACAGCTTTGGGGAGTCAGGAGGTGAGTTAATTGCCACAGAATCCCTATGCTCTGCCCTGCTTTTCTAGCCATAGTATTTATAATGCGTTGAGGCGCATAATTCAACTTTTGAAATTCTTCCAAAAATGGTTGTTGACTTATATGCTAAGTATTAAACATGAAATGTGTTGGTGTTGGTCGCCGCCATTTTGAAGTGTGACAAAATAACACTGCCAATTCAAATTAAATCAATGTGTCAGATTTTATCTGATGAAATAATTTGACAAGGCTAATTTGAACCACAGTGACAACACTTTTAATCAAATCATTAAAATCAATCAAATGACTTTTCTTCGGCATTGGAAGTACATCAAATTCACCTTGAGTCACCTTGACAATGGCATCCACTCGCGGTTTCATAATTATAGCTCCACTCAAAATCATCTTCCTCTCCAGCCATTGGAGATTGGGCATTTTATCCAGGTTGCCACGGTGACATAATAGTTACTTGTGGTTTTTTGCTGCTGTCTGATGATGTATCACTGGATACTGATAATTTGGGCATCAAGGTCTTTTGGCAGTCTCCGAGTGATCTTAGTGTTTTGCTGCAATACTAGACGCTTTGGTCCACGAAGTGGGTACACCAACTAGCTGCTGGTCTGAAATTGTTGCTGGACTCAGAGTTTGATTTGGCTGACTTAAGTGCATATGTACGCATCGCATTCCTGGTGAAGATGTAACCATTTTGGTCATTTTTGAGGACCTATTCTGATACTTGCCTCTCAAGGTCAGGCCATGGTATGGTCAGGTCCCTGTTCTCATGGCACATGTTGCATCTTCTACATGGCAGATTCTTTCTTCTTCCATTCTTGCACCAGTTTTGGATGAAGACTGAATTGCTTCGCTGCACAGCTATTTGTCGAGGTAACAAATGTTTCGACTTTTACCTTGAAACCAGCTTCATACTTCATTCTTTTTGCAAGAGGACCCATTTCAGTTTATAAGTCGCCCTGTGTGGTCTGCTTTGTGTGGGCATGTCTCATACTCACACATAGTTTCTTGGCAACACAGCATGCACCATCCAAGCGCCGACTTATAAAGCAAATGTAACCTTTAACATGTATTTCTCAGCTGAAAAATTGATCTCGACTTCAAACGTGAATATAGCCCAAACATGCATTTATTGGCTAAATAATGAGGAATCGGCCTATATGCCAAGTATTGGCCTAAGCATGCATTTTGACACCAAAAAAGTAAGGTTGTCTTTTCCGCTTAAACGCTGCGAAATGTGCTAACTTTTTGTCAATGGAAGCCTTGGGGTGTTTATAATGTGGTTTCAGCAATGGTAATGCCATTGATCATCAAAGGGAGATGTGGTGATCCACTGTGTGCACCTGTATTAGGGGATGTAAGGTAGGACCTGTACTACAGGTTCACTGGTAGCCCCTGCCGGCTAGCTCCGCCCACAAGGAGCCGTATAAATAGGCGTGTCCTCCTCCTGATCAGCCATTTTGCCAGCTGCAGCAGGAGGCCACGCATCTGACTGTAATAAAGCCACAGTTGTACCAATCTGAGTCTTTCGTGCAATTGATCGTGCATCAGGAGATAGTTAGATTCTCTCTGTTGGAGATGGTTATTGCCTGGCATGCAGGTGGTATTTTCCAAAGCATGCAATGCAACAATATGAAGAAGTTCATTCTCTCCAAATAGTGGCCAGTAAGAACATCAGCAGGTTTGAAAGAGTTTGAAAGCTTGATCATGCAGGGATGTGCTGCTTGGCCTATTCCTATTTCTTGTGTTCTTATGCTCTTTTAAGGTGCCTAAAAATCTGCAAGGTAAGCTCCAACTAACTGGATAATTTGCAGAAATTTAATTCACAATTTTCTCCTAAAAAGAGCAGTAATGTAACACAATGGGCGTGATCTAATGGAAAGGTTTCTAAATGTCATTTGCAGTGAGTTTTGCTGGGAGTCTCCTCCCTGCCCAGGCTCTATCAGTGAGTTCCCCACCGCTATCTAATCACACTTAAGTCACTTTTTTTGGGCCCTGGGGAGTTTCTCCCCAGTCAAGCCCACAGTTGGAATTTTCTCTGTCACTGGGCAGCTGAACTCATTGGCCACACCAGCTCCTCAGAGATCGGGCCACCATTTTGAAAGGGTGCCCCGATCTGTGAGAGGCCGCCTACAAACAATTCACTCCTCACACACACACACACAACACACACACGTGCACACGCACACCATCCCAGCCAACAAGATGACAGCAAGACGCGTGGCCTGGGCGCACGTGGCAGAGGCGGTCAGCACCACTAGCAACACCATCCTGACAGGCCTCTGGGCTGCCAGGGTGAGTAGGCAGCCCTGTGCCCTGGCATCAACTCACATTACACACACCCATAACCCCGCCCCCCCCCCCCCACCCCCCACCCCCCACCCCCACCTGGAGGGTGGTATAACCCCCATCCTGCACCATATGCACCCATACCGGCCGCCATGGCCAGGTGGGGGATGTGGGGACCTTGCACCTGGCCAATCCCCAACCCCCAGTCGGTGATCCTGGAGGTGATCAGAGCATCCCGTGTGCATTGGGCCTGACAACAGAGCATCCCGTGTGCGTGTGTCCTTCCATGCCTTCCTGGGCCCCATATCCTGCCCATCCTCACCCTCTCCCGCATCTAATTCGTTGGACGAGGACTGGTGTACCTTCTCCTCCTCCAGCACGTCGCCTCATGCAACGCGATGTTGTGGAGGATACAGCAGGCCGCCACGACGCGGGCGACCCTCTCAGTGTCATAGTGGACGGCGCCTCCAGAACGGTCCAGGCACCTGAACTGCATCTTCAGGAGGCCAAAGCCCCGTTCGATCAAGCCCCTGGTCACTGCATGGGCGTCATTGTAATGGATCTCCATGTCGGTCTGTGGCCAATAGATAGATGTAATCAGTCATTACCCTAGTGGATAATCCCTGTTGCCCAGTAGCCAACCCTTCCAACCAGGAGTGTGCCTCAAGAAGGCCGGGAATCATTTAGTATGCCAGGGTGAAGGCATTGTTCACACTGCCTGGGTATCGGATGCAGACGTGCATGATGTGCAACTGATGGTGACACACAAGCTGCATGTTCATCGAGTGGTACCCTTTCGGTTTGTGTAGAGCAGCCTGTCGCCTGCAGGCTCTCGTAGGGCGACATTCACCCCATTGATCACCCTGTTGACCTGAGGCATGTAGGGGATGGTGCCGAACCCCACTGCCCAGCATTCTGGTGCTTGGTCCACATTGAAATGGGTGTATTGTGCCGACTGGGTATGTAGGGCCTCTGTGACGGTGCAGATACACCTGTGCACTGAGCTCTGTGAGACTCCAGACAGGTCCTCACTTGGCACCTGGCAGGAATCTGTGGCATAGAGGTTCAGGGTGACCATCAACTTGACGGCCACTGAGAGTGGGTGCCCTCCCCCATTCCCCCGTGGAGCCAGGTGCACCATGACCTGGCAGATATGTCACACTGTCCCCCTGCTGAGCTGGAGTTTTCGACAGCATACCCGGTCTAGCAGGTCCTCGAATGACAGGCACTGCCAGCACCTCCTTGGTAGCTCCTCCTCCTCGGCCTGTTGGGTGGCCGGCACTCCATCCTCAGCGGCTGCCTCTTGTTCCGCTGCTGCAGTTTCCTCCTCCTCGAGCAACTCTAGCACATACAACTGCAAGGCGCCCCCCCCCCCCCCCCCCCCCCCAGTGCTGCGGTGGCCTGGGGGAAGGACACCATTGCTGGTTAAATTCCAATATCCATTGTCTGCAAGACTGAAAGGCTGACATGTTAGCATGGTGTGTACCCCCGTGCCCAACTAGGTTCAATGGGCTGCAGGGTGGGCCCAGTTGGCACTGCGAACTCTGCTCCCGCATGTCCCCCTCCCCCTCCTCCCTGCACCCGGTCCCCGTGTGGGCCCTGGTGTCCGTACCTGTTGACAGGGGTACCGTCGGCTGGTGCTGCCCTTGCCAGTGGTACGCTCCACGGCCCCCATCCGGTGCCCACCCTGTAGGGATTACTGTCCTACTGCATTGTCCTTGTTTGGGCCACATGTCCCACTGGGGTGCCAGCTGGAGGGGAGGATGGTATGGCGGAGAGTGGTGTGTGGGGGTAATGGGGTGGGGTGCAGCAGTGGTGGGCTGAGGGCACCCATACAGCTGGTGTCACTCTGCAGAACCATGGGCCAAGGTGTGTGGTCAGTGGGGTGTACAGCAAGATGGCTACCTTGTAGGCCGCAGCAATGGCAGTCCATGCGTGGACACCTCTGCAGTGCCATAGGTGGTCACCCTGGCCCATGATCCCCCCCGTCAGCCACCCCTCCACTCAGACCTGGCAAGCCATCCCCCAATCCAGCCCACCTGGCTAGTGTCAGGACTGGCAGCCCACGGTCACCCTCCCTGTGTCCTACCTCCTCTCTCCCCTTCATTAGCCACGGCGTCAGTTTCATGATTTTAAAAAGCACAATTGAACCTTGCCATTGGGAATTTGCCCGTGGAGGTGGAGGATCACAGAGACTGTGGAGAGTACTAGGTCGGACCGGCTAATGATATGCCAAGGGTGTTTACTGTACTTGCGGAGTGGAACACATTACCATTGCTGTCGAGGCATGGAGAATTGCGATTTGGCGTGAACCCATCCCGCCACATTTTCAGCATCAAAACCGATTCTCCGCCCAATTGCGTTTCCCAATTTCGACGTTGGCTGATGAAGAATCCCACCCTAAATATTTTCACTGGACCAGGAAAAGACATTTCCCAGACTTGAGCACCCTGGGACATGGTCAATTCCAGCCCCACTTGACCTCTACAACTTCTGAATTTGTCATTCTCTCTACTGCTTTATTTAAAGATACATGTTCATTTATCACTCATGGATCAATAATGATAATGGCAAAATAAAAGAAAGGGGAAATAAGGAAATAAACAGGAAGGAGTGGGTAGAGCCAATGTTGTAGCTGTACTTGAACAGCTTGGCTCGGGGTGGGCCAACATCTGGAGCTCATTCTTCAGTATTATTACTGGAATATTGTCAGGTCCCATAGCCTATGTAATATCCAATGCCTTCAGCTGTTTCCTGATATCACCTGGGGTGAATCAAATTGGCTGAAGACTGGTATCTTTGTTGCTGGGGACGTCTGGACATGTCTGCAGTCAAGAACGTATGGAAATATCACAAAGAAATGATTCTTAGATGATTAAAGACTTTGATTAATGGCAACACCAATTTACTGACAAAGTCAGGATAACTTTCTGGTATGGGAGCAGACAAGGCCATTACCAAAGGACTTCAATGCATATGTTACATTTTCCCTCCGAGTGAGGTCCATTTTTTTTCTGTACTGGAACCAAATCCTTCCTTGCTGCCACCTGCCGCTGTGATCTCGGCGGCACATCTTTTGAGACCCTCCTGTCCATGGTGGGGAGAAGAGGCCCTTTTTCTGATAATTTCTGCAGCGGTTGTTGTATTGATCAAACCTGACTTCAGATAACAAACCTTATTCATTTCGAGATCCAGGGAGAATCAAGCCAGTTTGCAAATCAACAGCACAGAAGAGCCAAGGTCCATCGCTCTCCCTCTCACTCGCCACCCATTTTGTAAGCTCACACATCGTTTGTGGTTTTGACCATCCATAAAATCAATAGAATTGCTACAGTGCAGAGGAGGCCATTTGGCCCATTGAGTCTGCACTGATCCTTGGAAAGAACACCCTACCTTGGTCCACTCCCTCCCCCTCTTCCCGTAACCCTGTAGAACCACATCTTCGGAGACTAAGGAGCAATGGCCAATCCACCAAACCTGCACACCTTTGGACTATAGGCGGAAACCGGAGCACCCGGAGTAAATCCACGCAGACACGGGGAGGATATGCAAACTCCACACAGTTACCCAAGGCCAGGTTTGAACCTGCGTCCCTGACGCAGTGAGGCACCAGTGCTAGCCACTGTTCCACAGGGATTTTAAAGAAAAAAAATCAATCCATCAGCAGCTGACTCCGAAAGACATGGGGCGGGATTCTCCGGTCACCAACATCGGCCGGAGAATACCCGTTACCGACCAAAGCGGGGGCGGTGCCGCTCCGCCCCCTCCAAAGAGGCGTACGTGCAGAGTATGCCAAGCACCGTACCGATGGCATCAGGACGTTGACAGAGGCTCACCCCCCCCCCCCCCCCGATGCTCCGCCCATGACTGGCCGCGTTCCCGACAGCATCGGTCTCGTGTGCTAACATCCGTCGGGAACTCGGCATGGTGGCAGCGGACTCAGTCCAGCGCTGCCACAGTCGGGGGAGGGACGATCTGTGGGCAGGGACTTTGTCAGGGGCTGGGGGCTCTTTTGGCGGGGGGGGGGGGGGTGGCCCGGTGCTCGCGAACTGGCCAAAGGGGGGGCACTATTTTGCAGGTCCATGAGCTGCCGTGCCATGTTACAGGCTGCGGCCGCTGCAGGCCGCCGCCTTGCGCATGCATGGCCACGGACCCGGCAATTCTCCAGGCCGTATCGGCAGCTTGAGCCGGGTGTTCTATGTTGCTCGGCTGCTAGCCCCCAGCCAAACGGAGGATTGGTGGCCCTTTTACGCCAAATTTTCGGTCGGAAAACGCCACCGTTCCCATGCCAACGTCAGGACGTAGTCTCAGAATCGGAGAATCCAGCCCAAGATATATTGCCTGCTAATGACACTGAATCCTGTGGGACCACCAAGTCACCCTGGAACCACCCAAGTCATCAACTCACAAGGTCCAGATTCTATTGGACTCTAAAAGGCTGGTTTATTCTATCCACCCACTCTTTAACTTAGTGATAGTGTGTGTGAAATTTGACTGTGAATGTTGGAGCGTTTTTAATTGCTCTGCTTAGACTGGGTTAAGTACAGGAAATACTCTCCTCTCTCTTCCTAAGGACTGCAGAAAACCTGTCCGTGTGTTCCGCCCCCTGCTGAGGAGAGCCTGTTTCTTGTCTGCCATATTTTCTCTCGAAAAATATTAAACAGTTTCATCCAAGAAGCAAGCTGCACTCTGTCCTGCACTCATTACATATATGTTTTTTTCTAAAGAAGATTGCAGACTCTCAAATCTGCAAATCATCTTGTTTGTTCCCCTCATTTGCTGCAGGAGCAACCTTTCCTATTCCCCACCGTCCAACAGACCCACTCACAATCAGAGGGTGTTTTCATGCCAGGATACTGCTCACTTTACATACTTGCAGTGGATTGGAGTTTTATCTGTAAAATGTTCATCCTAGAACTGATAACACCAGTTGAAGGCTTCTGAAATGTAAAGAGCAATGAATTGGTTGCAGATGTAATCTTGCTGATAGAAATAAAGGTTGCACAACTATGCATAAATCACTCGGTCGAGTAGAATGAAATGTGAAATACTGTTGATAAGATGGAAAAGCAACGTATTTTTTATGTAATCCGTTATTTCTGTGAATAAGGATAGCTAGTGAACAACCTTTCAGAGCTGCAGTAAGGAGTCTACTTTTTTCCAGCCAATTGTAATTGTTTAGAAAAAACCTCATTGCATTTTTCCTTTAGCTTTGCTTCTGGAAAGTGACTTCCAAATTTGGATTAACAGCTATCTTGTATGAAACTATTCTGTCATATATGACTAATGTCTTGTAGCCATCTGAGATGGCCACTTCCAGAATACAAAATGGCGCTCGCAAAGAATGTAGGGAACTGCGGACAATGTTAGGAAAACAAGCAGGCACAGTGACTGAATGTATATTCGGGAAGCAGTTTTAAGTTTGTCTGGGGCTGCTGCTACATCATTAGCTATGATATAAATAACGAACATTTGTTTAAACATTTTCCAGACATTTCTTACATTGCCAGTTGTGTCCAGCTGAGGTGGGTATCCATGCCACATCCTCCAATCACTCCAATCAGCGATGTCTTCCCAAGTCGAATGTCCAGTGAGAGATTTCCATGGCATTTTGTTCTTTCTGTATCTGCAGCTAAGTTGTCCTGTAGTAAGCATCTGACCCCACTCCTGGTTCCATGTGGTGTTCCTCGTGTCTTAATAAAGCTCGTAGTCTCAAATGTGGAGAAGATGCTTTATTGTGAATTTGTTCTCTCTTCAGAGCTTAACTTATGGCTACCTCAAATGCTGCCTGCTTGTGTGTCTGTGTCCTGCTATGAGTTCTGCCTTCCGTCAAGTGTGTGCACACTTCCTGTCCCAGTGTATTTATAGCTCTCCCGTGCTCCCTCTAGTGTTTGCTCAGTTGTATTGCATCTAGTCAGATCTACCATCACCACAGCAGTTACCAGACGGAATCGAAACTCTGGGTCGATTAGCATATTGATGACCCATCTCCGGGAAAGAAAGGACTAACACTTAGGAAGTTGATACTGTTACAGACATCCCGGCGCCAGTTTCCCAAACCGAAAGCACAAACAAAGCAAGGCCAATGGCCACCTAAAACACGCCTAGCCATCAGGGCACCCACCCCTTTATTGGTCAAGATCAACACCACTGATCAAGAAGCGGCCCAATTAATTGGGGCCAAGTTTAAGGCCCGCATAAAAGCGCGCGAAGCCCCTCCGGGTATAAGAAGGAACCCCCACGAGAGAATCGCTCTCTTGGAACTGGCTCTCAAAGCGAAGAGACCCGTCCACCAGCTGCACCAGAAGCAAGAAGCACCTTCTGCACTGTAAATTCTGTGATAAAAAGTAAGTTGAAGGTCAACGCTTGCTACCAGACGGACAACCTTAGCTGTTCTCCTGTACCTCTTCGAACCCAACAACCTCAGATCCGAACAACGGCCATTGTTCCTCTGACTGAGTGGGCACCCAAAGTTAAGTTAAGTATAGGCGTTAGCATTAGAGATAGTTTAGTTTGTAGTACTTTGTGCATGAGTAGATCTTACTGTGTGTGTAAATAAATAGTATCGACTTTGAACTAACTAACTGGTGTATTGGCTCTTTGATCAGTATTCGGGTTTGAACCTTGTGGCGGTATCGAAAGATACCTGGTGACTCTAAAGCAAACATAATTAGGATTAAGGAAGGCGACCATATTGACTGCCATATTTATAACCAAATAAATATAGCAACAGTCTGCTTCTTTAAATAGGCATTTCCACCAAAATAATTGGCACCCTGCATTCCTGTATCACAGATAATCAACATTTATACCCACATTTAAAGTCACACATTGCTTACTTTAATATTTTTTCCAAATAAGACCCTTTCTCTCTCTCTCCCAAAAGATGTTGGTTATGGAGATCACATTGATCTTCATTATGATTGTGTTCCATGTTCCTGCAGTCTCTCCTTGTCGGTACTGTGGTGATTTGCCTATGGGCTATATCATAGATGGATGGTGTGCGACCTCCAACCAGCAGTGCGGTGCAGACACACCATGCGGACTCTAGACCAAGGTCATGTGACCAGCAACTCCCATATAAGGAGAGACACATCCAGCCATCTTGAGAAGAATATATGATCGAAAGACATCCATCAAAGATCCCAAAAGACAGCACCGGACCAAGCTCGAGTCCCAGGCTACCCACACAGATCCCCGCCGTCTATGGCAAGGTCTGAAAGACATAACCGGCTACAAGATGAAGGCATGTAAAATCGTCGGCTCCAATGCACCCCTCCCTGATGAGCTCACTTTGAGCAAGAGGTCAGTGAGAGCTAGCCCTCCACCCCAGAAGCCTCGGATAAACTTGTATCTGAGATCACCCTGCAGACGTCAGAGCAGCCTTCTTGAAGGTCAACCCACGGAAAGCCACTGGCCCGGATGGGGTACCCGGATGAGCACTCAGGTCTTGCGCAGATCAGCTGGCGGGGGTATTCGCAGACATCTTCAACCTCTCTTTGTAACAATCTGAGGTCCCTATCTGCTTCAAGAAGACGACCATCATTCCTGTACCAAAAAACATCAAGCAGCGTGCCTTAATGACTATCGTCCAGTGACTCTGACATCCATCATCATGAAGTGCTTCGAAAGGTTAGTCATGGCACAAATCAACTCCAGCCTCCCGGATTGCCTTGATCCACTACAGTTCACCTATCGCTGCAACAGGTCCACAGCAGACACCATCTCAATGGCCCTGCACTCTACCCTGGAACACCTAGATAACAAAGACACCTATGTCAGACTCCTATTTATCGACTGCAGCTCATCCTTCAACACCATCATTCCCATGAAACCCATCTCCAAACTCCGTGGCCTAGGCCTCGGCTCCTCCCTCTGCGACTGGATCCTGAACTTTCTAACCCCCAGGCCACAATCAGTAAAGATAGGCAACAACACCTCCTCCACGATCATCCTCAACACCGGTGTCCCACAAGGCTGTGTCCTCAGCCCCTTACTATACTCCTTAGACACCTATGATTGTGTGGCCAAATTCCCCACCAACTCGATTTTCAAATTTGCTGATGACACCACCGTAGTGGGTCGGATTTCAAACAATGATGAGACAGAGTACAGGAATGAGATAAAGAATCTGGTGAACTGGTGCGACGACAATAATCTCTCCCTCAATGTCAACAAAATGAAGGAGATTGTCATCAACTTCAGGAAGCGTAGTGAAGATCATGCCCCTATCTACATCAATGGGAACGAAGTAGAAAGGATCGAGAGCTTCAGGTTTTTAGGTGTACAGATCACCAATAAGCTGTCCTGGTCCCCCCATGCCGATACTATAGATAAGAGAGCCCACCAACGACTCTACTTTCTCAGAAGACGAAGGAAATTTGGCATGTCAGCTACGACCCTCACCAACCTCTACAAATGCACCATAGAAAGCATTCTTTCTGGTTGTATCAAAGCTTGTTATGGAGCCTGCTCTGCTCAAGACCGGAGGAAACTACAAAAGGCCGTGAATGTAGCCCAGTCCATCACGCAAACCAGCCTCCCATCCATTGACTCTATCTATAATTCCCGCTGCCTCGGAAAGGCAGCCAGCATAATTAAGGACCCCATGCACCCCGAACATACTCTCTTCCACCTTCTTCCATCAGGAAAAAGATATCAAAGTTTGAGGTGATGTACCAACCGACTCAAGAACAGCTTCTTCCCTACTGCCATTAGACTTTTGAATGGACCTAGCTCATATTAAGTTGATCTTTTCTCTACACCTTGCTATAACTGTAACATTATATTGTGCAATCGCTCCTTCCTTCCCGATGTACGGTATGCATTGTTTGTAGAGCATGCAAGAAACAATACTTTTCACTGTATACTAATACATGTGACAATAATAAATCAAATCAAATGAAATCAAGAAGACTGAGAGGGTAATAAGACATACAAATGAATGGTCAGTGCTCGGTTCAGATTCCAGAGTAGTAATAAACAGACTCCATGATAACGTGCTCTGTATCAGATTGCTATCTTACTACACAAGACTCAATAAAAGATTTTGTATGGACAAGTCGAAGTGTTTGGCAGGTTCCTTCGTAAGGTATAAAGGACCAAACACAACATTTTCACAGGTAATCAATGTCTATACCCACAAAAATAGTCACATAATTGAGCGACTCTCATTGCTTACTTTAATATTTTTTCAAATAAGACCCTTTCTCTCTCTCACAAAAAGTGTTGGTTATGGGGATCATATTGATCTTCCTTATGATTGTGTTCCATGTTCCTGCAGTCTCTGCTTGTCGGTATGTTGCCACTCATCTTGCTTCTCCATTTCCTCCTGTGTTGGTAGAATTATGATGGGCTAGGTCAGTAAAGGGATCTTTTCTATGACCTGTGCATCAAAATCCAAATTTGCAGTCTTCATACCTGGATTGAGCATTTTTTGTGGCTTTCGTGATGGCGAAGGGGTCAATGGGTGCCTCAGAACCATGATTACAGTTTTACTTCCCAACTGGAGGCCCAGCAGTGTCACCTGGATCAGTCTGAGCAAACCCATGCTTCCTTCTGACTGCACTGACTGAAATGTGAGAAAGACAAATTATCTTGCGTTTAACACCTAGTGCACTAAGCAAATGAAACCCTCAACCTCATTATGATAAACTACTTGAAACATCTCTAATGACGTAACTGTTTTCTAAATCGTAATGTCAGAATGTTAAATGCCTTTCTTCATCATTAGCAGATTGGGACTTTAGTGTAATGTGTAGTTCTATCACTAGTCAGATTACAGTGTGAGAAATACCTCCCAGTTCTCCAAATCATGCTGAGCCCAATTCCTCAGCTCCTTTGTTGTGGCTGCAGTAACCTTTCACAGCTGAGCTGGCAGTCAACTATGGATGAGTGGATTAATAGAGCTTTGGTTCGTGGTCATGCTGCAGAAAAAACATTGGAAGTATGTAAAAACCATTATCTTTTGTTCAAGCTGATGCTTATCAGTATTACAAAGAACAAAGAAATGTACAGGACAGGAACAGGCCCTTGGGCCCTTCAAGCCTGCACTGACCATGCTGCCTGCCTAACCTAAAACCTTCTACACTTCCTATCCCTCTATTTCCATCCTGTTCATGTATTGTCAAGATGCCCCTTAGACATCACTATCATACCTGCTTCCACTACCTCCACTGGCAGCGTGTTCTAGGCCCCATTACCCTCTGTGTAAAAAAACTTCCCTCTCACATACTCTCTAAACTTTGTCCCTTGCACCTTAAACCTACGTCCCCTTCTAATTGGGAAAAAGTTACTGACTATCCACTCTGTCCATGCCCCTCATAATTTTGTAGACTTCAATCAGGTGGCTCCTTTCATTCCAGTGAGAACAAAAAAAGTTTCCCCAACCTCTCCTCATAGCTAATGCCCTCTATACCAGGTAAACCTCTTCCGTACCGTTTCCAAAGCCTCTACATCCTTCCGGTAGTGTGTACACCAGAACTGAACACTATATTCCAAGTGTGGCCGATCTAAGGTTTTACACAACTACAGCAAGAATTGCCAATTTTAATACCCAATGCCCCAGCCGATGAAGGCAAGCATGCCGTATGCCTTCTTGACTACCTTCTCCGCCTGCGTTGCCCCTTTCAGTGATCTGTACACCCAGATCCCTCTGCCTATCAATACTCTTAAGGGTTCTGCCATTTACTGTACATTTCCCACCTGTATTAGACCTTCCAAAATATATTAATTCACATTTGTCTGGATTAAGCTCCATCTACCAGCTCTCCGCCCAAGTCTTCAGCCAATCTATATCCTGCTGTATCCTCTGACAGTTCTCATCTCTATCTGCAATTCCACCAACCTTTGTGTCGCCTGCAAACTTACTAATCAGACCAGCTACATTTTCCTCTAAATCATTAATATATATCACAAACAGCAAAGGTCCCAGCACTGATGTTAAATTCCCAATTATTTTTCCCATGTGAACTAATATTTGCTTGTAAATAGCCAGGGTGACTAACAGTCCCGGACTTTACAGGTTTCTTCTGTAATGGAAGCTGTTGTTCAATGTCCCATGTTGAACCTTGCAGAGAAACTATTCACATATTTGTGACATTTAAATTTCGAGCTCGCAGAGCACACATTTTCTCATTTGCACTGATGGTGGCTTCACGATCGGACTCGTTCATTCTCACCTCCATTCTCGCTTTCACTCTCACCGACTCACCAGTAGTACCCCTCCACTGCCCGTAACACCCCAAAAACTCCCACAGATTCGCCAACATCCTCTGGCCCCGACACCGAAATGTCCCTTAATTCTATTCTCCGTGAGCTGGTTAACCTGAACTGATCACTGCCAATCAGGCGCGTGCAGTTGATCCGGCGGCGATTCTCCAAGTGCAGCCGGCCGAGTTCCTGCCGTCGTGGTTCTCTCATGGTTCCACCCGGTGGGCACTCGGCATGGCGGCTGCGGACTCAGTCCGCAGCTGCCCTAGTTGGGGGGGGGGGGGGGGGGTGGGATGCGATCATTCATGGGGGAACCTCCAGGGTGGCCTGGCTATTGATCGGGGCCACCGATCCACGGGTGAGAGTGATCTGGGGGGGGGCCTATCTTCTTGGTGCCGGTCTGCAGTGTGGGTTGGCCATGTCGTGTGGGGCGGCCGACACAGGCCGCCATCATGTGCATGTGCAGACCCCCGGCCGGAAATGCAGAGCCCCATATCGGCAGCCAGGGCTGTGAAGAGCACTCCGGGCCCTGCTAGCCCCCTCCAGGTAGGAGAATCGCTCTGGACTTTCTCCAGGTAAACCAGAGTGATTCGCGCACGTTTTTTCGTGGAGGTGGGGACATAGCCCCATTATTGGAGAATCCCGCCCCTTGTTCTTGAGGAAGCCTTTGCAATATTGACTGGACACTGTTTGCTTTTGCATTTAATGGTGTTGAGTGGTCTGCCATGTTTTATTCTTTAGTGACTTTCTTGAACTGATATTCCTGGAGCATTAGTCCAGGTCTCCTGTTGCCTCCTCCCTTCCTCTTATTCCACTTCCTCCTAGCTGTTTGTGGGTTTGGTACGTTTCGGCGTTGCCCATTTGGCGTAGCTGATTCGGCGTGGCCGATTCGGCGTCCGGGAAATAATTGGACTATTCGGCGCAGCCGTCTAGGCGCCAGGACATTTCGACGTCATCAGCATCTCTATATTTAAAATATTTAAACTGTCTTTAAAATTTTGCTAAAACTGTATTATAAAAAACAATTAATTAAAAAACCTAGTAAAGCTATTTAATCTTAGAAATTACTTCTTCATTTCGTAATTATGAGCAATACCCCTCAGGAATTCAATAGGGTCTAATGATTCAACTTCCAATATGACTTTTTTGATTCGTGCATCAGCATCTCTATATTTCTTTAGCTTTTTGGGGGGCGGATATCCAGCTGTCAACTTTTCGAGAAATGCATCACGTCCTGTCTGAACTTTCCGTAAGGCATCAATAAATTTCCAGATTGAAGGATGATGCATTCCTAGCTCATATTGCAAACGTCGATTGGCAGCTTCGGCGTGATTGTTGGTGCGATCTTCATTATTTAGAGTTCGCTCATAAAGGTTCCCTATGTCGGGAGCGAAAAGAGGGGTCATCCTTGCATTTCGCCGCCTATTCAGTCGTCCAATATAAGTATCCTCAAACCAGTGGAGCAAGACTATTAGTTCATCAGGAAGAACTGCTGCTATTGTATCCATGTATTCATCCATCTTTTCTAATGGAACGAAGGCGAGTGCTATAATCATTTTAGACCATAACGCAAAGTCAGAATCGGTTTTATAGCGATTAGATAAACCCCATGAAATAAGATGTCTGTGCATGTTGTGGGCTAGATGGAAAAAGCATCCCTTAATGCGAACGGTGGGAAATGGATCTTGCAGAGCATGAATGGCAGCTTGTTCAAAGTCACAAATTAGAGAAGTCGGTCTCAAATTAGGTTCGATGGTTTTAAGTAAGTCAAATAAACGAAAATAAGTTACTCATTGTTTGTTAGGAAGCAGAGCATAAACTATAGGATTAACTCCATCATGCTTCTTAGCCGATATAACATACACCTGATGAAAAAGACTAGGCGCAATAGTGAAAGTCCCGTCAGCAAACCAAATTTCTGAGTAGACTAAATGTTGCAGCCAGCTTATTCTTCCAAATACTAATATCCTATTATTGCTTTCTCCAGTGTCTCCCAATAAGAATTTCTCTTCCACACCCAGTTGGGGAACATATACTGTATAGGACTCAGGTATAACTAAATGCTCCAAATCAGTTGGATGAGCTGGTGCCTTGTTAAATAATTTTCGATTCCTAGCTATAAGTTTTCGCACTGCAGGCAAGTCTGGAGCTAAGGCTAAACTAGCTTGAGAAGCGCCAGCCAAACATTCATTTACCACAACGGTTGGTGGCTCGAGAGTTTCAACACTTCTTTGTTTAACAGTTGTTTTTATCTTTTCAACCTCTATTTTTGCGGCAGAAGCTTCATGGGTGTGTTCATTCAACTGGCGAATAACTTTTCCATCCTTCATATGCAATCTCACTTTACATCGATCTTTCTGTTCACATCGCCAAAACTTTAATTCAGGATCACCTTTGCTCGTTGCGTCAAAAATAAAAAGGTATCCACCGTGTATCACTTTGTTTCTTCCACGTTTTGATAAAATATTCGCTTCCATTTGGAATAAAAGGGTCCACTGAAGGAAATCACTGAAGGAAGCTGCACTGAAGCTTATAATTGGACTATTTGGCAATTGGAATAGCTCATTTGAACGAGAGAGAGAGCTAATTGGACTATTTGGCAATTAGAACTATTACGACTAGAATAGAGAGAGAGAGAAGCTGCACTGAAGGAAATCACTGAAGGAAGCTGCACTGAAGCTTATAATTGGACAATTTGCCAATTAGAATAGCTCATTTGAACGATTATGGACACGAAGCAAACCCTTCACATCAATCGTATTCGGTAATTTGACGCTGAAACGTCCCTCCGCCGAAAAATTCCTCCGTTGAATCGGCTATGCCGAATCAGCCACGCCGAACTGGCCACGCCGAATCAGCCACGCCGAACTGGCCACGCCGAATCAGCCACGCTGAATCAGCCACGCCGAACTGGCCACGCCGAACTGGCCACGCCGAATCAGCCACGCTGAATCAGCCACGCCGAACTGGCCACGCCGAATCAGCCACGCCGAACTGGCCACGCCGAATCAGCCACGCTGAACTGGCCACGCCGAACTGGCCACGCCGAACTGGCCACGCCGAACTGGCCACGCCAAATCAGCCACGCCGAACTGGCCACGCCGAATCAGCCACGCCGAACTGGCTACGCCGAACTGGCCACGCCGAATCAGCCACGCCGAACTGGCCACGCCGAATCAGCCACGCCGAACTGGCCACGCCGAACTGGCCACGCCGAATTGGCCACGCCGAATCAGCCACGCCGAACTGGCCACGCCGAACTGGCCACGCCGAACTGGCCACGCCGAATCAGCCACGCCGAATCAGCCACGCCGAACTGGCCACGCCAAATCAGCCACGCCGAACTGGCCACGCCGAATCAGCCACGCCGAATCAGCCACGCCGAACTGGCCACGCCGAACTGGCCACGCCGAACTGGCCACGCCGAATCAGCCACGCCGAACTGGCCACGCCGAATCAGCCACGCCGAACTGGCCACGCCGAACTGGCCACGCCGAACTGGCCACGCCGAATCAGCCACGCCGAACTGGCCACGCCGAATCAGCCACGCCGAACTGGCCACACCGAACTGGCCACGCCGAACTGGCCACGCCGAACTGGCCACGCCGAATCAGCCACGCCGAACTGGCCACGCCGAATCAGCCACGCCGAACTGGCCACGCCAAATCAGCCACGCCGAACTGGCCACGCCGAATCAGCCACGCCGAACTGGCCACGCCGAACTGGCCACACCGAATCAGCCACGCCGAACTGGCCACGCCGAACTGGCCACGCCAAATCAGCCACGCCGAACTGGCCACGCCGAAACGTCCCATTCCCGCTGTTTGTTGTATTCCTGGTGGTAAGGACTGTGCGCTCATGATGGTGAGATTCTGCAGCATGTTGCGGACCATGACAATCATTACATGCAGTGTGAGATGTAGTCTCGGACTCCTCCAGAGTGCTCCAAGACAGTGAAGAGTTCCAGTGTGCCAATGCTCTGCTCTAAAATATTTCTGGTGGTCGGATAGCTTTTGCTTACTTCATGCTGTTCACATGAGCATAGGTTCCTCACCAGAATCATTAGCCAGCTGGCCCGTCCTTGCTTCCCTCTGACATGATGGCTGAAATTCAGATTGAACAGCGGAATGTCCTACGGTGAAGGCATCATAACTTCTGTCAGGATAAGGGTCATTGATCTGCACTGGGATCTCACTGAAACTTACAGGATACTGAGAGGCCTAGATAGAGTGAATGTGGAGAGGATGTTTCCACTGTAGAATCCGAAGGAACAGCCTCAGACTGAAGGGATGGTCCTTTAAAACAGAGATGAGGAGGAATTTCTTCATCCAAAGCGTGGTGAATCTGTAGAACCCATGGCCGCAGAAGGCTGTGGAGGCCAAGTCACAGAATGTCTTTAAGACAGAGATAGATAGTGTAATGACCTCTAATTAGCATTAGTGGTTGGCCAATTGGAGTATGAGCTCCCTCAATGATAGCACATTGAGGGGGCCCATATAATCACCTGTGTAGGCTTTGTGATCCAGTCTTAAGTTGACTGGAATGCTAGCAGCACTGTTTGGAGCTGCTCTTGTATATAGTTACTGGCAATAAATATTGGTGTGGTGACGGGACTCCTGCCTCCTGTGGATTATTACAGTGGCGACGAGGTAAACAAAGAACTTTGCGGAGACCAGCTGCCGCACTCGGAGGGTAAGCCTTGCTATTTCAGAAATGCCGTTTTTTGGGAGGTTAGATGCATTCGACCCGACTATTGAGGACTGGTCCCAGTATGTGGAGAGAATGTGTTACTTCTTCCGGGCCAATGATATAACTACGGACGAAAGGAAATGGGTTATCCTGCTGTTGGCGTGCGGACCCTCAGCTTTCGCCATTATACGTAGTCTAATTTATCCCGATGCGCCGGACACGAAACCTTTCCAAGAAGTAACGGAATTGGTGAAAGAGCACTACGACCCAAAACCACCCCTCATTTTACGTAGGTACAGATCCTACACAGCGAAGTGGGAAGACAGGGAGTCAGTCACGAATTTCTTGACCCACCTGAGAAGGCTGGCGGAAAAATGTGAGTGTGGCCCGACGCTAAATGAAATGCTTCGGGACGGGTTAGTGTGTGGCATAAACGACCTCACATTACAGAAGCGCCTGTTGGCGGAAACGCAGCTAGACTGCAGGCAGGTGTTATAGCTCATACTGTCCCTAGAAAAGGCAGCAAGTGGGGCGCAGGAACTACAGGGCACGCCAATGGAGGTAGATACCTGTGAAAGGGACTACCACAATGGGTCCAGCTACCAGATAGCCGCTCTCAGGAAAAGCCTGAGGAATAGAGGGCCAAAGGAAAACCCCAGAACTGCTAGGACTAACTGGAGACAGAGGGAAGTACCGGCTGAGGCTCCCCCAACAGAGAAGGACCGTTTCTGGCACCAGACAGAGTGGGGTAACAGCGACAGAAACCCTAGAGGGAGGTGGCAAAAGTGGAATAGCAGGTGGGGATGCAGGGAAGTACACAACCTTGACGCCCCATCCTCCTCCGAAGGGGAACAATTATATAATATTGCGATGAAGAAAGCAGAACATATTGAGATTACCCCATGGGTGAACGGTCGGCCGACAATAATGGAAATAGACACGTGGGCGGCCGTATCAGTAATGGGAGTGGCAGGATTTTTAAAAATCAAAGATGGACTCCAGCCACTAACACTAACAAAAACATCGACAAAACTTAAAACCTACACGGGGGAACCCCTGGAAGTTCTAGGCACGACTCATGTACCCGTGGAATATGAGAAACAATTGCTCAGATTACCGTTGACGATAGTAGAGTGCTCCGGACCGAGCTTAATTGGACGGAACTGGCTGAAAGACCTAAAATTAGATTGGATGAAAATTTTCCAGAGCGGAAGCGGGCAGTTGAGTGGAGTACTCCAAAAATACCCGGAGGTCTTCCAGGAAGGTTTGGGGGAAATCATAGGCGCCAAAGCAACTTTACACGTGGACCCAGAAGCCTTTCCGAAATTTTGTAAGGCCAGGGCGGTACCTTTCGCATTAAGGAAGAAAGTAGATGACGAAATAGAAAGGTTACGGCGCGACGGCATTATCAGACCAGTACAGTTCTTGGAATGGGCAGCACCGGTGGTACCAATTTTGAAGCCAGACGGCTCGATACGTCTCTGTGAAGATTTCAAACAGGCGGTAAACAAATACGCACTGCTGGACAAATACTCGATCCCGAAAATAGACGACCTATATGCCAAATTGGCAGGTGGGCTTTTGTTCACGAAACTGGACATGAGCCACGTCTACCTGCAGTTAAAACTGGACAAGGACTCCCAGAAGTTCGCAAAGATCAACACCCTGAAGGGCCTTTTTCGTTATACTAGGCTACCTTTCGGAGTGTCATCAACCTGCGTTATATTCCAGCGTACGATGGAAAATATTCTGCAGGGACTACCGCAGGTGGTGATTTATTTGGACGATGTCTTAATCACGGATAGGACGAACAGGGAACACTTAAGGAACCTGGAGGAAGTGCTCAGGTGTTTCGCAAAGGCAGGCGTACGGCTTAAAAGAGAAAAATGTGTTTTTCTGGCCCCACAAGTGACGTACCTGGGATATAAAGTAGACGAGTCGGGCTTACACCCATTGGAAGACAGAGTAAGGGCAATAAAAGAAGCCCCAGCTCCCACCACGGTCCAAGAGCTATGATCATTTCTAGGGTTGGTAACCTATTATGACAAATTTATTGAAAATAGGGCGTCCTAGAACCCCTCCACCAGCTACTAAAAAAGGGGCAAGAATGGAAATGGTCCGCCCGCCAAAACCGAGCATTTAGGGACATTAAGGAACAGCTGTCATCCGAAAATGTCCTAGAGCATTATGACCCAAGGAAGGAGTTGGTGGTCACTTGTGACACATCCCCTTATGGGGCAGGAGCCGTCTTAGCCCATAGAGGAAGGAATGGGGAAGAACGGCCAATAGCCTATGCTTCGAGGACCTTGGCAATGGCTGAGAGGAAGTACACCCAAATCGAGAAGGAAGGACTGGCGGTGATATTTGCAGTAAAAAAATTTCACCAGTATCTGTACGGGCGGAAATTCACCATAGTGACGGACCATAAGCCGTTATTAGGGTTATTAAAAGAAGACAGGTCAATACCCCCGATCGCATCAGCTAGAATCCAACGCTGGGCGTTGCTACTGGCGGCGTATAGATACGTTCTGGAGCACAGACCGGGAACCCGAGTAGCAAATGCAGATGCTTTGACTTCCCCTTCCAGACACCCCGCCGCTAATACCGAAAGTAGAGGAGACAGTAATGTGCAGCTGGTGGCACTCTTTGCCCCTGTTGGCACTCCTGGCACTGATGTACCAAGGCTGCTATGTATGTCTGTGTCCAATCCTGGCCACCAAACATAGCTTCGAGCTAGCATCTTCAATTTTTTGGACACCCTACCAGTAGACGCACAACATATTCGGTTGTGGACGCAAAAAGACCCAGTTTTAGCCAAGATGAAGCATTTACTGCTAACAGGGGAACTGGAAATACCAGTGGAGCCCCAGATGCACCCATACTGGAGCAGAAGGGACCAAATAACCGTAGAAGACGGTATCCTATTATGGGGAGCCTGGGTAATAGTCCCAGCTCAGGGCCGTCAGGCAATCTTAACTGAGTTACATCACGGACACCCAGGGGTGTCTAAAATGAAGATGCTAGCTCGAAGCTATGTTTGGTGGCCAGGATTGGACACAGACATACATAGCAGCCTTGGTACGTCGGTGCCAAGAGTGCCAACAGGGGCAAAGAGTGCCACCAGCTGCACCATTGCACCCGTAGGAATGGCCAGGCAGACCGTGGACGCACCTGCATATTGACCACGCCGGCCCTTTCATGGGCTCAATGTTTTTGGTGATAGTGGACGCCCACTCCAAATGGTTGGACGTCCACCGGGTAAACACGACAATCGAAAAGCTCAGGGCCTCGTTTGCAACACATGGACTTCCGGAGGTATTGGTGTCGGACAATGGAATGGCATTCACAAGTGGGGAATTTGGAAAATTCCTAAAAGAAAACGGAGTCCGCCACATCAAAACGGCCCTTTACCATCCAACGGCCTGCCAGAGAGAGCGGTCCAGACACTAAAAGCGGGACTCAAGAAGCAGCCGGCAGCGTCAATGGACACAAAGCTCTCCCGCTGGCTGTTTGACTACAGGACCACACCGCATTCCACAACGGGCATACCGCCAGCTGAACTCTTAATGGGAAGGCGGCTGCGAACGAGGCTGAGTCTCCTTTTCCCAAATTTAACGGGGAAAGTGGAAAAACAACAGGAGGCCCAACGCAGGGGGCATGATAATAGTCGGCAGCAGAGACATTTCCAGGTGGGGGCACCGGTTTGGGTCAAGAATTATGGGAATGGACCAACGTGGGTCAAAGGCACGGTAGAGTCCCAAACAGGGCCCATATCCTATGAAGTTTCGATAGGAGGTAAGGTGCTGAAGAAACACCTAGACCAAATAAGGGCAGCGGAACCACACCTGGAGGCAGGCGAAGCAGGACCGCCTCAAGCTGGGATAGCCCAGACGGAAAAGATACTCACACCCCAGCCCCGAGCAATTTCTCCAGACCCCGTCATCCAGTCGTCAGATTCGGTGATGGACACGTTCGACGAGGCCGCCGCGACACCTCTCCCCGAGGAGGAGGAAGAACAACTTCCAAGGAGGTCGTCAAGAAAAAGACGAGAACGACCCGGCGGACGACACAGAGGTGACAGACCCGGACATTAGGAGCAGGAAGAAGCTCAGAGGAATGCCAGCTGGCAGGAATTCCTTGGACCTTGGGGGGGGGGGGGGGGGGGGGGGGGGGGGGTAATGACCTCCAATTAGCATTATTGGTTGGCCAATTGGAGTATGAGCTCCCTCATTGATAGCTCATTGAGGGGGCCCATATAAGCACCTGCGTGGGCTTTGTGATCCAGTCTTAAGTTGACTGCAATGCTAGCAGCACTGTTTGGACCTGCTCTTGTATATAGTTACTGGCAATAAATATTGGTGTGGTGACGGGACTCCTACCTCCTGTGGATTATTACAGATAGGTTCTTGATTAATAAGGGGATCAGGGTTATGGGGAGAAGACAGGAGAATGGAGTTGAGAAACGTATCAGCCATGATTGAATGGTAGAGCAGACTCGATGGACCGAATGGCCGAATTCTGCTCCTATGTCTTACGATCTTACAGTGGACTTTTATACTCCCACAGCAGCTGGAATGTGAGAGAGTGGAACCATTTCTGGTTGAGGCGCCTTACAGAATTGACACGCGTAGCCCACTAAGCGACATTTAAATAGTCAAAGACACCCAGTTGAATTCTGGTACGGCAGCATTCACGCTCAGACTCGATGGGCTGAATGGTCTCCTTCTGCACTGCAGGGATTCTAAATGTATTCAGCTCTCTTGGCAGAAAGACTGCAATAACATCCCTTCATGCAACATGGATGCTGAACTGGGTGATGTTGTAAACATTGTCCCATTTAGTGGGGAAGCTGTTTGACTCATTTAATTACATGGCAACATTCATCTTCACAGCCTCTGGCTGCTGTCCTCATTCTTGTCTTGGAAACATAAGTGTTGTCCCAATCCAGGCCTTGAGTATGAAAACTAAGACTGGCATTTGTGTGCAGTACTGAGAGAGTGCTGAACTATTGGATGTCCCATTTTTAGAATGGAGAAACCAAGGCCCTTTCATTTGTAAAAGATCCCATGGCACAATTTTGAAGACAAGCAGGGGTGTTATTCATAACAACATACTGGACAATATTCGACCCTCAGCCACAAAATAAAAACAGACTATCTGGTCATTATCATATTGCTGTTTGTGGGAAGCTAGTTGTGTGAAAATTGGTTGGAACGATTCCTACTTTCCAACCGTGACTACACTTCAAAAGAATTTAATAGGTTGCAAAGAGCTTTGGGACAACTGGCTATCAGGAAAGATGGTATGTAAATGGATGTTTTCCTTTTCTTTCTTTTCCGCTGTGAGACTGCATTCCTAGCTGCATCATGTGACAGATTTCAGTGACTACCTCCTTAGTGGAGTGGAGCCATTCAACACACTGTTCCTCACTAAATGTGATGGAGGTGAATTTTTCAACAAAACCCCCTGGTGGATATGGCAATGAGTTGAGAATCCTTCTACCCCTGCCCCTTCTCCCTCTTCCAGCAGTTTGTGCTACTCTGTGCCACCTCTCCTGATTCTTCCTGTCGTGATATGGATCAAAGGAGGTACAAACTATTGAGCAGAATCATTGAAGTCAGAGCCAAGTCCATCAGCAACTATCTCACTACTCCATGTAGACTTCAGCAACTTTAAATTCCAGCAGGTGCTGCCAAACATGGCTACATACACAGTCAGTAGAAATCAATCAGCAACTGACCTGAAAGTAATAGAGAATCCCTTTATATTGGGTTGGTGGAGGATTTCTACTAAAGCGCATCTGAATACGTGTTCAGCTGTGCGCTGTTAAAAAGAGAGGGCGCGATTCTCCCAAAACGGGAGAAATCGTAAGGCTGGCGTCAAACCCGGGTGGGTTTGACGCCAGCGCGCCCCTTCCCGACCGGGAACCGATTCTGGTCCCCGGTCGGGGCTAGCAGCCCGACGCCGCAAGCTCCGGCATCACGGGCTTAACGTATTTTGTTAAGCCCGCTTGCCGGAGTTAGCGCCGGCTGACGCGTTATATGACGTCAGCCGCGCATGCGCGGATTGGAAGACTCCAACCCGCGCATGCGCGGATGACGTCATCGCGTATTTGCGCGAAACCCGCGCATGCGCGGGCCGGGATGCCCCTCAGCCGCCCCGCGAATGGATACTGCGGGGCGGCGGAAGGAGAAATAGTGCGCGGGCAGCGGGCCCGCTGCCCGCGATCGGTGCCCACCGATCGCGGGCCCATGGCACCCTTGGCACGGCCGTAGTACTGCCGTGCCAATCGGTGCCATGGTTATAAAAAGCGAGTTGTTCCCGCCGTTTTTACGAACGGCCAGACCAGGTGTGTTTGCCGTTCGTAAAAACAGCGTAAAGGGCTGGGACTTCGGCCCATCTAGCAGCTGTGAATCGCTGCCGGCCGTAAAAAAACGGCGGCAGCGATTCGTGTCGGGAGTTGGGCGGGGGGGGGGGGGGGGGGGGTGGAGAATAGCGGGAGGGCGGGAAAAATGTCAGGAAGGCCCTCCCGCTATTCTCCGACCCGTCGTGGGGGGCGGAGAATCGGGCCCAGAGTGTTAACTGGTGCGTTGTAGCTTCAATATGCCAATGCTGGCGTCAGATCAATCTTATTCACTGATGCAGTCATTTGCGTACTCTGCATACTTTGGCACAGACCCTCCTCCCATGCTAATACCCTACCCAACAAGACATCTGGTGCAGTGTGCTCCAGTAGTGAGTTTGCACAATGTGGATACCATTTTGGAATCACAATGGTACCTGTCATGTTGGATTTTGTGGCCTCTGGTTTCATTTTCTGAGCTCATCACCAAATTGTCAAAACTAATCTTTTCTTTCAGTTAATTCAAACAGCATCTATTTAATTATTATCCTCAATGATTGAGCTGAGTAGAAATTCAATACAAATAAGTACTTCTGGTCGCAGCTTAATATATTACTTATAGATAGCTGAAAAAGTACTATTGAATCTGTAAAGGGAATTCAATTAAAATATAATGATGGAATTTCAAATTTTGCTTTTGAGTAGCATTTAGTTCATAAACAATGGCTAGCAAAAGGTCATGACAGCTATGTAGAATTGACATCTGTCGACATGGAGTTCACCAGACCACTTAATTACCACAATTATCACTTCCTTTGACCTATAAGTTGAAGACACTTCATTTTAAAAATTAAATTGGTTTGCTAAATGTATGCCTGTTCTCTGGAGGAATGTGTTCATTTGTCCCTATGGTCCTCTCTACACATAATGAGGCCGCACAATCAATCTGGCAAACAGCAGGAATGTAGGGAATATGTGGCGTGAGGAAAGCCGAAACACGTAGCTTTCCAAATGACCTGGAGTTGCCGCTCGGTTGTGCTGTTGCTTTTTAAAGAAGTTTGCTGAATTTGGTGAAATCAGCACCAAAGATTGTGGAGTTTCAAGTGCAAATTTCATTTAATGCAACCTAAAATGTTGTGTTCTCCTGCGTCACTTCAAAAACTAGACAACTGGAAGGTACATCTCCCACAAAACTGGCTCACCCCTGCCAACCTAATACCAGCCAACTCCTCACCCCCACAGACCCGCTACCCCTTCCCCGCTGCCCCTACATTCCCACCCCCACTTATCTGTTACCCCACTGCCCGCTACCCCCAGCAACCCACTACCACTGCCACCCCCAAACCACCAGCAACCCACTACCCCTGCCACCCCTATACCCCCAGCAACCCACTATCCCTGTGACTTCCCATACCACCACAAATCTACAACCCCACCACCCCCTACCCCCTGCCAACCCCCCCACCCCCACCAACCTACTACCCCTGCCAACCCACTACCCCGCCACCCCCACCCCATCAACCTGCTACCCTGCCAACCCTCTATCCCTGCCAACTCACCAGCTCCGCCAACCTGCTAGCCCCATCAGCCCCCTACCCCGCCAAACTGCTGCCCCCGCCAACCCATCAACCTGCTGCTCCCACCAAACTCCCTACCGTTGCCTCGCTGCCACCCAATCCCTGCCCACCACCCCTGCCAAATAGATTAAAGGACTGTTGGGTTTTTACCACTATTGGTGCATTTGCAGTCCATTGAGGAGGCTCTAAAAAATAAACTTTTTTTTGCGAGCAGGGACACTAACAGGCAGGTTGTAAAAGCTTTCAAATACATTTTTCAGTTTACAAAGAAGCTGATGCTGTACCCCAACAGAATGATCATATAGGAGGCGATTCTGAGCCCTCTCATATCCATCTGTGACAAACGTGGTGCACACTCAAATCCAGAGAGAATCAAAAAATATGATTTTCTTCGCTGTGATTGATTTTTGGAATCATTCCCCACTCCCTTCTTCAGTGGAGTAATGTAAATTGCACCGTGCAAGCCCGGGAATCTAATTTTAATATATTAGCAGGTCATTAGTGAGCATTCTCTGCAGAGCTTCAGCCCCCCCCCCCCCCCCCCCCCCCCCCCCCGGAATATCACTGGGAGCCGGCATGACATCATACCAGCATCATTCAAAACAGGTCTACAAAGGTGTGAACCTGGCGGCATCACCTCTGAGGGGGATATCAAAGGTGAGCGTGCAGAAAACTATGATTCCTCAGGGTCTTCATTGCTCAGGGTGCATTGGAGAGGAGGTGGGGGACACAGATAAGTTCAACTCCCGGCGGGGACTGGGAGTCAGTCACTCATTATCATGGAGGAGTGCAGGCCTTACATTGCATTCACTTTGCACGCCCCTTACTTTAACGGGGTCTGGAGGCTGGAATCGTTTCCTGTGTTTTCCTTGCTGGGCTTGCGGCCACATCACTGTTGAGAGTTCCCGTCTTTTGTGGAAGCTGGAAAGTGGGTGGCAAGAGGTGAATATTGAGGGCCAGCACTAGGGACGACTCTAAGTTAACTGGTTGGGGCCCCATGAGAAGCCAGGATGCAAAGGGAGAGTGGGAGCCTTCGGAATGGCTTGAATCCCTGCCTCATGAGTAATGAAGATCCTCTCAACTGGGGGAACACAACTGAAATGCGTGTCGAACTCCATACTCAGGCAGCACTCTGTACACTAAGGGGTTGAGCACTATTGAATATCAATTACACTTGTCTAGGAAGTGTGTAGGGCTGTGAAATGAGGGTGCCCCGTAGATGTGTGCTTATTATGCTCATTGCAGGCCTTCCTCTAATCAGCTGCGTTGCGTCTGTCACAAGAGGCATCCAATTGATTGGAATACAATTTAACTCTTCATTGGCAACTCAACAGTGCCAATGAGCTATACAAAGCTGAAGAGAACTGCCATTGATTTGAGTCCCAAGCACTGAACCCCAATGTTCATACAAGAATTAAGATCACACAGGATACACTGCTGTGAACCCCATAGCAAGGCTTAGAACATAGAACAGTACAGCACAGAACAGGCCCTTCGGCCCTCGATGTTGTGCCGAGCAATGATCACCCTACTTAAACCCACGTAACCCGTATACCAACAATCCCCCCATTAACCTTACACTACGGGCAATTTAGCATGGCCAATCCACCTAACCCGCACATCTTTGGACTGTGGGAGGAAACCGGAGCACCCGGAGGAAACCCACGCACACACGGGGAGGATGTGCAGACTCCGCACAGACAGTGACCCAGCTGGGAATCGAACCTGGGACCCTGGAGTTGTGAAGCATTGATGCTAACCACCATGCTACCGTGAGGCTTCATGGTGAAGTCATTACTCACCCCCTTTCATGTCATGATGGGGTACTTTGAGGTGCCCCATGAGGATGCAGATGCAGGGCATCCACTCAATAGCCCTGCCAGCTAATGCAAGGAGTGGGCAGGAGGGGTTGGGGATTGGCCATGGAAAATGTGCCAGAGAGACTATTAGGTGCATAATTCTGGTGGATTTGAAAGGGATAAAATTGGGGATATGGCACTATGAGAGAGGAGGGCGTGAGGCTTAGTGGAGAGATACTCACTAAGAGGGAAGCTCATAGTGGAGGTCCCAGAGGAGTAGATGGCTGAGAGGCGGGGC
Source organism: Scyliorhinus canicula (assembly GCF_902713615.1). Taxonomy (NCBI): domain Eukaryota; kingdom Metazoa; phylum Chordata; class Chondrichthyes; order Carcharhiniformes; family Scyliorhinidae; genus Scyliorhinus; species Scyliorhinus canicula. The sequence goes on from NC_052149.1 coordinate 165,978,829, forward strand.
TTTATCATGAATCCTCACTGCTCATTTTGGCTTTCTTTTTCTTTAAGTGCATGAATCTGGAGAGTCACGAAGCCTGTCGAGGTGGTGTTTTTACTCATGGCAATAAAGCAGCAGCAGAGATGTGCCCTGCTGAGGAGGGGGGTGTCTGGGCCCTTATGTGTGCGGGAGCACCACCACAGAGTGAATAACCCATTTGAGACTGTACCGCCCAAGGGTCTTCCGATGTCAGTCTTCCTATCTACAGATGTCGGAGCCATAGTGCCGGAGAAGACTGTGCCTCTCCCAGGGGATGGTGGATCACCTTTCTCATGTCCTGCAAGAGCTGCCACCACATGGGATGGGAGGGCACCCACTGCCCCAGCCCTTAAAGTGATGGCCACTTTGAACTCCGATGTGAGTGTTTTGTTTCAGGACAGCACCGGTGATCTGTGTGGCATCTCCCAGTCAACGGTACACAAATGCATTAGGGAGGTGACAGATGCCCTTTAAGCGACAGCAAACATGAATATTAACTTGGTCCCGGAGCAGGAGAGCCAAAATGCCAGGACCTTTTAGCTGACATGTCCAAGTGCAGGGTACAAAAGACTCCACCCACATGGCCTGCTGTCTCCCTGGCATCAAGCGGAACCATTTCCCAGGAAATGTCCATGACAGTTACATCTTGGGGGGTTTGCAGATCCCAGACATCTTTGAGGGAGAGCAACGGCAGGAGGGGTGGCTCCTCGTCGACAAGTGGCACTGAAAGGAGATGGCCGATGATGCCATTGCGGAGGCCACAAACTGAGGCAAAGACTCACTACGAGGAGGCTCATGCTCCAAAATGCATGCTGGTGGAGCAGGTGATCGGACAGTTGAAGATGTAGTTCCAGTGCCTGGACCAGTCGGGGGGTGGCCCTCAAGTAGAGTCCCCAGAGGGTGTCCTACGTTATTATCGTCTGTTGCATTCTGCACAACTTGTTGCTGCAGAGGGGAGACACTTGGACCAGGAGGAGATGGAGGAGCATCACATCTCCTCGGATGACGAGGAGGTTGAGGAGGGTGCAATGGGCAATCCACATAGGAGGAGGAAGGGCCTTCAGCGATGGCTCACTTGGACCATCAGTCTAGGGACACGCTCTTGGCCTCTAGGTATGGGGAGAAGCAGGGTTAAGAATGTGGATAGCTCCAACCATGGGGGCTGCTAATTAGTGCCATACTAGTGGTAGATTTTCGTGATGGTGGTTGATACCATGGACAAGCCATTAGCTGGGCTCTGCATGAGAACGATGATGATTTGCATTGAGGACAAAGCAATGCTCCTCTCTTCCTCAGCTATATGTCTAACTCCTGCCTGACAGAGAGCTGAACGCGCTCTGCCATGGAAAGAGGTTTAGAAATGTGGGATGGGCTCTCATCTGCTACAGTCCCCTATGAGGTCAGAGGTCCGGTGCGTTCCTCCAACTCATCTCCGAGGTGGATCAGCCTCTCCACAATTTTGGAGGCCCATAGCATCTTCATCGCTAGTGAAGACTGGCTGCAATGAGAGCCATGAGCGTTGAAGCTGGGGGGGGGGGGGGGGGGGGGGGGGGAGAAGAGGGCATCACCACCTGTGGGCACCCCACGAGGTGGCTGGCTGAGAAATCACCTTTGAGGTTTGAGGAGTGGGTGAGGGGTTCAGTGAGAGATTGGAGGTGGCAGAACTACTCTGACTACGCAAAGGTTATTCATCTTCTTGCAGCAGTGTTGTGCCATCCACGTTTGGAGAGGGCTGACACTCACCAAAGCAGCTATTGCCTCCCAGGCAGGAGTGGAAACCCTCCTGATGGGCCGCTTCCTGGATTGCAGGTACAGGACCTCCCGTCTCTACTGCACACCATCTAGGAGCCTGGTCAGGGTTCCCTCCGAGAAACATTGTTCTGGCTTCCTTGCTGCCATCCCCTCGCATGGACCTGGGACAAGTGCTGGAGAAGTGTTTATATGGAACTCCCCAGTGATTGCAGTGATTACGTTATCCCAAGGCAAGCGAATCAGTGGGAGGGCCCCAAGAGCACCGAGTGATTCTCATGGGGAGAAAAATCTTTTCTTTAAGAAGTGTAAGATTCCATGAGAAATCCCACCAATCGAGCCCACAGGACTTACCCTGTTTTTCTCATCGGGACTGACACTTTTTCATTTTTTGGTACGATTTTGCCCATGGTTCAGAATAGTTGCTGAGGTCAACTGAAGTTATTTAAATTTCGATTACTCAGAGGTTGGGGTCGAAACACTCTGGACTTCATTTTTGCCGAGTTGGGATGACTTGAGGTCTGTTTACAAATGGTGAGGGGGTCCTGATCTTGGGATTCCCGAACTCATCCCTGGGTTTTAAGGGTGCAGCCTGGTTTGGGTTGAGAGCCGGCAACCTGCATTCCTGATCTGACCTACTTCATTTCAGGGATAGGCACTTCCTGATCCTCTGTAATTTTCATGGACTTGAGCCGCTTTTCAAAGACTGGTGACAGCATCTAAGAGGTGACACGGACCATAGTTTGCATGATAGAATCTTTTGAAAGGTTCTTCAAATGTTTTCCTCATCCCTCGCCTCCCCATACTAAAATAGCCCCCCCCCCCCCCCCCCCCCCCCCCCCACACACACACCCCAATGGCCCCTCACGCTCCCCAGGTCAACAAGCTAATGGATTTCTGTGCTATTAGCCAAGCCCCGTTGTGTACTCATGGCTGAGAACCCAGATACCCATTAGAGTACTGAAACACCTGAGCCCCAGAGGAAACACTGCTTGATTCCTGGTTCTGGCTCTGTGATCTACGCTGTCAATTGCAAAATGGTAATTTACACACGATAAAGAGGTTTCAAGTGCTTGCATTTTCTGCGATTGACATTTTGAAGAGTCTGGACGATGACACTTTTTCTGGCCTACAGTAAATATGATTTCTTTTTAAGAAAATGGAACATCATCAATGGATGACGTGTTTTTTTTACACATGCTATTGTCACTATAGGTTTCAGTGATTTATCCAGTGCATAGTGAGTGAATGGGCACAGAAGCAACACACCTTGTAATGGTGGTGAGTGGCTATAAAGGGTGATTGGAGGGGCATATCTAGACATAGAGATATAAGGGGCCACAGGGGTTTGTTGGGGTGTATGAGGTGGCGTAGATGGGGCATGGGTGTATCTAGAGGGTGGGGGTTGTGAGGGCTGGAGGGCCTTTGTTATCATTATAACTGGGACAAAGTCCCATAGCACTGAGTCTTTTAAACAGACAACCTCATCATGATAATCTAATAGTAATGATAATCTTTATTGGTGTCACAAGTAGGCTTACATTAACAGTGCAATGAAGTTAATGTGAAAAGCCCCTAGTTTCCACACTCCGCTATCTTTTCGGGTACACGGAGGGAGAAATCAGAATGTCCAATTCACCTGACAAGCACATCTTTTGGGACTTGTGGAAGGAAACCGGGGCACCCGGAGGAAACCCACGCAGACACGGGGAGAACCTGTAGACTCCACACAGACAGTAATCCAAGCTGCGAATCAAGCCCAGGTCCCTGGCACTGTGAAACAACAGTGCTAACCACTGTGCCACAGTACCGCTCCTGTGGCTGCCTCTGAACATTTTTGCTGGGTCCGCTGGCACGACTGCAGCCAGTACCCACACCTGGAAGAAAAATCCCGTACTTGTGGGCACTTTCTCCTGAAGCAGAATTTTCCCAACTCCCACCACCATGAAAATCCAGCCCTCTGATTAAAACTACTTTTGCTTTTGATAAACTCACTCTCAGCTAAATTGAACAGACTGCTCAAATAACAGCTTCCCTCTGAATGAAACCTCCCCACCTATTCCACGACTTACACTGCCTGAACCACCACGGTGACGTTGTGACTCCTATCACACAATCAAACCTTGGTCCGTCTCCCACTCCTGTGGTACCTTCTACCCATCTGAACGTCTCAACTGTGTTCCAGTCCTCTCATCTATCATTTCAATTTCTATTCTCTACTACCACCCAAGTATAACACTAAAGTTCTCACCAAGATATCTTCACTTCCATCCTCTGGAGCCTCGTACTGATTAACTTCACATCCTCAATGATTTTAACCTCCACCCCAACTCATCATGCTACCTCTTCTGTTCACTGCCCTCCCAACCTCCATCAATCTTTCCCTCCATTTATATTCCCTGCCTCTCATACACAGCCACACCCGAGACCTTGCCATCTCATGCGACCTGCCATTACAGATACGGCCACCTTTGATCACTTTCCGGTACCCTTGCCACCCCCCTGCCACCACCACCCCACCCCCACCCCCCATCACATGGCCTTCCCCTCTTGCAACCCAACTTTCTTCTCTGTTGATCCCAGGAAAATACTCTCTCCCAATTAATTTACAATTGAGCATTCAAAATTCCAACTAATCCCAGTTAATCCATCAGTCCTGTTCTGACCTACTTTTGGAGCCTAGCTGAGCAATGTCTTGACTTAAAATTCCCATCCCTGTTTTCAAATCACTCCTCAGTCTTGCCCCTCCTTATTTCGATAACCTCTTCCAGCCTCACACCCTTCGAGATACCTGTTCCCCTTCAATTCTGGAACCTTGTGCAATCCAGTTTTAACATTTAATATGTTGCCCATATGCACTTGTTCATGGCAGATTTTTTTCTTCGGTGATGTGTAAAATGGATTTACACAGAAATTTGAACAAAAATGATTTTCTGGAAACAGCAATGATTTTGGGCACAAATCAAACCAGAATGTTGATTGACAGCTGGTTTATAATACAGAGCAAGGCCAGCAGCGAAGGCTTAATTCCCATACTAGCTGAGGTTATTCCTGAAGGTCTGGCCTTCTCAACCTTGCTCCTATCCTGAGGTGTGGTGTTTCTCAGGTTAAATCTAGGGCAGCACTGTAGCACAGTGGATAGCACTGTTGCCTCACAGCTCCAGGGTCCCAGGTTCGATTCCCGGCTTGGATCACTGTCTGTGCGGAGTCTGCACGTTCTCCCCATGTCTGCGTGTGTTTCCTCCGGGTGCTCCGGTTTCCTCCCACAGTCCAAAGATGTACAGGTTAGGTGGATTGGCCATGATAAATTGCACTTAGTGTCCAAAAAGGTTAGCTTGGGTTACGGGGATAGGTTGGAGGTGTGGCCTTAAATGGAGTGCTCTTTCCAAGGGCCCGTGCAGACTCGATGGGCCGAATGGCCTCCTACTGCACTGTAAATTCTATGATTCTATGTAGCCAAACAGGCGCTGGAATGTGGCAACCAACTGGAGGCTTTTCACAGTAACTTCATTGCAGTGTTAATGTAAGCTTACTTGTGACAATAATAATTATTATTAAATCACCACCAGTCAACTCTCCCCCTCAAAGGGCAAAACAGCTCACAATCCACCTAGGTCTGTGGTGATTTTAGTTCCAAGGATCACTACCAGGCCATCAGTTATTTTTTTATTAGTGATTTAGATACAACAATAAGGATCTACCCACTGCTAATAATAAAACTGATAATATTGAAGAGGTGCTGGGAAGATCTGAGATCAAGAGAACTTTGCTGACCAAGATTAGGTGGGGGCAGTTGGGGACTTTTTGGGGTTGTGATAAGAAATTATATTTAGAAAGTTTTATGTTGTTGGGAAAGATCGATAGCAAAGGAGATCGATGTAGGGAAGCGCCTCGCAAACTGGATGGATGCACCATCAACGAAGATGACCACATGCTCGTCAATGCCCTCTTAGGGCATGATTCCTGAAGAGAAAGAGCGAGAGATGCAAGAAATTAATTTGCAACCTAATAGCTGAAGTGCTGTGTAACATACATGCAAATATTTATATAGGCTAAGTAACCAGATTGGAAATAGGCAAACGTGCAACAATCATGTATTAACAAAAATAGACAAATTCAGCAGGAAATGGGGAAATGTTAAAAGGGATATTAAAAGAAGGATAAAAATTGATTAAAAGTTATATTAAAAAGATAAACCCGCAATACACCACTCCTGGCATTGAGGTGCATATAAATTTCATGATTTATCTATTACTGAGGATCTGAACGAAATAAAGAATAAGGCTACATCGATACCTTGCTGTTCCATATCGTACGGGCTTGGCTTCGATCGAACTTCTGAGTTGCCTTATTGCTTTGGGTTGCTGGAAGGTAACCAGTTCTGAAATTGGGTAGACTGCATCAAGGATTTTCTTAGTTGTGTAGTTTTGAGCTTTGAGACAAGAAGGGTGATATTGTAAGACTGGTATTGAGCACCTGAGATCAATAGCAGTATGCATTGCTGTGTATTTTTTCCATCTGGCCAATTTGTTTATCTGTGAGGCCAGGGTGCTGTGCAGGCACAGCATATTTAACCAAAGGACAGATGTACAATCATAGACTGGGGGCGTGATCAAATGGCCTTGTCATGCCTGATTCAGTGACTCGATACCCTCTCGTGAGCTTTGCGGCGCTTGGGACACCTTGCGAGATCTAACGAGATCTTGCGAGACATCATGATTCAGTGAGTGCGAGATGCAGATTAACAGGCTCATTTAAATATGTTGGTGCCCGATTCCCCTGAGGCCTGGAAACAAGCACTTGTGCCTGGGAGAATTCGCCACGCCATCGTTTAGCGCTGGTCCACACAAACGTGGACCAGGCGTAGCAGCACCTGGGGGGAGGGAGTTCTTCCAGGCCATCGGAGGCCCCCGGATGGTTGACCAGGGTAATACCCACGCACTCCCGCTGGCACCCGTGCACCTTTGAACTGCCAACCTGGCACATTGGCACTGCCACCTGCGCACCCTGGCAATGCCACCCTGGCACTGCTAGGGTGTCTGGGTGGCACTGCCAGCCTGGCACCATGGCAGTGCCCTTGACCTGTGGGCAGTGCCAAGATGCACGGTGCCCCGGTGGCCAGGCCATTCTGGAGTGTCTGGTGGGGTGGGGGGGGGGGGGGGGGGGTGGGGGGGGGGGGGGGGGTGGGAGGGGTGCAGGTTCTGATATTTTTTGTTGTTGTTTTTGAAAAGAATTGATAAGGAAAGAGGGATACATTTCTTCTGCTGAAAGGGGAATTTAGCACAAGTTGACGTAACTGAAAATTAAAGTGAGACTATTCAGGAGAGAAGTTGGGAAACATTTCTATATGCAAAGGGTGATGAAAGTGTGGAAATCTCCCCAACAATAAAGCAATGTTGGCTGTTAATATATATCTGAACATGACCGTAGATCCTGAATTTAGCAGAAGTGAAGATTCAAATGGAAATGCTGAAGTTGTGATCTGTCACTCACTGTTCTACCATAGGTTATACAGTGGATCCCCTCACCGATACTCACCACTGAGCAACCAGGCATGTCCAGCTGTCAGATGAGAGTAGCCGAGATGTTGAGGAACTTGTCCCAAGTGGGCATTGCTGAATCGCTTCAGAGCATATCCCAATCACTGAGGAGCATTGCCGTGGGCACCAACACCTTGGTGCAGACATCGGCAAGCCACCAGGGCTGGCAGAGCCAGATGATGCAGGGCAGCTGTGGCTCGAACCAGCTACCCTTGTGAACCCCGGGGCCTTATGGGCATCGACCGGGAGGCGAGGTCGCTTGTTGTCAACCCAGATCTGTCCCATGGAGTGGGGATGGTGGACATCAGCTCCCCCGAGTTCCACCCCTCTGATAAGGCCACAACTAAAGATCAGGACATGGGACAGGGTGGCACAGTGATGCATGTGCCATTGACAAGTGCTCCAGGGCTTCCCCGGCCCCAGAGCCTCCAGAGGACCCCTGCCAGGGGCATTGAAGGCCACGGGATGTGGTAAGCAGCTGGCTGCCGAAGCCTCAGATGTGCATCCTGGGAACACACTTAGACGTAGTTGCAGATCTAGGAAGGTTAAGCATGTTGAGGATCACTGAGGGCACCGGGGGAGAGGATGCAGGGGTGGGTGGGGGGGAGGGGGGGTTAAGTAAGGGGTGACGAGGTGGTGGGGAGAGTCGGGTGGCACCATTGGATGTGGGGAATTGTTGGACACCTGGACACCTATGACACATAAAAAACCCTTGAGCACAACCAATATGTTACCTCTGTCACTATCTTCCGCTATGCAGACTGACCTCCGAACCCGTGGCCCATTTTCCAGGAATCTCCCCTCCCCTGTCCCATAGCATTGACCCACCCTCCGGCCGTGAATATGTCCCCGGAACTGTGTCCCATCCCCTGGGTGTTCGGGTGTTGGCTGCTTCATGTGTGGTGTTACCTCCTGCAGTGTTCAGGCACAGTGTCCATGCATCAAGGTGTGAGTGGGATGCTGGGCAATGACTCCTAAGTGCTACATGGCTCGCCCACACACAGGAATCCACTTGGGATGTGTGAAGTGCTCACTTCTAATTCCCTATAGCCAATTCCCCATTAGCAATAGCCTTCAGCCGCACAGCCAGAGGCCTCGGCAGTCAGTGGGGGTCATGGGTGGTCTGTAGGGCAGTCGGGCAGGGGCTAGTGTTGCCCCCAGAATGGGTACACATGATCCAGGGGTTGGCATGCTGGTGCCGCGCACAGTTATCCCCGTAGGGTCTCCCCCCACCCCCTTCCTAGGGTGGCCGACCCCTCTGGAAGGTGCCCCCCACAGCTGAGGGGTCCCCCACCCCCCGCCGAGCACTGGGGCGGTAAGCCCAGCGCCCCTGGGATCATTGCAAAAGTGGCTATTCATCCCCTTGGCTCCCACAGAAGTCCTTCCATCAGGTTCACGTTTTTCAAACGGAGTACTAATTGGCGCTTGCGTGACCACTCGCTGGGGAGGCCGATGAATCACGGGAGGCCATTGGATAGGGGGTCGCTCCCGTTAAATGTGTGGAAGTAGGGCTCAAGAAGTGAGAATTAGTTTCTCACCACGCTACGGTGAGATCCTGATTTCGCCTAGGGGAGTGGGCCAGTTGCATTGCAAACTGTTTGGTGCCTGGCACGGTTTTCGTTTTTGGCCTCTCCCACTATATACCCGCTTTCTTTCGCTCGAGCGAGAGCGCGATGAGGCCCGAGAATCGCGCCCATAAACTTTGCTGAACAACAAACTGTGCCTTGAAAAATAATTTTATATTTCTGGGGTGATGTCAAATGTCTCCATTTTAGATTTAGAACAGTACAGCACAGAACAGGCCCTTCGGCCCTCGATGTTGTGCCGAGCAATGACCACCCCACTCAAACTCACGTATCCACCCTATACCCGGAACCCAACAACTCCCCCTTAACCTTACTTTTTTTTAGGACACTACGGACAATTTAGCATGGCCAATCCACTTAACCCGCACATCTTTGGACTGTGGGAGGAAACCGGAGCACCCGGAGGAAACCCACGCACACACGGGGAGGACGTGCAGACTCCGCACAGACAGTGACCCAGCCGGGAATCGAACCTGGGACCCTGGAGCTGTGAAGCATTGATGCTAACCACTATGCTACCGTGCTGCCCATTCTGATAAGCTAATACATTTTTAAAACACTATTCATAAAGTTGAATCCTGTGGTTGCTGGAAATCTAAAATAAAACTGAAAATATTGAAATGCTCAATGGATCAGGCAGCAACTGTGGAGAGACAAACAGAGTTAGCGTTAGACATCAACAGCCTGGTGATGATTTTCTGATGAAGGGTCACCAATCTGAAATGTTAACTCTGTTTCTCTCTCCACAGATGGTGGCTGACCTGTTAAGTATTCCCAGAATTTTCTGTTCTGATTTTTTAAACCAATTTTAAACAAATTTTTTGATATGTTTTTCCATGATATTGTCACCGTTAAACTTCACCATATGTGTACGCATGTTATTTTATCTAAAATTTGTAAAAAAAAGATTTGATTTAGAGCTTTTCATTTCCTGGTTGGCTGTCTGTGGGAATTCTTTCATGCAATTGGATGCATGGATGGCTTGGTAACATCACTGAAGTTTCCTGCTGGGCATCCCTATTGAAGAACATTACAATCTATTACACAGCGCGAAAGGTACATTTCTTGCCACAGAGATTGCAGTCAGTGGTGAACTGCTGACTGCAAAATCTGGGCAATTAATTATACAGCTGCACTTGATCAATTTTGTTTTGCTAGCAAAGTTTATGAAAAGATATGTAAGAAGTAGCCAGTTTTAAGTTACTGATCAATATCTTTCAATGGTGGAACAGCCTCGAGGGGCTGAAAGGGCTATTTCTGTTCCTATGTTCGTTATGTTATGAGGTGTGAAACACATGAATAGTCTGGAGTTATGCCCTGCTGTTTATAGGAAACAGAAGAAATGTTAGATTACTTTTACCTTGGGTGTCTAATAAAGTAAATTAGAGTGTGCATCTTCTGCGACCTGGCATTGCAGGCCAATGGATTTGCCTTTATATCATGCTGTGTGTTTCTGTTTTTAACACCATTGAAGTACCAGATTTGTTCCTGGACAAGGTGGCAAAACATTATCGGAGTAAAGTATTGCAATTTTCACGCACTCCATTCCCAGTGTAACAAATTTGATTAAATGCTCAATTATACAGCCCTCACTTTGATCGAGAACCAAGTTGTACATCAATAACATATCTGAGCCAATAAGCTACACTTTGGACGTAATGAGTAAAATATGTGCACATGTACCTTACTGCCCTTTCCATTTTGCCATAATATTAATGATGCTGCAAACAACATGTTGCTGCCAGTTTAGAAAGCTACACAAAAGAACTGAAACCAAGGAAACGGCTTATTTGGTGGATAATGAACTGCAGGAGTTGCAGATCATTGTTACTCTATTGTGAACCAGACCTTTTATGATGCCAATTTGAGGACAGGCTGGGAAACCAACGGACCTACCCTTTGCTCTCATTCTTCAATTATCTAGCTCATCCTTTCTTAGAAAGGCAGTTTACATATATTTATTAATGCTTAATTTACATAGTAAATGTCACAGCGTTGATAATGTAGTTCATTAGATTGGAATAATACTGCCTCATTCCTCTCCACTTTAACTTAGCTGTCTACCCTTACAACCCCTTCGCCACAGACTCTAGCTCCTAACAACTACATTGCACTACTCAACCAGCAGAAACCTAGCTTTCTTCACTCACTGTAAAAGGCCCACAGAGTTTCTACCATCCAACCAAGCACTGACTGCCAGAAAACTTTGAGAGAGTGGGGCTTGAGGATCACTGAATCCTGGAGGTGAATCTGACTCAACAACATTGAACTGTTTACATTATTGATTTCTTACACTGAAACCAGGTTCAATTTTACTCTTGGGTATAATGAAATTTCATGCAAACAAGTTTTTAAATTGATTAAGATTCCTACATTGATCTTTCACCACCAATATATAGTGTATCTGATTTCACTTGTACCAAAACTGTCAACAAGATAATTAATAAAAAAACAAACACGTAGCTGAGTCCAGTAAGTACAAGGGACAACCTAAAACTGCAAAACACAATTGTAGCATTCAATACCCTCACACGTCAAGGGGCTTCTGGTCACAGAATCAGAGTTACAGTGTTGTAGCCATATCTCTTGGTACATAGAGTATGTGCAGATCTGAGGTTGAACCAGACTGTACACAACTTGCATCCAATTCAACTTCAAGCTGCGCTTCTGATCACATGCCATCTCCACCACAAAGTCTGCCTGTTACCACCTCCATAACATTAACTGCCTTTGCTCATCTTCTGCTGGTATCTTTATCCATGTACTTGCTGTTTCCAGCCATTAATATTCCGGTAAATGTTCTTCTTCCCCATATACTTTAACTTACCAATATTCTGCTAGCCATGTCCTACTCAGCACTAAGTCTGGCTCACTCATCGTTCCTGTGCTCATTGATATTCATTGGCTCCTGCGGGGTCAAGTAATGCTTTAAAGTTAAAATTCGCACACTTTGGCCAGGATTCTGCGATGCGGGCGATCCGGGTTTTTTGCCAGTGAGAATGCAGAATTTGGCGCTCAGCCAAAACTTCATTCACTGCAGCGGGACCGGAGAATCCCGCCAGCGTGAACGTACGGAAAATTCCAGCTTTGTCTTTGAATCCTTTCATATCTTTTGCCATTCTCCATTGCTAAAACCTTCTCAAACCATACAAGATCCCTACCCCCCCCACCACAACATTTTACTTTGCTGCCAGCAGTTTTATGAGGAGGCAAATAGGGATAACCTCCATCCTACATTATGTTTTTCACTCTGCAGAACTTTAATAGGACAGGTGGACCTCACAGGTTATCCTGATCATAGACATTTGCTTACAAGGAATCAGGTAGGATTCCCATTCCATGTTCAGTCATGGGAAAGTAGAAATATCTCACTATCTGTTTCACACAGAATAAAATCAGGGTGGGAATTCTCGGCCGTTGGAATTCTTTGCTCTTGCCAGCCGTTCACCCCCAGCCATGGGTTTCCTGATGGTATGGGGTAGCTTCAATGGGAAATACCATTGACAAGTGGCGGCATGGTTGCACAGTGGTTAGCACTGCTGCCTCACAGCGCGGGTTCAATTCCAGTCTTGCGTGACTGTCAGTGTGGAATTTGCACACTCTCCCCGTGTCTGCATGGGTTTCCTCCGGGTGCTCCGATTTCCTCCCACAGTCCTAAGATGTGTAGGTTAGGTGGATTGGCCATGCTAAATCGCCCCTTAGGGTGGGGTTGCAGGAATAGGACAGGGGATTGGATCTAAGTAGTGTGGCCCTTCAAAGGGTCGGTGCAGACCCGATGGGCCAAATGGCCTCCTCCTGCACTGTAGGGATTCTATGATTCTATGAAGTGGCAGGAGTAGAAAATCTTGTCGCCAGCGAATGGCGTGCTGCCGAGAAACACGAGCTGAGGGACCAGAGAAACCAGCCCCAGATATATTCCAAATAAATTGTTCACATAGGTCAAATTCACATTTTTAAAAACTCATTCATGTGGGTGTCGCTGGCTGGACCTGTATTTATTGCCCATCCTGAATTGCCCTTAAACTGAGTGGCTTGCTGGGCCATTTCAGGGAGCATTTAGGAATCAACTATATTGCTGTGAATCTGGGGGCCAAATATAGACCAGACAAGGAATGATGGCGGAATTTCTTCCTGATAGAGCATTAGTTAGATTTTTATGACAATTGGCAATGGTTTCATGGTCATCATTTGATTTTTTTAGTTCCAGATTTCATTGAATTCAAATTTCACCATTTGAACCCTGGTCCCCAGAGCATTGCACTGAGTCTCTTGATGATTAACCTGGTGACAATACCACTACACCATTACCATTACCAATTACCATTAACCTGGTGACAATATCACTACACCATTACCATTACCAATTGCCATTAACCTGGTGACAATATCACTACACCATTACCATGACCAATTACCATTAACCTGGTGACAATATCACTACACCATTACCATGACCAATTACCATTAACCTGGTGACAATATCACTACACCATTACCATGACCAATTACCATTAATCTGGTGACAATACCACTACACCATTACCATTAACCTGGTGACAATACCACCACACCATTACCATTACCAATTACCATTAACCTGGTGACAATACCACCACACCATTACCATTACCAATTACCATTAGCCTGGTGACAATATCACTACACCATTACCATTACCAATTGCCATTAACCTGGTGACAATATCACTACACCATTACCATTACCAATTGCCATTAACCTGGTGACAATATCACTACACCATTACCATGACCAATTACCATTAACCTGGTGACAATATCACTACACCATTACCATGACCAATTACCATTAACCTGGTGACAATATCACTACACCATTACCATGACCAATTACCATTAATCTGGTGACAATACCACTACACCATTACCATTAACCTGGTGACAATACCACCACACCATTACCATTACCAATTACCATTAACCTGGTGACAATACCACCACACCATTACCATTACCAATTACCATTAACCTGGTGACAATACCACTACACCATTACCATTAGCAGTTACCATTAACCTGGTGACAATACCACTACACCATTACCATTACCAATAGCCTGCTGACAATACCACTACACCATTAACAATTACCAATTACCATTAGCCTGGTGACAATATCACTACACCATTACCATTAGCAGTTACCATTAACCTGGTGACAATACCACTACACCATTACCATTACCAATAGCCTGCTGACAATACCACTACACCATTAACAATTACCAATTACCATTAGCCTGGTGACAATATCACTACACCATTACCATGACCAATTACCATTAACCTGGTGACAATATCACTACACCATTACCATGACCAATTACCATTAACCTGGTGACAATACCACTACACCATTACCATTACCATTACCAATTACCATTAACCTGGTGACAATACCACTACACCATTACCATTACCAATTACCATTAACCTGGTGACAATACCACTACACCATTACCATTACCAATTACCATTAGCCTGGTGACAATACCACTACACCATTACCATTACCAATTACCATTAACCTGGTGACAATACCACTACACCATTACCATTACCAATTACCATTAACCTGGTGACAATACCACCACACCATTACCATTACCAATTACCATTAACCTGGTGACAATACCACTACACCATTACCTCCCCACATACAAGTGACATAACAGTTTACAAGACCAACATGGTTCTTCAAATTCCTTCTGGTCAACTTGTCAAATGGCACATGCTATGCTCGCAATATATAAACAACTGCTGAGAGAAATCCATTCGTCCCCAAAATGTAATGCCACAATGATTGAATGGTAGAACACTGGAAGAGTAATTCCCCATTTGAAATTCAAAGCCAGCTTAGGATTCACTTTTGGGCATAATTAAATTTGAGGTTTGCCCTGGCAAAACGCATCTTGGCAGGGATTCTCCGAGCCCGCGCTGGGTCGGAGAATCGTCATCGATGCGGAAAATTCCCGCCATGCCGCTCCGAATGCGGGACGCGATTCTCCGGTGACCCGCGACCGCGGTGGCCGTCCTGGTTGGGGGGGGGGGGGGCGGGCGTGTCCGATGCCAGGGGGGACCTCCATGTCAGCCAGGCCCGCAATTGGGGCTACCGATCGGCAGGCGCGCGCGATCTGGGGGGGCCTACCTTCTTCCGCACGGGCCCGCTGTGTCGCTATGCCATGTTGCGCTGCACCGGCATGGAAAAGGCCACCACGCGCATGCGTGGACCCACGCCGGCAGTGCAGGGCTGTGTATCGGCGCCGGAGCTGCGTGGAGCACTCCAGCGCTGTGCTGGCCCCCTGTGGGCCACTGAATTGCTGGGCCAAGAGGCCCGTTGAATCTGGCGTGAAACACTCTGGTGTTTACGCCGACATCAACACTTAGCCGGGACTTTGGCGAATCCCGGCCCTAATGTTGCAACATCTCAGTAAACGGAAATGTTGCCTGGGGCCTTCAGGTCTGTTGGCTTCAGGTTACGTATATCAAGACCACATGACTTACAACATGAAGATACATTTTGAACTTCTCTTATGTTGAGATAAAATTTCACTTGTTGAAGATAATTTGCCACCTTTCAAACATGGTTAAATAATTTCAGAATGGAGCCTTTGGTCTTTGAATTACCAAGAAACAAATAACCTATTGAATTCTGTGGGGTTTACTTTTTAGTTTAAATAAACCAGCATAACACACTGTAATTTTATGTAGATATTGGGTCCTTGATTTTAGCTGTGTAAGAACTGACTGGGACATACCAAAAAGAAATGCTGCCAGAATTGTATTGTGGATTGTCTATGTTGACAATTCCTCACGCCAATTACCTATGTAAAACTTATTTGCTACTGCTATGTCAGGTGACATCGCCATAGTCCCAGATGACCATAGGCTGCTTTCCCCTTTGAGGGGGAGAGCTGACTGGTGGTGATTTAACCTGAGGATCATCACACCTCAGGTGAGGGACAAGGTTGAGAAGAGAGGTCTTCATGAATAACACTATGACACTAATACAAACCCTGTAACATACAGACAGATGCAACATGCTAACTTAATAGTTTCCCCTGTGATTTCTCACTAAAATAGACTTTGATGAGAAGAATACTCTATTAAAAAGCCAGAACTGATAACTGCAATTATTGTTCAGTGACTTTTTTCCAGGTGTCTAATCCATGACTCTTAATTAACATATCTGAACTTCAATTTAAATCTGCTGAATGCAATTTAATTCCCTGAATACAAGGGGTGCGATCGAATGGCCTTGTTACAGTCAACTCGGTGACACGATGAGGCTGTTAAATTTCTATACAGGCCTCTCGCGCGATTTGCGACGCTCAAGAGACATTGCGATCTGGATCTTGCCCTTTACATATTTAAGTAAGCAGTTAGGCTCACTTAAATATGTTGGCGACCGATGCTCCCGAGGCACGTGAACGAATGGCTATGCCTGGGAGACCTCCCTATGGCGCTGTTTAGCACTGGCTCACACAAACGTGGACCAGGCATTATGGCATCGGGGTGAGGGTTGTCGGCCAGACCATCAGAGGCCCCCGGAGGGTCAGGCTCTGGGCAGGCTGGTACTCTGGTACTTCTGCTGCCACCTGGGCACCTTGGCACTGTCAGCCTTGTACCTTGGAAGTGCCAGGCTGGCAGTGCCAAGATGCCTGGGTGTCTGGTTGCCCATGCCAAGGATCAGGCCCTGGGATGCCCTGCCCTAATGAGGTGGGGTGAGGGGGTGGGATGGGGGCTTGAGGAACCTCTAACAGGTATGTTGGAGCACTGAGGGGGAGTTTGGAGGCTGTGGTAGGCTGTCCAAGGGAGGGGGGGGGGGGTTGAGAGATCAGCGCGCCATTTAAAAATGGCGCCCTGATCGTTTCCTGAGCTCGTCAGTGCAGACTTGGCGGGCGATCTTTGCCGAGACCAAAAGAAACCAGTATCCTGTTCGATAGCGGGGCCTGCTAAATGCGCTTAAAATGGGACTTTGTTTTTTCCTGTTAAATCACACCCAATATTATCAACAGATGTAAGAAACCAAAATACAAGTCCACACCGGAAAATACATCATAAGTGAGGCGGTCAGCATAATTTTTGGTAAACTTATATAAACAAGATGAAGATTGGTGAGGCACTGATAATTTTACTGAAAATAATTATTTTTGTTCTTTGCATACTGACTGACTAATCTAAAGTTTGAGGTCATATCATTCTATTTTTTCAGGGCCATACATTTGTACCTTTCATTAGGATAAAGGTTGCTGAAATACCATCAGTAATTACCTGTCTGATTGATTAACATCCAACCTGAACTGAAAAGATCAATGCTGTCAGCATTGATCAGTTTGTCATTGAGAAATTTTATATTTAACTAAATTTAAATAAATTAACATTGAACAATTTATGAACAATATAATCATTTGTCTGGAAGATAGGATATATTTATCTAGCATAAATTATTTTAACTACAATATTTCAAAATGTTGTTCACAATAGCACTATCAATTGTTAAATTCTTACAAGGTTGAACAGGGTAGATACAGGGAAGATGTTTCTCCTGGTTGCGGAGTTGGGGAGGTGGTGTGGAAGGGAGGTGGCGTGGGGGTGGCATGTTGCATTGGGTGCTCGAATCAGGAGATATGGTTTAGAGTAAGGACTGTGGATGCTCAATAATTTATTATATTTGAAGCAGAGGTTGATAGATTTCTAGATACCAATGTCATTAAGAGGTGCAATGATAGTGCAAGAACATTGCTTGATGTAGAAGATCAGCCATGATCCAGATAAATGATGGAGCGAGCTTGAGGGGCTGAATGGCCTACTCCTGCTTGTATGTTCCTATGTGACCCCCCGGGGCCAGATCGTCCCGCCCCACCCCCCCAGGACCCCGGCGCCCGCCTGCGCCGCCAATCCCGCCGGAACCAGACATGCTTTGATTCCCGCCGGCGGGAACGGCCTGTCAGCGACGGGACTTCGGCCCATCGCGGGCCGGAGAATTGCTGCGGGGGGGCCCGCCGACCGGCGCGGCGTGATTCCCGCCCCCGCCGAGTCCCGGGTGGCAGTGAATTCGGGCCACGGCAGGGGCGGGATTGACGCCGGGGTGTCGGAGAATTCTGCCCAAGGTTCCCTGTCATCTTTCTTCAGATAGTTTGTTACTTTGGGGTGTTGAAGCATTTTGAAAATTTCAGGTGCTTGCCCCAAATAAATGGTGTTTTGTGGTGATATGCATCACTGTAAATACACAAGGGGTTAATGTAGACACACTAGGACTAAATGAACACTAGAGGGAGCACCAGAGACATCATGACACACAGTCATTCAACCAGTAGGTCAGTAAGATAGGACACGACCAATGGGCAGTCAAGACACACCCAGAGGTGACACGACCACAAGGCGGCTACCCAGATAAAAGGACAGGGCACTCAAGCTCTTTCTCTTTCCATAGATGACACTCAGAGAGACGGGGCAGATCAGGAAGCATCACACCCACCGCATGGATTAGAGCAGACTGGTTAGTTAGATTGAGTTACTATAGCAAGATTAGCAGGAGAGTCTAACTCAAGTAGGAGAATTGTTAACTGTTCAATAAATGTGTTAAATGTATCTCCAAGTCTGAACCTTCCTTTGTCAGAGTATACATCAAGGAAGCAGCTTATGCTACATGAAGAAGCATAACACAACAGTTTTGTTTCTAAATGTAGACATAGTGCAAATAACTGTTAAGGATATTACTGATATATTTAGTTAATATACTGCTGCACTGTAACATCCAAAGCTATCGTTTGATGAACTTTTGCCGAGCTTCAACTTTTAACTTTTGATTAACTTAAATTTATTGGAATGACAGTTCTATTGAGTGTTTGGCCCCGGGGGGTGCCCCCACGGTGGCCTGGCCCACGATCGGGGCCCACCGATCGGCGGGCGGGCCTGCGCCGTGTGGGCACTCTTTTTCTTCCGCCCCGCCATTTGCCTTACCATGGCGGGGGTGGAAGAGAACCCCCTCCGCTGCGCATGCGCCGGTATGACGTCAGCAGCCGCTGACACACCGGCGCATGCGCGTACTTCCGCCGGCCGGCGAAGGCCTTTTGGCCCCGGTTGGCGGGGCGCCAAAGGCTGTTTGCGCCGGTCGGCGGAGTGGGAACCACTCTGGAGCGGGCCTAGCCCCTAAAGGTGCGGAGAATTCCGAACCTTTGGGGAGGCCCGACGCCAGAGTGGTTCACGCCACTACGTCCTGCCGGGACCCCCCGCCCCGCCGGGTAGGGGAGAATCCCAGCCCTGGTGGCGATTTGACTTGTGAGCTGGAGGCTAACAACAGATTTTGTTCCTCCTTGTCC
Organism: Scyliorhinus canicula; assembly: GCF_902713615.1. NCBI lineage: Eukaryota > Metazoa > Chordata > Chondrichthyes > Carcharhiniformes > Scyliorhinidae > Scyliorhinus > Scyliorhinus canicula. The sequence goes on from NC_052149.1 coordinate 165,998,081, forward strand.
TTCAATGATTTTAAAGGGAACATTGTCCATTCTTGGATATTATTACCTGTTACAAATAGCTATTACATTTAGGATCTGAAATTCATTATTCAACCAGATTATTATGCAACTTTACGAATCATCAAAAATATATACAACATGCATGTTACAAATAAGCCTCATTAATGTGTCCGTTTGTGTGTATCTGTGCTGTGTAACATACCGTTGATTGATTCCTTACCGGACCTGGATCTAATATGGACAGCAGCTAATTTTCAATAAGAGCAGGGCACTTAGTATGTTATACACTTCTAAAGAATGTGAACAGAGTTCCTGCATCTCTTTAACTCAGCAGTAAGATTGTTGCCTGTTAATCATCTAAATGATGTGGAGAGAAAATAAATACGAAAATTCCAAACAGAAGTTGTTGCGTCCCTTTAAGGGATGTTCACTGCGGGACGAGTCACGTGATTTACTAGTCCAATCAGGGATGGGAGTTAGGAATTAACTGGAATGTGTTGGGTCTTGTCCCAGCTGTTGGACCCGAGAATTGAGAATATAAAGACTTTTAATCACTCCATAAATAGTTGTTTTCGGTTGAAATTAATCGTTGTGTATTTCAAGTTAACTGGTAGAGCCAATTCTTGAAGTTATTACACAAGTCGAAGTAATTAGCAATTTAGAACTGCTGAACTACTATGAATAAAACTTTGTGTAATGATCAGAATTTCTGCTAAATTATTGTCAAAATCCTGGTGGTTAGGTCAGAATTTATTGCCAATCCCTAGTTGCCTTCTTGAACCGCTGCAGTTCCTGAGGTGGAAGTATAACCAAAGTGCTCTGAGGGAGGGAATTTCAGGATTTTGACCCAGCAATAGTGAATCAACGGCGATATATTCAGTGTTCATCTTTTGTGTGTTCACTGACTTGAAATCTTACAGCACTAAATATATTGGGCAGGATTCTCCGTTTCAGAGACCAGGGGCTGGAGTCTCCAATTTTCAGGCTATGTCCTGACGCTGGCGTGGGAATGGTGGCATTTTACGACTGAAAAAGCGGCGCAAAACGGCTACCGATCTTCCGTTTGGTGGGGGGCTAGCAGGCAGGCAGTGTAGAGCACCCGGCTGTAACTGCCGATATGGCTGGAGAATTGCCGGGTCCGTGGCTTCACATGCGCAACATACCACCGGCCGCGTGCGGACCCGGCCTTCCAAATAATGCCCCCCCTTTGGCCACGCTGGCGACCCCCGGACCATCTTCTAACAGTGCCCCCAGCACCTGCCAAAGTCCCCACTCCCCGCGGCTCGGCTCTCCCCCGATTGTGGTTGCGATGGACTGAGCCCGCAGTCGCCACGCCGAGTTCCTGACAAAAAATAGCATGAGAGACCCAAGCCATCAGGAACTCAGCCGGTCGAGGGTGGAGCATCGGGGGGAGAGCCTCAGGTAACGTCTTGAGGCCGTCCATACGGCGTGCGGCGTAATCCTAGAGTGGACTTTTACAGCAGCCTGTCCCGGAGCCATTCTGGAACGTTAATGGACTAGCACCGCCGCTTCTGGAACACAAGCAATTCCAATGAAAAGCAGTGTCTGATTCACTAGGGTCCAGATTAAAACTCGAGAGGTAGCCAAGCGGCAGCCACATATTATCACTCCACTCCCCAAACGCACTCATTCCAGTCAACAAGATGGCACTGGTTGAGTTGGAGCACGACCATCCCATTAATGGGTCGTCTGGGGCCAGACGGTTACTCGGGGAGGTGGCCTGAGGAGGCACCCGTATGACCCGTGGCACTAAGTTCACAGTGGTCAGTTAGCAGCGTACGCAGCTTCATGGCTGCCTTGCAGGCTACAGCAATGGTGGTACGTAACCGTCCACCCCGACCCCACAACCCACCTCTTGGCTGCTCCCCGCTTCTCCCCCGGCCCTGACAGAGGCCCCCCTGCCAGCAGCACAACTGTCAGCACGCCATTGCGATGTTGGACACTTTTTGTATCCCCTCTCTCTTCCCCAGCAGCCATGGTGCCTGTTTCCCGATTTTTGAAACCACAAATGAAAGGTAATTGTTCCTGGTGGAGGTGGAGCATTGCGGGAGCCCCGGAAAATATTGGGTCAAACCTGCTAATGATATGCCAACGGCGTTTACTGTATGTGCGGGTTTTTAAAGAATTATTCGTTTACGGGAACCACGGCATCGGTGGTTAGGCCAGCATTTATTGCCCATCTCTAGTTGCCCTTCAGAAGATGGTGGTGAGTTGTCTTTTTGAACCGCTGCAATCCTTGAGGTGTAGGTGCACCCACTGTGCTGTTAGGGAGGGAGTTCCAGGATGTTGCCCCAGCGTCAGTGAAGGAACGGTGATATATTTCCAAGTCAGGGTGGTACGTGACTTGGAGGAGAACCTCCAGGTGGTGGGGCTCCCAAGTATGTGCTGTTCTTGTCCTTTCAGATGGTAGATGCTATCTAAAGAACTTTAGTGAGTTACTGCAGTGCATCTTGTAGATGGTACACATGGCTGCCACTATTTGTTGGCGGTGGAGGGTTTTAATGTTTGTGGAGAGGGGAGCAATCAAGCGGGCTGCTTCTTTGTCCTTAATGATGTTGAACTTCTTGAGTGTTGTTGGAGCTGCACTCATCCGAGCAACTGGAGAATGCTCCATTACACTCCTGACTTGTGCCTTGTAGATGGTAGACAGGCTTGGGGGGGGGAGGGGGGTGGGGGGGGGGGGGGGTGGTCAGGAGGTGAGTTACCCACCATAGGACTCCTAGCCTTTGACCTGCCCTGGTAGCCAAAGTATTAATAAGGCTAACCCAGTTCAGTTTCTGATCACTGATAACCCCCGGGATGTTGATTCTGTGGGATTCAGTGATGCTAAAGCCATTGAATGTCAAGGGGCGATGGTTAGATCCTCTCTTGTAAGAGATGGTCATTGTAAGTTGAAAGCAAATTCCACCAAAAGCATTGTGGTGACTCCCACCATCACGGACGTATTGGGGGCATGGTCCCCCTTTACAGACATGGCTCCCCCTCCCTTGCTGTCATCAGAGCTCTTTCCTTGACCCCTCCAACAGACATAAGGGGAACAACCCCAATTGGAGGAGGGTTAACACCCTGCCAGAACCTGCTTGGCACTGCCACCTTCATTTGTACCTTTCATGAGCCCCTCTTCATGTGCCCCCCACCTTCAGGTGCCTCCTTCATGTGGCCTTTTCATATGCCCCATGGCACTTCCCCCAACACTGCCCCCGGCAGTGCCAGGGAGCAATGCCCAGCCTTGGCCCTCATCTCTCGGGGTCTCCAGGCACCTCCGTGTCCCTGGCATGGTCATCGTGACTGTTTTTCATATTTGAAAACCTGTAGTAACTTGTGCCAGCGTGAGGTCACACCGCCGGAGGGAGGGGGGGGGGGCGGAGGGGTGGGTGAGGATTCAACGCGGTTGGACGCTATGGCGTAAGTTCTTTTAATGATATTAACATTTCTTTAAAATCATGCATATCAGGTTCATCCCCTTTCTGGACGGCAACAGTGGAGGGGGTGAGATCTCAAACAAAGACCTTGTTGGCATGTCCCATTTTGGCCCTTTCACCAGATTTAGCGGCCTTAACGGAATTGGTGCCTGTGGCTAATGGACCTGCCAATCCTGTCCATTTTCTATACTATTCAGTTAATGTTACTGTCATGCTCTCGCACAGGGAGCAGTTATTCCAAGTAGATGAGACACCAGACAAACCGATTGTTGTATTTATACTGAAAAGGTACAGCTTCAAAATCCACGGCAGTTAAAAAAACAACAGCTGTCTTGAGGTTGCAAAATTAAATACGATTTTCAGAAAAGTACTTGGGCCATCGTGTAGGCATGTGCAAATGAACAAGGGATGCTAAGTGCCTCTTTATTGCATATAACAATAGAAATGGAGGCATTTATTAAATTAACATTACTACTAAAATAGTAGATAGAGGTTCGAATCACGGCCCTGAGTCACTGTCTGTGTTGATTCTGCACATTCTCTTCATGTCTGTGTGGGTTTCACGCCCACAATCCAAAGATGTGCAGGTTAGGTGGATTGGCCACGCTAAATTGGGTACTCTTAAAAAAAAATAGTAGATAGAGGAATTCCACATTAAGGTATTATACATTTGTGAGCTAACAGCTCAAACCGTAACATGCAGGCTGCAATTTTTCATTTGTATCTGTAAATTGAATAAACAAGAATAGAGAGATCAGGTAGATTTTAACTATTGGGTAGCTGACTGGCTGAGTGACAGATTGCTGCCGGGCTAATGGTACTTGTGGGAGGGCCAGGACATCCTCATTAACTCGACTCTTCCTGGACCCACAAAGATAATTTTAGCACTTGTTTTTCCAGGCTTCTTCTGTTGTACGATCAGGTTTTATTGAGTATTGTTCCCATCACGCACAATCAACTCAGTATACAGATAAAACAAGGACCCTGCTTTGTGTAAATTGAGGAGTCACCTTGATTCAGGCAAGGTAGCCCAGTCACCCATTTGGGGCGCCTGGGAAAAATTGTAGCAGATCACAAACGGGACGGTCAGCTTTGTGACTATCCTGTTTACACTAAGTGGAAATAAAATTTTCTCTCTCCAAGTTTTGTTTACTTCTAAATTTTGTGACCCGCAAGCTTATTAAGAAGAAAATCAAATAAAAGTGGCCACCCTGATACATTCAAAGATGAAATGCGTCCTTCATAATAGCTGATTTACGAAATATATTTGGTAAATGAATAATAAAATGGATGGTGAATATTATATGTAAAATAAGTTGTAATTTTGAAGCCTAAAAAAAACTATTTTTGAATAAATTAATAATTTTCTGGGCTTCACATGTCCAGTGCAGTATTATGGAATAGACATGCTGCCTTTTGTCCGAGCTGAATACTTCACAGGAAATTGCCTGGGGATAGGAAGAAAATAATACATTTGATTCAGGACAGCTAATGTATTTTGCTTAGAGTGTTGTAATATATAGAGCAAGCTTGATTTATTATGGGAAGTGTTCTGATAGGGATGTGGTGTCCCCTCTGCAGAGCTGCATGTGAGAGAATCTCATTAAGCGATCATAAGAAAAAACATGCATCAGGGTTAGCATCAACCGCCTCATGCACAAAGGAGCTTCAAATACCGTTTGGCTCAGACGAAGCTTATCACTTGGCTCACTCAGCTGAACAAGAAAAATGATTTTCTACTTCCTTTAATACCCTCCAGCGATTTTTCTATCTGTTCATTTAAGGAATCATTAACCTGATGGTTGTTGTTTCTCTCCGTTGCTCAGTAGTATGAGAGCTCCACATCAAGCTGCGACTTGCTGAAGTGCCACATAAGTTGGTGTAGTGATCTAGCTTCCCACACATCAGACCTACGTGTAAGCTGTACATGATGCTGATGTGGCACCAGATTTTAACATGATTGAGGGCATTCAGGCGACATTATACACAGCAGGGACGGTGTAATCTGGCTTTACACTTCACAACTGGCTCCAACTCAACTCTTGTTTTCGGTTTACTATGAACTTGCCACTGGTAACTGCTCTGTCTGGTTTACTGAGATGTCAAAAGTACCACGTCAATCTTCTCCAAATAATGACAGTTGGGTCAGTGAAGAGGTTGTAGGGATACAGAAATCGTGATGACTAATGATCTGAGGTGGATTGACCACATATGAAATTAAGGTTCAGTGGCAGAAGAATGCAACATCACCATCAAAAATAACAATATGCAACACCAACTACAACGTATATTTATGTAGCACTTTTAACAATACAACATCCCAGGGCACTTCACAGGAGCATTATCAAGCAAAGCATGACGAGGAGTCACATAAGGCAATGTCAAGTCAGATGACCAAAAGTTTAGTCAATGGTGTAGATTGTAAGGAGTGTCGTAGAGGAGGAAAGTGAAGTAGAGAAGCAGGATGTGGGAGTGAGGGAAGTCCAGAGCTTAGGTCTTAAGCAGCTGAAGGCTTGGCCATTATGGTGGAGTGAATTACAAGTGTGGATGCTCAAGAGGCTGGAATTAAGGACGTGTAGATATCTCAGAGGGTTGCAAGACTGGAGAAGGTTACAGAGACAGGTCGAGGCAAGGCCATGGAGGGATTTAAAAACAAGAATAAGTGTTTGAAACTCAAGATATAATGAAGTATGTACATTGTAACCTCCTCAGTCTGGATATCTATTGTTCGGAAACACCAGTTGTGCGGAAACACCAGTTGTGCGGAAACATTTTAAGCAGACCCAAGCAACGCACGGACTCTTTCAGAGCAATACTTTATAAGCGGAAACGTAGACAATACTGAATTTGGGGAAGTGAAACAATATTTATTACTGCTTTATGATATTGTATCGTTGTTCCAGGTACATATTTATAACAAAGATGTTTTCCAGTTTACACCCCTGCAGTGAGGTATTCTAATGTCATTCATTTGATTGAGATAAATTTTCAAAATCCAAGACACCAAAATGTGGAAATGACTTGGTGACAAGTAGTCTGGACTGCAGTGTAATGTATTTTTGTGTTAGTTTTAATGGTCAGAAGTTGAACGAAGCCAAAAAGAAACCAACATGGCTGACTTTCAATATACAGTACCAAGTTGAAGTTGCTGAATGAAAAACATCCAAGATGAAAAATAATTCCAAACATCATCTCCGTCACATGATGCAGTAATAATGGAGTTATTGACGAATCATAGTGATAATTTTGATCAATTAGTTGTTAGATTCCTACCTTTTGATTTCCCTTTGTTCCCATTTATTTTAATTTATTTATATTTTGGTCCAGAGATCATTAATTGAGACATACCTTTAAATCGAGCAGAGGGAGTAGAGAATTCAAAGTTTCAAACACCTTGACAACCGGGACACTATGTTCTCAAGTTTTGTATTTGGGAGAGGAAATCCCAGACTTTCTGGCACCCAGCAGATTGGAGGAATCCAGTTCAATTGTTTGGCTGACAGCCAATGAGTTGGCCAGGGACAGCATTCTGCCTTGCAGCAGATTGATTCCTGCCAGGTAGGATATTTCGGAGAGAACCCAGCAGAAGACATGAGACCCTCGAATTAAGAAGGTGCGTTTTCTATCCCCCTATCTCTCCCTTGACGGCTGGCAGCTCTTTGTATCTGCGAGTCTGTGGTGAAGACAATTGCAAGCTGAAGGGTAAGATAACATCCAACTGAAGGCCTAATCTGGAGAATGTAACTAACAGGAAGATATCCATCTGAAGTTGAAAACCCATGGGCGGGATTCTCTGTCGGCTGACGACAAAATCGGGAAAGGTGATTGGGTGGAGAATCAGTTCTGATGTCAAAATCATGGTGGGCGGCGTTTCACCCCAAATCACAATTCTCCAGTGCCTTGACAGCGGCGTCAATGCGTTCCACTCCGCACATACAGTAAACGCATTGACATATCATTACGGGCCTGATCCGGTATTATCCGTGGCGTCCGTGATTCTCCGCCTCCAATGGGGGAATTCCCGATGGCGTTTGTAAAATCAGGAAACAGGCGCTGTGGCTGATGAGGGAGAGAGAGGAGGTAGGGCACGGAGACGCGCAACCGTGGCCTGCCGGTCATGACAGTGACTGGGCTGGCTGGGGTTGGGGGGGCACTGCCTGGGCCAGAAGGGAGGTGATGGGGGATGGGTGTTAGGATGGGGTGACGCACCATGGGACTGGGGCAGTGTCGACACACAGACCAGCAGTACCGCGGCCTGCAAGGCAGCCTTTTGCTGCACAATCCACTGACTACCCACCCTGGCCTTGGTTCTGCAGAGTGCCACTGGCTGTTGGATGCCCTTACTCCACTACCCTGTACCCAACCCTCTGCCATACCAACCCCCCCCCCCAAAAGCTCACCGGCAGTGCATTACGCGGCCCAACCAAGGGCAACACCCACAGCAGCCCCTACAGGGGCAGCAAACCATACCGCTTGTATGGGCAGTGCCAGCCAGCAGTGGCAGCATCGGCAGCCGCCAGGGCCAGAGTGCTGGGCACTGACGGGACAGGGGTGCAGGGTTGGGGGATGGGGGTACATGTGGGGACAGAGTCCCCATTGCCAATTGGGGGCACTGTGTAGCCTGATGGACCTTGTTGGGCATGGAGGTAGGCACCAAACTAACATGTCGGCCTTTCACCGCCTGCAGATAATGGATATTGCAATACAACGAGCAATGATGGCCTTCCTTCTAGTCGCCGCCGTTCTGTGGGATGCACTGAGGCAGTATGAACTGGAGCTGCTCGAGGAGGAGGAAGCTGCAGCAGCGGAATGTGCAGCAGCGTTACAGGAGGCCGTCGCTGAGGGTGGGCAGCTGGCTGCCCAAGAGATTGAGGAGGAGGTGCAAAGGAGATGCCACATGAGGCCTTGCATGTACCAGCAGTGCCTGTCATTTGAGGACCTGCCGGACGAGGCGTGCCATTGAGGACTCCGGCTGAGCAGGAGACAGAGTGACATATCCGCCAGATCATGGCGGAACTGGCACCATGAGGGAATAGGGGAGGAAGCCCTGAAATTCGATGCAAGTTTTATTCCAGGACAAAGATTCAAACTTCCCTCCACCAACGATCAGTGGCAGCCGTGTGCACCATCTACAAGGTGCACTGCAGTAACTCACCAAGGGTCCTGAGGCAACACCGTCCAAACCTACGACCACTACCAACTAGAAAGTCAAGAGCAGCAGATACCTGGAAACCCCACCACCTGGAGGTTCCCTCCAAGTCACCCACCAGCCTGACTTGGAAATATATTGATGTTCCTTCACTGTTGCTGCGGCAACTGTGGTGATATGCATCACTGTAAATACACAAGGGGTTAATGTAAATACACGTAGACTAGCTAGACACTTGAGGGAGCACCAGAGACATGACACGCAGACATTCAACCAACAGGTCAGTAAGATAGGACATGACCAATGGGCATTCACAATACACACAGAGGTGACACTACCACAGGGGGGCATTACACCAACCCATATAAAAGGACACAGCCCACATGATCTTCCTCTTTCCAGTGGAGACTCTCAGTGAGTACACAGGGTTGATTTGAAACACATCACACCCACCACGTGGATTGTAGCAGACTGGTTCGTCAATCTGAGTAGCTACAGCAGGATTAGCAGGATTAACAGGAGAGTCGAATCCAAGTAGGAGAATTGTTAACAGTTTAATAAATGTGTTAAAGCTATCTCCAAGTCTGAACCTTCCTTTGTCAGAATGCACATCAAGGAAGCAGCTTATGCTACGTCAAGAGCATAACAAAACAGCAACAGCCTGGAACTCGCTCCCTAACAGAACAATGGGTGCACCTACACCTCAAGGACTGCAGTGGTTCAAGAAGGCAACTCACCACCACCTTCTGTAGGGCAACTAAGAATGGGTAATAAATGCGAGCCTAACCAGTGATGCCAACATCCCATAAAATAATAAAAAAACAAGGTCCTTTCAGGTGCTGAGTTGGGACCTGTCCGGGATCTCACAGAGCTCGGTACACTGGTGCATCCTTGCCGTCATGGAGACCCTGGACTGGTGTGAGAATCGCGCCACGCCGCTCCGACACCAGACTGCCGCTTCTCCGCCGACCGGAGAATTGGCGGCAATTGTGCCCAAGGGGTTGCTGCCGCGCCGGTCGGGGCCGTTGAAAGCGCCCCGCCCCGGCGAACTTCCGCCGGTGTGGGTTATGTATGGTCCGACCCGGCGGGACCTAGGAATTCTGGCTGTGTCGGCCATCCTGGTGGGGGGGGGGCAGAATGATCTGACCCCAGGAGGGGGGGCCTCCACGGTGGCCAGGCCCGCGATCGGGACCTACTGATCGGCGGGCGGGTTAGTTCCATGGGGGGGGCCTATGTCCCTCCGCACCGGGTCCCTGTAGGACTCCGCCATATTGCCCGGGGGCCGGTGCGGAGACGGCAACGTACACGCATGCGTGGACCCGTGTCAGCCGTGGCGAGCATGCGCGGACCCACGCCGGCCGGGCCGCACCGGGCTTCGAGCGCCGGAGCAGCGGAAATCACTCCGGCGCCATACTAGCCCCCAAGGAATGGGTGAATGCCTGGGCCTGGAGGCCCTTTGATGCCAGAGTCGCTCGCGCCACTTTTGACGCCAGCATCAGAACTTGGCCGCGGGATCGGAGAATCCCGGCCCGTATATGCCCAGTTGACACAATACATTAATTTCAATGTAGACTGAGCCCATCAGTCTGCCCCGGCACCTGGGGCTCTGGCTGTGGCTGGGATCGGAGACGGGGGACACTAGAAGGGCCCACCCCATCACGAGCGGGTACTGCAAGACACAAGTCAAGTCGCATGAATAGACCAAGGGCCGGGGGTGGGCGGGGGAGGCGGTGTGTGTGTGGGGGTGGTGGGGAGTTTTGGGATGGGGGTGTTGAGGAGTGGAGAGAGGGGTTATGTCTGAGAGGCGGGTGTAGTAGGGGTATGGGAGTGAGGGTGGTGTGAGGGTGGTGCCGGGGGAGGGGGGGTTGATATATGTGCCAAGGGGAACTGCAATTCAGCGGGATCTCATTTCCTCCCCCGACGCTGACCTCCACCCCGGCGACTGTACTTTTCTTCTCTCTCGTCGACCACGGCCAGGGCCCTCTGCTCTGTCGTGGTGAGAGGCCGCAGCTCCAGCGGTTCCCCCTCCAGTCCTTTGCCGCTCCCAGTGGTTATGGGCAGTCTTCTCCTGGGGGGAGAAACAGAAAGGACATTGTTAGACAATAGGACGCATGCTGCCCGGTGGATGGGTAGCTGGTGTCTTTTGTGGCCTGGGCACCCGGCCATGGTGGCTAGTATGGGTGTCAGCATGTGGTGCAACGTGGGGGTTACTGCCACATTTTGAGTGGGGTGTTGGTAGGGTTATGGGTGTGTAGGATGGGGGTTAGTGCTAGGGGCACAGTCTTACCTACTCACCCTGGATCCCTGAGGAGGTTGTGCAGTCTTTTTCAGCACTGCTGGCTCGTGTTGCTGTTGGCACTGACCGCCTCTGCCACCTGCTCCCAAGCACAGCGAACGGCAGCGGCTGGTAGCCACCTTCCTGGGCCGGGATATAGTGTTGCCAGGCTCTCCTTCACGGTGTCCAGCAGGATCTCAAGCTCAGCATCCGTAAAACAGGGCGTTGCTCTCCTTGCTGCCATCTTGTTGGCTGGGGTGGTGGGTGTGAGGAGTGAAGTGTGTCTCTGTGACTACAGCTTGCCAGCATTCCGAGTGTCAATCGCAAATCCGGTGAATCCCGCTCCATTTCACATTAGAATTGATTGTGTTTCGTGTGGCACAAGTCTTAGCCCCTTAATGGTCATTGAATTGGCCCAGGTGTGGTGCCAGTTTTGCTGTCAAAGAACTACATGAATCCTGCCCCGATGCCAACACATAGGGCTGGATTCTCCTATTTTGAGGCTATGTCCGGAGCATGTATCTAGTATTAAGACCAACATGTCGGCCCCACACCCACATCGATGCTCCGCCCAGTGGGGGGCTAGTAGCCATGCCACGTAAAGCCCCCGACGTCAACTGCAGCTGTGGATGGAGAATTGCTGGGTCCATGGCCACGCATTTGCACGACAGCGGCCTGCACCGGATGCGCCGTACAACATGGCGCCGGCTGCGCGTGGACCCAGTCTGCCAGATAGTGCCCCCCTGTAACATCTTCACCACCCCAGATCACCCCCTACCAGTCCTCCCCAGCCCCCACTGAAGCCCCCCCAGCCAGCGGGAAGGCTCCCCCCTCCCCCGACTGTGACAGCACTGGACGCAGTCCGCAGCCGCCACCCAAAGTCCCTGAAAACTGTGAGCACACGCGACCGACGCCGTCGGGAAGTCGTCCCATCGAGGGGGGAGGTTCGGGGGAAGGCCTCAGGTGACGTCCTGAGGCTGTCCCAACGACGTGCGGCGTTCTCAGCTCTTATGCCGTTTTTAAGGGGGTGAAGCATCTGAAAAATGGCGCTACCCCCGGTTTCGGCGTAAAAACGGATTCTCCGGCCAATCGCCAAACACGATTTCGGTGTCGGCAATCGGAGAATCCAGCCCTTAGTCTCAGGAAGAGGGAATTCTGCCCCTATCTTTTATTTTTTAATCTTTATTTTCATTCCTGTCCACCACCATTTCCCTCTGTGTTGCCTGTGTGTGTAAAGTGGGGGAGTTAGAAAATGTGGGTGGGTGGTGTTGAGAATTAGATAGTAATGAACCGGTTGTATTGCTGCCTATTTAATACTAATTACTATTAAATAATAAAAGATTATTTCGTAGAACTTACAGGAAATAAGGAGGCCATTCAGCCCATCGAGTCTGCAGCGGCCCTTGGAAAGAGCACCTCACTGAAGCCCATGTGTCCACCCTATTCCCGTAACCCAAGCTAATCTTTTGGACACTAAGGGGAAATTTACCACGGCCAGTCCACCTAACCTGCACATCTGAGGAAACCGGAGCACCCAGAGGAAATCCACACAGACACGGGGAGAATGTGCAAACTCCACACAGACAGTCACCCGAGGCTGGAATTGAACCCAGGACCCTGGAGCTGTGAGGCAGCAGTGCTAACCACTGTGTCACTGTGCCACCGAATTTGCATTATAATTTACAAACCTGGTGGCTTTACTTAATTGGAATCAAACCAATTACATTGGATATTTCAGGAGCTTTAATTTCTCGTGTATTGCGACCCCGGGTCAAGCGGGCTGGCATTGACCACGCACCAGCCGTGATGTTGTGACATAATCTACAACAAACCTAGAAATGAGTTGCAGAACCTTTAATGGTGGAAAGGTTTGGGATTCATATGTCCAAACACCTCTTCTTACCAAGCATGCCATATATCATGTATCAAAGCACTTTCAATGCAATACAAAACATTATTTTCTGAAATAAATCCATCTAACTTGTTTTTGAATCAATTTATACTATCTGGTTTTATTGTCTCCCCAGGGAGTTTGTTCCATAGATTCCTTGTTGTTCACAGAAATATATTTCCTCAGGTTGATTGTAAACACATTCCCCGTCAAGTGTATGCTGTGCCTTCCTAGTTCTACTGTTCTGGACAAGGCCAGTATTTATTACCCATCTCTAACTGTCTGTAGCAGATGGCCCTCTTGAATTGTTGCAGTTCATGTGTTATAGGTTTGCCACAGTGGTGTTAGTGAAGGAACTGTGATATATTTCCAACTCAGGATGATGGTGGCGTTCCTATGTGGTTGCTGTCCTTGTCCTTTTCGGTGATAAAGGTCGCGATGGCAGGTGCTGACATATTACCCTCAGGAAATAAGTCTTTTGATGGCACTCACTACAGGTTACTGCCTTAGTGATTGGGGGAGTGAGTGTTTAAGGTGATGGATGGGGTGCAAATCAAGTGGTCTTTTTTTCTGCAGGCTGTTTAATTTCTTGAATGTTCTTCCAGTTGGATTCATCTGGACAAATGGGGCGTACTCCATCATACTCTTAAGTTTGAGTCATAAAATTTCACAGCGCAGAAAGAGACCCTTCGGCCCATCGTTTCTGTGCCGGCCATCAAGCACCAATCCATTCTAATCCCATTTTCCAGCACTTGGTCCACAGTCTTGTACGCGATGGCATTTCGAGTGCTCTCTAAATGTTTCTTACTTGTGCCTTGTAGATGATGGAAAGACTTTGGGGAGTCAGGAGGTGAGTTATTTGCTTCCGAATTCCCGGCCTCTTACCTGATCTTATAGCCACACTATCTATATGACTAGTCCATTTGAAATGAAATGAAAATCGCTTATTGTCACAAGTAGGCTTCAATAAAGTTACTGTGAAAAGCCCCTAGTCGCCACATTCCAGCGCCTGTTCGGGGAGGCTGGTACGGGAATTGAACCGTGCTGCTGGCCTGCCTTGGTCTGCTTTAAAAGTCAGCGATTTAGCCCAGTGTGCTAAACCAACCCCATTTAAGCTTCTGGTTAATGGTGACCGCCAAGATATTGGGGATGGTGGGGGAATTCAATGATGGTAATTCCATTGCTCATTGAGGCAAGGTGATTGGATTGCAATTGGCTGGCACTCATGTGTTATTTACCATTTAACAACCCAAGACTGGATATCGTGCTGCTCTTTTGCATGTGGCATGTAATGTTTTATTATATGAGAATTTGAGAATGGGGCTGGGATTCTCCCCTACCCGGCAGGGAATTCTCCGCACCTTTAGGGGCTAGGCTTGCGCTGGAGTGGTTGGCGCCATGCTGACTGGCGCCAAAACCGGCACCAACGGCCTTTGGCCCCCACCGCCCGGCGCGGGGCTGGCCGAAAGGCCTTCGCTGACATCACCACTGGCGCATGCGCAGTTAGGGGGGTTCACGTCCACCTCCGCCATGGTGGAGGCCGTGGCGGTGGCGGAAGAAAAAGAGTGCACCCAAGGCACTGGCCCGCCCGCTGATCGGTGGGCCCCGATCGCGGGCCAGGCCACCGTGGGGGCACCCCCAAGGTCCAATCGCCCCGCACCCCCACCAGGACCCCGGGGGCCCGCTCGCGCCGCCAATCCCGCTGCCACCAGAGGTGGTTGAAACCACGTGGGCGGGATTGGCCTGTAAGCGGCAGGACTTCGGCCCATCGCGGGCCGGAGAATCGCCGTGGGGTGCACGCCAATCGACAGGGCGTGATTCCCACCCCTGCCAATTCCCGGGTGGAGGGGAATTCCGACCACGGCGGGGGCGGGATGTACGCAGGCCCTGGGCGATTCTCCGACCCTGCGGGGGGTCGGAGAATTCAGCCCTGGGACTGAACATTGTGCAAATATCAGTGAACATCCCCACTTCTGATCTTATCATTAAGATCTTATTGAACCTTTAATATTACGCCAATTAACTCCTGCACCAATGTCTTGGAGTTAATGGGCAGGATTCTCCGTCCCGCCAGCTCCGTTTTCTGGTGCAGTGCGCCCCACACCGCCGGCAGCGTGATTCTCCATAAGTGCAGTTGAAGACCCCCCCCCCCGCCCCGGACATCGGGACCTCTGGCAGACAAGGGGAACAGCCCCACCCATCCAACAGAGAGAGCCAATCTCCACCCGTCAGTGACCAAACTCTATATTGTATGTGGTTCCCCTCCTAACCTTGGAGTATGAACCCCCCAGGTGATTGGGAGGGGGGGAGCCTCCCCCTAATTAAGAGGATCCTCACAGGATATAAACCCTGACCTGAGAGCAGGTCAAGAAGGGTGACCTTGTGGGATGAGGAGTAGTGTAATTGTAGTATTTGTGAATAGAGTAAGTAAACCTAGCTGTATCCTGCCTACCTAGTGTCATACGATGTCCTTACCTTCGGCTATCAAGTAGTTAGGAAAGCAGATGGAATATTCACCTTTATTGTGGGAGATGGGTGGCTGAAGTATAAAAGTTGGATAAGGCTAGTTACAACTGTACAGGGTGTTGATGATACCATACATAGAGCCCTGAGTACAGTTTTGGATTCTTGCTGTTTAGCACAGGGCTAAATCGCTGGCTTTTAAAGCAGACCAAGGCAGGCCAGCAGCACGGTTCAATTCCCGTACCAATCTCCCCGAACAGGTGCCGGAATATGGCGACTAGGGGCTTTCACAGTAACTTCATTTTAAGCCTACTTGTGACAATAAGCGATTTTCATTTCATTTCATTTCATTTTTTCATTTACTTAAGGAGGGATATATTTGCATTGGAGGAAGTTCAGAGAAGGTTCATTTGGTTGATTACTGGAATGCAATCTTTGTCTTAGGAACATAGGAACGGGGTAGGCAATTCAGTCCTTGAGCCTGTCCCATCATTTAATGAGATTATGGCTGGTCTGACCTAACTCCATATACCTGCCTTTGGCCCATAGCCCTTAATTTTAAATTTGGGATGGATAGATTTTTGTCAAGCAAAGATATTAACAACTGATCTAGCTTCAACTGCTGTTTGTGGGAGAGCATTCCAAACCTTCCCAACATCTCTCCTGGATGGTCTAGCCATTTTAGACTATGCCCCCTAGTGGAAATAGTTATCTTTACCTACCCTGGCTTTCCCTCTTAATATTTTGAAGAAACATTGAGCAGGTTGGGCCTATACCCATTGTAGTTTAGAAGAATGAGAGGTGACCTTATTGTAACATATAATATTCTGTGTGGGGGTGGGCTGTGGGGTGGGGGTGGGGTGGGGTGGGGTGGGGGAAGCATTTCAGGGTAGATACCAAGGGATGTTTCTCCCCATGGGAGAATCGAGAACTTAGGTCCAGAGTTTCAGGACAAGGGCAGCATGGTAGCATAGTGGTTAGCATAGTTGCTTCACAGCTCCTGGGTCCCAGGTTCGATTCCCAGCTTGGGTCACTGTCTGTGTGGAGTCTGCACATTCTCCCCGTGTGTGTGCCGGTTTCTTCCGGGTGCTCAGGTTTCCTCCCACAGTCCAAAGATGTGCAGGTTAGGTGGATTGGCCACGCTAAATTGCCCTTAGCTAAGGTGAGGTTACTGGTTTACGGGGATAGAGTGGAGGTGTAGGCTTAAGTGGGGTGCTCTTTCCCAGAGCCGGTGCAAACTTGATGGGCCAAATAGCCTCCTTCTGCGCTGTAAATTCTATGATTCTATAATCTCCCATAAAACAGATATGATGAGGAGTTTCTTCTCTGAGGGTCATTAACCTTTGGAGTTCATTATCTAGTTTAACAATGGGGGTTGTGTCTTTGAATATATTCACTGCTGCATTCGGCATATTTTTAATCTACAAGGGAGTCAAGGGTTACACAGGTATCAGGCAAGAAAGTGGAGTTAAGGCCACAATCCAAGCAAGACGTTGGCAGAGTGGTATTGTCACTGGACGAGTAATCCTGAGACCCAGGGAAATGTACTGGGGGCCTGGGTTCCAATCCTACCACGGCAGATGGTGAAATTTGAATTCAATGAAAATCTAAAATTAAAAGTCTCATGATGATCAGGAAACCACTTGTCGTAAAAACCCATCTGGTTCATTGATGTCCTTGAGGGAAGGAAATCTGCCATCCTTACTTGGTCTGGCTGGCTTTGGATTCTTGCTGTTTAGCACAGGGCTAAATCGCTGGCTTTTAAAGCAGACCAAGGCAGGCCAGCAGCACGGTTCAATTCCCGTACCAATCTCCCCGAACAGGTGCCGGAATATGGCGACTAGGGGCTTTCACAGTAACTTCATTTTAACAATGTGTCTGACTCTTAACTGCCCTCTGAAATGGCCTAGCTAGCCACTCAGTTCAAGGACAATTAGCAATGGGCATCAAATGCTGGCTCTGCCAGCGAGGCCAACATTCCATAAACTAGTAAAATAAAATAACTTGATCTTCTTGAATGGACCAAATGGTCTACTTCCTGCAACTGTTTCTTTATTTTTAAAATTTAGAGTACCCAAATTCATTTTTTAAAATTAAGGGGCTATTTAGCGTGGCCAATCCACCTATCCTGCGCATCTTTGGGTTGTGGGGGCGAAACCCACGCAGACGCGAGGAGAATGTGCAAACTTCGCATGGATAGTGATCCAGAGCCGTAATCGAACCTGGGACCTCGGCGCCGTGAGGCAGCAGTGCTAACCACTGCGCCACCGTGCTGCCCACTCCTGCAACTACTTCTTATGTTTTGTGTTCCTCTCTGATCTACTTTTACAAGCTCGTTTAAAGAAAAAACACTGGGCGAAATTCTCTGCTGCCCGCTTTTGGGAGCAGGATTCCCGGTGTGGTGGAGAATAGAGGTAAAAACGAGATCCGAGATGTTTATAATGCTCCGGCCCACACTGGCAGCATATTGGAGGTTTGTGCCTATGCGCCAACGCACCAGTGGGAGGCTGGAAATGAATGGAAATGGGTCCCTTTCTAAAAGCTGGAGTGCAGCCTTTCATCATCTTTCATGGTTCAGTAACTCTGAAGTGCCCTAACCACAATGTTTACACACATCAACCACTTCAAAGAGAGTTGGGTGCTGTAAATTGCCAGCTGAGCACTTCAAATGTACTCAAGCGTGAAGGGGGGGTGTGGGTGATCAGCATATACTTAACTCTCTTTGAAGTGGTTGATGTTTGGAAACATTGTGTTCTGTTGCTTTCTTTTACCTGCTATAAATATGACAATCAATAAGGTTGCCCTTCTTTCTTTAGATATCGTTATTATATTGCTCAGAGTCGCCAGGTTTCAGATGATACCACAACAAGGTTCAACCGGATATTGATCAAAGAGCCAAACACCAGTTAGTTAGTTCAAGATCAAGGGTACTTTATTTACACACACAATTAATCATGCAACATAGACACTACTAGTTAAACTACACCTATCAACTATGACAACCTGTACTTAACTTCAGGCACCCGGCTTAGGTCAGAGGAACAGTGGCCGTTGTTCGATTTTGGATCTATCGGGTCTGGAGAAGTAACTGCTGCTCAGCTGGGCTCATCCGTCTTGTAGCGGGCGTTAAACTTGAACTTGCTTCTGGTGTTGCTAAAATTTGAGGTCGGCGTTGCCGGAGTGCCAGGTCCAAGAGAGCTCGAACAATGGTGGTGTCTCTCTTTATCCTTGGGGAGTTTTGCGCTCTTTTGGGCGGTCCTTCGGTTTGGACCTCACTAATTGGGTAGTTCTTGATCGCTGTATTTGATTTGAGCCAATAAAGGGGCGGGTGCCTTGATGGCCGAGCGTGTCCTAAGCGGTCATTGACCCTGTTGTTGATGCTTCCTGCGTACAGGGAGTGGCGCCAAAATGTCTGAGATTGTATCGGTTGCTCAAGTATCAGTCTTTTGTCTTACGGAGATGGGCCATCAAAATGCTAATTGGTTGGGGGTATCGATGTGGTCTGGATTCTTTGCTCATAAATATACATTCAGGCTCGGAGCCTGCCTGAACCTTACATTGTCCATTTTTCCCGTTATGCTTTGCGACCGTCCATGTTTCTTATTATAAGTGGTGATCCCAGATAGCTACAGTTCACAGCACTTCCAGTTACTGAAGGAAGGTGAAAGTAAAAAGGCTCACAGCTGTCTTTGTGGAAGCTGTCAATCACAGTCACTATGGGAAATGAATGAATGGCATGCAGCTCAAGGCTCTAAGGGGTTTAAACACAGGTCACGGCTTTTTCTTTCCAGGAATGGGCACGTGGTGCTTCCTCTGTCTGAGCCACCAGGTGTATTGCCTAGGAGAGTGTTCCAACAGCAATTTTTTTCACTGCCTCTGTCTGGACTGCTCTCTAGCTTCCCGACAGGGCTCTCTTTTCTGGGGGACTTCCTGATAAGTTTCCCTTTCTGGGGAGCTTCCTCACAGATTTCTTTTTCTGGGAGTCTTCCTGACATGGTTCTCCTTTCTGAGTGGGGGGCGGGTGGGGGGTGGTCTGTGGGCCCCCCCTATTTAGGGGGTCTCTGTGGGGTGTCCCGCTATTTAGGATTTCTCTGTGGAGGGCCCACCTATCCAGGGGTCTCTGTGGGGGTCGCCTTATTTAGGAGGTCTTTGTGGGGGTTCCCCTATCTAGCGGGTCTCTGTGGGGTCTCCCTATTTAGGGGGTCTCTGCAGGGGAAGACGCGGATCACCCCCATACTTGGTGGAAGGGAAGGGACCCAGAAAATCCTGGGGTGGGGGGCTGATTTGCGATGCTGGCGTGTCAGGGAAGGGGTGGGGGCCTGCAAGGTGGGGTGGGAAGGTGGCCAGCTGCAGACCTTGCTGTTGGGTTGCCCTTTCAAAATGGCATGCATAAATTTGCATGGCGAAGGATAATGAATTGGTGCCTGATCTGGGAATGCAAATCAGTTGCAATTCCCCTCCGGAGGGAAAACATTATAGTCTCCGAAAAGGAGAATTTCGCCCACTGCATAATATTGAACAAGATTGGCTGAACTGTGTCTGGTGACTCTGCTCATTGCACTGTACTGAAATCAGCAGCTGTTGAGGGATATTGTCATTCAGAGCATGAGTATTTTGGTGACATTTCTGTGGGAGTTCTCTATGAAGGCTATTTGGGGCTGTTGCTAATCTGCTGTATAACACCATGAGTTGCTATTAACGTTCACTCCACTCTGTACATTTAAATCACTATTGTAAATATAATGAAAGGCCTGTCCTCCAACCTGCTCTCAAAGGCACAGGAAAATGTTTAGCTTTTTGTTTGTGAAGCACAGCATCTCATTACAATTTGGTTTTGGATCAGTTGTTAAACTGAGGTTCCATCTGGATGTATAAAATTTGTGGTTCTGTTTGAAGTCCCCGAGGGAGTTCTGTGGCCAACATTTATTCCTCACCAATGTCAGTAGAAAGAATATTATCTGCTTATTTATTTCAATGATATTGGTTTGATCTTGCTATGTCTGGAGTGTTGCTGCATGTCCCTACATTAGAACAGTGACTACACTTCAAAACTTGTAATTCATTAATGAAGCACTTTCGCATGTCCTGAGGTCACAAAAGGCACTATATAAATGCAATTTCTTATATTTTCTGAGTCTAGCTTTCAGATTGCCTTGTGGCTGGGGTGGCCATTGTGTGGCACTTAGCAGACTACCTTTTGAATTCCAGAGCCTTCTTCAAATCTTGAAAACCAACATGTTGTAGGTAAATATGTTAAGGAAATTGGCCCTATTTTAGTAGGCAATTCATCCATGGAATTGATTCATGTATTTGTTTAACTATATTTTTATCTTTGCAAACATTGCTCATGGACAGACTAACTGTACTTTGAAGATATTGCACGTAAACACTTGGATATTTTGCTGCAGGATTTTAAATTTGCAATCAATACCTCAGATTATAATGAGTGCAGAATGTATTTACGTATCGCTTTAACCACAATAATATTACAGATCTTCAAGTCACATCTTTATTTTATCCCAAGAGCCCTCTGTTTGCCACATCACAGATTTTCAATTTGGCTTCATTGGTGGGTTGTTGGTTATTCATCCTCTTGGATGCAACTATTGGTATCCAGGATGTTTAGTCATCTGCCAAGCTGTTTTCTGACATGAGGGGTTGTCTTGAAAGGGTCTGGGTGCAGAAAAAATTGTTTTTGTTATATTGTAATGTGTGCAGTCAGTCGAGGGGAGATATCTTTCACATCTTGTACTTCCTATCAATGTGGGTAGGCGTTCTACCACATACATCAGTATAGGATCCACACTCTTTTGTTCGAAGCATTCTGACAGATATTAAATAATAAGTTATATTATACTGATGGATATCTATCCTGCTGGTGTAATTAAGGCCTGAGATTGACTGCTAACATGCATTACAGAATGATTCTGAATTTGGAATGTG
The DNA here is from genome assembly GCF_902713615.1 of Scyliorhinus canicula. Classification (NCBI taxonomy): domain Eukaryota; kingdom Metazoa; phylum Chordata; class Chondrichthyes; order Carcharhiniformes; family Scyliorhinidae; genus Scyliorhinus; species Scyliorhinus canicula. Next base: position 166,019,245 of record NC_052149.1, read on the forward strand.
ACTTTGGGTGGGATTCTCTGTTCCTGAGACTAAGTGTTGACCACCCCAACTCCACAGTCCACCACCTAGCCACCCCCCCCCCACTACTCCCCTCCTGACAGAAGCCACCCGACCAGTGGCATGACTGTCAGCAAACTATGGGGATGTTGGACACTTTACGTACCCACTCTCTTTCCCTCAGCAGCCACAATGCTGATTTCACAATTTTTAAAAGCACAAGTGAACCTTTCTGTCGGGAATTCGGCCCATCGGAGGCGGAATATCACGGAGGTCCCGGAGAACTGGGTGGGGCCAGCCAATGTTATGCAAGCGGTGTTTACTGCACGTGCGCTCAAGATGCATTGATGCCACTGTCGAGGCAACAGAGAATTGCGATTTGGCGTGAAATTGGCGCCCGCCATGATTTCGGCGTCGGAACCGATTCTCTGCCCAATCGCGTTTCGCGATTCCGCCGTTGGCCGATGGAGAATCCCACCCTTTATTGCTCAAGTTAATTGTAATCCCCCTTCCCAATAATTTGCTCAGTTGTTTTCAGCATAACCAATATAAAGCATTTACTGCTAGCAGCATTTGTGAAATAACATAAAGTAGTTTTGATACAGGAGTGTCGTTTTCCACTTGGCTGTTAAGTCAACATGAATTTTCCTGATAATTTAGTCCTGAGTAATTCAGAATGGTGGCAGCTGGTGGATTCCTGCCTTGCAAGATTGCACTTCACTGACCAGTTTTAAAGATGGACCATAACTTATCGTTCCCACATCCACTGGTCCTGATCAGTCCTGGAATTAGAGTTATTGGAACAAAGATTTTTGAGGTACAGCACTGCTGCAGGATTAAATAAAAAATCAGAAGCAGAACAATCTAGCACACTACTTTATTCCATTGGGCCAATTGAAAGTGGCATCATTGCGAGGCAAACCATAAATCAGTCATCTATTAAACTTGACAATGTCTGAAAAACTTTCAGCCTTTTCTACAACCTGAGATTCAATAAAATCTTGGAACGTGCCAAATTTAACAGGAGAGTTGATACCTTCATCAACAGGAATAAGGAATTTCAGATACAAGGAAACATTGGAGAAATTGGCTTGTTCTCTTTGGAGCAGAGAAGATAACTGAGGTGTTCAAAATTCAGAATGATTTTGACAGGGTAAAGAAGGATATTCTGTTTCTACTGGTTGGTATGTCAGTAGCTAGGGAGTCACAATTTCCAGATGGTCAGCAAGAGATCTACGAGTGAGATGAGGAGCAACTTCTTGACTCAGAGTTGTTAGGGGTTGGAATGCGCTGCCTGGGAGAGGTGGAGACAGATTCCATAGGCGATTTCAAAAGAAAGCTGGATATATACTTGAAAGTCATGAATTTAGAGGGCTACGGAGACCATTCCTGGGGCACAAGCCACACCTCAGTCCACCGCATCAAGCCACAGAAGTGCAAGGACTGCCCAAGCCAGGGTAAGCCACCCTTAATACCTGCCAAATGACCTTGGCAGCACTGTGGTGTGAAGTGCCCTCACAGGAAAGAACAATGTCCTGCAAGTATTGCCCAATGCTTCCCCGTCACAGACAGGGACATTTTGGTAGGCTGAGCAAGTCGCAACCCCAGCACTGCACAGACAACCTGAATGAAAGCTATCCACCAGGTAAAGGCCAGTGATCCATAAGTCACACAGCCTCTATTCTTGAGTGACACCAGACAATGCGGCTGTTCATTCTGGAACATAGACATCAGGGTGAATGCCCATTTAACTAACTTTTAAGTTAGATTCAGGCGAAGGAATGACAGTCCGATCTGACGTATCACATGAATTAAAAATGTTTTAAAAAGGAACTTTGGTGTGTTGCATCTTTTAGATGGTACACATTGCTGTCATGTTGCATTGGTGATGGAAGGAAGTGAATTTTTAAAGTGTTGGATGATGAATTCTATTGCTGTTACCTTGATATGTTATGTTGTTGCTATGCTGTACATGAAGGATACTGCTTGGACACCATGAAGCAGTCTTGCATAAGTTACAAGTTATAAGTTATGAACCATTATTAATCTTGCAGCCCTGCCCAAACACACGACCGCTACCATCTAAAAGGACAGGGGCAGCAGATACCTGGGAACACCACACCTGGAAGTTCCCCTCAAAGTCACTCTCCACCCTGACTTGGAAATATATCGCTTTCCTTCACTGTTGTTGGGTCAAATTCCTGGAACTTCCTTCCTAACAGCACTGTGAGTATACCTACACCTCAGGAACTGCAGAGGTTGAGGGTGGCAGCTCACCACCACTTTCTCAAGGGCAGCTAAGGGTGGACAATAAATTCTGCTTAGCCATTGACGTCCACATCCCACAAATGAATTTTTAAAAAATACTGAACCACGTGTATATTTACAATATATATGAAGAGGACTCTATACCAGGTCCTGACACATTACTATTCATCTCTAATTTGGCCCTAGCTCTAGGTCAAGTGCCTTCTTACGCCACCATGTGGGTGATACTGTACTCAGTCTCAGGTTAACCCTTTAGGTATCAGATTCTTCTACTACCCTTCTTCATCATGTCTTTATCCCCCAGATAGAGACTGACATTAGTTTAGGTTGGCTGAATCTCGACGACCGGAGAATTTCGGCCCTTATGTTATGTTTTTTATGGTTTTGATCACCTAGGAGGTTAACAGGTTTTTTTTTAATATATATTTTCATTACATTTTTCATTTTTTTTACAAACATCACAGCAAAGAATAAAAAGGAAATAATTATCAATGTGAAACAAGTACAGTACAGAACAAAAAGTATTATATAGGATTAAACAAGAGAGGATGAATTTAGAACAATATACTAGTTCCTCCAGTTTTGATACTGGTTAATAACAGGTTAAGGGGGAAAGGAGAATAAGGTCATATGAGTACAAAAGGATAACAGTTTGAATGAAACACCTTACAAGACTGAGACATACATTCTAGCTCATGAAAAGCCCAAAAAGAGCAAGTCAGGCAGGACGACACCTAGAACTTTAAAACAGGAGTCCCATACTCTATGGAATGTATCAGACTTAGAATGGGTCATAGATACCAGGAATTCCATAGGAATACATATCATAACTAATTTATGCCAGTTTTGAATTGCAGGATTTTTGTCACTAATCCAGGGGCATAGGATATTCTAATGAGCTGCAAAAGTCAGGATATTGTATAGCCTTTTTTCATTAGCATCAGTAATTCTTCCACCTGGAAGACCCAGAATTAAGAACATAGGATTAAGTTCTAAGGCTTTGTCAAAGATCTTCTCCAGCTTTGTGACTACACCATACCTATAGGAGTGATTCTTAACACTGTCCATACAAAGTATATATAACCATCCTTGATTACCAGGCACTTTAGGCACATTAGAGATAGCAGGATCAAACCTGTGTCTATAACTAGGCATGACATGCAAGCGGTGCAGTATCTTAAATCGAGTCTCCTTCATTTTATTGCAAACAGAAATTTTACTGGCATAATACCATGTACTACCCCATGTCTTCTCATCAATGTTAGTTGCCAAATCCTTTCTCTAAGACTGTAAGATACCCAATGTACTAATGCAGGACCTAGAACATAAGGTATCATAAAACTTGTTGATCTCTGGAGTCCAAAATTCTTGGACCTAAAACCGTTCCTGAGCACCGCTGCCACAGGCCTATGGTATAACACCTGAATCCATTTAACATCATCCTCACGCAGTCCAAATCTCCACAGCATGTACACCAGATAATTCCTCTTGACCCAATCAAAGGCTTTCTCTGCCTCCAAGGAGATCATCCAACAGCCCGCTTCTGGAAGGCCTGAATTACGTTCAGCAATCTCCTAATATTGTTACTGGAGAGCCTACCCTTAATCAACCCCAGTCTGGTCCTCCCAAATAATCATCGGAAGGATACTCTCCCAACCATCTCACCAGCACCTTCATCTGCAATTTCAAATTGATCTTCAAAAGAGAGATTGGCTTGTGAGAGGCACATTCGTCTGGCTCTTCACCTGTCTTCAAAATCAGGGAGATGTGGGCCTCTCGAATGGTGGCGGCAATAGCCTTGTCTCAAAAGAGTGACAGTACATATCCACCAATGGTTCTATCAACAGATCCTTAAACTTCCTGTAAATCTCATACCTGAAACCATCCGGCCTGGGGCTTTGCCTGGTTGAAGCTTCCCAATAGCCGCAGCCATCTCATCTTTTGAGATAGGACATTAAGAGCCAATCGCTGATCTGCTGCAGAGAGTCCAAGGTAAGAGAAAAAATGTTCCATACCTGCCATCACATCATCAGGTTGATCTGACTCAGATACCTCAGTTTGGAATCTCTAAAAGCCCCATTAATCTCCTCCATCTTCGTTAGCCTTCTACCAGCCGAACGTTGCAAGGAATAGCATTAGATTCTGCCTGCTTCTTAGTCAGGCAGACCAAGCACTTATTTGGCATATTCCCAAACTCACACAGTTCTGCCTTCCAAATTTTAAGCTTCGCTCAGCCTGCTGTGTCAATTATGAGTCTAGAGCCACCTTTGTTGCATTAACACCCCTCCCCAATCTCAATTTATACCAGAGGCACCAAAATGTCCCCAATATGTTCCTTTCACGGATATAAGACTTGTCTGTACCAATGCAGGGTTTAGCCAACAACACAGAGAGCAGAATGTAGTAATAATGCAAAAAAATCACAATAGTTCTAAAGGCACATTTCTCAGCAAGAGTTAGGACCTGTAGGACTAACCCTATAGCCATACAGCCATTGCCAATAGGATACAGCCTCCTCAACAATAAGAAAAGATGATGGATAACTAGCATGAGGCGCTACCACCATGAATAATGATAATATGAGTCCCCAAAAGCTCTCAAGGAGAAGAAGAAGGAGGCATTCAGAACAGTGCTCAAATATTAACACCGCCCTTTAAGCAGGATATATGACAATAAAATCAGACAAACAACGCCATGATCGGGAGAGAGTCCAGATTCGAGCTTTTGGGTTTTCTGAGCTGCAGATTATCAGTCCAATTCCTTGCCCCTCATGAATTTAACTAGGACCCAGGCAGTTGTCGGAATATTGAAAGACTTGGCGGAGTCATTGGATAACACATTCAGGGTCGTATAATAATGTATCACATAATTCACTCCAGCTGCCTTGAGTTGCCTTCGAACTTTGTTGAAACCTTGACGCTTCAATTGCGTCACCTTCGAAAAGTCCTGGAAAAAGGAAATCCTTGCTACCTCATAGAGCCAGGCCAGGCCCCGCCAGACCTCGGTACATCCAGGACCCGCTGGCGATCTTTGAAAGTGTGAAAGTAAATGATTATAGATCTGGGATGTTGATTGTCCCTTGGCCTCAAAGACAGGATGCGGTGCTCCATTTCCAATTTGTAATGCCCAATCTTCACATTGAGCCCAAGAAAACATGGCAGCTAATTCTCAAAACATTTAATAGGAGCCTTACCCTTCATTCCCTCAGGAAGACTGGCAACTCAAATATTCCTTCTCCGACCTCGGTTTTCCAAATCTTCCAGGATTTCTGATATGCCACATAGCTGGTTTTCCAAGGACTGAATATGAGTTGAAAAATCAACATTTTCGGCATTCAGGATTCTTTCCTTCATTTCGGCAAGCCTTTTATTGGTATTCTGTAAATCAGTCTCATGAGCACTTAGATTTTATGTCAACACGGCAAGTGTCTGATCAATAACTGGGATAATGTTGGCAGATGTCATGTTCAGCACCTCTGGGTGTATCCCAGAGAGTACCGGGTCAAGAAACCGCTCCAGGATCAAGTCGACATCGTGAAAATGTAAATCCACCCCTTTTGCATCCGACCGATCGCCCGATTTCTTCATGTTTTCGCCATTTTCTCACCAATACAAATCCAGAAGTCTTATAGTTACATAACATCAAATTAGCTGAACCTGGCAATCAGGATAAATGATGGATTGTAAAGTGAGTGGTGGCATAAAAAGCTGCTATTCCCGCACCCGCAAACAGGTTGTTGATGAGTGGGTGAAAGCACTTCTGGCTGAGACACAATGTTGTAAAGGCACTTACCTGTGCGAAGTATCGGTCCTCGCCTGCCCTTTAACTGCTGGATTTCCTGAGGCCATGGAAGCCCGACTGACCAGCAGTAAAACTGGAGCCGAGAAAAAAATCTGAGGCATGCAAACTCATTTAAAATAATTTAATAAGGGACTCACCTCCTGCGAGCAGATTGGTTGTCTACCCCCCCTGTCCTGCCTCTGTTAAAACTGTAAGAAGTCTTACAACACCAGGTTAAAGTCCAACAGGTTTGTTTCAAACACGAGCTTTCGGAGCACGGCTCCTTCTTCAGGTGAAACATTCACCTGAAGAAGGAGCCGTGCTCCGAAAGCTCGTGTTTGAAACAAACCTGTTGGACTTTAACCTGGTGTTGTAAGACTTCTTACTGTGCTCACCCCAGTCCAACGCCGGCATCTCCACATCATGGCTCTGTTAAAACTGGAAGTGGGAAAGATTTGAGGCAGGTTGGGGATCAGGTTTAATTTCCCATCCGACCAAAACCCACATGATTTTGGGGATAAAATTGCCCCTTCTCAGCCAGGGACTTCTGACTCTTGAGCACGTCGGCTCACAATTAGTTGTCAGAGAGTGCATCAAGACACCCACGTTCTCTATTTAATAAAAGAATCTAAGGCACGCGGGGTCACAAAGGAGAGAGAGGTGCTACTTGATGATTACATGCATTGTGCAGTGGAATCATAGAACAGCATGGAGGCGGTGCCATTGAGTCTGTGCCTGTTCCTGTGAAGAGCAATCCAATCCACTTCCCCGATTGTTCCCATATCTGTAATTATGTCTCCTTCAAGTACTTTTCAATTTCTTTTTGGAGACCTCTGTTGAATTTGTGTGCACTGGCCATCCAGACAAGGCACTCCAAATCCTAACCACGAGCTGTTGAAAAAGCTTTTTCTTCATGTCACCTCTGGTTCTTTTTACAATCAATTTAAATCTGTACTCTCTAGTTGTCGTGGGAAGATTCTTTCAGTCTCCGTCTGCAGCCTTGTTGTGCTCGGCAGTTTGATCCTGCCCACCAACCAGCTGCCTCACTGAGTTGGCTTTGTGATGGGGGAGGGTGGGAGAGTGGAGAGGGTGCAGGCGTTGGTGTTGGTGGTGTTGGTGTTGGGCAACTGATCAGGAGTGTGGTATCGCAGCCCTTTAAGGGGCGAGCCCTCGCAGTCCATGTGACCAGCTCAGGGCCTATCAAGTGGGAACACGTCAACCCTAACCAATGGGGAGAGAGCCAGAGAGTGAAGTCCTGTCTTGTGGCTCGGTGTCTGTGTATAGTTTACCTTTGCTTGCTACCAATAGACCCTTGTTCATTTATACTGGAAGTCTCCCTGGTATTGCCTCGAGCTACCATACTGGGATGGGTGCAAACCAGATCGATCACAAATGTGCAGTGGTTCAGAATTTGGGAGGGAGTTCCAAAACAAACAGACATTGAAAAGAGTCAACGGCATCATAAAAATGTGAGTGAAAAATGCTCATGATTGGGAAGCTTGACCCCTTCGACCAGGGGGCTGGAGGCTGGAACAAGTATATTGAGGGGCTCCATTACTTTTTTCAGCAAATTAAATAACGGGGGAGGATAAACAGAAGGTTATTCTAATAACAATTTGTGGGCCCCAGACCTACAACCTCACAAGGAGTTTGATGTTCCCAGAGACTCCCGACACAAAGTCGTTCCAACTTGTTGTTGAAGCTGGTCAGGGAGCATTTCAACCCCGGACTCTCTATCACTACAGCGATTCATGTTCAATTTGGTTGTCACGGACCCAGGAGAGACGATCTCTGCCTTCGTGCCAGACTCCGCCAAATGACGGAGCATTGTGAGTTTGGCACAATGCTCATTGACATGCTTCTGCAAAAGAAGCTTCTGGCTGAAGCGAAGATTACCCTAGACAGGGTGATTGAGATAGCTCAGGCAACCGAGTACGTCAAAAGGGGCTCATCAGAGCATCAAAACTTAGGAGAGGGCGATGTCAACCAGCTGTGGGGCGGTATGGCTGCAAGGTGCACAGCCAGGTCGACAGGCACAGGGGAACTTCAGTCAGCATCCCAGGAACATGATTGTAGTCAGTGGCCAGGAAAGAAAATGGGTCATCAGCTCAGAAGTCAAGATGATTGCTACCTATGTGGGGGAGACCACCTCCAAGAAATGCGCTGCTGCAGAGAGTTTATTTTAGTGAAATAGGAATGGCCGCATACAGGCACGTTGCCGTGTCAGGCAAATAATCCAGTAATCAAAGTGGAGAGGAATTCAAATGAAGAACCTGAAACCTACAGGTTAAACATGGTGAAAGTGAGCAAAACAGCCTCAATTGCGATTGTCCTCACAGTAAGTGGAAGAACGCTAAAGATGGAGGTTGATACCAGAACGTAGATCACGGTTGTAGGCGAACAAACGCTCAAATACCTTTGAGAGGGAGTTTAGTCTTTGAACCTAAGTAGCACAATGGTCAAGTTGGCAACATATATGGGGGAAACCCTGAAGATTTTGGGGACACCTGTGATGCCAGTGTTTCAGCAACAGGATGCTCAGCTACCTATGATCATTGTCGAGGGATATTGGCCAAGCCTCGTGAGATGAGATTGGCTGTACCAAATCAAGTTGAACTGGTTGGAGATCTTCAAAAGTTTCCCCAAAGTCTTATGTAAATAAAAATCCAGAACAAGTTGGGACAAGTAAAGGGAGTAAAAGCCAAGATTTACATTAACTCTGACTCAATACCAAATCACACAATCACATACATCAAACTTGATCTCAACCATGCCTATTTGCAGTTAGAACTGGGTGAAGATTCCCAAAAGTTTGCGTCAATTAACGCGCATAAAGACCTGTTACAATACAGCAGAGTACTGTTTGGCATCTCCTCGGCTTATGTGATATTCCAGCGCACAGTGGAGAATCTGCTCCAGGGCATCCCAAAGGTTGTGGTCTACCTGGATGATGTTCTAGTAATGGGAACATCACATGAAGAGCACCTAGAAAGCCTACAAGAGATTTTGAGGCGATTTAGAGATGCAGGAATCCAACTGGAGGATGAGAAGTACACTTTTCAAGCTAATGTGGTCACTTCCCTGGGGTTCAAAGTGGACTCAAAAGGCCTGCACCCACTAGTAGACAAGGTGAGAGCCATACCAGAAATCCAGGGAATTAAGAATGTGGCAGGGTTAAAGTCCTTCCTGGGGATGGTAAACTACTATGGTTGGTTTGTGCCCAACCTAGCAATGCTGTTGTCGCCATTACACTTACTCTTAAGAAAATATCAATGTTGGTCTTGAAAGGAACCACAGGAGCAAGCCTTCCAGTCATTGAGTCTATTGGTTCATTTTGACCCAGTGAAGCCAATTATCTTGTGATGTATCACCTTGTGGATTAGGGGTATGCCTGTCCCATAAAATGGATGGCTCAGAGGGACCAATTTCCTTCTCCTCCAGAACTCTTTCCAATGCCGAGCGAGAATATGCACAGATCGAGAAAGAAGGCGTTTCCGTGATCTATGACATATAGAAATGTCACCAGTATGTCTATGGTGACGCTTCACAATAATAACTGGTTACAAGCCTCTGTTGAGCTTCTTTGTGAAGAGAAGCCGATACCTCTAATCGGCTCTGCTAGAGTACAGCAATGGGCCTTGTTGCTGGCGGCCTGTGATTACATTGTTCAGCTTAGGCCAGGCACACAAATTCCAAACGCCAATGTGCTGAGACAACTCCCACTTCCAAATAACCTGGAACTGCCACCAAGCCTCAAGAAATCATCTTGGCATTAAACTTTCTTGACATTTTGCCAGTCTCCTCAGGTTATATAAAGAACTGGACGCAAAACGATACAGCCCTGCCCAAAGCGAAGTGCATGATCTTAAACGGGCGGCACCATGAAAAATCAAACCAGTTAAGGCCTTATCTCAATCGCAAAGGTGGCCTCAGTTACACCGATTGTATCATTCTCTAGGGTTCCAGTGTGGTGAGAACCCTTGCTGCAGGAATTTCACACTGCCCACTTGGGGCAAACAAAAATGAAAATGCTACATTTGGTGACTCGGCATAGATAAGGATATCGAGCACATGGTGCACCAGTGCTACCGCTGTCAAACATAGCAGACGTTGCCTCTCATAGCCAACCTCCACTCATGGGAATGGGCTGGTTGTCCATGGACAATGGTGCTTGTGGACTTTGCTGCCCCTTTCTTAGTCAGAATGTTCCTCGTCTTGGTTGAGGCACGTTCAAAGTTGCTGGATGTCGAAGAGATGGTGACAACAACCTCGGCGGCCACAATAGAAGCCCTGCGGTGAATGGTTGTTATCCATGGCATCCCCAAAGTGATAGTATCTGAGAATGGCATCTCATTCACTGGAAAAGCGTTTCAGCACTTTGTCCGATCAAATGGCATTTGCTATACTAGACAGCCCCCATCACCCCGCCACAAACAGGTTAGCGTAGAGAGCTGTGCAGCATTCAAAACAGCCATGAAGGAGCATTCCAGCAGACCACGACATCTTAGGTTGGCCAACTTTCTCCTATCTTATAACATGACTCCCTCCTCCCCACCTTGCCACCACGGGCATCACGCCGGTGGAATTACTCATGGGCTGTTGCCTCCAGACTGGATTGGACTTAGCTTTCCCCAATTTGGCAGGGAGGGCGGAGGCGCGGCAGGCTTCCCAGTTTCACACAAAGGAGAAAGGTTATTTCAAGTGGGTGACCTGGCCCTCGTCAGGAACTTTGCCTATTTTGACTACCAGGCAGAATTGTATCAAAGTCAGGCCCAATCTCGTACGTGGGGGATATGAATGGCAGGACAGTGCAAAAACATATTGCCCACGTAAGAAGTCGGGAGACCACCGTCCCAATCTTGGAACAATTGAAGCCAGCAAGCAGCACGAGTGCTCCCATGGTAGAGCCAGAACAGAGAGAATCCAGGAGTTCTGAGGAGGCCCTGTTGAAGACCCAGGAGGCAACTGGACAAGGGAATGTCCCTGCTGCAGTGGTCGAAACTCAGAGGCAATCTTCCAGAGATGACAACGTTGCTGCCTCAGAGTTGGAGGAGCCGGTTGGAGGATTAAGGCAGTCTATGAGACCCAGAGAATCCCGTGGCAGATTAACATTGTGGTGAGCTGTTATGGACTTTTTCCCCTTGTGTTTCTCAAGCTTCTTATTGTATATAGTAACTGTACATAACTTGTTCTCTAAATATGTTATTGAGGGACTAAAGGGAGGAGGAAAGTGATAGCGCAGCCCCTTGTTGCTAATTGTGCTTTTACTTAATTACTCTGTTTTAATTACCTTTGCTATAGAATCGCCAGGTATCTTTCTGATACCACCACGAGGTTCAAAGCCAAGTGCTGATCAATAACTCAATACACCAGTTAGTAAGTCTCAAACCAAAACACATTTATTATACACACAGTCAATCACTACTCATGCATAAAGCTCTACTTACTAGACTATCACTAACACTAAAGGCCTATACTTAGCTTTTGAAATGGCCCACCAGGTCAGAGGAACAATGGCCTTTGTCCGGTTCTGAGTCTGCAGGTTTCTAGCTGGTATGGAATAGTAGCTAGGAGCGCCTATCTCGTAGCGTGCATTGACTGGAGACTTACTTGGTTGGTGCAGCTGCTGGCAGGTCTCTCCTTGCTGAGAGTCACGGTCAAGTGTTCTTTGAGAGCTGCCAAGAGGGACGAACTGAACTTGGGGACTCTATTTTATAGTCCCCAGGGGTTTTGTGCCCTTGTGGGCGGAACCCCGGACTTGGTCCCAATTAATTGGACCATGTCCCAATCGTTTCTATCGATTTCTCCAATACTGGAGCTGTTCCCTGATCGCTGGACGGTTCCTATGTGTCCATTGGCCTTCCTTTGTCCTGGCTCCCGCTGGCGCCGGGGAGTCTGGTTTGGTCCCGATCACTTCAATGTTTCTAATTGTTCCTGGGGATTGCTCATTAGTACGTAGATGGCTACTGGTTTTGGTTCTGTCTGGGTTCTGCAAGTCTTAATACACAGGAACCTTGCACCCGCTTGCTTTCTTGTGCCTGGCCAATTTTCCCTGTATTCTTTGCGGGCCTCCATTTTGGAATCGGGAAGTGGCCACCCCAGGTGGCTACACCTTTAAGGGGCAAGGCCTCGCGGTCCACGTGATTGGCTCGGGGCCTATCAATCAAACTTACTCAATGGGGAAAAAGCAAGGAGCCATGGGAACTGAGTCCCAGACAGAGTGGACCTGGGGCCAGAGAATGAAGACCTATTTATTGACTCTGTGCCTATGCATAGTTTACCTTTTACTGGTTACCAATAAAGCCTTGTTCAGTTTTACTGGAAGTCTCCCTGGTGTTGCCTCGAGCCATCACATGGACCATGCAGATGTGGTTAGTCATCATCTTGGTGAGGATATTTGGAATAATGGCGCAGTGATTTATTGCCTGCCTTGGTCCTGGCTTGCCTGACATTCATCCTAAGGTAGAGCCTGACCACATAACTTAATGTCATCAGCAACTTTTCTAATTTTGAGGAATTCCTGAGTACTATAAAAAGACGGACTTTGAGTGCAGACCCATACAGAAGTTTGCGAATTGACATGGGGAAGTAGAGCCTTATTGGTTTATCAACTTCCGCCTTCTAGGTTCTAATCAGCCATTAATTTCAGCAGCAGAATTAATATGTCAGTAAATCAATAAATATTGATGATGGGGTGACAGAAATTTGATGTTATCTGGGATCTTCCCCTGGCACCTCGCGCCCAGTTCTCCTAGTTTGAAATTTATATTTTGTTTATACGATTCAATTCAGCTAATAGCTAGTGGTAAATTATAATGAAATAATGATAAAAAGAACTGCAGGGAACCCGCAGTATCCAATCACCAATAATTCTTTGTCTTGTTCCTTCTACGAGTAATTGGAGCAAATCTTTAGGATAAAATTGAAAGATTACAACAAAAATTTATTTTCACTCTAAACATTCATCTACGTTTTCAGTATTGTTTAATTTCATCATGCCGATTCTAATCCAGGCGAGCTGCTGCTTTTTGTACTAACCAACTGATTGATGTTTCACATACTCTGCTTCATTCTCGGCTAGAATTGTGCAATGCATTACATTCAGTGATGCTAATCTTTCCATAGATTGAGTACACTGTGACAGTTGGTGACAGCCTGCCTTGAACAAAACCTGTGTGGAATGGGGAACAGTGCAATCAGAAGCTCTCCACAGACAGAAACTACTGGAAGCTACTTAATATTGCTACCGCGTCCAGAGTGGAGTCAAAATAGTTGCTGGTTCATTGTCCTCAGGCAAAATGGATTCGTTGGCTTCTTTTAAGTGAACTAGATTTTCTGAATGAAAAGGTCTCTCAAAACAACCCTGCATCCTTTTCAACATTTGGCTAACGTACTGAAGCTCGATGTTCTTTTCCAGCACCAAATGATGTATATTTGAGAATCACTGGCTACAAGTTGCGTGTTTGATTTTGTTTGCATTGCTTTTCAGGTACCACTTCGGAACCCGATGCTCCCAAAACACAAGTCCAACAGGCTGCCATTTTGTTTACTTCAGCCATTTTATTCAAATTTGTTTTTTGTTCAACTTGTTTCATCAGACAATGGCATTATTTGAGAAAGGGGCTGAAGTGAGTGGGGAGATTGAATCTGTGACAAAGGTACAAAGTAGAGTAAGCAAGGAAGCAGATTCTGGGAAAGTCCTGGAAAAGAAACGAAAGGTCTTGTCCAGAAATGTTTCTTTTAAAAAATATTTTTATTAAGAAAGGTTTTTCCAATATAACCATATTCAAACAACAAATTACAATATTTCAACCGCCCCCCCCCCCACCCCCAAACAGAATAAAAACCAATGCCCCCGATTCCCCCCCCCCCCCCCCCCCCCCCCCCCTCCCTTCACCAACATCTGACAGTGACCAGCTTTCTGAAGTGGGAAATGAATGGCTGCCATCTCAGATAGAACCCTTCCGTAGACCCTCTCAGGATATACTTAGTATTTTCTAAGTACAAGAACTCCATCAGGTCGCTTAACCACATTGCAGCACTGGGCAGGATCGAAGACATCCATCCAAACAGTAGTTGCCTTCAAGCTATTAGCAAGTTGAAGGCCAGAGCATCTGCCTTCGCCCCATGTCTGCAGCTCTGGTAAATCAGAAACCCTAAACATAGCCGCCAAAGGGCAAGGCTCCAATTCGACCCTCAAAATTCCTGACATGGTGCTGAAGAAGGAGACCTAAAAGCTCATAAGCTTTGAACAAGTCCAGAAAATGTGTGTATGGTGTGCTCGGCCCCCAGAACACCACTGACACCTGTCATCTATTTCCAAAAAGAACCCACTCAACCATGCCCTGGTCAGATGTGCCCTACGAACCACTTTAAACTCAATCAGGCTGAGCCTAGCGCACGAGGAAATGGAGTTGGCGCTGTGCAGAACCTCAAACCACAGCCCCCCATCAAATACCTGGCCCAATTCCCCCTCCCATTTCCTCTTAATGTCCTCCAGTTGACCCTACTCCGTCAATACTAGCCGACTATAAATGCCCGACACCTTCCCTTCCCCTACATCTACCACAAAAGAACCCTCTCCATCATTGAGGGTAGAGGCAAGTACCTGATAATATTGAAAAAGGTTAGCTTTCAAGAGCTGGTACTTGCCCACCCACATCTCAAAATCAGCGAACTTCCCATCTATAAACAAATCTCCAAATTTCTCCAACCCTTTCTGCTTCCATGTCCCAAAAGCCAAACCCAAGGCTGCCGGCACAAAACAATGATTCTCACAGATTGGGGCCAACAGTGAATTAACATCCAGCTTAAAATGCTGCCTAAACTGTTTCCATATTCTTAAGTCCATTTAGCTGGGAAGAATGGAAACGGAGCCGGAATCAAGGCTCTCAAACTGGAGCCTCTGCAGGAACCTCCCTTTAATAATCCGCACAGACAGTGACCCAAGCTGGGAATCAAACCTTGGTCCCTGGCGCTGTGAAGCAACAGTGCTAACCAATGTGCTACCATGCCGCATTTTATTTGTCCCCATACAGGCTTTGTCTCCTATACCACCCACACACCCTCTCAGTATTCACCGCACTATAAAATAATAGATTGGTCAAAGCCTGACCCACCAACTGTCTATCCCTAAGCAAAAACACCCTACAAATCCTTGGCGGCTTACTCGCCCAAATAAAAGAAGATACCTGAGAAGGAGACAAACCTCCCCAGCAGTTTCATTATCTCCTCTGCATTGGCGAGAGAGTTCATCACATACACCAACAAATCGTCTGCATGCAGTGACACTCTGTACTCCAACTCCATCCCCCTCCACTTCGCAGATGACATCAACGCTATGGCCAGAGGCTCAGTTTCCAAGGCAAACAATAGTGGGGACACTGGACACCTCTATCTTGTGCCTCTCATCAGGTGGAAATACTTTGAACTCAAAGCATTCATATAAATGCTTGCAGTGGGGGCCCTATATAACAGCTGTATTCAAGCTATAAAACTAGGCCCAAAGTCAAACCTCCTGATGATTTCAAACAAATATCCCCTCTCCACCCTTTCAAAAGCCTTTTCCGCATCTTATGAAATAATGCTCCAGCTCAGGGGCTGGAGAGGGGTGCAAAACAACATTAAGCAGTCTCTGAACGTTGGCAGACAACTGCCTACCCATAACAAACCCATCTGTTCCTCTCATATGAGCCCTGGGAGGCAGGGCCAGGAACTTCGCCAACAACTTTGCATCTGCATTCAGTAGCAAAATAGAGCAATATGACCCACACTCTGCAGATTCTTATCTTTTTTTAAGATGCCTGTGCCAATGTGACTGGCAACATCCCCTGAGACATTGAATCCTGAAAGATTTCTTTTTGTTTTATAAATTTAGAGTACCCAATTCTTTTTTCCAATTAAGGGACAATTTAGCGTGGTCAATCCACCTATCCTGCACATCTTTGGGTTGTGGGGGTGAGACCCACGCAGAAACAGGGAGAATGTGCAAACTCCACATGGACAGTGGTCCGGGGCCAGGTCATCGGCGCTGTGAGGCAGTAGTGTTAACCACTGCGCCACCGTGCCATCTTCAATCCTGAAACATTTCTAACAGCAAAGGGGCCAACTGTCCCACTAACGTCATATAAATGTTGGTCGAGAATCTGTCCGGCCCTGGCACCTTGCCCGACTGCATCAGACCCATGCATTTCACCAGCTCCTCCATGGTCAGCGGGGACTCCAGTTCCTCCCTTCTCTCCTGCTCCACAAACCGGGACAGACAAACCATCCAAGAACTCCAACATTGACAAACCATCCTCCAGGAGCTCTGACTTGTAAAGGTTACGGTAAAAAAACATCGAAAGCCTCAATGATCTTGGCTGTGGCAGGGACCACCCGAGTCCTTCGCCTGCACTATTTCCTGAGAAGTCACCTGTTGCCTCAACTGTTCTTCTCCCCATGCTCATAAAAATCCCCCACAAATGTTGTAGCCGGCACACTGCCCTGTCTATCGAAAACAGCTGGAAATCCACAATTGTAACTCTTTCTACTTGCCTGTAGTTCCGGTGTCTGACTAACTGAGTATTGGCAACCACCTCCAGGATGTGATCACCAATCTCTGTCTGTCCACCCTTCTACTCCTCTGCATATTGCCTTGTATGAAATAATCTCTCATCTAATAACCACCTTCAAGGCTTCTCACAATGTGGAAGGTGAAATCTCCTCACTTCTGTTAAACCCCAGGTGCTCCTCAATGGCAGAAGAAACACTCTCACAGAATCCCTTATCCGCCAACAGCGATATCTCCAACCCCCATGGGGTCGCTGAGCGGGGCCCAACCCCAGCACCAAATCCACAAATTGAGGAGCATGATCAGAGATCACTAATGCTGAATACACTAACCCTACCTCCTCCTGCAGCGGGGACCTACCTATCCCAAAGAAATCGATTCTAGAATATATCTGATGTGCCTGGGAGAAGAAGAAAAGAATCCTTCTCATCTAGGTGTAAAAATCTCCAGGGGTCTGCTCCGCCCATCCCGTCCATGAGTTGCAGCTATCCCCATCCTTTTTCTCCCATTAACCAACTACCTAGCTGGGTTGCCCCCACATAGAGTACCATTCATCAAAATTTGCTCATACCAACCAGCCTCTCCTCCCAAAACTAATGTTATTATCTCCAAAGAAGAAAACAAAACAGAAAAAAAACCTGAACAATAATAACGCCCATCCCTCTAACCCCCACAGTAAAAATCCCCATTAGAAAAGAGCTCCAAAACTGCCAAATAAACTCCCCATCAAATACCAGAAATCACCCATCCGTCTCCATACAAACACCACTTGACCAATACAAAAAGAAAATATTTATCTCAATCTCAGTCCATTTCTCTTCATGAACGCTTTTAGCATCCTCCGGAGTCACAAAGTAATAGTCTCTATTTTGGTAAGACACACAGAGGTGGGCAGGGTAAACCATGCCAAATTGAACCATACTGCGATACAACGCAGCCTTGGCCTCATTAAATGCTGCACGCCTCTTGGCCAGCTCCACTCCAACATCTTGATAAATTCTCACCGCACGGCCCTCCTACCTGCAATCGCGATGATCCTTCACCCACCATGGAACTCTTCCTTTGTCCTTAAAGCTGTGGTAGCGCACGATGATCACAAGCGGTGGTTCACCGGCCTGGTGCTTCTGCCTCAATGACCTGTGAGCACGATCCAGCTCAGGAGAGGTCACCTTTTCCCCCTCCCCCACCATCTTCCAAAACAACTGCGACATGAACTTTGTTGGGCTCGGGCCTTCCAGACCCTTTGGCAACCCAATCACCCTCAAGCTCTGTCTACAAGACCGATTTTCCAAATCATCCACATTGGCCCTTAATATTTGGTTATCGGCTGTCACCCATGCGACTTCCCCTTCCAGGTCGGTGATCTGATCACTCTGCCTAGACAGAGATACCCCCACCTTTTTCAGCTCTACACCCTGCATCTTCACCACCTTGTCAATCTTAGCTAAGGCCACTCAATTCGAGGATATTGCTGTCTCAATCGCTTTTTGATGGTCCCCCAAGACTACTTGATATAATTTTTGTAGCACCACTGCATACATCTCAACAGATAGAGGAGGCGACCCTGCTACCACAGCAGCCTCTGCCATTTTTTCCAGACAGGACTCTCAAACTTCCAAATTTGACGCTAGTTAGTTCTCTTTTTGCTGCCTGGTGTGGTATCTATTACACTTCCAGTTGATGTGGGATACTTAACGCATCAATAAAAACAAACTTGAGCCAAAATTGGGCGAAAAGGGCTTAAATTAGGTTCTCTGGCGGGTGCCAAACCGTGTGTGACCTCTCCCCTACATGTCGCCATCACAAGTCCGGGTCTTGTCTCGAAAGTACCACGTGTGATATTAGAAAACAAATACATTTAATATTGACATCAAACTGTTAATAACAATCATTAATAGGTTTAAATATAATGTTGTGATTCTCTGGTATTCAGAGCATAAATTAAAGATGTAACAGAAATGTATAATTTTTAATCTGCGCAAGGAATTGCCATTCTGTGCATCCTTCTTGGCAAGTGACTTACATAGTAATATCATCACTGAGTGGAGACAAACACTCGTCTCTCTTACTTTGCACAGTGTTTTATAAAAGATACTCTTCTTGCCTCCCACTCCAACATGCGGCAAGTTAGATCAATTCTTTCATCAACCACTTGTGCCTCCTGGGAATTGGGGGATATTAAAAAAAAATTACCAGCGTTGCTTATCATTTTCACCACCTCATTTGCAACTGTAATGGGAGGGAAATTGATAATTAATGAGGTAAGATATTTTCTGACATTTTAATATCAATAGATTTCTCAGAGATCATTTTCCGCAATCATTGACCATGAATTGGAAGGGGAATTCCAGTCCAAATTGCTGCTGCTTCAAACTTGAACCTTAATTCATCTCACCTCACACAACCTTGACTGATTCTGTATCTCCTCGAGCCAATCCCCAGGGAGGACATTGGCACTCACTGCGTAAAAATCCACGAGAGGTTAGCAGTTACTTGCTATTCAGCCTCTGAAACTGGATGAATTCTGTTCAGACTCAGTGATAAATTCAATTCATTTTCTTGGTTGAAGAAATTGTACATTAACAGTCTAATGAATCCTTGCCGTTTGGTCAGTCTTCCCTTGAATGGAAAGCGTGCCTGCAAATCATTCCGGTCAATTCAGGATAATTTTGAACTAATTATCTCGAGTCTCGAGTAAAATAGATTGCTCCCTATTTTGTAATATTACAATCTGGAAATGGTTTATGCTGCTGAGTTTATGAACAAAAAAATTGAAGTTTCAAGGGGCCACTTAATTTTTCCGACTGGATGAGAACAGCAGCTTCAATGTGTTTCCCAGTGAGAAGCTCCAACTCACTAATCAGATCAGCTGCTAGTGGGATCAATATTATGGGTCAACATATTATGCTTTCCATCTCACTAAGTCGGCTGGCTTTCCTCATTCAGTTTTTGAGTTGTTCACAATGGTACACATTTACTCAAAGGTTCACCTGTTGAGAGACACCCCCCCCCCCACCATAATCATGGGAATTTACTTTAAAAGTTCCATTCCAAGAAGTGTCTTTTGATTCCAACTATGAATAGATTTTCAATCAATGTGATGTGATATCACGCAAGACTTAATACTCACAATCCTAAAGCTTTTAACAATTTGTTTTCAGTGTTTAGATGCACAAATTATTTCAGCCCTTTTTTAAACCCCCTTTGAAGCCGGACAGGCCTCATCACATAAATAATAGGAGCAAGAGTAAGCCCTTCAAGTCTGTTCTATCATTCAGTCATTTTAGAACTCAGATCTCCAGACATTGTAATTCCTGAAACACCTACGGGCCTTTATTTACAGAGACAGACATTGCATTTCATGAACAGAGCAACCAACAACAGTTCTTACAGTCTATGAGTGGAGATGAGTCCCCAGTTAATACCCACCATCTGAATATATTTAACACCCAACTGATAAACAATTAACAAATAGGACGGTGGCTGATCTCATACCTAAATTCCACTTTACTGGTCCGGCTCCTCGGAGGGAGTTTTACGGGCCTGTCGCAGGTGGGGGCAAACCAATCTGGTATAGCAGGTGGAGATAGGAACTCCAAAGGGGGCGGGTGGTTGTGGGCAGGCCGGCCTAGGAACTAGCTGTGTCCAGACTGGCTTTGGGCTTCTGGAACAGACAGTCCCATTGATGTTGGAGATGCAGTCGCAGAGCCAGGGACTACATGAGGGGTTGTCGGTGCGCATCCAGTACCTGCAGGTGCAGTTGGAGGAGCCCAACTGCGTGCAGGAGCAGGAGATGGTGCCGACCATGCGTGCCACCCAAGTCAACACCGCATGGGTGCATCCACAGTGGAGGCATTGGAGGTGACGGTTTCGGCTATGGATCAGCATGTCCAAGGCCTGGGGCATTCTGTGCAGGCGGTGGCCGAGGCCAGGACAGGGTAGCCGCCTCACAGGCAGCCATGTGCGAGAGCCACCTGGAAATTGCAGTTCCACGCCCTGGCCAGATTCCCCCAAACCCCATAGTCTGTGAACCTGGAGATGATCAGAGCTTCCCGTGCCCATTCAAACTGGCGCACACATCTTGCGGTCTCCTGTGTCTGCCTGAGGCCCATATCCTGTCCATCCTCTCCATCACCTGCATCCTCCTCATCAGACAAGGCCTTACGTTCATCCTCCTCCCCCAGCACGTCAACCCTCTACTGCACGATGTTGTGGAGGACGCAGCAGGCCCCCACGATGCGGGCGACCCTCTCAGCATCATACTGTAGAGACCCTCCAGGCACCTAAACTGCAGCTTCAGGAGGCCGAAGGACCACTTTATCATGTTCTTGGTCGCTGCATGGGTGTCATTTACGGCATTGGTCTGTGGCCTGGGGATAGGTGTTATCAGCCACAACAGCAGCAGATAACCCCTGTCGCCCAGGAGCCAACCCCCAAACTGGGGCAGGGGACATCTCGAACATGTCAGGAATCGTTGAGTGTGCCAGGAAGGCATCATGCATACTGCTTGTGTATCGGGCGCAGACGTGCCTGATGCACAGCTGATGGTCAGAGATCAGCTGGACGATTATCAAGTGGAGCACTTTTCAGTTTGTGCAGAGCGGCCTGTCATCTGCAGGCACTCGTAGGGGGACATGCATCCCATCAATCATCTTCTGGATCCGGGTCATCACGTTGATGGTGGTGAACCCCGCTTCCCGGCCATCCTGGTGCGCTCGGTCCACATTGAAATGGATTTATTGTGCCGACTGGGCAGATAGGGCCCCCGTGACGGCACGGATGCACCTGTCAGATCCTGGACAGGTCCCCACTCGTTGTTTGGAAGGACCCCGTTGTAGTGATCTGTACATCTGTACAAACATCTGCACATACACCAGAGATTGCAGCACAGATGTAACAGCCACAGCAGCAC